>NC_051065.1:132400784-133003284 GCF_004664715.2 Peromyscus leucopus
AAAGATTCTCTCTCTGGAATCTGCTTTCAAAGATAGCAATGAAGGCTTAGAGAAAAAGATTCTCTCTCTGGAATCTGCTTTCAAAGATAGCAATGAAGGCTTAGAGAAAAAGATTCTCTCTCTGGAATCTGCTTTCAAAGATAGCAATGAAGGCTTAGAGAAAAAGATTCTCTCTCTGGAATCTGCTTTCAAAGATAGCAATGAAGGCTTAGAGAAAAAGATTCTTTCTCTAGAATCTGCTAATCAGGATGTACAAAACAGGCTTGTACCCAAAATTGATTTTATTGATAATAAATATGAATATTTAATGGATAGAACACTAACTCTCCAGAGTGAAGTTGTGGCTACTCAGACAGTATATAAGGAAGAAAGATTATCATTAATTGATAGGATAAGGTCCATGGAATCATGTGTTTCTGAGGAACTTAAAAACTTCTATGATTCCATGAGAAATATGGAGTCCCTTACAAGAGAGGAGGTTCACTCCCTAGAACAGACCCTAGGTGCTCGTTTGCAAGCCCTAGAAGAAACTCTCAGTAAACATGACAAGGGAACTAATAAGCAGAAGGTCAAGACCATAGAGGTTGTAACATCTCCAAATGGCTCTCATACAATGGCTTATCCTGTTATTGTCCATGAGAAGCCAGCAGATGACACACACCCCGAGCCATATATGACATATACATTACAACCAATTTCAACAAGGGACTTTAAAAATATAAAGGAAGCAGTAGTTACGTATGGGATACAATCCACATATGTAAAACAGATGTTAAATTCGTGGTCTACCTCACATAGAATCATTCCAGATGACTGGCATCAGTTAATTTCAGCTGTTCTAGAATATAGCCAGCAGTTACAGTGGAAAAGCTGGTTGAGACAAGAGGCAAAACATTTAGAACAACAAGGTAAAATCAGAGGTTTTGTGATCTCCCAAGATCAAATACTTGGTGAGGGATGTTTCGCTGACAGGAATGTACAAGCCACTTATGATGAGCATACAATATCCCTATGCCGTACAGCAGCTCTAAATGCTTGGGAAAAAATTCCAGAACCTGGAAAACCAACTGAGGTATACACAAAGATATTTCAGGGACCGCATGAACCCTTCACTGATTTTTTACAAAGACTGAACAGAGCTATAACAAGAGCTGTGTCAGACAAAGAATTAAGAAAAGTATTAACTGAGTCCTTGGCATTCGACAATGCTAATGCAGAATGCAGAAGAATACTTACACCATTAAAGATCAGATCAGCTCCTTTGGAAGAATGGATTCAATATACTAATGGTGTTCAGTCTCTTAACTACAATAATGAGGCTTGGTTAGGAGAGACAAATCCCAGAGGTGAAAGAAGGCCCCGTGTTACCAAATGTTTTAAGTGTGGTACACCAGGTCATATAAGTAAAAACTGTACATGGGGTACTCCTAGAAGCAATACTCCTTCTAGGAATAGCCTAAACAGGAGACCCCAACCACCTCCTGGATTATGTAGAAGATGTGGCAAAGGCCGACATTGGACCAGTGAGTGCAGATCAAAAATAGATATACAAGGCAACCCTTTACTGGCGGGAAACGCCTCAGGGGGCCTCTTGCAGGCCCCCAAACCAAACGTAGTATGAACATTCCCTGCCACTGTGGAAGAAATTCCTCTCCAGGACAACTGAATAAACCAATGCCTAATGTAAAAACCGATACTGCAATGGATGATAAAACAGCTTTGATAGCTGGATCACAGTTTACAAAGAACACTATAAAACAAATATTTTGGCAGACTTCCATAAATGAACAAAGACCAAAGCTTAGAATTCGAATTAATGGCCTGGTTCTGGAGGGCCTGGTAGACACAGGTGCAGATGTGACTATAATTACACCAAAATCATGGCATCCGAATTGGCCTCTTCAAGAGGTAGATGTCCAACTGTTAGGGATTGGCACCCTATCTCAGATAAAACAGAGTTCGAGATGGGTTGAATGCATAGGGCCAGAAGGACAGAGAGGAAGGCTGAAGCCTTATGTAGCAAATGTAGCAGTAAATCTTTGGGGCCGAGATCTGTTACAACAGTGGAATACCCAGATTAAAATTCCTACACTTTCAGAAAAGGAATACAGACCAATGCATGTTTCTAGGAATAATATCATAACATGCTATAAAAATCAGTCACCAACCATTCAGGCTGTTCACAAACAGAGCATGGCTCTTGTTGAACTCTCAGAAGTACCAACTGCCTTACCTTTAAAATGGCTAACTAATAAACCTGTCTGGGTTGGACAATGGCCTTTGACAAAAGAGAAGCTACAAGCTTTAGAACAGCTGGTTCAAGAGCAGTTAAATGCTCAACACATTGAAGAATCTACCAGTCCTTGGAATTCTCCTGTATTTGTTATTAAAAAAAAATCTGGTAATTGGAGAATGCTGACAGATCTGAGAGCTATTAATAAAGTAATTCAGCCAATGGGCTCCCTACAGACTGGGATGCCCTTGCCCTCTATGCTACCAAAAGAATGGCCTATAATAGTTATTGACTTAAAAGACTGTTTCTTTACCATACCCTTACAGGAAAATGATAGAGAAAAATTTGCCTTCACAGTACCTAATTATAATAATTCTCAGCCAGTCAAGAGATATCAATGGAAGGTCCTCCCACAGGGAATGTTAAACAGCCCTACTTTGTGTCAATACTTTGTGCAGAAACCATTAGAGATAATTCGTGTAAAGTTTCCACAATCCATAATTTATCACTATATGGATGATATCCTATTAGCTGATCCAAAGTTAGATACATTAGAAAACATGTTTGAAGAAGTAAAAAAAGTTTTGCCTCGCTGGGGACTGCAAATTGCTCCTGAAAAAATACAAAGAGGAGATTCTATTAATTACTTAGGATATAAGATAGAGCTACAAAAAATTAGACCCCAAAAGGTACAACTAAGAAGAGATAGATTGAAGACTCTTAATGATTTTCAAAAGTTATTAGGAAGCATTTCCAACTTACTGGGTATCATGGGAATACCCAAAGATGGACTACAAAATTTGGCTAATACTCTAGAAGGGGACAAAGAATTAAATAGTCCAAGAGAATTATCAGCCGAAGCTGAGAAGGAATTGGCTCTAGTAGAAAAGACAATTCGAGAAGCACATGTGGATCGTGTGGATCCAGAACTTAAATGCATTCTTGTTATATTCCCCTCCAGACATTCCCCAACAGGTATTTTGATGCAGAGGGAAGATATTATATTGGAATGGATATTCCTACCACGTTAACCAAATAAGAAATTAAAGACTTATATAGAAAAGATCTCTGATTTGATTCAAAAGGGTAAATTAAGACTTCGCCAGTTGACAGGAATGGACCCAGCAGAAATTATAGTACCATTAACTAATGAGGAAATTTCATCACTATGGAAAGATAATGAATACTGGCAGAGAGCCTGCAGTAACTTTTTGGGAGAGATTAACAACCACTATCCCAAAAGCAAGAGAATAGAATTCATAAAGAAGACTGAATGGGTCCTTCCTCACATTGTACGACAAAAGCCAATTTCTGGAGTCCTCACATTCTATACTGATGCAAATAAATCAGGGAAAGCAGGATATAAATCAGGAGACTTAAGTAAAGTGGTGCAAAGTCCATATAGCTCTGTACAAAAGGCAGAACTGTATGCCATTCTTATGGTACTGATGGACTTCACAGAACCCCTCAATATAGTCACTGACTCTCAATATGCAGAGAGAGTTGTTTTACATATTGAAACTGTTGAATTTATTCCTGATAATACAGAATTAACTTCATTATTCATACAATTGCAGGAAATCATCAGAAAAAGGGAACATCCTATATATATAACACATATCAGATCCCATACAGGTCTGCCAGGACCTTTAGCACAAGGTAATGATGAGATTGATCAGTTACTAATAGGTAATGTGCTAGAAGCTTCAGAATATCATAAGAAACACCATATAAATAGCAAAGGTTTGAAGAAGGATTTCTCCATCACTTGGCAACAGGCTAAGGATATTGTGAAAAAATGTCCTACTTGTTCCATCTATAACCAAACTCCATTACCTGCAGGGAGTAATCCAAAAGGTATACAAAGAAATGAAATTTGGCAGATGGATGTGTTTCATTTTGCAGAATTTGGAAGATTAAAGTATGTACATCATACCATTGACACCTATTCAGGATTTCAATGGGCAACTCCTATGAGTTCTGAAAAGGCTGATTCTGTGATTACACACCTATTAGAAGTTATGGCCATCATGGGAATACCTGTACAAATTAAGACAGACAATGCCCCAGCATATGTCTCCAATAAAATGAAACAGTTCTTTGCTTATTATAATATAAAGCATGTTACAGGTATACCACACAATCCCACAGGCCAAGCAGTCATAGAGAGATCCAATCGAACTTTAAAGGATATGCTAAATAAACAGCAACAGGTAACAATGACTCCTAGAAATAGACTGCATAGTGCTTTATTAACCTTGAATTTTCTCAATGCTAATGAGAAAGGAACAACAGCTGCGGAGAGACATTGGACGACAGACAAAACTCCTGAGCTAAACCAATCAGTTTATTTCAAGGATGTGCTGACCTCAGAATGGAAACCTGGATATGTTCTACGTTGGGGAAGGGGTTTTGCCTTTGTTTCTGCAGGAGAAGAAAAGCTATGGATACCAACAAAATTAGTAAAAATTCGATTCGAACAGGAAAAACCCCTTGATGAAGAGAAGTAAAAGATCATCCACCAATGTGACATCTCTACAAGTTGTAAGAAAAATTTAACAATCAAAGGGTGGGGTAGGGTTCTGTTTTTGTCTTTCCAGGATAATGGAAATACCCATCTTCCAAAACTCATAAGGCCTTGGATATCCGGATGTTTACAGCAGAAAGGAAGAATCTATTGGTACCAATCTACACATGGTAAAATCTCACTGTCTAACATCTTTCTCTCTATCAATCTAGAAAAGTTGTGGTTCCAATTCAATTATAGCCAAGCTGGCTTTGGAGATGGAATTGGCTCACTCCTTCTCTAAACCCAAGCATATTGCTAAAAGAAAAGTTTAAGAGATTCTTCAGTCCCATATCAGAAGAGCCCTCTGGTGTGAGACAGAAGGAAACCAATAAAAAGGGACCATTGTCTTCTAAATTCTAATTCTCTCCATGCTTACTCTTGATTTCTCAGAATCCTTTCTTACATGCTATGTCCTCTTTAAATCCAAACCTCCCATTTTTGATAACAAATAAGTTTTTCCAATAGCAATCTCAGAAGTCACCAGAAGGAAGATGGGGCCCCAACAACAACAACTCTACCCAATCCAGAATGATGCCATGGTAATCATCATCATACTACACTTCTTGCCAGAATTTCAGACAATCTTACCCATTACTCTAAAACTTGCTGCAGAACCTACAGTTAGTCTAACTGAGATTTAACTATCTGAGCTTTCTCACAGTACCCAACAGAGATAATACCACCTCCTAAACGGCAGGAAGCAATTCTAAGAAAACGACGCCCCTTCTCCCTTAGGTTTCATAATTCTCAGGGTTATGGATGATGGTTATAGGGTTGGGGTGGAAGAAAATATTAACTCAGGATTGTAAAAAAAAAAAGGGGGCAGTGGGGGAAGAAGAAATGGAACGGATAGGTATAAGATATGATGGTAAATCATTGTATATACTAGTAAACAAACTTAGTAAAATAGCAACCTTAGATAATTTGCACTGTAATTTGTACTGTTATAGAATCTTATATGTTGATACAAATGTAAACTATTTTTATACTCCTGTTTAAGATAATTTGTATATTGATACAAATACAGAACTATATTTGTTATAATGTACATATATTTCTACTCTTATTTGAAACATTTTTATATTGATACAAATGTAAATTTATATCTGTCATACTTTATATATGTTCTACTTCTGTTTAGGATATTCGGTATATTGATATATATTTAATATTATTGTCATATTGCATATCGCACTATATATTCCTACCTCTGTTATAAATATCTTGTGTATTGTCACAATTTTGAAGTCATCGTTCTTCACCATACATTTGCTTATAGACTGTTTACCTTATTTACGTGAAGCCTTAGTCCTTAGGTTATTTCGATAGATAAGATTTATAGATTTATAGTTGCCTATGCTTGTCATCTCTATAGTTACGTTAGTTAGGTTATCCAGATTTACAGATACATAGGTTAGATGGGCAGGTAATCTTCAAACACTTCATAGACCTGGAGAATATGGCATTTAAATAACTTAGAATTCTGTTGACGTGAGACACAATTGCTCCTGGCTGCACCAATTGATCCCGAGAGAATGTTGGGCTTCTAAGACATTTCCATTTGGAAGTTTGTCTTTTGGCACAAAATGGCCTACTGGGCAAAGAACTGCCCTTGCCTTGATGGCTGACAGTACAAATGCAATGCTCTCCTTTCTGGACAAGTGGGACACAAGGAAAGCGACCACTGTACTCTGCCAAGACAGGGTAAGATGGTCTCTCAGAAATCCTGCTTCTGAAAATGGTCTGTCAGATACTCTAGGCCTGTAGCCAATTTGAATGCACCAACAATGCTGAGAAACATTAGGTGACTGTCCAGGCTGCCAGCTGTCTTGGTCTACTCTTGCAAGATTCCCGAAAGTTGCTTGCATCCATCTACCATTTCTCAGGTACCATTATGTTCCTTCTCAGGTCTTTGATGGGATTGAAGACTAGCAGTTATAGTTACAACTTGGTATATATAATATCTTAGATAGAACATATTAAGTATTAGATTCAGGTTCTTTAGGATAGGACACCTTTGAATGATCTTTATAACATGCCGTTTACCTATGCTCTATACTTCTCTGGATTTTAGTATGTGTTTCTTGCTTGATATTGTTTGCATTGGTTGTAGTTACATCTTATCTAGGTCATTATCTCTCATTATTTCTGGACAATATTTGATAACCATTCCTTTGTATATAGTCTTGTATTAGTTTAGAACCTTCTTATTTAGACAAAAAGGGGGAGATGTAGTGGGTAGCCATTCCAGCTTGGATCTGGAAGTTCCAACCCCCATTGAGACTCTGGCAACTGTCACGCCTACGAGGCGGGGCGAGGGGAGGCGCCGGGGGACCCGAGAGCTGGATGGGCCAGCGCTCTCTCTGGGCACTCTCTCGGTGCCCGGAAGCTGACCGGTGCAGTTTGACTGTGCAGAGCTCCGGAGAACACCGCTGGACTGCGTTACACCTTCCTCAGACCCTGCGACCTACCCATTACTTAATTTGTGAGTTACGCCATTAAATAAATATCCTTTTAACTATGTGGAGTGGCCAAAATAATTTCTCTAATAGACCTTCACTGAAACTCCTACAGGATATCCTGCTATTATCCTGAATCATGAAAATTCTGTGGCAATGGTTCCACAGGGCCAGTTCCTTCACACACTCTGGCAGGCCATAGATGGGGTAGATATTGGGGTGGGCCAACTCAAAGCTCTGGATGTGGGTCTGGGTGGTAGCTGATTTGGTCAGTCTGGGCAAATGGAAGGCAGTTCTTCTACACCCTGGTGAAGGATGAGGCCATCTCTCCCAAGTATGGGGCCAGCTCTCCCATGATGGGCAGTGTTGTGAGATAATCTTTTTATACACTATAAAGATGTGTCTGTACCAAGGCATCTTCTAATTGGTTTCATAAAGTGATGAACATCCAATAACTAGGCAGGAGAGGATAGGCAGGACGTAAAGGCATCGATAGGAACTCTGGGAAGGAATCAGAGAGACAGAGATTCACCATCAAGACATGGAGGAAATCAGATACACTATGTGGAGGAGACATAACAAACCATGTAGCAGAATGATGTAATTAATTAAAATAGATTAATACAATTAATAAAGATTAATATAAACAGGTTATTTTAAGTTTTAAGAGTTACTTGGGAACAAGCCTAAGATAAGACCAAGCTTTCATAATTAATAAAAAGTCTCCATGTCATTATTTGAGAGATGGCAGTCCAAAGAAAGTATGACTATATTTGACACCCAACTTTGGGCAAGTATATCCAAGCATGGGGCCTGAGAAACCCCAGAAAAGCTACAGACACTGGAGCTTCCTACCAACCACAGTCTCTCAGGTAGCTGAAGTGGGTATGGTAAGAGGCCCTGGTGTGCAGCTGAGCACTTGAACAGCTGGTCCGCTGCTCAGCAAAGAAATGCCTGCCACACCACAGACTCAGCAACTTCCTCAGCTCCCACAGGAGGGCAAAAGGAACATTTTTCCAGAGTGCACAGATGCAGGCAGTTTCTCTGACAAGCTTGCAAATGCTCACTGTGTGCAACCACCCCTTCCTGTCAAGTGGGTTGTCATAGGCAGCCTGGCCTTTAAAGGCTTGACTTGTGTGGTCAGAGAACCACACAAACTGAGAAAAACCTCTGAGCAGGTACAATACACTTGAAAATGTGCTTAGGAGGGATGGGGGGGGGCAATAGAGGAGAAGGGATGGGGGATGAGAACATGAAGAAATGGGATGGTAGAGCTGGGGGAGAGACAGAACAGGAGAGCAATGAAAGAGATAACTTGATAGAGGGAGACATTATGGGGTAAGGGAGAAACCTGGTGCTAGGGAAATTCCCAGGAATCCATAAGGATGACCCCAGATTAGACTACTAGCAATAGTGGAGAGGGTGCCTGAACTGGCCTACCCTGGTAATCAGATTGGTGAATACCCGAACTGTCATCACAGAGCCTTCATCCAGTAACTGATAGAAGCAGATGCAGAGATCCACAACCAAGCACCAAGCGGAGCTCCCAGAGCCCAATTGAAGAGAGGGAAGAGGGATTTTATGAGCAAGGTGGGGGTGAGGGGGTCAAGATAATGATGGGGGAATCTACAGAGACAACTGAACCAAGCTTGTAGGAACTCATAAACTTTAGATCAACAGCTGTGGAACCTGCATGGGACCAGACTAGGCCCTCTGCATATGGAAGACAGTTGTGTAGCTTGGTCTGTCTGAGGGGCCCCTGGCAGTGGGATCAGGATCTGACTTTCTGGAGCCCATTACCTATGGTGGGATGCCTTGCTCAGACTTGATGTAGTTGGGAGGGGCTTGGTCCTGCCTCAACTGAATGGACTGGGCTTTGCTGACTACCCATGGGAGGCATTACTCTTTTGGAGGAGTGAATGGGGGGTAGATTTGTGAGGTGGGGGGAAGCTGGGGGAAGTGGAAGGAGGAATGAGAGGGGGATCTGTGGTTGGTATGTAAAATGAATAAAAAAATGATAAGAAAATATGCTTAGGTTCAGAAGAAAGAGAAGAAAATGGATATAGACAGTCATAGAAAAAAATATAGTCTAAAAATTGCTGTAGATGATTGATTGGTAAATAAAACACTGATTGGCCAGTAGCCAGGCAGGAAGTATAGGCAGGACTAGCAGAGAAGAGAATTGAGAGAACAGGAAGGCGGGGAGGAGGAGACACCAGCCTGCCATCCAGGGATCATCATGTAAAGGCAGCAGATAAAGCCACGGAACACGTGGTGACATATAGATTAACAGAACTGGATTGAGTATAAGAGTAAGAGCTAGACAATAGTAGGCCTGAGCTAATGGCCAAGCAGTTTAAGTAATGTAAGCGTCTGTATGTTTATTTTATAAGTGGGCTATGGGACTGCCAGGACTTGGCAGGACCTAGAGAGAAAAACTCCAAAAAATAATAAAGTAAAATTCTTAAAAAGTTGCCGGGCGGTGGTGGCGCACGCCTTTAATCCCAGCACTCGGGAGGCAGAGCCAGGCGGATCTCTGTGAGTTCAAGGCCAGCCTGGGCTACCAAGTGAGTTCCAGGAAAGGCGCAAAGCTACACAGAGAAACCCTGTCTCGAAAAACAAAAAAAAAAAGTGAGTAAAGTAATATAATAAAAACAAGTCACAAAATACCATAAAATAAGCCCTTTGAATCCTATATAGGGCCTTATTAACTTTAAAGTTTTAAAATACTCAGAGCAAAAAAACAATAGCTGCTGAGAGAAATTGGATTATTGAAAAAAACTGCTAAATTAAACCAGCCTATATATGTTAAGGATGACTTAACTTCAGAATGGAAGTCAGGAAATATGTTGCATTGAAGGAGAGGTTATGTTTTTTTTCCACAGGAAATGGAAAAGCTATGGATTCCTTCAAAATTAATAAAGATCATATTTAACCAGGGGGAATATCCTGAAAATTTTGCCTACAGATATGAAGGAAGAAACCAAGAAAAACTACAAGACAGCTGATGTATATGCTAATCCCTCTACATGAGAACATCTTTGAGACTTTGTGAGACATGATAAATCTTGTTGACTACAGAATCCTCATGACTTTTCATTACATACCATGCTTTCACATGGCATGGATGAAGATTTATATAACAGTCTGGTTATGCAGTCCAAAAGGACTTATAAAGTTGACAGATGTCTTACCTGCTCAACCAGATATATATTTTACCTTTAAAAGTTTGTGTGTTTTCAGGAAAAAAAAAAAAAAAGAGAACAGATACCAATGAAGACAAGTAGCCCAGGTGATTCAGCCTCTCAGAATGCCTCTCTTGCAGTCTCCTCAAAAATCTGCATCCAGAACAACTTCAAAGCAGCTAGATAAAATGATCCAGCCTCACAGACTACTACAGCCATGACTTCAGTTAAGCCCTACACTTTCCCATCACACAGAGACTGGACAACAACTGATACAGCTAGCTCTCCCAGGATTTGCCCATTATCCCAATTTTCTCAGGGTCCCCCAAAGATGCCATTGCTCCAGACAACAGGAAGTAATTTTAAGAACCTGACACCCACATTTCCAAGAGGTACAATGGGTTGTTTTTGGTCATTCAGTGGGTTATGGATGTTTGTTGTTGTTTAGGAGGGTTAGTTTCAAGTTGTTATTGGTCATGATCAGGGAGGAAACTAAATGAAGGAGGTTAGATTAAGGGATTTATTTCTCTCTCTGTTTCTTCCTTCCTTCCTTCCTTCCTTCCTTCCTTCCTTCCTCCCTTCCTTCCTTCCTTTCTTTCTTTCTACTTCTTTCCCTTATCCTTCTTTCTCTCCTATCTAGTGAAAAAATGGAAAGATATAGGAATTATAGGATAAAAAGGTAGATTACTGAATCTACTTTTAAACTAAAAAGCAACTACTAGTCTCAAATATTTTACATTGGCATAGGTTTTTGTATATTGATACAAATTCAAGGTTATTTTTGCTATAACATACTGTATATATGTTTCTACTCTTGTTTAAGGTATTATACCTCTGCTCCTCATTTAAAAATGTAATCTAAAATTCTAGTCCTTGAAAGCTATTAATACAAACTGTTTAGGACAATTAAGAAATGCGGGTTAGTAGTTAGTCATCTATAACAATCAAACTTGTAGTCATGTTAGGTGTGTTTACAAGGTTAAACAAAGATATATTTTAGATAGATAGGTGGTCTTCAAACACTTCAGAGATCTACAGAATATGGCATTTAAGATGTTTTAATAACATAGGTTCTCTTTTTTATGACATTGAGACATGTCTGCTCCTGGCAGCACCATTCTACTTCAGAGAACATGATGGGCATTAAAGAACCTCCATATGGAGTTTGCTTTTACTGTGTTAAAGTTAGCCACTGGGCATTAAACTGCCCTTACCTCAACTGCTGACAGAATGCTGTCCAAATTGGACAAGCAGGACTAAGGAAGCTGACTGCTGAACTTTGCCAATACAAGGTAAGACAGTCCTTCAAAATCCTTGCTTCACAGAAAAGTCTATCAGATATTCTAGGCCTGTAGGCAGAATATGGATGCTCCAATGTTGCAGAAGAACCTTGTGTGACTGTCCAGCTGTCTCTGATTTCTATAGTTTTGTAAGTTGCTGGCGCTGAACTTGTTTACTCAGGTAATAGTTTATCCTTTTCAGGTCTCTGATCAGTTTGGAGACTAGATAGAGTTTTATTGTTTTCTTTGTTACCAAAGTCAAAAAAGAAACTCACAAAAGAGATGTAAAATTCGTAAACGTTGAGGAACATAAAAGCTTAAGTTGTTTATCTAAGAAAATGTTTTAAGGTCTAAAAAGATATTTTTAGGTTGGTAATACAAGGTATGATAGAAAGTGATTTAGGCACAAAACTTTGGACTCGCCAAGATAGGATGGATAATAGAGTACTTTCTCTGAAGTTGCCAAATATAAATGGACTAGAAATTGTGAATGTAATTCTTAACTGATAAATGTTCTTATTATATATAGTTTTACTTTGTTAAAGTTAAAAACTTTTCTTTTTTATTTAGACAAAAAGGAGGAAGTGTTGTGGGATAATCTTTTTGCATACTGTGAAGATGTGTCTCTGCCAAGGCACCTTCTGATTGGTTTAATAAAGAGCTGAAGAGCCAATAGCTATTCAGGAAAGGATAGGCAAGACTTCTGGGAAGAGATAGGAACCCTGGGAAGGAATCAGAAAGGCAGAGATTGCCAGAAAGATGCACAGGAAATCAGACATACTGTACAGAGGAGAGGTAATGAGCGATGTGGCAGAACATAGGTTAATATAAACAGGTTAATTTAAGTTTTAAGAGCAAGTTGGAAACAAGCCTAAGCTAAGGCCAAGCTTTATAATTAATAAAGTCCCATGTCACTATTTGGGAGTTGATGGTCCAGAAAAGTCTGACTATAGGGCAGGGCCAGCTCTTTTGCTGCAGTGGCCAGCAAAGGGTAGTGCTGGCTCAGCACAGCCATCAGATTTCAACATTATGGTTCCTATGGCACCCTGTGGTAACATGAGCCACAGAGATCAACACAGACCCCAGCAGGACCACAGACCCAGACATGGATTTTGGCAGCAGCTCGGGCCTGGATATCACCACGGCCCTAGTAGCAGCACAAGCCACCCATAACAGTGTGGCCCTAGTGGCAGCATGGCCCTTGGACACCAACATGGTCTCAGGTAGCTGACCAGACCCTGGGCATCTTCACAGCCCTCAGCAGTAATAGGAGCCTGGGACATTGACTCAGACCCTGTCAAGAGATCAATTTAAACTAACTGACTCATAAATGCACTGACTGTCACTGGACAGGAAGGAAGAGGGCTACTTTGAAGGACTGGCATCAAAAACACAAGGCTGAGAAGTCTCCTTGAGTTTGAAAGAATTATGGCTAACTGAAATCTACCTGAGGGCATCAGATACCATATGAAGCCTATTTGGCCATGGGCTTTAGAATGCTATGAGATAGTAGGGATTGCCAAACCTATGCAAAATTTTTAATATATATAATTTATCTTGTGTGGAGTCTGAGGGTGAAATATTTATATTTATATTTATATATTTATATATTCATCTCCCAACATGTATTAATAATCTGGCTTGTATGCAGATTCCTGGGTCTAGCTGGGAAACAAGCCTAGCTAAATTGGTGTTTCATGCCAGTGAGAGACCATGTCTCAAAAAGAAATGTCTGAGAAATAACACTTGTAGTAGATCTCTGGTATTCCCACATACAAGTGTACATGTGCTCTCATACATGAAAGTGTGGGCACACACACACACACACACACACACACGCATGCACATGCATATATACAGGCATGTGCATTAACATGGTCCATAGGCAGTATATCCAGCAGAAGCTGTGTGTGTGTGTGTGTGTGTGTGTGTGTGTGTGTGTGTGTGTTTCACTCTCAGACTCAACACAAGTTAAATTTCCTCCCAGTTATCACGAATCCATGACACACACAAGATGACTTCAAGCAGAGTCATTTTAATTCATACTCCTTGGTATGACTTTCATGATGTTGAGGAATTTAATTTCCTAAGTTGTGGTCATGGAACAACTCCAAACCATTGCACAGGGACATGATTACACCTATTAACAGCCCCTTCTATGATAACACCAATACCAATGTTCATACAGCCAGGATGGCATTTTTAGTTGTCTTTTCTTCTCGGGGCAACTAACTGGGGCTCTGTAAGAGCACTAGTCAAGTCTCCAATACATGGGCAGCTTCTGTTGGATCTACTGCCTCTTGACCATATTAGTGTGTGTGTGTGTGTGTGTGTGTGTGTGTGTGTGTGTGTGTGTGTGTCAGAGGTTAACAGCAAGTATCATTGCTCAGACATGTGTCTTCTTTGTCTTTTTGAGACATGGTCTCTCACTGGCCTGGAACACCAATTCAGCTAGGCTTGCTCCCCAGCCAGACCCAGGAATCTGTCTACAAACATTAGTACATGTTAGGATAGCTTTATCTACCATGTCATCCTGTAGCCTCAGGGTAAGACTCTCCATTTAAACAGATACAAAAGGTGTAGAAATCTATCCATCTCTTACCATCTCTCCTCTCTCTTAGGACAATCTTTCCTCTGTTTCACAACCTCATAGCTTAACTCTGACTCTACCTCTTCACCTAGCAACCCAGGAATACTGGCTTCTGCTCCCAGCAGCACATGGAATTCCTATGTGCTAAGGATGGCATTGGTCTCAGCCAGAGTCCCTGATACTCTTGTCAGTTGATTTCCTTCTAACTTGTTGTGGCCTAAATCACGGTAGACTTTTCCCTCTATCTTGGGATTCTCACATATGATAGATGTGGCATCAAGTACATAAAATTATCTAAACACTCACTAAAGCATGAAACATGGAATTTAATAGAAGTCTCCTTAATCCACCAGCAACACACACTGAGAACATAGAGCATAGAAACTGCCCACACATTTTGGTCCTTAGTCTATATTGACTCAATTTCCCTGATAGAAGCTGCCAGAGGCAGCTAGGCATTAGCCCATGGTGGCTATGGGACTTGAGGACAAACAGCCTGGGGACCAAGCCAGGTTTAGAGCCCTTACTGCTCAAGCTGCCTGAGAAACTAATGCTCACATCAGATGCTCACCTGGTCAAGACAGGCTTCTACTGCAGCTGAAGCTTTGATGATTCTCAAAACTGCCTAATAGAAAAATAGAAAAGCAAAATGCTTGAAGAGGCACGTCATCACCCTAGCAGAATACTCAAGACTGGGGGACTAATAAAGGGGAGACGTTTGTGTGGGTTCATATTTTGGAAGCACAAGAGCACACTGCCTAAATCTGCTTAGCCTCTGGTGAAAGGCATGCTTTGTATACAGGAAAAGAGCAGACATGGAAAAAGCAATGAGAGAAAACAGACACACAGGGCTGGGCACCTTCTAATAGCCCATGTTGGTGATAACTAAACACTCTTGTAGGAACTATGTTAATCCCTTGCTGAGTGTGGAGCCTCCATGACCCACTGACCTCCAAAAGGCTTCACCACCTCTCACTACCATTGCATGAAGGAATTCAGTCTCCACATGCGTGTCAGTGGGAACAAGTCATATTCAAACCACAGAAAGGAGGAGAGTGAGATAGGGCAGTCTTGTCTCCACTGGAGTTTTCAGAGCATGGCTGGAGGTGAGATGCTTTTCTCCAACAATATGCTGGCTTTCCTAGGACAATATGGTGAAACAGCATGTGCTGGCCTGCTTGCACCTCCAACTGAGGTTTCTTTCTGCTCAGTGAGTACTCATTGAATGTCTGTTACGCATCAGGCAGTCTGTTGGGCAATATAGGCTCAAGGAGAAGAAAGCACATTCACTCTCCTCAAAGAGAATCAGTCAAAGGAACAGACCTTTTCAACAGTGTGGGTCAGAGAGGCTCCTCCCTTTATCTCGGACTCCCTCCACCCTCTTCTGCTGAATTCACCAACCCCCACAGAGAGGAATCCCAAACTTCACCCCAACCCTCCTTTACAATCCTCTTCATACCTACACTTCAGTGACACAATGCATGAAGATATTATTAGTCTCCTGCTCGGTATGTTGAGAGAGATCACATGTATTACTGGAGGTCTCCAAGAACCTCTTCCCTCTGTCCCTTAACCATGCTAGTCTGTTGAATAAAACATTGGCAGGGTCTTTTGGCTCATCCTGTGTTATCCACACTTCTGTGCCTTTCATAAGTATTCCTATTGCTTTGGGATTTGGGTCGTTAAAAAGACAATCAAAGTGAATCAAAACAAGTATGCAATAATGTGCACGCCAGGGTTTCCTGGCATCACTTGCCAGAATTCTTCAGTGTTAGAGAGTATTGCCCAAATGCTTTATTTACACTCAACTTGTCTGAAGGTATTACTAAGAATAGGAATGAATATATAGCTTGTTTGCTTGCAGGATTAAACCCCATAACCAAATTTGGGTTGGTTAATGTAGGATGTCCCTCATGAATAGAGAATATGGAATTGAAAAATGACTAGTATGGAGGACAGAATGACTCAGAAATCTAAAAATAACCAAATCATGTGAAAGGACTCAAAGGCTGCCTCACAATGAACTGCATCTGCCTCCCTTACAAAACCAGCAAATTGCCTTTATTTAGCTCTATGCAAAATAGCATTTCACAGCATTTTATCTGCATATTTAATTTTGTTTAGGATTGGTATGGGCTTATCTCTTGCTGAAGTAATTTGTTGGTTCAAAAGTATACTCTAGCCCCAAAACAAGCTGAATCTGGCTGATTTTGCTTTATTTCTGTCTGTTTATAGGTTAATAACTTGGATTACTTAAAAATGTTTAGACTTATTTAGTCTTATTTTATATGAAGAAGTATTTTGTTTGCATGCATATATGCAGTGTGTGTGCCTGGTGCCCATGAAGCCTAGAAGAAGGTGCTGGATCCTCCTGAAACTAAAGTTATGGACTGTTGTGAGCTGTTATGTAGGTACGGAGAATGGAACTCAGGTCCTTTAGAAGAGTAAGTGCTCTTGACCGCTGAAGCACCTCTCCAGCTCCTATTTGAAATTATTTTAACAATAGATTTGAAGATCAACTTGAGGCAAACCAAACACTCCCCAGAGACATAGAAAATAACAGCCATCAAAGCTGTGAGGATGGAAATGAAGTCTGGGTTAGGTGTGCATCCGTTATTGCTCCAATACTCTCTCCTCTAAGGTCCTATGAATATGCAGGTTGTGTACCATTGGCCTCAATAGTTGATTATAAACCTGACACAGAATGATTGTAGTCTGAATAGACAACTTCCCCCATAGGCTCAAGTGTGTGAACACTTGGTTCTCAGCTTGTGGTGCTGTTTGGGAAGATTGTAGAACCCTTAGGGGATAGTCAGTCACTGGGGACAGATTTTGAGGTTTTCATATTTCTGCCCAACTTCCTATCTCCTCATTGCTTCCTGCTGTACCAAGATAGAAGCAGGTATGGAGTCTTGGTTGCATACTCCTGCTACCTAAGACTCCTAATGATGTAGCTAGAGTTTTCCTGCCTTGCCCACAGTCAGTACAAATCTCTGTCACCAGTCAGTCCCACAGCCGCTCAGACCCAACCAAGTAAACACAGAGACTTATATTGCTTACAAACTGTATGGCCATGGCAGGCTTCTTGCTAACTGTTCTGATAGCTTAAATTAATCCATTTCTATAAATCTATACCTTGCCATGTGGCTTGTGGCTTACCGGCATCTTCACATGCTGCTTGTCATGGCAGCAGCTGGCAGTGTCTCTCTCCACCTTCCTGTTTTCTCTATTCTCCTCTCTTAGTCCCGCCAATACTTCCTGCCTGGCCACTGGCCAATCAGTGTTTTATTTATTGACCAATCAGAACAATTTGACATATAGACCATCCCACAGCATAATGCCATGACCTTGACCCTCAAACTGTAAGCCTCCCCACAAAAGCTTTTCTCCCTTAGTTACTTCTTGTGGGGTATTGGGCAATAACTCTATAGAAAATATCTAATACAAGAACTAAAAATAGGATGGGCAAAGTGGCATGGCAGGTAAAGATACTCAGCCTGTAAGCCTGGTGAGCCGAGTTCATCCCCAGATTCCACATAAAGGTAGGAGAGAACTGACTGGACAAAGTTGTCCTTCTACCTCCACACACACCATAGAACACAGGTACATTTGTACACACGACTTTTAAAAATCCGACTACTGTTATTATAAGAAACATTTTTATGGAAGAGCCAAAAGTAGTCTCAACAGACACCGTATTCATTACTCAAATCACCGTGCTCAGCCGTGAAACACAGCCGAGGAGGGAACTCAAGGGAGGTCACCAGGCCTGAGGCCTGACTGTGTCAGTCAGCACCATAAACTACCCTCTTCATGCTTACTCTCACCGCTGAAGTTCCTAATCTGATCAGAAGGCAAACCTGGACCCTGACTCCCTCTTGAGCCCTTGTGAAATTCCAGATCTCACATATGGGTTCAGGTTTCCCATTGCTATCAAGTGGAGGATTTTGTAGCAGGAATCTTAGAAGGTTTTATTAATAAAATCAAACCTGGAGCCAAGTATTGGGGTGAACACTGGAAGATCAGAGAGACAGAATAAGCCACAGCTAACCTCACCTGGCCAACTTCTCAGCTGATCTTGTTTCTTCAGACTGGACGCCTCTGGGTCCTCATATCCAAATGGCTCTCAGCTGAACTGTGCTGCTCAAAACCTAAAAGCTTAACCATCCAAATGCTTCTAGTTCCTGGTCTTCAGGCCTTATATACCTTTCTGCTATCTGCCATCACTCCCTGGGATTAAAGGCTTACTTCTTGGGATTAAAGGCATGTGTCACCATGTCTGGCTGTTTCCAATGTGGCTTTGAACTCACAGAGATCCAGAGGGATTTCTACCTCTGGAATGCTAAGATTAAAGGTATGAATGCCACCATTTTCTAGACTTTGTGTCTAGTGACTGTTCTGTCTCTGACCCCAGATAAGTTTATTAGGGTGCACAATATTTTGGGGAACACAATACCACCACAGGATTTCTTTTCTTTTTCCCCCTTGCACACAAGTACTGTGGCTATCTTCACCCACCATCTCTGTATCTTTGTTCTATCTGTAAGTCCCTGTATCTTTCAGTTTTAAAGCAAAACATCCACCTTCTTTATTCCTGCTCTTATCCATTCATCTCCCATTTATTTCCTCTTATCTTGATGTTTTGATTATAAGACTAGTCTTTAATGATTGGGCCATCTCTCCAGCCCACTACCAGGTGTTGGACTAGCTCTTTAATTTAGTTCCACATGCATCCATCATTCCTAGCTTATTGGCCTTTTCCTTTCGGTGCAGCTCTCCTGTCTACTTAAGCCACATCCTTCAAAGTGGCTCACTCTAGACCTATTTAAACCACATCTATGCTGCCTTTAAATTTTTAGTTTTACTTCTCTCCCTCCACAATGTCACTCTACACCCATATGCCTCAGATGCCAACATGAAGGGACCATCCCATGTCTTCAGTCACTCGTGGACAGTCTCCAACCTTCACTTTCCTCCTTCTCCACTCTGGATGGTGGGGTCCTTTATTATAAATGTACTGTGGTCATTATCCTTAACTCTCTCAGACACTTTTCTCCTATGTTCCAGCTCACTAAAACTCTAATGTATAGAACCAACCACTTATATACTTTTCCTAAACTCTACACAAAAAAATTACATGGTCCATTGTGCTGTGGGATAATGCTTTTGTACACTGGTTTAATAAAACACTGATTGGCCAGTAGCCAGGCAGGAAGTATAGGCGGGATAAGCAGACAAGGAGAATTCTAGGAAGAGGAAGGCTGAGTCAGGAGATGCCAGACCGCTGTCCAGGGAGCAGCATGTAATGGCACACAGGTAAAGCCATGGAACACGTAGATTAACAGAAATGGCCTGAGTTTAAGTGTAAGAGCTAGTCAATGGTAAGCCTGAGCTAATGGCCAAGCAGTTTTAATTAATATAAGCCTCTGTGTGTTTACTTGGGTCTGAGCAGGTGTGGACCAGGCAGGATACAGGAAAACTTCCAGCTACACCATTGACTTATTTTTATTTTAAATTTTCAAAATATTCTTATTAATTCTTTGAGAATTTCATGCACTGTAATTTTATCATATTCACTTCTCCTCTAACTCCTCCCAGATTCCCCCCTTCCCTACCAACCCAACTTATGTCTTTAATTTTTTAAAACCCACTATCCAATTTGTGCTGCCCATACGCTGTTGGGCATCCACGGAATGTAGACAGGAAGGGACAATAGAACATGAAATCCTTCCCCTAGCTGAGGAGCTATTGGTAACTGATAGCTGATGAGAGGGGGAGAGTTAGTTTTCTTTAAATGTATTTTTTAAAAACAAATTGGTATCCTGTGCTGTGAGCAACTCGTTTTGTGTTTCTTTAATAGACTCACTTTTTTATGACCAAAAGGCTAATTTCCTGCCTGTCCAGTCTCCTCAAGCTTGCTTCTGGTCCCATTCTCAATGATAACTTGGCCTTCTGTGACAATTGAGTGAGTGGGTATAGACAGTTGAGAACTCTTCTGGTTTCACCACCACCTCTACATACAAACAGAATATGAAGAGAATATATGTCTGTGTGATGGTGAAATAGAAGTGATAGGCACCTAGCCCTTCAAGGAAAACTCAATTTGAACCATCATCCATGCATGAAAACACCTTCACAAGCACTTAAAAAAAAAAGTTGGTCTAGACTTTACAGCTACTGTACGGAGCTGAGAAATAAGCAAAAGACAGAAGAGAGTGAGCAGCTTAATATCATCCAAACCATCCACCCCCCCCAACTCCTGAGCCTTAGCAAAGAGGCTCAGAAAGGGCTACCCTTCTGTTGATAGAAGGAGAGTGAAATGGGTGCCTCACTCCAAAGCAGACCCCGACACAAGGCCCATCCTAATGAGTCCCAGTGCCCAGTCAACAGCAGTAGATCCAAGCTCCCAACTGACTCAGGCTCTAAGGTAGCCCAACCAATAACTAACAGCAAGCTTATTTGTGGACCCAGCCAATGGCTCACCCCATTGTCTAGATCACCTGGCTGTATTAATGATGAGTGTCCCCTTCAAATGAACTGGAACTAATGCAAGGCTTTCACAGAAGTAGGGAATTCATTATGGATTCTACTTTTGCCCATCACATTGCCACCACTTCCTGTCTTATAAAATACCTTCCAGTTCTTCCACTAAGATGTGCTTCAAATGCACACATTTTGCTCCATTTTAATTGCCAGGAGCCTATCCTAATTTACCTCTAATTCTTTAATCCTCAAATGTGTGTGTGTGGTGTGCACACATGTTTGCACGTGTGTGGTTACTTGTGCTGCCATTGGGAATCTTTCTTCATTACTCTCTACCTTGTTCATTGAGGCAGGGTCTCTCAATTGAACCAGAGCTTGCCTTAGTCTAGCCTGACAGCTTGCTCTGCAGATCCCCTCTGCTATTCCAGGACTGGAGTAACAGGAGGGAAGGGCACCACACCCACCTGGCTCTAACAGTTTCTGGGAATGCAAACTCCAGTCCTTACACTTGCTTAGCAGTGTAAGAACTCAGCTCTCTCCCAAACCCCACTGCTATCTCTTTTCTAGGTTTCCAGAGTCTCCTAATTGGGAGGGGGAAAAAACTCTAGGAACTCTGCAGTTGCATGAGACACAGGTGATGTGTTTATAAGAACCCTGAATTCTACTTTATGCTTTGCTGCTGTTGGCTTATAGCTTTCATTAATTTTTGATCAACATGCCCTACATTTTCGTTTTGAACTGAGTTTTACAAATTATATAACCTGCTGTGTCTCTACTTATCTTGCCTCCTTTTCTAACTCACTGGACACTAATGTATTTACTGTAGGGTAATATTTTTATTTTTAGGATAAAATTTTAATCACTTCATTCTCTCATTTAAACCTTATGGATTGCTTTCCATGGTATTTAGTATGAAGTCCCTATTCATATAAACATGAATTGCAGAGATGTTCCCGATTAGGTTGAAGACCTAACATCCCAATCTCATCACCCCTACACGCGGGGCACAGAGCATCTTTCAGTTCATTGTGTGTAGTGGTTTCCTTCATCTCTCTATAACATTCCCTCCCACCTGGCATCCCTCAACACCTCTATGTCAGGATGCATGAGTTGCCATACCAACACAGATCTTAGTGGCTTAATAAAAACCAAAAAGGTTTGTTTGCATCCATGCCAAGTAAAGCCACTTGTATTAGATTTATACAACCAGCCATCATAATGGAACTTGAATATAGTGCTCTGAAAACATCCCAAGACCCCATTCCATTACTGGGTCTACTGGATCTAGCAAGGGGGTGGGAGAGGAGCATCAGTGGTGTCAAAGGGAAAGTGTGGCATTAGGGCTTAAGGGGGAGTGCTATTTTTATTTATATTCTATTACTATATGTAACTACACAGGGCTGAAAAATGTTTCAGTATGTGTCAGACAGTTTTTAGCCATAATTTTTGTCTCATGATATTTATCTCCCTGTCCATAAGTCCTATGTGTGGGGGTTATAATTGATGGTCAACTTGATGAGGTCTAGAGTGACCAAGAAGACAGAGCTCTGAATTGTTTATGAAGATATTTCTAGAGAGATTTAACTGAGGTGTGCCCTGAATGTGGGCAACATCACCCCATAGGTTGAAGACATGATCTACTCCCTCACCACAATGCCATGTGACCAGCCACTGCACACTCCAGCTGTCAAACCGTCTCCACTGTAATGGACTATGCCCTGATTAAACCAACTGACCTCTACCTTCCTTGTGTTGCTATGGTCAGGCATCTGGTCATAGCAATGAGAACAGTTACCAACAATGACAGCAGTATACAACCTCTCTGTCCACCAAGACCATGCCTTCTGCTCAGGGAGATTCCTGGCACTTTTAAAGGCAGTGCACAATCATGTTTAGGAATTATATTTCTAGTATTGGACCTTTTAATTGTATGTGTGTGTCTAGGGGTGGGGAGTGGGAATGTGTAAAAGTATAAGCATTCATGTTGAGCAGCTCACAACTGCCTGTAACTCCAGTTTCAAGGAATCTAAGCCTCTGCATGCAAAGCAGTTGTACTACACTTAGCAAATGTGGCTAGCACAATTGGAGATTAGAGATTGATAGAGACTGCCTGATTTAATGAATGTTCTCCTTGATAAGAAACAGAAAACGTAGGACTCTGAATAAGCAGACAAGTACCCGAGACAAAAAGATGAGGCAGCACATTGAAAAGATTTATAAAAGGACACACTGTTTACCTGTCTTACCATGAGAAGACATCTAGAACTTCCTATGAATGATCTATTCTGAAAATAAATAACAACCATGAATATCTTCAAAATTTAGATCTATGAAGAGATGTTTATAGCAATAATAATTTTTATGTAAACTAAAAAGAAGCAAATCTGCAATCAACCTAACATAGGTCTCTTCACTGTGACAGAGCATGCCGAAAACAACTTAGTGAAGACATAGATCTAAAGCAGCTCAGCAGTGTAGATTTTATGCCTATCATCTGTATAGCACATTTAGCTAACTGGTCTAACCACATTTATCTATCAGTTAGGTCATGTAGGAGGAACAGTACTCAAAAAATTATCGAAAGCGACTGTGTGATCAACCACAAAGCAAGACAACATTTTTGTAAAACAACTTTCTTTTTATATTTTTTTCTAATTGACACATCATAGTTGCATGGATTTCTGGTCATAGTGTGACACTTCTGTGTGTGCATATATCAAATAGTAACCAGATCACATAAGTCCACATATTCATAACCTCAGATGTCCCCGATCTCTCTGTGTTGGTAATCATCAAGGTCCCTCTTATTAGCTATGGTGAAATAAATTAGGCTAGGGAGATTCTCAGTGGGTAAGAAACCGCATTGTACAAGCGAGAGGCCCTGAGTTCAAGTCTCAAGAATCCATGTAAGAAGTCAGATGGGGCCACACAAGCCTAAAGTACCAGTAAGGTAAAAGGGAGGAGGCTAGAGGATTACTGGAGATTGCTAGCCACCATCTGCTTCGGGTTCAGTGAGAGACTCTGTCTGCCTTAAGAAAATAAGGTCGACAGTGATGGTATTGAACACCTGATGTCTTCCTATAGCCTCAGCCACACACAACATACAACATACATGTATACATCAAAACACACACATTTAACTAATTAAATCAGCTCTACAACCAACACCTTCATTTCTCCTGAAATCAGTTCTATTCACAATTGTAGGTAACCACTTATATTTATTGGCAGTATAGAGTAGTGCGTTAAAGTAAAATTGTGGGGCCAGAATGCCTCGGTTTGATCCCTAGCTGTACCACAACTAGACATGTAAGTGTCAGTCAGTCGTTTGACCTTTAACACCTTGGTTTTATCACTTGTAAAGAGAGAATTTAATATGAGCAACTTTAAGGATGCCATGAGGATCACATGAATGAGTGCCTATCCGGTGTTTGTAGCAGTGTCTGACACATATAAGGAAGGAGGAAGGTATTATCTGGGCTTCTGGTTTTAGATGAAGAAGACATGGAGGGCCTTCTCTGACACCTGCTGTTCAGAAATTCAATTGGAAATATATTTATGAAAGTAATTTCAACTGCAAAGCATATTACAGAGGATTCAACTGAAGACAGGATGTGCAATCCCAGTCTTTTCACAAAAGCATAAAGAAAAAATACATGTATCCACTGGAAAATCATGCTGATTAAATGCACATGTTGATTCAGAAAAAGAAAAATAGTTTGCATCACTTAATACAACGTGTAACACACAAAACACCTCTTTCTCTTCTCCAGTAACCTGTGAATTCAGTGCCTCTTAAGCAGAAACAACAGCAGTATCTCCATCCAGTCCTCACTCTTCGTATTCATAGCAGGTAAGGAAATGCAGCCTAAATGTCATTTTCGTAATCAGTGCTCTACAGAAGTAAATTGAGCACAAAATAAACATATTAACAGCAAGAGGCTATGATTTTAATTGAATACTTAAAACTTAAAATTTGTAAAAATATGCCTAGCAATAGCAATATTTTCAAATGTCAAAATGTAAATTCTACATACACATAAGAAAACATTGGAATAGAAATGGGAAGCAAGAAAAAACGAGATTCTTCCTAGTAAGCAATTCAGACCTCATTATCATAGAATCGACCATTTTACTTGGTGTTGCATAAGTCAAACATCAATCTGACAACACTGTCTTTTAAACTCCTGAGTAAGGCCAAGATCGCTACATAGGAAAGATGTCAGTGGCCATCTCTGTCATTTCAAGATCATTACTTGACCACAGTGTACAGACTGTTTGTTCTTTTGTGTAATAAACTAGAAAAAAATGAAGAAATTTGGAAATTACCTGGATATTTGACACTATTAGCAAATTGGTGTCATTTTTAAGGTCTAATAAAATTGATTGCTTTTTAAAAAGCATTTTTGTCTTTGAGAGATTCAAAATGAAATGTTTAAAGAAAGAAAAACAGCATAATACTTGAGAATGGACATAAACAGGGCAGGAAGGTGATTAGAAGAGGGTAGAACAGTGAGTTCCCAGTTCTGGTGTCCTGACAACCCCAGAAGCTGAGAAATGAATTATTACATGGGTTCTGTTATACTATTCCCCCTTTGTGTGTGATTTGGATTTCCATGACAACAGCTTTGTTAGGATGGCCTAATTGTCATCAACAACAATTCATCCTAATTTCATGAAAACATAGAGAACAGAGAATTTGAGGTGAAGTTTGAGGACATATTTGCCCTTTCATATAAGGTACTTTAATAGTTAGTTCAATCTTGTGAAATAAAACACAATGTGTAGTCTGACACCTCTTAAAACCAAGGCTGTGCCCCTAAGTGGGGAGGGAGGACCAGTTTTCTTCAGGGACACACCCCCAATCCTAAGTGGTCAGCCACAAATACATATACAAGAGGCAACACAAATTGCATTCAGCAGGTTGTGTTGTGTGTGTGTGTGTGTAGCTAATATGCATATACATATATATGTCAACATTAATTACCAAAGAAGAGATTATAAATTTGAGAGTAACTGGGTTGGGGTGCATGGGAGGAATTGAATGAGAAGGGGTATAAATTATGCCAACACAATGATTGTGTGTGACATTCTCAAATAATTTTTTTAACAATAGAAAGATCATAGTCAAAAGTTAGATTCACGCGTCATTTTTTGTTTGTTTGCCTCATCAAACACTGAAATAGTATCTACAGACCCTCCATCAGCAATGCTTAAAGTTCTTCATGAAGACAGGAGAGGAAAGGGAAAAGAAGGCAAGTTTCAACAGACCACTGTATTTATTCCAGCACTGACTCATGACCACAACATTTTTTCTTGATCCTCTCAATCATTCAATGTAGGCACTAGTTGATAATTTTTTTATTAATTTCTCATGCATTTTATTACAAAGTATTGCTTTGAGTGGGTAGAAATACAGCTCAATTGATAACGTGCTTGGCTCACAGACATAGGGTCTTGAGTTCAATCTCAGAAGTCACATAAAAAGCCAGGCATGGTAGTGTGTACTTGTAATGCCAGCACTAGGGATTTGAAGGTAAGTGGATCCCTGGGCCTCCTGGTCATCCAGTCTAGCCTAATCAGCTAGTTCAGTGAGTGACCCTGTCTCAAAAACCACAGTGGACAGCTCCTGATGAATAACTTCTGAGGTTGTCCTCTGACCTCTGACTTCTGACCTCTGAGCCCTCTCACCCCAAAGACATGCATGCAAAGTGCACAAACATAAGTGATGATTTTTACTGGATTGTGTGAGATTAACCTAATGAAACTAAAGGTCATGTGTTTCAGTATGCAGACACCATTGTCCTGAGATCATTAAAATGTCCCTGAAAAGTGACAGCCTTTGAAAAGGTTCTACAACACATTCTGTTGGAGCTGTTCACACCAGAACTGTATGTATCCTAACCTGATCATCACTCCAGCAAGCAGTTCACTTCCTCTGGAGAAACTAGGTTTTATCTGTCAGAAGAACTCCAATTCTATGTTGACAGTTCATTTTGAAGACTGTATGATTGACATCTCAGATCCAGTGGATTCTCACATCAAAGAAACACTCACTCTTACTCCCCTGAAAAACATTGATATCGTACAATGACTATACTTGCCAAAGCTAATCACAATACATTGAAGATGAGACCATCTTCATATACAATCCAAACTGCTGTGGGATGTTCTGTATGTCAAGTTGCTCTGATTGGTCAATAAATAAAGCACTGATTAGCCAGTGGCCAGGCAGGAAGTATAGGCAGGACTAACAGAGAGGAGAATTGAGAGAACAGGAAGGCGGAGGGAGACACTGCCAGCCGCCGCCATGACAAGTAGCATGTGAAGATGCCAGTAAGCCACAAGCCACATGGCAAGGTATAGATTTATAGAAATGGATTAATTTAAGCTATAAGAACAGTTAGCAAGAAGCCTGCCATGGCCATACAGTTTGTAAGCAATATAAGTCTCTGTGTTTACTTGGTTGGGTCTGAGCAGCTGTGGGACTGGCGGGTGACAGAGATTTGTCCTGACTGTGGGCCAGGCAGGAAAACTCTAGCTACACTAAACATTAAGAGAAAATAAAAATAGACTTAATGAGTTGCAAATAATGTTTCTACTATATGTGTTTTTGAATATTAAACCAAGACTCAAATAAAATCCTGATGTTTTGTCTTGATCTATATGAGGCATCCAAAATTTCAACACCATTAATTAAAGAATGACCATAGGAATCTCCCAAGCTTTTGTCAATATGCTAAATAGATCAGACATAAAGCACAGACTTGTTTTTTTAACAGGCCTAAGTTTTTCTACTCCTTTTGTTTTCAGGATAATCAGCTAAAAACAAGCTTTTAAAGAACACAACAAAACTAATGTTTTATCTAAGACATCTTCAGGGAGGAGGACCTCTTAGATAATGATGGTGAAATCCTAACTTGCCCTCAATCCTTAATGGTAATCTCTGAACTGTGTTACTAGTGAACACTTCCAGAACATGTTTGTCAATGAAACTCAACTATAACAGAAGAGCCGATGGAGCGTGAGAGTTGGAACCTTTCAAGTCTGATCCTTGAAAGTATCTCCTCCCTAAAATCAATAGCTATTCTAATTTAGATGGAAGGACTTTGGTTTCTAATGAGTAAATAACTGTTTGAAATACATTAGTTGTGGTAAATAAGAAAAAATTATTTTAAAAATACCAAATCACACACACACACAAAAGCTGAGCTTCTAAGAAGCTCATCCTTTAGAAGGATCCATCATCATGATTATATCCATTTTCTTAAGTGTTTTATTATCCTTGCATATTTGTAATACTTACTATTTAATGACAGAGGCTAATTGCCAATAATTAAGTCCTGGAAAGTGGCCAATTGAACCATGTTAAACTAATGTTCACCTCAGCAGACTTCACAGTCTTGGTAAGTGAGAAGAATGAATGAAAAAGAAAAATCGCTGCCACGGCGTCCCCCCAGAGCACCAACAGAGCCTGAGTGATCAAATGTCTTTCTCTGACTCCCATTAAAGGTGGCTTCCAGCTACACAGGAGAACAAGCACCTGTGGTAGTATTCTGTGATGTGAAGATATTTACATTCTGGCTACAATTACTTGTTTTAATCTCTTTATTTTCTTTGACACAAAAAGCAAGAGCATAGCTGTGATTTTTTTTTTTGGGGGGGGGGGGTTGCTTGGCTTCACATTGATGTGTTGCCAGAATGGAAGATTTACATCTATCCATTGCTTTAAGAACTAAAATAAAATAAAGTGTGTAACAGCAGTACCCTGTCCCCTGAAGTGCTCAATAATCATTGGCTATTATTTGTGTTACTATAGCCATTCTTATGTAGGGACTCCTGAATTGCAGGAAACCCCACAGAATTCCCAAGTAAATCTGAATTTCAGATTTTTTTTTTTTATAAAAAAAATAAATGAATGCTTTTTTTTTTTTTTTTTTATTTTTAGGAACCCATACATCTGTTGCTAAAATTCCTTTCCTGGAGGAGGAGATGCAAACAACATCTACCGCTCCTCCTACATTCTCTGGACAAGCCAAGGTAAACTTCCATCACAGTTCACTCCAGGAAACCAAGGAGTTTGTTAAATTTTTTACAGAGAAAAGTGTGAGGAGTTATGGGCAGGAGCACAGGTAGCCTTGAAGCAGCCACACTGGAAGTCTGTACCGAGGATGGACGGAGATTTTCCCCATACCTACACTGATGGAGTCACCTCCCCTAGTTCTTCCTAACCTGCACATTTCAGTCTCTCCCCAGGCCACATGAAACTAAGGCAGGATTACACAGAAATGGCTGGGGGGCTTGGTGAGGAGAATCAAGACTCTCCCTGTCTCTCCTTCTCTGAGGGACCATAAACAGTCACCAAGCCCAGCTGTGGTGCTCTTGGCATCCAGACTTGTGAGAATCTGGTGAAGGTGGTAGCAGTTTGGCTCAGGAGCTAGTTCTATACAATAGCATTTGGAACACACTTATTCTAAACCTTGAATCATTGTTTACATAAAGCTCAAGTTTAACTGGGAATCTCTTATTTTATCTGGCATATATATTCATCCATAAATGCAGTCAAGAAAATTAATGTATCGCTTCATCAAAAACCTACTGGTAAATAAAAGCTACCCAAGTTAGCTAAACAAAATGATCCAATGCAATTCATAAGTATTGCTTAAATAAATACTCTCATAGTCTTTTTTAAAATGTGTGTGGGTGGGCATGTGTGCATGTGTGCTTGTGTGTGATATGTATGTGAGTGCGGCCATGCTTGTGGAGGTAAAAGAACAACTTTTAGGAGGTGGTTTTCTCCTTCTAGTATATGTCCCTGGGAGACAGAGCTCAGGTCAGTGGTGTGTGGCAAAAGCCTTTTACTGCTCAGCTGTCTCGCCAACCCCCTAAGTGTTTAATCAATGTCTAAACACCTTACGATCCCAAAAGTTTATTTTTCTGACTTAACAAGAGTCTAGTCTTGGAGGGTTGCATTTATTTGAAAAGGTCAACGTACACTGTGGAGAACCCTCAATGAAGCCTTTGAGAGGCTTGACAAAAGAAATTGTTGGTCCCAAGAAGTCTTCCCAGCCAACCCAGGCAGTACCTCCGCTCTGTCTTCTGACGTTACCCTGTTACCCTGCAATACCAGATTGAGCCCCAGGCCTTGGCTCTCACAGTATCTTTGGTGCAGCGATATCTGGCTCCCGTCACGTCCCCGAGTGTTTCATCTACCCAGACTGTGCTCTGGAATGCTGTCGTGTTTTCTCAGCATTTCCACCCTTGTTTTGTTCCTGGCTTGACTTTGTACCTTTCTCTCTGTGCCAATGTCTTGCACAAGTTCCACTTTGCTGTGTTACTAACACGGGAACCAAACAGATTAGGCCTCACAAATTAGCCAAAGAGCCAGATAAAACAGGAACCCCGATAACTGTGAGAAATGACTGCAAGCCACCTGACAGCTGTGATAGACTAGGATAATAGTGGCTGGAACTGCTCCAGACCTCAGCAGTGCATGCCACAGTGTGAGACCCTTTCGGCAACAAGTTTAACCTCACGTCCATTTTAAAGATTAAGAGACTGAGGTCACCAGGCTAGAATGTATCAGAACTATAACTAACTATGTGTCTCTCCAAAGCACAAAAGGCTGCCTGCTCCCCAAAAGACGTGAAAAGCAAATGTATCATGACCCCAAGGCACTGTCCTTTGGATATACTCACTGGTGTGTTCTGCTTTTATTCTGTTGTTGTGATAAAATATCCTAAAAAGCAACTTATGGGAGGAAAAGGTTTATTTAGCTTACTTACAATTTTGAGTGACAGGCTATCATTCAGGGGAAGTCAAGCTGGCACACAAGCAGGTGGTCACATCACGGTCACAGTCAAGAGCAGAAAGCAATGACTGCACTACGCTGCCTAATTGGGGTTTCTGCTCAGCTAACTTCCTTCCCTCGTACACAGTTCAGAGCCCAGCACATAAAATGGTGCTACCCACACTAAGGATGTGTCTTTTCTATTTTTAACTATCAACCAACATGATCTTTCAAAGACATACCCACAGGCCAACCTGATCTAAATAATTTTTCATTGAAATTATCTTCCCAGGTGATTTTAGGTTGTGTCAAATCAATCGTTAAAAATAATCAGTATGCAGTCAAAAAAAGATATGTATTTCATGGCTTTCTAGTACTAAAAAATAATTATAAGAAATAAATTTGCCCAGATAACTCACTCTATTATAACAAAATTGAGTTCCACATTTGAGTTTATACTGTATAATTATCACAAAAATTCTAATTATTCCAAGTAAAAATAAAAGAAAGCCAATTAAATAAGTTCTGGGATGAGGGGTGGTCAAGAGTCCAGTGCTAGGGAGGGAGGTCACAGGCCTGGGTTGGGAAGCTATTGTTGTGTTGCTAGATGGAAATAATGAGTCTGTCAAACTGCCTTCTCAGTTTTGTCTATGGATTAGAGCTGCTGTCAGCTCGGGCCTTTTTGCTACAGTCAGCAGTGACTGCAGACATTAGTATCTGGTGAGAGTGCAGAGAATAAATGGCCATCGAGCTCCAAGCCATAAATTGAATATCTGTATAACCTCCTCTATGGCTCAGGAATCACAAGAACAAGGGACAGAAGAATATAGGAGCCAGCGGTAGGGGTGGGAGGATGTGTGGAAGGGTGACTTCAGGGCAGGATGTGGCTATTGCGTTGTTGAACTCACAAGAACCACAATTACCAACACAAGGTCTCTACAAGATTGGGGTTAACAATAGCCTGTCGCAGAAGGGGAAGGGGATCATGAGGCCCCAATACTCACTGAGGATTTATATGCACTTATCGCTAGGGGAGGAAGAGGTATTTTTTCAGTGGTATAGCCACTGATAAGGTGCTCATCATGCTCCTGTATAAAATCTCTCAAATTCACCTGATATAACTAGAGGATTCCCCCCTCCTGGTAAGTGTTCATATTGCTGATGGGCATTTTGCACACTACAGGAGGAGAAAAGTAATGATCAGTATTACTACCTGCAACCTGCTTGTTAAGATATACTGGTATAATAGTGGTATAAATGTTGTGGATGTAACCAATCACCTTTTGCTTGGATTTAAGGCCCACTCCATAAAATGAGACCCATAAACGACTGTGCTAAAGTTGTCAAGAACCCAAGACTAGATAGGTTGTGGGCTTAGGGGGAAACCTACTGATATTCTGCTAAAGGGACATAGGAATAAAATGACTCCTAATGGAATACTGCTATACTCATAGATCAGAGCATCACCCCACACTCAGCAGAGAAGCTTCTTCTTGCAATAGATGAGAATTAATAAATAAATCTACAATTGGGCAATGTGCAGAGTGAAAAACTTCGAAGCACTCATCCCTCAAGACTCAGGAATCTGTGTGGGAAAAGATGCAGAAATGTTACACAAATTTTAAAAGGTCTTATTAATAAAAACAAACCCAGAGCCAGGTATTGGGGTGAACGCTGAAAGATCAGAGAAGCAGAACAAGCCACAGCTAACCTCACTTTGCCAACTTTTCAGCTGATCCTGTTTCCAAAAACTGGGAGTAGTTGGCCAATACAAAATTAACTTCATGTTGTTATTGTTGTCGAGGGTTGTTGTTGGGTGTGAGTGTGTGTGTGTGTGTGTGTTTTGTTTTGTTTTAGTATTTTTTGTCTTATTGATTTCTTTTTAATTTGTCTATTTTGATTTCTATTTTCTTCTTTGTTTACCCCTCTGGGCCTGTTTTTGAGAGAGAGAGAGAGAGAGAGAGAAATAACATGAAGTTATGTGTGTAGGGGAGTAGGGAGTATCTGGAAGGAGTGGAGGGAAAAATATGATCAAACAATATGGTATAACACTTTTAAATAAAAATTAAAAAATAAAAAATTCCCACCCAAACTTCTATAAACAACCATAATGAAACTCACGGGTTATAAACAGAACAAAAGGATCTGAGGGTGTGAAGCAGGGGAAGGAGAAGCTAGAGGAAAAAGGAATGGATTAGTAGGCATGCAACAGGGACAGAAGAGGGAAGTGGGATATAAATATGATTGAAATACATTATGAGTATGTAAAAACCAGTGACAATGAAGCCTATTATTGTATATAATTAATTATGCAAATAGAATACTTCTAAGGTGTGTGTATGAATCAGTGTAGTCAACCACTTAACTCTACACGTAAAGCTGGCTAAGATGCTCACCATGCTAATCTGCATTTTATCACAATTAAAAATGTATAGGAATAAAGGGGATATAGGAGGGACAACAACTACTAATTATCCTAGGTTTTTACTTGTTTCTTGTTTTCTTTTTTCATATTTATAGCATTTAAATTTGAAGACTTAGAAAAATAAGGCTAAAATCACTTATTCTGAACTTTTAATTTGGGGAAAGGAATAAGAACTGTTCCTTGGATTAAAATCCTAGCTGTCTGCCAAGAATACGCCAGGGTTGAAACTGCAGCAGAGAAAAGCCGTGGAGTTCAGATGGCATTGGGTCAACCTGGCCCAAATCCTGCTGTCTTAGGTACTTCTCTGTTACTGTGACAAAACCCCATGACCATGGCAATTTACTGAAGAAAGGGTTTATTTAGGGGTAATGGTTTCGGAGAATGAGAGACCATGGTCACCCTGGCAGGGAGCAAGGCAGCAGAAGCTGGGAGCTCATATCTTGATCCACAACCATGAGAACGAAAGAGTTAACTGGTAACAGCATGGGCTTTTGAAACTTCAAAATTCACACCCAGTGACACACCTCCTCCAACAAAGCCACATTTCTTAATCCTTCCCAAATAGTTCCATCAACTGGGGACCAAGTATGCAACCATACGGGTCTATAGGACCATTCAAACCTCCACATCCTCTTTTAGGGAGCTCCATTAGTTGTACAGGCCCTCATAGGAAATAGTGTGAGATTCCTTGAAGACGTGTCTGATGTACACACCTAACCAAGCTCATTATGAAGGTAATAATCTCTAATAAATTAAAATGAAGGAAATTCACTGTAGTATAATGCAAGTCTTGATTGTGTACATCCCTATACAATGTGTTCACATAGGTATTTCTATAAAATTCTTGTTATGCCTTTTAAATTTGATGTCTCATTACAATATTAATTTCACATATCATAGCTTAAAAGATGATTTTTACATCTTTGGTTTATTTCTGTTCTTAAATATAGTATTATATATTCAAATTACCTTTAAAATATCAATTATATATTTCCATGACATAAAGCCTCAGCTAATTTGGATTTTTCAGCAAAGTTTAATCTAATCCTATCTAGCACAGACTGATGGTACAAGTTCATAATGAACAAATGAAGAGTAATTGTTAAATTTAATTTCTTGAGTTATTGCAACTTAGAAAAATATGTCTTCCTGCCATTTAAGGCTGTCAAACATGACGATAGTAAATGTCATACAATTCAAGTTCTTCTCAAAAGGTAATTTAAACATTCCAACTTTGATTTAAAATGAACTAATAATGACAATTAAAACTATATCTTTGTAAGAGACAGCAGTGAGTGTGAAATTGTGTAATTAGTAGATTAAAAGATATGAAATTGACTGTGTTTCTGCAAAAATACTAATTTAACGTATCAACCTGAAATACACACAATGTACAAGATACTTTGAAACAATGAAGACTCCAAACTAATGGTAGGAGCCTTCTTTATCCTTCCCTCCTCCCTCCTTCCCTTCCTTCCTTTCTTCTTCCTTATTTATTTTTTTTCAAATAGAGTTCCATGTAGCCGAGACTAACCTGGAACTCACTTGTGGGCTCTGGGGAGGTGACAGCACCTCCCTGTCATCTGCAGGGGCATCTATGAGGACAGCATGTGTCAGGGTTGTAGTTGCGAACACAGCTGCTGCTCTCCACAGACGGGATAAAACCACAGGCACTAAACTGCGAAATTTGCTCGCGAGAAGAAGAATCTAGCTTGAGTCTATCTGGAGTTTGTCTTTCTCATTTTTGTATCTTTTCTTTGTTTTCTTAAGCTCCCCAGAGACACTCTATTACTGGCAATAGAATAGCAGGACCCTGCAATGTCCTATTTCTAGCTTTTTAGTGCTTCTCAATTTCTATCTCAAGGAGCTGCTGAGAAATTTTCTCTTTTTGATAAGTAAGATGATAGGGTGGCTCTGGAAGTGATTTGATGGTATGATAATCTGATGAGGAAAGGTCAGCAGTCACTAGGTTTGTTCACCAGGTTTAGGACATGTCTCTCACTGGGAATAGGGTTCCTAGTGAGATTCCTAGAAAATTATAGTTCGACAGCCTGGAAGGTGGAAATAACAAATGTTATTTAAATTATGTTGCAATTCTTGCTTCTTTGCTGTGAGGAAATGGGGCTCCCTTCTCTTCCCATGTGGCCATAATTTTCCCTTTCTATTTGGCCTCATTTTAAGTACAACCAGTGACTACTAATCCTCTGACCTATATAATTTGGGGACAATTCTTCATAAGATGAGTGGCTGGGAAACTGCAACAATTAAACCCACGATGAGTATGTGATTAGGAAATTCTATACACTTTTTAAATTTTTAATCTTTATATAACAAAGTCAAGCTTGAATGATTTTCAAAGGCAAACGTAAAGAAAGTAATTATATATTACCATATTTGCTATTGTGCTATTTTGACAGTGGATGACTAGTTCCCATATTTGTGGCTAGGTGATTCTTTATTTAAAGATGTTAACCTTTTTTTTTTTTAATTTGCTCACAATGTAATGTTTTTACTCTGGCATTTTTATATACAGTTTGATCTTGTGGATTCTCTTCCCCTACTCCCCTTTTCCCTACTCCTATCCTGCTGGTCTCCTTCTTCTCCCCAATAACCCCTTCTCAGGTTTTATGTAACATGTATTCTGTGATCTATTCTCTTATCTTCCCCTGCCAAGTTCTCTCTTTCCCTCCACATGGTCTGCTTTCTGTTGATTTATATCTACATATAATCACATATACACACATACATAAAAATTAATGTCTAGGTAGAATGTGCTTATCAGAGAAGACATGCAGTATGTGTCTTATGAGGTCTGGCTTATTTCATTTAACATAATAATTCCAGGCCTGGTGGTTGATTCTTGATGATCTAAACTCTCAATCATGGCAGTTACATTCACAATTGCTACAATAGCAACTACAGCTACTTATCTCCAAAACTATTTAAATATACTAGTTCTTTAAATAATGAGTCCATGGAAGTAAATACTCCAGAAGGAGATTTTTAACTAAAAAGTTCTATTTTATAGACACAAAGAAAATCATCTCCTAGAGTATAAGCATTTGAAGGGGTCTTTATTCATCCAGAAGTTTCACGATTGACCCCTGGAGTATAGGTCTATACCTCACACAAATTCCTTGTATGTACAAGACTTTAGTGGCCCAGCAGGTGACTTCACTAAAAAGAAGACTAACTTGTCTTCAGCTATGGACATGCCTTATTACCAGTTCTGAAGAGGTCTCTCGGCTGGCTGCACAGGCTTCAAAAAAATAAAACTATTTTTTGCATTTTGTAGATAAGGACAACGAACCACAAAAATTGTCACCAAGTGGCCTGAGATTCAAATCAGAGGAAAGGCAGTCGTCATTTCAGGGCTGGGACCCGAGAGCTATAAATCCTTACTTGACTTATGACTAAATCCTGTTCCAGGCAGCTTCCTGTTTTCTTGTTGCCATTCTTCATTTTAGATTGGATTTGAATTTCTTCTCACATTGCTTTTGTGATTTATTTTCTACTACAGTTAGATGTAGAGATTAAAATGTCTGAGTTTTTGCATTTTTTCTGTAAACATGGATCATATCTAGAAAGCCCCCCCTACACACTTCCCACACTCTATCACCAAATAGTAGAATGGGTCACCAACAATTTTCCCAAAGTTGAGCTGACCAAGAATGACAATATCCTGGTAGAGAATGAGCCCTAGAGCATTAATGGTTTTTGTTTTGTTTTTAATTTCACTTGTTCTACAAGTGGTCATTTAGCAACAGAAAGTCTTGTTGGAAAGTGTAGTAGGATATTATCAGTTATCACATATATATTTAAGGACAGAGAACAGAACAATAATTACTCCACCAAGAAAAACCGTGATTTGCAAGCATACTTTTAATTCTTCTCTATCATGAAAGGTCTGTAAATTTAATGCATTAAAATATTGTAGAACACAAATTCCATTAACCCATTCAGTCTTCTAGTTTAGAAAGGTTTTATCCAACATCATCAAGACAATTGCATCTTAAAACTTTTCAAAACTGGACCCAGTGTCTGGGGGGGCCACAGCCTTTCATATCCTAATGGAGCTGTGTAGAACAACAAATGATGAAATTTAAAGCAACTTGAGCTCCTGACAACATTTAAAGTGTGCATGCATCTCTCAGTTGAGGACATTAATTAAACTAGCTTTCCTGTTATTGTAATCTGTGGAAGTAAGCAGTCCAAAAAATTACATAGTACTAAGCGGCACCTCTTCTCCACAGGAGATATGTTCAAAGACACCACCCAGCCGAAGATGCCTGAATTCACAGATAATATTGAACCCTTTGAACAGTTGTGCAGTTTCCTGTATGCCCTAGAGCACTGTCTTGTGACAAATAGCCAATCTACCCTCCCATGTTTTATGTCCTGGGGCCTCTGTGTATCTCTCTTCTTGCACATTGGGATCATGGTTGAGTAGAAGAAGGGTTACTGAAACACACACACACTGTGATATTGTGTCAATCCATGCCATAACCAAAGCTACTGGTGAGTGACTAATAGGCAGGTAACAAAGTGCAGATAGATATATACTGCATAAAAGTGGCTGACATCTGGGGTGGGACAGAGGGAAACAGTCTAAGACTTCTTCATGCTGCTCAGAATGATGAAAAACCTTAAATTTGTGAATTATTTCTGGAATCTTCCATTTAGTATTTTTTAAATCGCTATTTTCCGTGGGTCACTGCAATTATAGAAAGTGAAACCACAGATAAGGGAAGACTTCTGTATCTCAACATAAGTGTTTTCTCTATAATCAGTCAATAAACGAAAGCACTTTTATGCCAGACACTTTTAGTTTGTAACTCAAATTTTACAGTTGTTATTTGAAAAATAAGTACAGTAATTGGATATGGATAGGATCATTAAGATACAGTTTCATAACATGACTTTTACCATCACTTAAAACCTTTCAGTGAGAAACTAATTTTTCAAAAAATAAACAGTTGTACAGTTTCCTGTATGCCCTACAGCACTGTCTTGTGACACATAGCCGATCTACCCTCCCATGTTTTATGTCCTGGGGCCTCTGTGTATCACTCTTCTGGCAACTCAGATCATCTGAGAGCTGACAAAGAGCCAACCCAGGTAGACAATATCTCTTCTAGCAACTAAAGGAACTCCCTTAACTGCACATTCACATTTCAGACCCTCTGTCTTGATTTACTCCACTCCCTCCCACTCTGCCTGGTGTCACTCAAGGACCCACTCAAACCCACCACCCTCATAAAACCTGCTTTACTATTATCACCTTGTTTGATGATGTGTAGTTATTTAGCACAAATGCTATTACTTGAATGGCTTCTCAAAGTTCAAAAGTGATTTACTCCACTCCCTCCCACTCTGCCTGGTGTCACTCAAGGACCCACTCACACAAAACACTACAACAGATAGAAGATAAGCTGGAAGTGGGTCTAGGGGAAATAAGTGAATAAAAATGCATTGTATTGTATATAGCAGTGGTTCTCAGCCTTCCTAATGCCATGAGCTTTTAATATTATAAAATTATTTTGTTATTACTTCATGATTGTGATTTTGCTACTGTTATGAATTGCAATGTAGATATCTGATATGCAGGATATCTGATATGTGACTGCCAAAGGGTTGTGACCCACAAGTTGATAATCGCTGATATAGAGCTTTATACTGGGGGATGACGTGTGTGAGGTACACACTCGTGTGCACACAGCCACTAAAAAGAGACTTCAGATACCATTCTCTATCACTCCCTTCCTTATTCCTTTGAGATAGGACCTCTAACTAACCTGCATCTAGGCTGCCAGCAAGTTGAAATAATTCTCCTGTCTCCACTCACCATAGAGCTGGGGGTACAAACACATGTGCTGCTATGTCCAGTTTTTAGTATGGTGTTGGGATTTGAACTCAGGTCCTCATGCTTGTGTGGCAAGCCCTCTTACCCACTGAGTCATAAACAAGTACATTTTACCTGCTCTTATTTTTAAAAATTCATCTTATGAGATGACAGTATTTTATGTTTTTATTATTAAGAGATTGTCTATTCATTTTACATACCAACCACATTCCCTGTCCTCCCTCCTCCCACCCCCAGACTTCCCCCCCCAACCCAACCCCCATTCCCATGTCCTCTAAGGCAAGGTCTCCCCTGGGGAGTCAGCAGAGTCTGGTACATTCAGTTGAGGCAGGTCCAAACACCTCCTCCCTGCACCAAGACTGAGCAAAGTGTCTCACCATAGGCACTAGGCTCCAAAAAGCTGGCTCATGCACTAGGGACAGATCCTGATCCCACTGCCTGAGGGCCCCCTAAAGAATTCAAGCTAAACAACTGTCTCGCCTATCCAAAGGACCTAGTCCAGTTCCATGGGGGCTCCTCAGCTATTGGTCCACAGTTCATGTGTTTCCACTAGTTTGGCTAGTCGTCTCTGTACTTTTTCCAATCATGGTCTCAATATCTCTTGCTCACAGAATCCCTCCTCTCTCTCATTGATTGGACTCCTGGAACTTTGCCTGGGACCCAACCCTGGATCTCTGCATCTGCTTCCATCAGTCACTGGGTGAGGGGAGATAACAGTATTTTAATCTACTTCATAGCATTTTGTGGTGTATTTCTACCCCCACAGTATCACAACGTGAACCTTAAATAAAGTTTGTTGAAAGTAACACTTAAATCAATAACAGAGAAAACCTTTCTTTTTTGTGGCCCGAGATTCTCTTGTAATTTGATTATAATTTTACAGAATGATTAACAACAAAAACAAGATAATTTCAGAAATAGAAAGTATCTTCCACTGACATTTTATGTATTCACCAAGTGTCCATCTCACCAAGATGAGTTGAATACACCACGTACAGCCATGAAAGTACATATGCAAAGTGGTTTTTTATTTTGTTGTATAGGATTTTTGATGAAGTATTCATTAAGCAAACATTTTAACAGCTGTTTATATTAGACATCTTCCATCAGAGGTTTTTATGGTCACATATTTTCCTTTTTGCAATAAGCTAACATTTTTTTGTGTGTGTGAGAAACATCATACCAACTGCCAAATTTGAGACTCTTCTTACACAAGTTCAAAGGGTTTCTGATGCAACTGAGTCACAAGGATCATTATCACCTTCCTTATTAGATTGTCATAAGAATGTGCAAAGTCACAGGAGTGACATCTGTGAGCAAGAACAATTTGAACCCCAAACCTTTCAAGTTCCTGACTAGCCTCAGCCACCTCCTGTCTTTTGCCTGCTTCTGCACGGCCTGCTTTGTTCTCCATTGCTCGGTTAGTTGCTGATTCTACTCACTTTGTTGAATGTTATGGGACTTCTATCCAGCAGTTCTCAGTATGGACGAGGCCACAAACCAGTAAATACAGGACTCCATGCCTGCAGTGGAAAGGGTTTGAGCATGTGCAAGTAAGGTTATTATTTTATTTCAGACACTCAATCACCCCTGGTAGGGGGACACCTGGGCAACTCTCAGATGTTCAGGCAGGTCTCAGGAAAGCTAGAACGTGAGCGGAGGAGCTGGGCTGGTGAGATGACAGAACCTGCCACCAAACCTGACCACCTTAGTCTGTCCCTGGAACACACATGGTAGGAGAAAACTGATTCTTACAAGTTGTCCTCTGGCCTCCACACATGGGCAGTGGCTGTGCATGCACACACACACACACACACACACACACACACACGAATGAGTAAATGAGTGAATGAATGAGTGAACATTTAAAAACCACACAGGCTAGCATTTTGATTACTGGAACTGTTTCTCCTAAACACAAATGATGACTTGGATCAGAGGGGAAAAGAGTGGAACTCTCAGTCTTTGCATTCGCGTGTTTTAAAATAATAGCATATAGCTTTATTAACAGTGACAGAAACTGTCAATTTATTTAATATTAAAGGAACTGATAAAGAAATTAAAAATATAGACAGTTAATACTATATAGGTAATACTACATAGGTAGTATATAGACAGGTAATACATAGCCAGGCTTCAAAGTGTTCTGAACCCCATTATATGCCTGTAACATTCCTCATCTGTAAGAGAATACTTGCAATAACTGTGTATGCACATAAATAAATCATTTCATATTTCCTAAATTGTAAAGTGTCTCTGCTTGAGATCCACAGCCTAACACCAGGCCGAGTCCAGTCAAAGACAGAGAAGAGGGATTCTATGAGCAAGGGCCATCAAGATCATGATAGGGAAACCAACAGAGACAACCAAACCAAACCAGTAGGAACTCATGAACTTTAAACCAACACCTGTGGAGCCTCCATGGGACTGGACTAGCCCCTCTGCATAAGCAAGACAGTTGTGTAGCTTGATCTACTTAAGGGGCCCTTGGCAGTAGGATCAGAATCCATACCTGGTGCATGAGCTGGCTTTTTAGAGCTCACTACCTATGGTGGAATGCCTTGCTCAGCCTTGAGGCAAGGGGAGGGGCTTGGACCTGCCTCAACTGAATGTACCAGGCTCTGCTGACTCCCCATAGGAGGCCTTACCTTCTTGTGGGAAGGAATGGGGGATGGAGGGGTAGGGAAAGGGTGGACGGATGGGAGGAGGGAAGAGGGAGATCTGTGATTGGTATGTAAAATAAATAACAAAATTTCTTAATAAATAAAAATGTCTCTGCTTTATCATGAAAAACAGATTTTCAGCCACTTATTCCACATACTTGCTGAGGCCAGCTGAAAGTTATAAGTGCAATTTTTAGATCTGTTGATGAAGGGATTCTGGAAGCTTCTTATTGAGGTGTTCACATGGAGACCCAGTGACAACCTATCCAGATAGGAACTGCCTTCTTACTCCATCTCAGGTTCCGGTGTCAGAACTTAATCAAATTAGTTTGTACAGAGGAACTTTGAATAAGAAGTCTGAAATACACCACATGTCTAAAACTGACAATGTGTTTCTTGGCCCCCTGGAACTGCAAGACTGTGATGGAGGCAAACGCAAGCACCTCTAGAGATAAACAGAAAGAAAATCAGTTTCTCTCTTGTTTAAAAAAACGCCCCTAAGGGAAAATATTCATGAGCAGTCAGTGGTTTGCGGGACTCCTCCCCTGGTTCCTGCGTTCTCTGGAGGGCTGGCGCTGGTGGGAACTGATGGGTGGATGTGGTAAACCGACCAGCATAGCTCTTTGTAAAGGGAATTAATAACATGAAAACATAGCAATTAACCTTAAGCCTCCGGTAATTAACCATAAATAGACCCAACTATTCGATCTGTCCTGATTTCAGGGAATAGAGACCACAGGCTGCAATATGCCTAGTGCACGGATAGGACTGCCTGCAAAGCCTTTTTCCTGTTAGGAAAAAAATAATTGTTTGGCTAGTGCCTCGAAAATTGTGTTTGACCAAAGTGTTTGAGTCTATGGCTTCCTGTAGGCAGCCCCAGTGCAGGGTGTAACACAGTAGCCAACTACTCAGCTGTTTGCAGAGGCGTACAGCTGGCTCGGGTGTGTTGGGTGGTTTCAGGGCAGTGTTTGAAATAAGCACTGGTCTTGAAAATGATTACCTTAAAATGAGAATTGCCTTCCCATTTTATTTTGAAATATGCTTTTCAGCTGTTGGAATGCAGTTCCACTCGGTGTTTGCTTACTTAATTGCTTTCATAAAGCAAGCATTGTCTAGATATTGCTTTAACACCCCAACCTCTCCACAAAGTGCCACAGGTAAAACACAAGCTCCCTTTGTGTGGAAAATGTCACATCTTCATTTCCATGCATAACACTGAATTTAAGGGGAAAAAAGATTTATTTGGTGTGTGTGTGTGTGTGTGTGTGTGTGTGTGTGTGTGTGTGTGTGTGTGTCCCCACATCCATGCGGGCACCTGCAGAGGCTAGAATGTGGAATTAGATTCCCTGGAGCTGGAGTTAACAGGCCATTGTGAATCACTGACATGGATGCTGGGAACTGAGCTCCAGTACTGTGCAAGAGCAGCCAATGCTTTCACCACCGAGCCACATCTCCAGTTCCCACTGACACCAATTTTAAGGACAGAATTTTAAAATTTAAATCTATTATTAAAGAAGTGACTTGGACCACATGTCCTTGAGTCATCTCATGTCATTAGAAGTTTAAATGCACCAGCAAATAGAGAAAATCCCTGCTGTTTTCCTGGGTCATGACAAAATAAGGCCCCTCCATCTTAAGACTCTCCTTTTGTCTGAAAGACAATCTGACACCACAATATAATTTTATATTTTCCTTAAGTTTCTGGTGTTCTCCCCTGCACTTATGCTTGCCAAGTCCTCGTCTATATCCTTTTCAAAGTTAAACTATGCCCCTTCTCCTCTCTATACCTGCCATGGCTCTTGATTGAAATCTTCTACCAGATTTGTATACATTTTCTCAATTGTTTTTGACATTGTTATCTGCTCAAATTTAACCTACAAATCATCCCTTTATTCACATAAATCAAATAAACTTCCAGAAGTTATTGCTAAATCATAATTACATTATTCTTGGTGCTGGAAAAACGGCTGAGCAGCTAAGAGCACTTGTTTTTACAGGGGACCAGCAAGTTCATTATCCATCACCAGCATCAGGAAACTCTGAAGTGTTTGTAACTCCAGAACCAAGAGGTCCAACACCCTTTTTGCTCCTCAACAGGCGAATGCACACATATTCACAGACATAGACACACATACACATAAAAATAAAATAAGTCTTTAAAATTAATGCTCTGGAAAAAATTGAAAATGAACTATTGCTGTGGGATGGTCTGTATGTCAAATCTGTTGCTTTGATTGGTCAATAAATAAAACACTGATTGGCCAGTGGCCAGGCAGGAGGAAGTAGGAAGTATAGGCGGGACAAGGAGAAGAAGAATTCTGGGAAGTGGAAGGCTGAATCAGAGAAACTGCCAGCAGCCGCCATGACAAGAAGCATGTGAAGACTCCGGTAAGCCACAAGCCACGTGGCAAGGTATAGATTTATGGAAATGGATTAATTTAAGCTATAAGAACAGTTAGCATGAAGCCTGCCACAGCCATACAGTTTGTAAGCAATATAAGTCTCTGTGTTTACTTGGTTGGGTCTGAGCGGCTGTGGGACTGGCGGGTAACAGAGATTTGTCCTAACTGTGGGCAAGGCAGGAAAACTCTAGCTACAAACTATAGTGTCTCAAAAGCTACACATCACTCCCCTATTTCTCTGTATCCATCATTCCCCTACAGAAGACTTTCCAACCACCTATTCATTTTAAAATGTTTTCATTATACAAACTCATTGAGCACAATATTGCATTCTATCAGGTCATTTTCCTGCATGCAGTATATGTAGTACTTTGAGCATATTACCCTCCAGTCTCTTACCCTCTCCTTCTCCTCCCTCTCTCATCCTGTGAATGCCCTCTGTTCCCCTGCACAGTTTTTTTGCTTCTACTTTCATGTCATATATGCATATATGGTTTTTTTTGTTTTTTTGTTTTGTTGGTTTTTTTTTTTTTTTTGATTTTTCGAGACAGGGTTTCTCTGTGTAGCTTTGCGCCTTTCCTGGGACGCACTTGGTAGACCAGGCTGGCCTCGAACTCACAGAGATCCGCCTGGCTCTGCCTCCCGAGTGCTGGGATTAAAGGCGTGCGCCACCACTGCCTGGCACATATATGTTTTTTAATCTAGTCAACATATCACAGAGATATCTGCATGTCAGTGTTTATTGGTACACTACAAACAAAAGTTAAGTTGTGGAATCAACCAAGGTGTCCAACAACATAGCAATGAATAAAGAAAACAGGGTATGTGTACATAGTTGACTCTGTTTCCATCATAAAGAACAGATATGTTGTTTTCAGAAAAAAAAAATGGATGACATAAGATGACCCTAAGAATTGTCAGTCTCAAAAGGATAATTATCATAGTTTCCCATTCTTGTTTTCCTTTGGTCATCACAGCTACAAGGAGAACTCACTGCTCTACCCCAACAAGGAGCACTCACTCCTCTACCCCAACAAGGAGCACTCACTGCTCTACCCAACAAGGAGCACTCACTCCTCTACCCCAACAAGGAGCACTCACTCCTCCACTCCAACAAGGAGAACTCACTGCTCTACCCCAACAAGGAGCACTCACTCCTCCACTCCAACAAGGAGCACTCACTCACTCCTCTACCCCAACAAGGAGCACTCACTCCTCCACTCCAACAAGGAGCACTCACTCACTCCTCTACCCCAACAAGGAGCACTCACTCACTCCTCTACCCCAACAAGGAGCACTCACTCCTCTACCTCAACAAGGAGCACTCACTCCTCTACCCCAACAAGGAGCACTCACTCCTCTACCCCAACAAGGAGCACTCACTCCTCTACCCCAACAAGGAGCACTCACTCACTCCTCTACCCCAACAAGGAGCACTCACTCCTCTACCCCAACAAGGAGCACTCACTCCTCTACTCCAACAAGGAGCACTCACTCACTCCTCTACCTCAACAAGGAGTACTCACTCCTCTACCCCAAGAGGGGGAACTCACTCACTCCTCTACCTCAACAAGGAGCACTCACTCCTCTACCCCAACAAGGAGCACTCACTCACTCCTCTACCTCAACAAGGAGCACTCACTCCTCTACCCCAACAAGGAGCACTCACTCCTCTACCCCAACAAGGAGCACTCACTGCTCTACCCAACAAGGAGCACTCACTCCTCTACCCCAACAAGGAGCACTCACTCCTCCACTCCAACAAGGAGAACTCACTGCTCTACCCCAACAAGGAGCACTCACTCCTCCACTCCAACAAGGAGCACTCACTCACTCCTCTACCCCAACAAGGAGCACTCACTCCTCCACTCCAACAAGGAGCACTCACTCACTCCTCTACCCCAACAAGGAGCACTCACTCACTCCTCTACCCCAACAAGGAGCACTCACTCCTCTACCTCAACAAGGAGCACTCACTCCTCTACCCCAACAAGGAGCACTCACTCCTCTACCCCAACAAGGAGCACTCACTCCTCTACCCCAACAAGGAGCACTCACTCACTCCTCTACCTCAACAAGGAGTACTCACTCCTCTACCCCAAGAGGGGGAACTCACTCACTCCTCTACCTCAACAAGGAGCACTCACTCCTCTACCCCAACAAGGAGCACTCACTCACTCCTCTACCTCAACAAGGAGCACTCACTCCTCTACCCCAACAAGGAACACTCACTCACTCCTCTACCCCAACAAGGAGCACTCACTCCTCTACCTCAACAAGGAGCACTCACTCCTCTACCCCAACAAGGAGCACTCACTCCTCTACCCCAACAAGGAGCACTCACTCCTCTACCCCAACAAGGAGCACTCACTCCTCTACCTCAACAAGAAGCACTCACTCCTCTACCCCAAGAGGGGGAACTCACTCACTCCTCTACCTCAACAAGGAACACTCACTCACTCCTCTACCTCAACAAGGAGCACTCACTCCTCTACCCCAACAAGGAACACTCACTCACTCCTCTACCCCAACAAGGAGCACTCACTCCTCTACCTCAACAAGAAGCACTTACTCCTCTACCCCAACAAGGAGCACTCACTCCTCTACCCCAACAAGGAGCACTCACTCCTCCACTCCAACAAGGAGTACTCACTCCTCCACTCCAACAAGGAGCACTCACTCCTCTACCCCAACAAGGAGCACTCACTCCTCTATTCTAAGAGGAGAACTCTGTCTATGCTGATCATTGTTGTTTGTTTGAGACAGGATCTAACTCTATAGCCTAGGCTAGCCTGGGACTCACAATCCTCCTGCCTTTACCCTCTACATGCTAGAATCATAGACACAAGCCACCACGTCTGGTTTATCCCGGCCATTCTAAGTATCTGTGTTTTGCTGTGTGAATTTCTTCACAAGATGTACCTTCATTTGGTGGGGACTTTTAATTCTGTGTTCTGTTTGAAAGAAAATGAAATTTGGAGGTCAGGGATGATATTACTCAGCTCTTTAACCCAGCTTAGCATTTGGAGAGAAAGGAACTTATCTTTTCCATGTTAACAGACCTCTAGAGTGCTTTGTAAAGAAAAGGGGCTTAAATAACATGTAAGAACCAGTAAGGCTTTGACTATACTGTGTATCTGAGAGCATGGAAACCCTAAAAGAAAACAAAAACACAGTTTTTAAAAGCAGATTTTTCATTTTTTTCTATGAGATCCTGAAAGGGTTAAAGAGCAACTCCCTAGCCTACTAAAGAGCAAACTTTAGCTACATCAGCAGAAACGTCATGCTTTCCTTGGTTCTACCTATAGAAGAATGAGTTACACCTGGGTTTTCTCACCAAAATAAAATCACCCAGTTCAACCTCATTTAACCATCTCACAAGCAAAAGCTAGAAATTAGAAGAATGTTTTGTAGTATAATAAATAACACACCACACACACACACACACACATGCACACTTGCACACACTTATGCACACTCATACACACACATTTACATTTCTGTTCTTTGTCTCTGGTTCCGGGCACAAGGCTCAGACCTACTTGATGTTTACAGACTTGTAAGCTGTTTTCTTCTTAGACCAGAAGGATCCCCCTCAACAGGTCTCTAAGGACCTTCATCATGGGAATTAGCTGCCAGAAAGACAAACTATGAGGGGAGGGAGTTGGAATTTAGGGCCAAATTACCCTCTTGGAAGGATGTTGAATCCAATCGCAAGACTAACTGTTCAATTAACCGATCAATCATGTCTACAGGACAAAACTCCGACAAAAACTCTGGACACTGAGGCCCAATGAGGACAACTGGCATGAACATATAGATTATTATTGCTGAGATGATGGTCCTAGATTCTAGAAGCAGGGACAGAAATTCTGTGCTGCCCTGCTCTCCAACCTTGCCCTATGCCTTTCCTTATCTGGCCCTGCCCAGTCGGTGTCCTCTATAACAGAACTATAGCTGTAAGTAAAGCATTTCCCATGAGCCCTGGGAGCTATTTTACTGAATTATCCACACAAGGTAGTTTGAGGTTGCCTTGGAGTTTTAGCCAGGAAATGGGTGATTAAAGATGGCTTCAGGAGTTCGAGGTCAGCCTGGGCTACCAAGTGAGCTCCAGGAAAGGCGCAAAGCTACACAGAGAAACCCTGTCTCGAAAAACCAAAAAAAAAAAAAAAAAAAAAAAAGATGGCTTCAGGAAACCTAAAACTTGTGTCTGGCATCTAAAGTTAGGGCAGGCTTGTGATGAACTTGACCTTTACTTGTAGGGTTCTCTGGTTTGAATACTTTTATCCCCCAAGATTCATATCTTGATATCCAAACCCCAGGAGTATATTAGGTTCTGGGTCCTTTGAGAAGGATATTAAGTCACTATGTCACTGAAATCGCACTGTGGCCTTCCCATGGCTCCTCGGTTTGTTCTTATGGTCTCCATCAGAAGAATCCAGATGATACATACAGAGTACAGTGTAGAAGACAGTTGTGTTTATTATGTGGCAAAGCAGGCAATTCCTGGAGAATGGCAGTGGTCAATGACCAGGGGGACCCTTGTGAAGGGAAAAATACTCTGAAAGAGTTAAGAACAGCCAATGGCCAGAGGCCATTGTGTAGGTCTGTGTTTTTAGGTAAGCTTATTCTATTTCTTGAAGTCACTAGAACAGATACCTTTCTTGCAGGGCATTCTCATGTCCAGGTGGTGGATAGAGTTAATCCAACTGGAGTTAACTCTTTTTATTTTTAGTGTGTGTGGAGGAGGGTGGTGGTAGGTCTGGGTCTGGGTCTGTGTGGTGGTATATGAATTAGTGTAGTTCCTGCAGAGGCCAGAGGCAATGCATCCCCCCTGAAGCTGGTGCTACAGGTGGTTGTGAGCTACCACACGTGGGTGCTAGGAACCAAACTTAAGACCTCCCAAAAGCATTACCGAATCTTAACTGCTGAGCCATCTCTCGCCTCTTGGATTAACTCAGGGAAGGAGTACCAGTGTGTCCTTGTTCTCTACAGAAAAGTCTCCTGTTTCTTGACTGGGGCCCCCAGAGCCAGTGTCAAATGGTTATCCATTAATGACAAGCAGTTCAGGATGTCATGTCTCTTCCAGGGCCAGAGATGACTCGGGTCTGCTCCTCTGAGCAGTAATTGAAGTCCTGCAGCTTTGGTCCTTGGTTTTGTAAACTATCAATTATGAAGGAGGAGTCCAGCCCAATATCTTGCAAACCTGCTAATATCCTACTATCTAATGGTGAGGCCAGGCTTCTCATGACTCTCCTTAATTACTTCCAGTGTGCAAGGACACAGCAAAAGGACACGGCAAAGGATGCCTAGCACAAGTCACACAGCAGGCCTTACCCAGTCTGCCCAAACCTTGATCTCTGACTTCCCATTCTCCAGGACTTGATGGACAAGCTCCCCTTGTTTACAAACCACTTAGTCTGAGGAACTTTAGCATAGAAGTTCAAACCAGCAAAGGCAGGGTTCAGCCCTAACTCCAGGGAGTGAGTGCCAGACTGCACCATCAGTGTCAGAGCATTGGTGTCAAAAAGCAGCTGGTGAGCCAGGCGGTGGTGGCGCACACCTTTAGTCCCAGCACTCGGGAGGCAGAGCCAGGTGGATCTCTGTCAGTTTGAGGCCAGCCTGGGCTACCAAGTGAGTTCCAGGAAAGGCGCAAAGCTACACAGAGAAACCCTGTCTCAAAAAACAAACAAACAAAAAGCAGCTGGTGAAACAGAATGCAGGTGTTAAGGAGGCAGCATTGAAACGGGGAATAGTGATATGTGAGGCCTGGCAAGGAAAGGACAGCTCTAGAGGAGGAGCTCTTGACAGTGGAAACTTCCCAGGGTGACGGAAAAATGAGCCTTCTTGTTAAGGACATAAGCAGCTACTCCTCAGGCATATGGCATGCGACAGAGCCTGCCTCGGTCTTCTTGATGCAGGACGACATGAGGTTGTGCTTGGAAACGATAAAGAAAACAGCAGGCAGTGGGGAAGGCACAGGGTATCTGTGTGAAATGAAGTTATTTCACACACTGCACAAGTTCAAGAAAGTTCGCCCTTGTTCTGAAAGGGCAATGGGATGGGAAATTAGCACAGAGGCTTCTCGCTGTAAACCATTTATGCAGAATTTAACACCAAAGTAAATGTCATTTCCATTTATTACATGTGTTCAGTCATTTTAACTGAACACATCCATGGTCTCCCTAAACCAAGAAATGAAAAGACTTCTCCAAGTATCTTTACAAATCCATGTCTAGGCAGCATCTGACTGCAGGCAAAGTCCTGGTGCTGGCAGGAAGCAAGTGTGCGTGGGCCCTCTCACCATGTTGCCCTCACCTGGCCTCTTTGTATATACATGCTTGGTTTGTTCTGTTTATCTTGAATTATTGTTTACAAATTCAATACGTGCTTTCAAATAAGATGATAAATAAATAAGTCCAGATAAGACCTGGGATAGACTCCAAGTTGGAAATGCTCAAATTGTTCTGGAAGTCTAGAAGGAAATACATTGAATGAAGCAACTATTGATTCAGACAGCTAATTGAATACACACAGGAAGTGGGGAGAATAAGGTGAGTGATGTGTAAAGGGTACAAAGACTACAGCTTGATGAATGGACGCACCCAACAGGCTCTTGCGTCTCTCACTACCATGAGACTTACTTTCTCTCTTGAATTTGCATATACTTAGAAAACATGGGACTCTTTTCTTTGCCCATTTTCAATGTCTAACATTTTGTGCTGTAGGGAAAATGTGGTAAAACTGAACAACTTTTAATCAGAAATGTATTCTCAAACTTTGATTTACAGTATCCCAGGTCATCTGTTTAAAAATCTCAAGAGGTGACCTCATATTTTCTGCAGATTTGTATAACACTGTACACTTGCATTCACTTCCACTCTGCAGTAAATAATCCCCATGGAGTCCTCATGAAGGGGAGGAAGGCAGACAGTCTCATAATCACAACATATAACACAAAATGTCAAAAGGCATGAAAATCACTGCAACATAAAAATTACCACAAATTTATAAAATCTCATTTACCACAGTATAACACTTTATACTGTGTGGTGATTAGTTTTCTGACTAATGTGGGTAGACCATAGTACCAGATATTTGTCCAAACATTATTCTGGATGCTTCTCTGGAGTTATTTTTTGGGGGTGGGAGACAAAACTAACACTGGAAGAACCCCTTCTCTAGACCATAGTGTTCATATTTATGGTTATGTCACATCCCAGAGCACAGTGTTCTATAAGCTCCAGGGAGCATGAAAAATGCAAAGCTCATAATAGCCAAGAAACAGAAACAAACTCCATGTCTATCAGTGGAAGAATGGATAAAGAAAATGTGGTATGCATACACAATGGACTTCTATGTGGCCATAAAGAGAAGAATAAAATCCCATGGTTTGAAGTGTGAATGAAACTGGAGGCAATTAAGCTAAATGAAATCCTTGGGCACAGGGAGATGGGACTGTGTGCTCACTCATGCATGGAGCCTATCAGGAAGTCGATCGATGTCATGGAAATAGGGAGTGGGATGATGGTTACAAGAGGCCAGGGACATGAGGAAAGAGGAAAAGGGATACAGTTGATCAGTGGGGATTGAGTGATATCAGAGTAAGAAACTCTGGTATTGCACATCAGGGTAACCGCAGAGAAACACAATGTCCTGTATTCCTAAAACCTAAAAGAAAGACTTTGAATGTTTTCCATAAAGAAATGATAAACATTTGAGGACACAGATGTGTTTACTTATCCAATCAGTACACAATTTACGCCCTGTCCTTAATTTTTAATTTTGCTTCATTTAAAAATTCTATTTAAAATTTTAAAATGCAAAGTAAAATTTCTGCAGTAGTTTTTTTGTTTGTTTGTTTTTATTTTGCCAAGGTACTTATAAATGTCAGAGTACATCTAAGGAGACCACATATGTGGATAGTATTTTTATAAAGGGTGAAGTTACCTATGTAAGCCATATTTATGTCATTGCAAATATATCTGCATGATTTTTCATAGGTATTTCTTTCAGTATCTGAAAAAAGTTACTTAGACTTGCCTGAAACTCAATATGTATGCAGCCCAGGCTAGGTTTGACCTCTTAACAGTCCTCCTGCCTCAGCTTACCTGATGCTGAGATTACAAGTATGTGCAAATACCCCTGGCCACCACCATTATTTTTTTTAATTTTCAATTACACTTATTTATTTATTCTGTGTATGTGTACACACATCTGTGTGCCATGGTATGCATGTGGAGGTCAGAGAGCAACCCTCAGGAGTCAGTATTTCCATCACATGGATCCCAGGGAACAGACTCAGGTCATCTGGCTCAGAGGCAAGTATCTACTCATTGAGCCATTTCATTGGCCCATGGTTTTTGAAATGCCATGCCAGCTGTGACTTCACAGTCAGTTACAACACAAAAGGATGTGAAAGGAGAAACCCCCCACCCCACCCCCCATGGAGTGCAAGCTGAAGTCAGATGAATAAAAGGGAGTTAGCAATGGTGACAGAGAACAGGGCGGAAGCTTGAATGTGCTCTAGGAAATTGTGAAATCTTTTTTTCCAGATGCTTCATGGTGAAAATACGGTCTCCCATGTACTTGTCTTCAGGCAAGGAAAGGATGAATACATATTTATTTCACTACCTCAGCTCTAGAGTCCCAGCCATCCCTAAAATGAAGGGAAAGGGGCTGCTGTTGACCAAAGAGGCATGTTTATCTCTGACTCACTCACATTGTTGGCTCCAGGCAGAGAGCAGATGTGGGTCATCAGGAGGCATCCGCGGCTTTTTGGCTGATCTACCGAACTCCAAACTCCGCTGTCTATAGTTTGCAGAAGCAGATGTGTGGTAACTGCTAGCATTTACTACTTCAAAACCAAAGCTTTGCCAGCCGGAAGGATCAAGATACAAAGATTTACACTCTGTTTTCACCATGTTAAATGTAACACATGTCTAGCGAAAATCTGTCTCTCCCAGACATAACTCTATCACAGGCCACTCTGGAGTAAGTCAGTGGATGCTATACACTGCCCCTTTTTTTATTTTTCCCCAATATGGTCGAACCGCTGGAATTTGGGTTCCCAGGCTGTGAATACCTAACTTCTGTTGTTTTGTTTTTGTTTTCCAAGAGAGAATTAATCTGAAAGTATAATTTTTTTTCCTGGCAATACTCTACTCATTTTCTGGCTGTCCGCAGATAAGCTGCATATCTGCACTGATAAAACACAGATTGTTCAGCTACTGATGTGGGTGTGGATGCCTGCTGAAAAAGCTCGAAAGCCCAACAGTGCAGGCTCCAGGCCCCAGGCCATCCCTGTTCCCTGTAAACACTGACTGCATCCAACACCCAGCCAACGTCAAAGGAAAACACACTTAAGGAGCACAGACCCTGGATTTTCATAACTAAACTCGGATTCAGTCCTGTGATGCCATCAGAAATTAATAGAGCTTAGGTCCAGTGGGATGGATCAATGAGTAAAGGTGTTTGCCACCAAGCCTGATGGCCTGAGTTTAATTCCTGGGACCCATATGCTGGAATGAGAGAACTGTAAGCTGTCCTCTGACCTCCACACACGTACTGTGGTACCTATGTACACACACACACACACACACATACACACACACACACACACACACACACACACACACACACGTGCATGCGAATAATAATAAAATCAATAATGTGAAATAAAAAGAAATTGGTTGAGTTTATAAAAACTACACATGGAGTAGTTTTTAAACTTTCTCCACTCTGTTGTTCTGTAATAACTCATTATTGAGCAAACCTAGCATGATTAAATACTTAGGCTTTCTTCTGCTGGCAGGTTGGGAGGTCAGCAGGGAAACACGTTCATATCTGTTGAGCTAATGTTATGATGGGCATTTCAGCAGACAGCCCAGCTGATGAGATACTCTGCTATGGCTGATGCTATCGTTGATGCTGCTGCTGCTGCTGTCATGATTCATAGATGGGTCCTAACAACTTTATAAAGCAGACTTTTGTGTTTCTTTTTTACAAATTAAAAAAAAAAATGAGTGTTTGAAGACTAATCTCTCTGAGTCAGGTAGCCAGTAGGTGTTAGAATCACGATTGACACCCAAGCTAAGACTTGCTCCTGTGTTCTCCCATCCATAGTAAAATTTACGAATGGTCCCACTTAGGTGCCCAGGGATTGAGTACAAAAGAAGCAACTGAGTGTCTGATCTTGCAACCAGCTTAGCCTCCGCTACACTGCCCTTTAGACACTTCATGTGTCTGTGGCAGAGAATTAAAACCTAAAAGGATTAAAACATGGGAGAGATTAGAAACCCAGGTCCTTGTTCTGATCAGTTTTTTACTGACTACAGCTCCAGATAGTTTTCTCCATCTTCAAAACTGTGTGCACGAAGCAGAAATAAGTCTTACCTTGCAAACTATCCTGTTAGATGATACCTAGTTTTCATCTTTCAATGTATCAGGTCACTTTCATGTGCTCAGCTTAGGATTTTTATGTCTCCTCTCTAACTGGGGAGATGGCTGAGTGGGTCAAGAGCTCACTGCACAAGCCTGAGACCCTGATTTCAGATTCTCAGTGCCCATGTAAAAGGCAAGTGCATGCACCTATGACTCCAGTGAGGGATGGAAACGGGAGAATCAGTGGGGTTTCCCAGCCAGTCAGTCTAGCTGTAAACTCCAGACTCTGTGAGAGACTCTGTCTCAAAAAAACAAGATTGGGTGCCACTTGATGATGACCTCTGACCTTCTCACACACATACACACGTGAGCAAGCACACGAATTCTCCCCTGGCTCCCTTTCATTTACCTCCCTTCCTTTCCTGCAGAAAGTGGACTGTAGCTCCAGGAGCCACCACACAACTAATCACAGCGGAGAAAGTCAAAGGCTGCTTCTAACGCACCAGGCTTACAAAGCTGGGCCAAAAACTTATAGAGTGCAGACTTTCCTAACACGGGACAGCTGCCGCCTTGACACAGAAATATCAAGAGATGAGCGATCTGGCCCTTACTCAGAAGACTTCTTTGAGCCCACAGCATGTAGAAAACAATCAGTGTGATGAGTAACATAGAAACAAACAAATCCTGAAGAGATGCTTAAATCAGGTGGAGTCTTCTGGTCAATAACCAAGTGCATCTCACTCCGAGGAAGCAGGGGAAATTGCTGGTTTGGGCACAGAAAAACCTGAAAGCAAAATCTGTCCACCTCTCTGTATTTATCCAGACATCTCAAGCTCTATGAAAGTAGCAGGCTCCAAGAAGAGGTGGATTAAAACCAGAAAAACCCTAATGTGCAACATCATAACAAAAGATTTCCCACCAAAAAGAAAATACAACAAAACAATTATAAACAAATACAAAATAGATACTAGAACGAAAATTGAGATTGGCTGGCCATGGTGCATACAGCTTTAATCCCAGCACTGCGGAAGCAGAGTCCAAAGCCAGCCTGGTCCACATCGAGTTCTAGGACAGAGAAACCCTGTCTCAAAATAAATAAACTAATTAATAAAATAAAGAAATAAATAAGGAAGGAAGGAAAACTGAGGTCAGGAGAAAATGTGGTTTTGAACAAGAAAGTGTTTCAATACATTAAAGAGCCGACCAGCCACAGTGTTTTCCTGAGAGGACGGTACAGTGGCAGGAAGCGCAGGCGCCAGTGGTCACATTGCCTAGGAAAACTACTTCCTTGTTCTTGCTGAGTTTTCCTTCTCTATATCCTAGATGTTGCGCCTGTGTCACAAGACCCCCAAGCAAGACCAACATAGAGCCGATAATCGATGCAAAACACACAGGGGTTTATTGATTACAAGCAAGCCCAGGTGTGGTCTGTTTTCCAACACTCTGACACAGTGGGTGGAGGAGGACGGCCCTGAGCTCTCCGAATGTGGGTTTTTTTTTGTTTGTTTGTTTGTTTGGTTGGTTGGTTGTTTTGGTTTTGGTTTTGGGTTTTTTGAGACAGAGTTTCTCTGTGTAGCTTTGGAGCCTATCCTGGAACTATAGACCAGGCTAGCCTTGAACTCACACAGATCTGCCCACCTCTGCCTCCTGTGTGCTGGAATTAAAGGCATGCACCACCACCGCCTGACAGAATAAGGATTTTTTAAAGGGAAAAAACGCTAGTAGGGTGGTGCAAGCCTTTGTGTCATATGATTGGGTGAGGGTTTGTAACCTTTGAATTTACTGGTTGAGGGTTACAGTTATCTTTTGGGGGCAGGCCTGGACAAGTCCCGTGCTCTGTTCTTGACTCATGCACATAGCTCTAAGTTGGTGAGGGGTTCCAGACAGTAAACAACTGGCTGAACCTTGAGCAGTCAGAATACATGCAGAAAGGGAGCTACTGCTAGGACTATGTCTTTTGTTCATGGCCCTCCCAGAAAGTGCTTGCTCAAGTCTCATGAAACTGAAATTGAGGCCTGATCTCTGAGAGAAGACTGAGCAGCCTGTTATGGAGTCTGCTTGGTCCTTTCAGTAGACATGTTGTTACTGGAATAACATGTTCCTGCATGTGTTTTCATGCTAGCAACAAAAATCTCAGGTTCAATTTTCAAAAAAACAAAAATGAATTAGGAATCCTTAGCTAGGAAAGTAGCTCAGTTAGTAGAGGGCTTGCCTGGCATGCATGAAGCCCTTGGTTCAAACCCCAGCATCACATACATGATATCTGTTGGTGTACATGCCTATAATGCCAGCAGTCTGGAAGTAGAGGTAGGGAGGATCAGAAGTTCAAGGTCACCTTTGGCTGCATAGTAAAATTTGAAGCTAGCCTGGCTATATGAGATTGCATGATTTTGTAGCCTGTGCCCTAAAATCGATGATCTCCTAGTGCTGTTGCACTGAAGGAAACTCCCAGTTCTGTCAACTGGTTGGCTCTGTGTCCCATCAGCCCACATCACATAACAATGCAATGACAGACTTAGGCAATGTGGGACAGGAAAAGTAAGAACAGGCTGGTTTACATACCAGGCAGTTTCCTCAAGAGTCTCAAAGGAAACCCTCTAAGCTGTAAGCACTCCCTTGCCTATTGATGCTACTAAATGTCTCTTCCTGTGCCCAGAACAACCACTCTTCTCCCTAGCAAGGACGAAAGGGGTTATAGTGAAACTTTAACTGTGTGAAATGGAACTGACACTTCACCTAAGCATGTCGTGCTAAATGATTCCCCTGCAAACTTTGCTTAAAGTAAAAGGATCAGAAAGGCCAACCTTTCCCTCTGCTGTGTCTGAGTTAGCTGGAGGAAGTCATTTCTGCTAACTTATCAGATGTTCTGCTCACATTCGAAATACAAATGGCTGTGGAATGACTGTATCCTCCAGTGTGCTGTTGCTCAGTGTTGTAGAAATGATAAATACTTGCTTATATACCAGCATTTCAAAGCTTGTTGCTTGTTCAGTCTGGTATCTGTCACCGTGACACTGCAGACTGTGTGTTCATTTCTGGAAAGTGTGAACAGACTGAATTTATAGGTGTAGGAGTGAGAAAAAAAAGAGAGCATGGGGCTTTTTCCATGAGGGCCAGGCAACAGCTGCTCACATCCGTGTCCAGAAAGGATGGTCTGTCAGTTCACAGAGGAAGCATGACTTGTACTACATTTGTAAAAAGACCTTTTCTTTCTTTGAGAAAGATAAGATTCATGCTGCGATTGATAGATGAGATAATATTCCTTGAGTCTGCAAGCCAGCATTATGACTCAAAATGGATGCTTCTTTGTTTAGACTCAAATACACTATGGTTTATTGCTCATGATGTTAATGAGATTAGAATTTTCATGACAAAATTTTTATAACTGAAGTATCTATGCAGTAGAAAATTAAACACCAACAAGAAGAAGTATACATTAAAAATAATGATAAAGCAGTACTCCAGTTCCCAGTACAAAGTACACATAAGAAATACATGATATACTAAATTAGGAAGGGCCTTCATTACAAAGGAAACAGAGTTGAGGAAAGCTTCTAGGAAGGCAGAAAGAGAAAAGAGACTTCAAAACAACTAATACTAATTATTACTTCACTTTTTGACATTTATTAGTTTGTTGAATATAACACAAATCTTAAATGGTCTTATTAATAAAAAAAAAAAACTCAGAGCCAGCTATTGGGGTAAATTTTGAAAGATCAGAGAAACAGAGCAAGCCATAGCCAACCTCACCTTGCCAATTCCTCAGCTGATCTTGTTTCCTCAAACTGGAAGCCTCTGAGTCCTCATCCAACTGGATCTCAGTTGAACTGCTACTTAAATCCTAAGAGCTTAACAAGGCTCTAGTTCCTGATCCTCATGCCTTATATACCTTTCTGCTTCCTGCCATCACTTCCTGGGATTAAAGGTGTGAGTCACCATGCCTGGCTATTTCCAGTGTGGCTTTGAACTCACAGAGATCCGGATGGATCTCTGCTCTGGAATGCTAGGATTAAAGGCGTGTATGACACCATTTTCTGGCATCTATGTCTGTCTAGTGGCTGTTCTGTTCTCTGACCCCAGATAAGTTTATTAGGGTACACAATATCACCACAGTTGGAAGGGTGAACATATGGTATTTGTGGAAGTCTGAGAACAATTTTCAGGAGTCACTTCTCTCCTTCCATTTTTGTAGATTTAATTCAAGTCATCAGACTTGGTAGCAAGTGGCTTTGGCCACTGAACCAGCTTGCCAGTATTTCATTTGTAAGCAAGAGTTCCTGAGAGGTACGTGGAGTCAACACCTGGCTCTGGGGTAGACATCTTAGAAGAGTGGTTCTCAACCTAGGCGTCACAACCCCTCTGAGGGTTGAATAACCCTTTCTCGGAGATCACATATCAGATATCCTGTACACCAGATATTTACACTACAAATCATAACAGTAGCAAAATTACAGTTATGAAGTAGCAATGAAAATAATTTGATGATTGGGAGTCGCCACAACATGAGGAACTGTATTAAAGGGTCGCAGCATTAGGAAGGTTGAGGACCACAGCCTTGACATGTTTTACAGACTCATGGGGGTCCCTGAAGACTCTGTAGTGTTTGAGAAATCAGGATTACGTTTATGATCCCACCATGGGGATTGTGCCTTTTTCTCGGTTCCCACACGTCCCAACAGCGCACAACAGAAGTTTGTTGTGTAAAACTTCAGCTCAGCCCCAAAGAAGGATGTCCAACTGTACTCGTTCATAAGGTTTCGCAAACTGATTCTAATTAAGAATTTTCTTTGAGGAACCAATAGAAGTTAATAGTGATATTAAATCTCAAAACGTTTGTCTGTTGTTTTTTTAAGCACACTGCAATGTAAAGGGCAGTAGGTATGAAGCACTTGCAGTACAATAAAGTATAAAGGTTTTGCAAGAATAATGTATGTGAGATTTTTGAACCACACAAAAAAAAAATCTGCTGCTTTTTTGCAGAGCATCTTTTTTTTTTTTTTTTTTTTTTTTTTTGATGATGGCAAACAGACTGTTGTCACACAGATTTGCCCATTTGGATGATAGTTCCTTCAAAATGAAAGAAGCTAGCCAATCATTTCAAAGGAAATTCACAGGCTTGTAGCCCATTATAAAATTTATGTTCCCAAACAAAAAGTAGAATTTTAGAAAGCTTATATTTGTCACCATAAGTTTGATAATTTCTTTACTTTGCAGAGGCTTTTCAGAAATTCATGTATTTCAAATGAATTTGGTAATGATTTTAATGAAAATAATTTTTATGCTATGTAATGAAATACATTAGGATTTGGGAGTTTGTATTAACTCAGAGAAATAAGAGTTTTCACCTTACTAATCAGGTTACAGATTCTATGATAGAAGAAAGTGCAAGAGACATCAATAGACTGTACACCACATGTGTTCACCAGTATGGACCAATTCCACACTGCAACTAGACTCAAGAAGCAACCTCTGGGTGGGTTTTGGTGTAATATCAGAGAAGGATACCCACAGTGACCTGAATTATCTTTAAAATACTCTTGCATTTTCCAACAAGGGGCATGAATGAGGTAGATCCTCCATCTACTTCCTTCAAAATAACATACAGGAAAAGGCTGCATGCATGTTAGACACTGAGAAGTCAGCAAGCTGTCTTCTGTAAAGACACAGAATAACAAGACTTGCAGAAGGAATAAATAACATTAGCTATTATAAATAACTAACTTTTTGTTTTGTTTCTTTTACACAACATGAAGCCCAGGCTGTCCTTAAATTAGTTAGCTGAGGGCGACATTGAACTTCTGATATTCCTGCTTCCACTTCCCAAGTGCTGGCATTACAGGCATGCAACACCACTCTTGGTTATTTATGCTACCTTTAATATTAAAACATTAAGGATCTCAATTTTAATTACAATTCAATAAATATTAACAGACAGAACTCACACAAACAAAAGTCTGGGGGTCTTGTGCTGGTGAATTTCTGTTGCCAGCTTCACATCATCTAGAGTCGCTTCATAGAACTTCAACTGAAGAATTGACTTGATCAAATTGACCTGCAGGCATGTCTTGAGAGCATTTTCTTGATTGCTAATTGATGTAAGAGGGTCCAGCCCACTGTGAGTGACACCATCCCTAGGAAGATATATAAGAAACTATATAAGAGAGCTAGCTAAGCAAACCATGGGAAACAAGCCAGAAAGCAGTGTTCCCCAGTGGCTTCCACCTCAGCTCCTGCCTAAGTTTCTGCCCTGGCTTCCTTTAATGAAGCTTGTGCTCCCTCGGCACAGATACTTACTGCACTCCCCAAAGGGGCTGTGATGGCCAGTAGTTCCACATACCAGGGGCCTCATGATCTGAGGATTTTAATGTTTCCATTCGGGTAAGTCATGGAGGCCGTTCTTCTGCTGCCTTGGTAACCATCTTCTGTCCACCTGTGCAATTCTTCTCCCTTCTGGCCCCTCTGGCGTGGGATTTCCTCTGTTAATGCCCTTCCTGTCCTGTGAGGAAGTCCTCACTCTGTTGTGTGTATAAGGTGGACTTTACTCACAAAATCAATAACAAGAGGTCCGTAGAAGGCCTAGCTTGCCCCATGAACTGTGCACATGCCTCTGCTTTCTCAAATTACTACTTATCTTCTTCAAGCGGATCATTTTGTTGGCTCAGCATGGCCCTGCCTATCCCCCAGCTGCCTTTGTCCCCCACAATGTTCTGTTTCACGTGGATTTTTCCTGCATTCTCTTTGCTGTCCATCCCTGTTCTAGGAATGATACATTCTCTTCCCTTCAGTGGAAAGGAGAACTTCCTGGTTACCAACCGTGTTATGGAGGAAAACGGACCTTCAAAGACGAGTACGGAGATCACCTAATACTTTTTGTATTGCTCATTACATATCAATTGCCCTCCTCGCCACTGGTGACTCTGTTTCCCGGGATTCTGATCTTCTATAGCTACTGCCAGCCCTCTGCTCTATGCACTGAACAGCAATGAAAATAAAGTATAAACAGAAAGACACTTTGTGATAAAATTGTAACTTCTTTCTTCCTAACATTTCCTATGTATTGCATTAGCTCTTTCTTCCAAATTGAAACTTTCCTCCTGGAGGGAGGCTCCTAAGATTCAGCTAGAATTACTTACACAGCTCTAGGGAGCTCAGAAGGCTCCAGGATTCCCAAGTCCCCTACCCAAACTTAGAAACACAGATAACAACTGCAGGGAAGAGGAAACTCTTTGGCAACATGTCTGAAAGTAGGGCAGGGAGCTCTGGGGATGCAGCTTTTGTGCATTGTTACCATGCTGGGGTGAGCCTTCTGGCGATGCTCCATAAGTAATCTCAGTAAACACACTCTTTGACCAAGCAGGACTTGAGTGCAATCATTTCTGTGGTCAACGGTACCCATTCTGGATTGAGACATTTGTTCATGTTTACCCAAGGAAAGCCATGCAAAGATATGTGGCACTATTCTGAAAGTCCGGTGTATTGTACAAATTGGCTGGTAAGCGTTTTCATGAGTAAATGTCATTTAACTATTTGATGCTGACTTTGGCCTAGATATCATTTCCCCTTTAAGAACCTACCAACCAGCTGTGACCTACTATAGTTGGTTATACATCCTGTGCTTTGTCTTCATTAGGGTGATAGCTTAAACAAGTTCAGTTATCTCAGTGAGTCTGAGGAGAGGAGTACATAGTCATGCAGCCTACTGCTCCCAACAGGCTGCTTTGTGAGCAGACACAGCCTTTGTGTCGCAATGCCTTGTCCCTCAGACCTGTGTACCTACAGGTCTACTCTATGTCCACAAGGTTTGCACAGGTGCAGTCTACATTACATGAAAGCTCCTTTATGTAGCTTTCATGTTAAATTTACAATATAATTTTCTCTAGAAAACTCAAATGCTTATTAAAGAGAACTGCTTTAATATGCATTTGTCCATCACTGGATGAGTTGTCCTGTATATGCATTCTTCATAACTGTTGCATAGACCACCGACATTCTAGAATTGCCATTTTATCTTGAGAGTATTTTTCTATCTAGGTACAGATAGCTTTAAAATCACTGCAATAAAACTAAGACCCACATGATCTATGGTTAAAAACAAGAGGCTATGATGTGTACATTGATTTGTTTTCCACAGTATGTCTTGAATCACATAAAAAATATTTTTATTCATTGTTAAGAGTGCTATATGCTAGGAATGCAAGCTATAAGAAGACCTGCATCATGATTGCCAAGGCTCGGGGAACATGGACCTGCTGGCACCACCCTACAGGTGGGAAGGGTGACCTAGGCTACTTGCCTGAGAGATTGCTGATTGCTTAGAAGGTGGCTATTTGCCCATGTTGAATGGGAATCCCAGCAGACTAATACTTGGATCAATAATATTTTGAGGTACTCTACTTTCCATGAATTGCAAAAAACACCTTTACATTCAGATTTCATAGATTTCTTACAATTAATTCGAAACATGTTTGGTGTGAAGACGTGAATATTGCACACTGTGTTTTCTTACGATTTGGACCAACTGTTTTAAAACATGATTTACAGGTATTCAGTCAGTAGAACAAGAGTAAGAGGGTGACATAAGGAATGTGGCCTCCTTGGCACTGAGGCTGAGCCACAAAGCACAGTGTGCTGAAGCCTTCTGGCCATGGAATTCTAACGGCTGTTTAATAGATGACTTTTGTCAGGACTGAGGAGTGCCTGCCTACATAGTTCTCTGCTCTGGCAAGTTCACCTCATGAGAAGTCAAAGGAAATTCAACAATGTTATCTAAAACATACAACAGGCATCAACTGATAGATTGTTAAATCAACTGTGTAAATATTCTTAAGATGATATTATTTAAAAACCAAATATTTTCTTTTGTCTACGATGAAATATGGAATTGCGTAGCTTTGCCATTTCCTTTCAGATTGTTTAGGGCTCTAACTACTTCTATTTCCTGGTGTTTTTCTCCCTCTGCTTCTAATAAGAACTGTAGAAAATGGGCATAAATCTCAAATAAGAAGAAAAATAGAATCTGGTCTTACTCGTGTATATTATGCTTTATCCAAAGTCAGGTATACAGGGCAAAAGTGGCAGGCTTCCATCTCAGGAAGTATTCATTTACTTCATTTTTTTAAAACTCTGAATTACACAAAATAATAATTGAATCTTTTTTTCTCAATCTTTTCTAGCAATTTCCAAATCACATTCTTTAGCCAATACTAGCCACTATCCATTTCAATTATTTTTCCATGCACAAAATTATGCAAGATCATAAAGGCTTAATATTAGGCTGAGATGTTTGAATGTTCACGGACAGAACAGAACTTTGGAAGAATTGAGTATGTTAAGTTACAATCCTTTATATCATTAATATGTAGTGGGAACTCAAGCAACAAAAGAATGTAAACTGAATTAAAAATGATTATGATATTAGACAGAAAATCACTAGGGAACAAGATGTGGGAATTTTAAAGGCCAGAAACAACTGCTGGAAGGTGGGTGTTGTCCCTCTAAGCAGATAAGCACAATTAAACTGTCACAGGAATCTGGTCAGCTCAAATATGCCCGCTTTGTGTCCCTAACACAGAAAGAGTTTACCCACAGTGAGAGACAAGCAGAAAACACCTAGATACATTAGTCTCACCAACCACGAAGCTTTAATATGACTTCACATCAAGTCAAGACAGACCTGAGTCTTATCAGCTGCCCTATGGCACAGCCCTTCCCAATCCTTGAATTTCATATGCCCATATTTATGTTAAAATAACTTTAAACCAAGTAATTCAAAGGAGATGGCTACAATTAAAGTCATGGGCACTGGTCTTAACACTCCTCCATAGGAATCAGGTGAGGTATCCCACCTCCCTGCTACAGTGTGTCTCCTAAGTAAAACAACAAATCAGACCAAATTCTTCTAGGGTTCTTTGGTTTAGATATTTCACCCACTGTATAAAGCAGTGTTACCTAGACCTTTATAAAAGACCTCTTTTCCTCCCTCCCATCCCCTGGCCCGCCTTAGCCACTGCTACAGACTGGATTTAATCATTTTGCCGCACCAACCTGGAAGAAATAGGCTATTTCAGTCAGGCCATGCCATTTGTTAGCTTTGTGGGGGATGTAAAAGACATGAGCTCTCAAGAACTGGGCACACTAGGCAGGAAAGCATCAAACTACAGAGAAATATGCTTTCCAGACTGCCAAGAGGGTTTTGCCACTTTCTGCTCACATCCTTGACTTTGCAACTAGCAGCCCTAAGAAAGGTCTTCCACCCAATTCTCTTAAATGCATATCTCAATATTAGCTCATCATCCATCCTTAGTGTTTTTTTTTCATTTGATAACATCTTTAGATAAGTGGATAACACATCCGGTCAATGAGCAATCTTTAAAACAATCTCCAGCAGGAACGGGGCCTGGGTGCCTACTGTCACGTAAGCCCTTGGATGTACTGGTGTGTTTTTATAGATATCTACACTGGCTCATATTGTAAGCATTTGCTCTTGAAGTTTTCAGTCAACTAATAAACCAATGAGGAATATACTCTACATTAGTGCTGGGAGTGCTCAGTACCAAGATCTAAGATAAACACTCTGTGAGCTGGGGAAAGGCATATTAGAAACCATTCAAGTTGCCAAGGAATATTCATCCAGGAAAAGAAGACGAAAAAATTACAGAGGAATAGAGAAGTATAGATGGAAATTGAACAGGCTGAATTAGGTGTTGGCTTGAATAAACCAGATACTTTAAACCAACCTAAGTTTTACTTACTTCCACTGATAAATGAAAGGTAAGCATTTTGAACATTTCGAATTTAATGAAACTAATAAAGTTATAAAATATTAGGAAACCAGAGAGTCAGCCACTGGCATGAGTTAGACTCATGTTGACACCAAAAAAACATGTCCATGCCTTGTGACTCAGTGAGTGTGAAAACCAACTGAGCAAAGGCAGAGTTATCACAAATCAAGGCATGTTCCAATAAGAGAATAACTAATCAAAGGACTGGAGAGGTGACTCAGGAAGGGAAAACACTTGCCACCCATGCATGAGGACCTGAGGTCAGATCCCCAAACCCCACCTTAAAGCTGGATGCACAGTATGAGCATCTGTAATCCCAGGGCTAGCACAAGGAAATGGGTGGTAGAAACAGAAGAACAACAAAGAAATTGTGTCTCAAATAAGATGGAAAATGAAAACCAGCATCCAAAGTTGTCCTGTTACCTCCACATACAACATCACACACACACACACACACACACACACACACACACACACACACACACACACACATACACACACACACAAATTTCTGACAAATACATGAAATAAAATAGAGCTCTACTAGAATGGTGGATTGTAGGTTGTTTTCTGAACAGGAGAGTTTTATCACTTATGAATCTCTTTAGTATAAAAGATTGACATACTTATTCTATACAAGCTATTGTCTTACAGGACTTTGGAATGACAAAAAGATGGATAATACTTATTTCTTCAAGGAGATATGTCGTTGAGTAGAGAAAGCAAGTTATGTGTACAAATGAGCAAGGACCCTGTATTTCAGATGAGTTATTCTGCCTTTAGAGATGCGGATGAAATTAAATCAAAGCCCCCACACAAACTGGAAAGGAAACAGTGAATGTCCCTTGATAGGAAATCTTCAGTGTGTGTTACTTTTAATCCCAGCAAGTTCTCAGTGTTTTGAGTGTTGCCTCCTGCTGCTGCCCTCTGCCACGTGTTCACTTCACCGTAGTATTGTGTTCGTCACTGATCTCACAGAACAACTCAGAGGTTTGTGTGCACTGAATATTTTCTGTTGGCCCCTTCAAACTGTCCTAATCCACCTTATTGCTCAGAACCACCTAATCTGGTTTGATCTACAGTTTAGGAGTCTGGAGGGAATACTCTGCTCAATGATTGCCAGAATCCACTGACTTCCAGGTGGGTGTGGCCATGGAAGATGCTGGAAACATCACACATTGAAGTAAAGTGAGCCGAGGGGGACTATTTTCCAGGTCTCTCCCTGAGGAGCTGTGGTATGCTGACTGTATTTACTGACGCTCAGCTCCTTCCAAGTGTCTGACCTTTCCATTCACCTGAACTTCCCCCTCTGCTTCCATCTGGCAACTTTCTTCTCTCTTTCCTTCACAATACATGAATCCTTGGTTTTCCTAAACCCTGTTCATACCAATTCTATCGTCTATCCTTGGTGACCAAATTTTAGTGGCATATTTTCCTCCTAGGACCTGAGTCACTATAATGAAGAATAGATGGTTCCTAAATATTTAAGTTATAATATTGAGGGTACCCTATAGTACTTAATTTAACTTGATTGACACATAACTCCACTTTCGTTTCTTTTTTGTTTGTTTGTTTGGTTGGTTAGTTTTTTGAGACAGGGTTTCTCTGTGTAACTTCTCTGGCTGTCCTGGAATGCACTTTGTACACCAGAGTGGCCAGAAACTCAGAGATCCGCCTGCCTCTGCCTCTCAAGTGCTGGGATTAAAGGCGTGAACTGCCGTCGTCCAGCTCATAGCTCCATTCTTAAGTCTTTTAATTTATTGCCTTCTCCATGCCTTCCATTTTCACCTGTTACAAGGGCTCTAACTATTCATTATAGTGCTTAGCCTTTTCCTTCCTGTAAACTCCTTTCCCTTTATCTCCTTGAGTATCGCTGTTCCAAACTCCCCCAGGTCTTTGTGTATTTTAATACTCTAATTTAGCTGTCTTCATCCTATCTTCAACATGTGTTCTGAGGTCTTCCTACAATCCGTATCACTTCTCCAGAAGTCTTGCTGAGCAAAGGCACTTCTGACTCTTGTCTCTAGCTGGCTTCCTTTTATAATGATTCCTGGCTATGACACAATGCCAGGATGGTGGTTTTCCATCTACCATTGGAAATGTTGAATAAAATGCATGAGGAATGAGAGACAAAAGAATCGGTGACATCAGGCTGCTTCTTCAAGCAAGTGACATTGGACTTCAGTAAGCTTCAAAAGACAAACACGATTCAACCAGGCAACTAACTGGAAAGTCATTTAAAGAAGTAAAAAACAAAGTAAGTGTGACACAGAAAGCAACATTTTTGTGAACAGTTCTATTTAGCCTTTACATGGCAGAAGTGATATTTCACAAGCTTCATTTGACAACTTCCTGATGGATAGATTCAGAAGAAGAAAAACTGGAGACAGGTAGATCAGGCTATTGCAAAAGCTAACTACAATCCAATCCACAATATTAGCAAAACAAAAGAAAATAAATATAATATATTAAGCTCAAAAGGAAACTGAAAGACACGTTTTACAAATTATAGACAGATGCTCCATCACTTATGCTGGGCTACATAATGACAAAACCACCAAAAGTTGAAAATATCATGAGGTTAAAAAGAATATTGATCCTATACTCCACTATATTTCATATGGTTACAGCTGAATGATGACTTAGTTACTTTGGTACATTGGTGTCATAACAGAGGAGATGTGAGGGATAAGCTGAGGGTTGGAAGCCATGGAACTTTGGTTCAAAACCTTTAAGTTTATAGAGTCACATGTTGCATCTAGGGGTAGAGCTCAGTTGATGGAGTACTCACATGGCATTCACAAAGCCTTGCACTCAGTCCCCAACACGGTGTACACTGGGTGCAGGGATACACACATAATCCTAGCAGTCAACAGGTAGACGCAGAAAGCTCAGAAGTTCAAGGGCTGCTTCAGTTACACAGTGACTTTGAAGTCAGCCTGCAATGTATGAGACTTTGCCTCAAAAATATTACTGTCATGTGCCTGCACTGTGATTGCACATGCCATAAAAATCATGACAATAATCACAAGTAGGAGCCTGAAATTGTCTAGAGCTGCCTCACAGAAAGAAAACATTTGAGCACAAGATGTGTTCCACGTCAAGGATGGACAGAGGAAGAAGGAAGCACCCGCATAGCATTCTCAGGGCCCTGGGTTGGAGTGCTGGCACTGTGGAGAAAAAGAGGCGGGGAGAGAAAAAATAGCTCAATCTTTCACAGAAGACAAAATTACTGGAACGAAACAATTGGCTATTTGGGCATTTTAACAATGATTAAACAGCAGGTCTTTCGCTCTTATTTGCAGAGAGCTCATGTCTCTGTGAGCATCTTTCTTTACCACAAGTCTCTAGTTACGGATGCATTTAGTTAGTTAGTTAGTTGTTAGTTAGTTGTTGAAGATTGAGTCCAAATTCCTCCCATATACTAAGCAAGCACCCTACCACTGAGATATGTCTCCAACCCACTTACGTTTTATTTTGAACCAGGGTTTCCCTATGTTACCCACATGGCCTTCAACTCTCTGCATAGTGCAGGTAGTCCTTGAACTTCTGATCTTCCTGCCTCCATCTCTGAGAAACTGGGATCACAGCCTGCACCACAGCACCCTCCTGAATCTTTAGATTGAGAATCTAAGCATCTCTCCTTTAGCTCAGTTTGGGAAAATCTCTCCAGAGTAAACCAGACAACAAACAGCAGTTTTCAAAGTTCCTCACTCATACCTCAAGCTCCTAGTACTAGGACACATACCCTATAAACGATCCAAAAGTGTTTTTAAAGATAAAAGCGGGCACTGGAAGGTGGTGATGCATGCATTTCATCCTAGCACTTGGGAGACAAAGGCAGGCAGATTTCTGTGAGTTCAAGGCCAGCCTGCTCTACAGAGCCAATTCCAGGACAGCCAGGGCTGTTACACAGTGAAACCCTGTCTCAAAAAACCAAAGCAACAACAACAAAGATAAAAGTAGGCACACCTCTCTCAGCCAGAAATGGTACTTCTATTTCAACCCCCGCAAACAAGGCTTGGAGCACACTCAGAAAGCAGGGGCAGGCACAGCAGGATCACTGTACTCATGAACTCACTGTAGCTGTTGTTATCTGCACAATACTGAGTGGGTCCACATTTCATCCTATAAAGGGAGGGGTCTCATGAGGCCCTGTGTCTCTTTCAGGAACTAACTACTGACAATTAACAGTGGATGGGGGATTGAGTGTGACATGTTCCAGCAACTAACTCCACCCCATGCTTAGGCAGGCAGCTCTCATTAAACTCAGTGGATCATACACGGAAACATATAAGTAGGAGGATGCATTGTTAGGAAGAAGTTCTCAGGGGCAGAAGAAAGGGATGAGCCAGGAACACAGGGAGTGAAAATAACTGAACTTTATTATATCCATGTGTGGAACTCTGAAGGAATTAAAAAAAAATGAATTCAAACAGGTACTCTCATGGGCTGTGAAGTGACCTTTCAGATGACAGAAGGAAGAGAAAACAGAATGGAGAGGTCTGGGTGCTTCATGTGGAAATGTTTCTCCACACTCACTCCCCCACATCTCCACGGCTCCTGGATGTGTTCTTGGCTGCTTGGAGACACTTCTACTTTATGACCTTGTTGACATTTCCTCCGAGGAAGGAAAACTGGTCTTCAAGTTGAGCCATAACCACAAAGGGAAGCATCTGCTTGGCACACAGGACGATTTGTCGGCTGAGTTCAGACATGGTGACTACAGTTGCAAATGCTGGAGGACTCTGCAGGCCTTTCCGAGCACAAAAACAAGAGCTGTGCTCCAAGGGGACACCTCTGGTACCCAACAGAATTAGAATGTAGGTGATTGTTAACACTTAGAGAAATGTCATCACATAAATCATATGGGAAATCCAGGAACAAAACTGATCTCAAAAGCAAGAAGGATATGGTTCAAAGGTAAATGTGTATCTTATTCCACCCCCCAAAATAGGAAAGATAAAAGAATGAAGACATCTGCTATCTCCCATAGCCGAGATTCTAAAATGGGAACCAGAGACCATAAATCTGAGTACCATCAAAGTTAATCCAACTTAAAACTGTATGTGTGTACACATGTCTGTGTGTGTGCACATGTCTATGTGGCAGATGGTTCACATGCACGTGGAGGCCAGTATACAACCTTGGGTGTCATCCCTTAGCATGGGTCCATCTTTCTTTGAGACAGTTCTCTTACTGGCATGGAACTCACTGAGTATGCTGGGCTGGCAGGCCATCCAGGCCCAGCAATCCATTGGACTCCACCTTCTCTGCTCAACTTGAAACTTTTGCTCTGAATTTTATCCCCCTCATCTCCACTATCAAAGGGAAGAAGCCTTTTGTTTGTGCCCGGACTGATGAGAATTTTGGTCTTAAAGGCTTCGCATTTGACCTAATTGAGTCTGTGGAAGGTTTATAAGGTCCTGAGATTCATGAAGATGAAAAATGAGTTCCATGTCTGTGAGACCAATGTAGGGAAGAAGAGACAATTATGAGTTGAAAATTATTAGACTAGAAACATATTTTTTAAATATACAGTATGCCCATTTCAAAACACCAGACTGGCTCCTACAAACAGATCACTTTATGTTAATATGCTTCTTTGCATTCCACTTCATCCTTCCATTCGTTATCACCACCCTTGTAGTACTCGACCTTTTATTCCTTCATGAAATTAGGCTCCCACAACCCATCAGGCCTTGATTCCAATGCAGACAAAAAATCCCATTTCACTCCTACTACACAATCAAAGGCAGCCTGAAACCAGTAATCCTTGTCAGAACTGAGCTAAGAAATCCCGCTTATCAAATGTGTGTCTTTAAAAAAAACAAAACACACACACACACACACACACACACACACACACACACACACACACACACACACACACACACACACACACACACACACACACACACACACACACAAATTACTCCAATTAAAGTGTTGATTCATCCTGGAGCTATGACTATCAACATTTTAAATAATTTATTATTGGTTAATGATAAGTTAATATAATAAATAGCTACTCCACAACACTTTCCAGGGAGTCAGACCTCTGCTCATGCTGACTAGCATTTATTCGACCCAATAAGTTCACAAAGCAATTTGTCACAGACAGAATTTCCTTAAATCTCCCTGGCAGATGTTGCCAGCACACTCCTTTGACACAGGGAACTCAAACCTGACAAAGCCACAAGGACTCGACAGGAAAAAGACTCACAAGGAGAACTAACAGCTCCAGTCACCTTCACCAGAGACCACGGGAAATGTTACAGTTAAAAAGAGAGGTTCTAAATGGTTTAACTGTTTGTAGCTAATGGACAGCCAAGTGATTTTCAGTTGAAAATAATCAAGGTGGTAGGAGGCTGAAAGGCAGACATGAGAATAACAAAAACACAATCGTCAGTCAGTAAAGGCCACCCTTCCTGACAGCACTGTATTGTCACTTACTGAAGTTTTCTAGAGCTACCTACTGTAGCCAGAAGTTTCTCCAGTCCTGCCCAGCCCCTCAGTTGGGATGAATCTCTCCCACCCACATCCCACTGCCACTTGGTCCCAAGTAAACACACAGAGGCATTTATTACTTACAAACTGTATGGTCTATGGGTCAAGCTTCTTGCTAGCTAGCTCTTATAACTTAACTCGACCCATTTCTATAAATCTGTATGTTGTCATGTGGCCGTGGCATCTCTGGTCTGCTAACATCTTGTTGCTCCTTGGGCAGCAGGTGGCATCTCCCCCGACTCCACCCTTCTTTGACTCTCTCCAGTTCGAATGTACCACCCACCCTGATCCTGCCCTGCCATAGGCCAATGCAGCTTTATTTATCAACCAGTCAGAGCGACACATATTCACATCATACAGAAAGACATCCCACAGTGCTGTGGGATGTTCTGTATGTCCTGTGGGAGCCCGTTCTTGGGTTCCTCGTGGCTTTACCCAGCAGGTCCGCATAGAGGATGATTAGGACCACAAGCCTGAGTGCAGGTGTCTGAGATGGTCTGCACTTGGCTGTGCTGGGGGATGCTCTGTATGTCAAGTTGCTCTGATTGGTCAATAAATAAAACACTGGTTGGCCCGTGGCTAGGCAGGAAGTATAGGTGTAACTAACAGAGAGGAGAAATAAAAGAAAGAACAGGAAGGCAGAAGTCAGTCACTGCCAGCTGCCACCCTGACAAGCAGCATGAAAAGATGCCGGTAAGCCATGAGCCACGTGGCAGGGTATTGATTTGTGGAAATGGATTAATTTAAGCTATAAGAACAGTTAGTAAGAAGCCTGCCATGGCCATACAGTTTGAAGCAATATAAGACTCTGTGTTTACTTGGTTGGATCTGAGCGGCTGTGGGACTGGCAGGTGACAAAGCGGGCAAGGCAGGAAAACTCTAGCTACACCATAGCAACCTACCGAATGAAGGAATACAGGTTGGATCATTTCAACAACAAAAAATTGTCAGGGATGGAGGTACACATTGGTCATCCCAGTACTTGGGAGGCACAAGGCGGAAAGATCACTACAGTTCACAGCCAGCCTGGCCAACACAGCAAGTTCTAAGTCAGCCAGGTCCACATAGCCAGACCCCATCTCAATAGAAAACAAATCTTTTCTCTGGACATTGGATTCTCAGTTTCTTCTTATAATGAGGATATTGGTCATTTTTGGAGCCCATTCCAATGGGCTGACTTATTTTTAGTTCATTACCTCCTTAAAGACTCTATTTCTAAATAAGATCACATTCTAAGGTCCTGGGTTAAGATGCCAGGATATAGGGGCTAGAGAGATGGTTCAATGGTTAGGAGCACTGGCTATTCTTGCAGAAGACCTAGGTTTGATTCTACCCACACAGAGGTGGCTTACAATCATGTCCAAGTCCAGTGCCAGGGGATCTGATGCCCTCTTCTGGCCTTCAGGGCACTGTTTGCATGTGGTGCAGAGACATGCATGCAAGCAAAACATTGATATATATATATATATATATATATATATATATATATATATATATATATAACTTTCTTTAGATATAAAGTTTGGGGGCTCACTTTATCCCCCATATATGACTAATATACAGGAGCTGCCCATTGACTGTGCACAGGGCTCTGCATCAGACAGAACTGATCTCTATCCCTCCCTAATGGAATATCCACATATCCAAGCAGATAAACATGAAACTGAAAGATTAAATAAAACACCAAGTTAAATGACAACAAGCATAAACCACAGCATACTCTGTTTGCTTTAATAAAAACCAAATAGTCATGGGGAGACCATTTAAAAAGGAACCATGGTAGGAAGGAAGTCACTGTGATTAAAAAGTTCCCAACCCACTGCTTTCTCAATTGCCAGGAAAATTAATTTTTAGGAAACATTTCATTAATGAATAATAAAGTGTCAACAGAAATTTTGTTAGAAAAAATGTTTCAATGACAAAGAAAAATTAGTACATAACATAAATATTAAAATGGGACAATATAAGGTCATGAATTTATGGCCGTACTATAGAAAAATGCAGATGGCATTATGATCACCAAGGAAAGGAATAAACAGCTTTAAATTCAGTTCCTAGCTTCCTTTTGTTCTTACATTCTTTCTGAAAAGTCTAGAGAGACAATGGAATGCCCATCAACTGAGGGTCACTGTTATAATGTGATGTTAAAAATTTACAGTAAAATTCTCTCCTTAGTCAAAACTTCTCAATTTTGTTTAATAATATATAATGAAACTAGAATTTCAATGTTTTATAACTCAAGTATCTTGCTAGACTCACAATCAGAAAATACTCACTTGCACCATTGAAAATATTAGCGTGTATAAGGTTGGGGAGACAACTCAGTTGGTATGAGGTTTGCTGAACTCAGTATGACTAATACTGAGTCCAGATCCCTAGCACTCACATCAAAAACTAGGAACAGTGTTTTGTCTATATCCGCAGCACTGGAAGGCAGAGACAGGCAGATCCCTTGAGTTTACTGGCCAGCCATTCAAGCCATCGACAAGTTTTGGGTTCAGTGAGAGATTCTATCTCAAAGAGTCAGGTGGAGAGCAGTAGAGAACATAGGACATCAACCTCTGACTTCCACACCCATGCACATACATGTATATACACACTCAAATGCACAGGTACACACATACACACAGGAACATGTACACACATGCCCCACATAAACAAAAGAAAATGTTGAGTGTGTGTGTGTGATGTGTGTATGTGTGTGTGAGTGAATGTGTATGTGTGAGTGTGTGTGGTATGTGAGTGTATGTTGTCGTGAGTGAATATATGTGTGTGTGAGTGTGTGTATGTGATGTGTATGTATGTATGTGATATGTGAGTATATGTGTGTGTGAGTGAGTGAATATATGTGTGTGTGTGTGTGATGTGAGTATATGTGGTATGTGAGTGTATATGTATGTGAGTGAATTTATGTCTGTGAGTGTGTGTGTGTGTTGTGTGTGTGTGTGTGTGTGTCAGAGGTAATGTTTGTTTTCAATCATGGTTCTGTTTGCCATTGTGTTAGGTTTTTTACAACATTCAAACAAATTAATGTCTTTAGGAATGGGTTAACAATGGCATTTTCCTATTACTTGTCATGGCAGCTCGGAACACACCATCCTCCAAGGCCTGACTTTCCAGCTCTCTAACTTTGCACTCCACATGTGAGTAACCACAGAACCTCAGGTGGCTGTCATGAAACACCTTCTATTCGAAATGCCTTCCAGTATAACCAGACGTCATCCAAAGAACATTGCTTCTTTTGATGTTTATTTATAATCCTCAGACATCATGTGACAAAGTGGTTGTTAACATTAATTAGTTTACTTAATCATAAATTTCTCCAACTACAGGGAACACCATCTCAATGAAAGAATGGAATTACATAAAATGGTTTAAACAACAGCAAAAAAGCAGAAGCATGCTTTGGCCAACTACTTTTATTGACATGAATTGATGCTTTATCAAAGAAAACTGTCATCAGATTTATGGCATCTGTCAATTTTTAACCAGTAAGATAATTTTGTTTTCATTCTTTGTACTTGATTCTTTACTCACTATCTGCTTTCTGGAGTTCTTGATGCTTTAAAAACCAGAGTAAACAGGCTGGAGAGATGATTCAGTAGGCAGACTGCTTAGTTAGCAATCACAAGGCCCTGAATTCAGATCCCAGACATTCACTATATGTGCTATATAGGAGTAGAAAAGTGGGCCCTGGGGGGACTTTCTAGCCAGCCAGAATAGTGAAAATAGTGCAATCCAGGTTAGTGAAAAACCCTGTCTCAAAAATAAGGTGGAGAAAAATAAGGTAGACACCCAAAGGTAATCTCTGGCTTCTACAGGCACAGACACAGGCCCAAATGTAGTAAACGTCAATACAAATATAATAATAAAATAAACATTTAAAAAATCAGAGTTTAATTCTATTGCACTTATCTATACTGGTAACTGCTGTAAATCTAAACCTTTAATTATAATTACTATATAATTAATATATTGCCCTCTATGGTAGCTGTCACATGTACTCCCATGCGATGTAAGTATTCCTGTTGGTCTGGAAAACTGTGGAATAAAATCACTTTATTTATAGCTCTAGCAGCAAATCTTACTGTATCTCATGATCAGGGAGGACCAGAGTAGCTGCAGTGAAAGTGAGGTCACCACAGGGTGACTCTGGTGGCAACTGATCAGAATAGAACTCTTGGGGACCAGGGCAGAGATCAAAGAGTAACTTCAATCCCCAGCTATTCATCGAGTTGAACAACCTCCCTGACGGTTGTTTATTCTGCCTGTTGGCTTGAACTACTGAACTGTAGCAATGTCTTAATACCTTACTTCACTAACTTAAACTTCACATGGTATGACTTTGTCAATGGCTTTGAGCTCTATGCTGCAACACCCCTGCACACTACAGTTTTGAATAAGACTGCCTGAGTTCAGAGTGTTGAGTAAATGTCTCCAATGGCCCTGCCACAGAGTGTGGATTACTCCTCACTTGGAAGACATAACATTGCCTTTCACAAAATTTCTATATAATCTAAATGTTTTATCCCCCAAACTAAATTAGCTAAATTAATAAGTTTTCAATGTAAATGAACAAGAAAGATTGGATTATTGCAATGCTTTCTGGTAATCCAATGATGCTGTGTGGCTACGGATTTACGAGCATTTGTTTTTGTCTTCTAATACCACATTACGTCCCCATTATTGTCTTAATGAAGTTTTCAGAATCTCTCCCTGCTTTGCTATTTCATGCTGGTTTCTCCTCCCAGTGTCTCACTGTATAGCATTGTTGAATTGTTTATCTTTTGAAGCATCCTACACATGCCCCCGACTTTCTCCAGATTTTCTTATGCTATCTCTCACTTTTCATGACAGCCAAGAAATTCAAGGTAAGAATATAATTCTCAAACTTTGGTGTCCTGGTACTCGTATGAAGCATCAAGGAGGGGACCAGAGACTCCACAGAAAGACGCTGTTCTGAAGAGATAAAGGCCCAGCACAGTAGACCTCAGCCCCTGAGGACAGGCTCCATGGCTACGTCAGGTGAATAATCTGAGTCCCACTTCCTGCCTCAGTAAGATTGGGGGAAGATGTTAGCTAGCTGCTTGCTTTTACTCAGGGTTAGCTGCGTTTAGGGAAAGATGGGGAATCCCACTATGGTCAAGAGAAAGGAAGGCCCAGAAAAAGTATGTGCTGTGTGATCCTAGAGTTACCAAACATAGAAATATATTTTAGAATTCAGAAAACATTGACGATATCTTAAGGCAATTTTGTGCCCCTCCTGAGCAACCTACAAGGCCTCTGCAGTGTGTGCATTTTTCATGTGAAAGCAGCTATTGAATGAACTGTCTCCCGTTTCCAACACTCTTTAATGTACAAAGGGAATGTCCATGGCTCTCACAGATTCTTGAGCTCTAATTTCACATGATCAAGGAACTGACCTAACTGTTGCAGCTTAGGTCTCTTCATCTTGGCCTAGTCTTGGTGAGTCAGGGCTTAGAGGTCACTTAGTGCCAGTCTTCAGATGACTAAAGAAATTATTGGTGGTGGTAGTTATGCCCAACCAAGTTATCTTTCAAAAACAGTAGATATTCATGATAAAACTTGTTTAATCTAGATAAAATTAACATCTGTAGGTCATATAAGTGTCCTGTATGCTGAAGATACTAAGCAAATGATAGTATATTAATTTTATTTGATGGCAATTGTTCTGGTTGTTTTTTGTTAACTTGACACAAACCTAGAATATCTGGTAAGAGGGAGTCTTAACTGAGAAAATTCTCCCCTAAGATTGGCCTGTAGGCAAGTCTGTGGGATATTATCTTCATTAGTAATTGATATGGGAAGGCCCAGCCCACCGTGGCAGGTGGTCCTGGGTTGTAGAGAAAAACAGGCTGAGCAAATCGTGGAGAGCAGGTCAGTAAGCAGCGTTCCTCCATGGCTTCTGCTTCAGTTCCTACTTTCAGTTCCTGCCTGGAGTTCCTGCCCTGACTTCCTTCTGTGATGAGCAGCAACGTGGAATTCTAAGCCAAATGAACCCTGTCCTCCTCACGTTGCTTTTGGTCATGGTGTTTCAGCAGAGCAATAGAAACCTCAACTGAGACAGCATTCGTTCTAGTGACGTAGACAAGACATTTAACTGCTCTGACATCAGAAGTTTCTTATTAGACAAATAAAGAGATATGGATTTAATAACTACAGTTTTGAAATTCATTTTCTCATGATAGAAACAAGAATTCATATTGGAAAACCTTTTCTTTTTTTTACACATATATTTATACCTTTGTTTTTATTTTAATGTTTATTCTCCTCTCTTATATTACATCCTGACCACAACTTCCCCCCCAGCTCCACTCCTCCCAGCCCCTCCCCTCCATCTCTTCTCTCCCCCAGATCAACTCCTCCTCTGTTTCCCTTTTTAAAAAAAGAAAGAAAGAAAAGAAAAGAGCAAACTTTCCACAGATATCCACTGATCATGGCCTAACAAGATACAATAAGATTGGCACAAACCCTCAAATCAAGGATGAACTAGGCTACCCAGTAGGAGGAAAAGGGTTCCAAGTGCAGGAAAAAGAGTCAGAGACAGCCCCACTCACTTTGCTGGGCCACAAGAACACCAAGCTGCACAGCCATAGGTATTTGCAGAGAACCTAGCTCAGACCCAGATAGGGTCCATGTTCAGCACTTCAGTCTCTGTGAGCCACTAGGAGCCCTGTTTGGTTGATTCTGCAGCCACTATTATCATGGTGTCCAGAACCCTTCCGGCTCCCACAATCCTTCCTCCCCCTCTCCTGCTGTGTTTGAAAACCTTTTCTACAAACTATCATTGGTTCTGAGTATGACAGTGAATGTCTGAAAGCCCAGAAATAGAGAAGTAGAGGCAGAAAGATCAGGAGGAATTCTAGATCATCCTCAGGTACATAATGAAACCAGGCCAACCTGTTCTACACAAATCCATGTCTCAAAATATACACATGAATAAACTACCATTAGTATTTCCATCAGATTTAATGTAGTAGCTGTATGCAAATTAAGATAGTTTTTACATGTTCATTAAAAGGATACCCTGCCACTAGCTTATGTCATCAGAGTGTAACAATAATAATCTCACTTGTTGGCAGCTACCAGGAGGGATGTCTATACAGATAAGCTCATAAACAAACAATTATTCTTACATTTAGATATATTCCTAAAAACTTTGCAGATGAGAAATCTGAGGTCTGGAATACTATATTCTGTACACAGGCCAATGCATGGAAGTGGCAGGATGCTCTAATAATAATCAAGCAACAGTTAACTCACTCCAAAGCATCTTGGCAACAATTAATGGAATCTGACACTTTCTCAAGACAATGCATCAACATCTGCTAGAAAATTGCCATTGTAAATATAGAAAGCAATAATGGCTATAAGTGCAGATAACAATGCCTGCCAGAACCGTGCTGTGCATGCCCTGCACAGCTATACAACAACCCTGTCAGTAAAATACAGATGCCGTCTGTCAGTCCTTTAGTCAAATGGAGTACCAGTCATCAACACCTTGCCCCCCGCAGCCCTCCTGTCAACCCCATTTTGTTTGCTATGTAAGTGATTAAACTCTGAAAGTTTACTACCCATTCGTTCTATTGATACCCCATGACAAAAATACACTAAAAGGAGAGTTAAAAAATGGTTCCACTGTCTCCTGTGTAAAGTTCAACCAATGAAAGTCTGTAGCCCTCGACATCACATAATTTATCATCGCTACTCTTCTGTTAACTCCTTTATTTAAAAGGAAATTCTTATTCCTACTGCTAAGAGGCAGAGTCTGCTGCCATCAGCAAAGCATCCTTTGTATTGCTGCCTAGACTGAAACGGTGAAATAATACATCATTGAGAAGATGTGTGCAGAAGACTTAGGCCTGCGCATTACCCATCAACCCTGTGCCTTGGCCACGCTCACTATCAACCCTGTGCCTTTGCCATGCTCACTAACATTTGTGGGTTTTTTTGTTTGTTTGTTTTGTTTTGTTTTTTTACTGAGTATTCTAGATGATTCTTTTTTTTCCTTTTATTTTATTTTACAATACCATTCAGTTCTACAACATTTGTATTTTTTTTACTTCCATAACTGCATATGCATTTTTTCAAGGGAAAAAAAAATGTCTTTACTACCTAATCCTCTATAACACTAGGAACAGACCAGAATCTCCAGGGAGGCATGCTTATGCATGACATTTCCTAAAGAGGCATGAGCAAACCTCTATCCACTCCAGATCAGGCACCCATAACATACCAAAGGAATGAACCCATCCAAGTCCACCTTGGTAAACCAATCGGATTATTGGGGTTCCTAATAGGAGCTTGGGTAAGGGCTTACTTAGTGCCACATGGATGACACAAAGATGGACAGCCATATCATGGAAAAGGCCCCTCCAATATGGTGATGACTTGCTAAATCTGTGTCCCTGGAGCTCCCTGTATAACTTAAGCAACTTGGCTGGTGACAGAGTCTTCTCTTTCCAGGAATTTTTGCTGCTTATTTAACCTTGAGAGGGAGGCTGTGAACTTGTAAGTTTCCAGAGTTTTCTGAGACTTGTAAGTTTTATTTATGCCCCCAGGCTTGCCAGTCCCTTTATCTTTCAAAGCCTTCTTCAGCACATGCATCTGTAGAAAGAGCATTATCCAAACTAATGGACAATAATATACTCTCAGGAAGGAAAAGAGCTCGTCTCTACAGTACAAGCTATAGAAAGTAAAAAATATATGAAAAAGATGAATGCTGAAGGCTGAGGCTGAGGGAGCCCTGATGGAGAGAAACATGCCCTGTCCACTGAGCCAACACTAACTCTGAATTCACAGGCCTCCATTCCACTGTGCAGCATCCTATATGATTACATCTTTTCACTCAAGATGGAAGGAGAGAACTGGAAAAGGTCACTATGTGACCTTTACTGTAAACTCAATAGAGTCTAAATCTTGGGCTTTTGTGTAGCAGCAAATGCCTGCAGAAACAGCCAGAGACCCACAACACTGGCCTTGCAATATATCTTCCATTGATTTTTCCCTCATTATCTATATTCATATACATTCATAATAATGATATGATAATTTTTAAATATTGCCACTATGTTAGCAAGGAACATAACAACTGATATTAAACTCTATTTTACACATGCTTAGCAAATACTTCCACTCCTTGAACAATACAACTAACACTTCCCAGTGTTGTGATATTTCTAACCAACTTTATTTATATTTTTTTGTTTATTTTGGTGTGCATATGTGTGTGTGTGTGTGTGAGAGAGAGAGGGGGGGGAGGGGCCAAAGGACAGCTTTTTCTGGGAGCTGATTCTCCCCTTTCACCTTGTTTTGATACACCATGCTTTGCTGACTCCCATGGGAGGCCTTGTCTTTCTGAGGAGGGGGGGGGGTAGGAAGGAGGTTGGGGGAGGGGACAACGGGAGGAGGGAAAGGAGGGGAAACTGTGGTTGGTATGTAAAATAAAAAAATTTTTAAAAAAATTGAGTGTCTCTAGGACAACCACATTTTCATCATGTAATTTCAGGAAACTACATCTCTCTGATAATGCACTCAAGAATACCTTGTGTGGTTCTGTTTCTAGGAAAACAGCTTGGTGCTAAGCAAGCTTTTTAAAGGATTTTTATTCTAATATTTTCTTAGTCAGAGATGATCACACTTTGGAAAAAGTAAACTTTTATATCTCCAACTTTCAAAATTTACTAGATATTTCAAACGTCATAAAAGTCCAACAGATTCTAATATTAGTGAAATGAATTCTTCTAGTCCTAATATCTTTTCTGGCAAGAAGACAAGATGAGAAGATAAAACTCACTAATCAAGAACATGTTTTTGGCCCATTTCACACAAAAGCAGTGTTCTAAAAAGCTCATTCCAGGATTTAAAAAAAAAAATTCCTTTGGGGTTGTTCTTCAAATTTTTATTGGTTTGTTTTGCTTGTTTGCTTTTTGACATGTAAATAAGATTACATATTCATATGAAGTGTCCTTCAGTTTTTTTGTTATAAGCTTTTGAATCTCCGGAGACTACTTTATTGTCCTTGCAGGAAGTCTTCCGTTAATTTAAGTAGAAATTCAGTGACATTCAAGAACATAAGCATTAACACCCACTCTGTGTGTGGTGCCACACCAGTGGCACAGAGGATAGAAAGGATTCTCCTTCAAGAGCTACAATCTGTGGGATTGGAAAATACAGTCAACAATTGCTAGAAGCCACAGAAGGAAACAAGGAATCATCTAAGAGTATCCAAATGCTTTCTAAGGGGCAGAATAACACTACTGGTTTTATGAAAGTCAATGTAAAAAAAAAAATTAAAAAGAGGGGATTGATAGGGGTGGTAGGGAGATAGCACAGAATAAGACTAACCAGAAAACAGACAGATGGTAGCTAGACAAACAGATGATAGATAGATAGATAGATAGATAGATAGATAGATAGATAGATAGATAGATAGAAAGATAGATAGATAGATAGATAGATAGATAGATAGATAGATAGATAGATAGATAGATAGATAGATAGATAGCTGATGGGTGGATGATAGATAACAGATAATGGGTGTTATAGAAATAAATATGAATAGATACACATGCATGAAATGACAGACCTGAGTCAGCAAGATGGCTCAGTAGTGAAAGTGCTTGACACTCAATACTGTTTAATCCCCCAAAGTGCCTGAAGGTGGAAGGAGAGAGGGGCCAGAGACACGGCTCTGTGGTCAAGAGTGCAATGTGCTCTTACAGAGGACGACCCCCTAGTGAGCTCAGTTTCCAGCATCTATGTTGGATGTTTCAGAACTGTTGCTACAGCTCCCGAGGATCTAACGCCTTCTTCTGGCCTCTGCTGTCCCTGTACCGTATGCACAAATCCCACACAGAGACATGCATGCATACACATAATAAAAATTAGAAATATAAAACCTGTGGGGTCCCTGGAAGAGAGTGGATCTGGGGTGGGAAGCATGTCCCAACTGAATAGGTATGGGCTAGGAGGAACTGCTGAGGAGGAGTGTGAAGGCAGAAGTACAAGCATTATGAACATCATGGAAACACATGTTTAAAGGCAAGATTTCTATGGCTGGTTCCTAAAGCTTTTATTTGGTTTTCTAAAACAGGCCAAGCAACAAGATATAGTTAGTTTGGGGATTGATTTTGGAGGAAAAATGGTCAACATTTGCTAATAGGTTGGAGGCTGGATATGAGAAAATGAGGCCAGATAACCACCACTCTAAATTTTAAAGGCTTAAGGACTGAATGGGGAGGAAAAGGTACCATTTAGTGATAGGTTTGTTGTTTTGTTTTGTTTTTTAACCTTTGCTGAGTAACAATTCACCCCCAACTCAGCAGTTTGATGGTGATTTGTTTTTTCACAGGTGTTGACAGCCCCATTTATGTTGAGCTAGAAGGCTCTTGAGTTCCCCTTTAGACCACCCAAGTCAGCTGCCAGACTAGAAGGGGTTGAAGAGTGTAGGGCAATCTTACCTGCATGAATAATGGTTGGCAGGCTGCAGGTTGGAACACCCTGGTCCTCCTCCAAGCTATGCCAAGCTACCTGATCTGGTTCTATGGGGTCTGTATCAAAACTCTACGGGAAAACTATCCATTCATTCATATGTGTATGTGATTGAATGTTGCAGAATAGAATAGAATATTACCTTAACTATGTAAAGGTGTGTTACATTTGTTTATACAGCATTTGTTTAATGATATAAAGATATGCTGCTTTGCCTGCCTAAGGCACCTGATAGGTCTAACAAAAAGCTGAATGGCCAATAACTAGGCAGTAGAGGAACAGGCAGGGCTGGTGGGCAGAGAGAATAAGTAGAAGGAGGAATCTTGACTCAGGAGAGATGAAAGAGAAAGAGGGAAAAAGAGAGAGAGACACCCAGAGCCAGTCAGCCAGCCAGCCAGATGCCAGTCAGCCAGACATGGAATAGGACATACAGAATGAAAAAAATGGTAAAAAGCCCTGATGCAAAACATAGATGAAGAGAAACAGGTTAAGATAAGTTACAAGAGCTAGTTAGGACAAGCGTAAGATAAGGCCAAGAATCCATAACTAATTATAAGGCTCTTTGTCATGATTTTGGGGTTGGTGGCCCACAAGAATACCTGTTACGGGAAGGGGGGGGAGGACAAGGGAATCCGTGGTTGATATGTAAAATTAAATTAAATTATAAAATAAATAAATAAAAAGAATGCCTGTTACAATTGAATTTATATGAATGAGTGTGGGGGGTGGGGTGGGTGTATGCCCAAAATAGACAAATCAAAATATAATTAGCCTTTTCTAGAGACAGGAACATAAACTCTGCCCCTCAGAAGAACCATGGGCTTCTTTTTCTGACTGTGGAAGTAGCCAATTTTATTTTCTTTAAACATCTGTTAAAATACTTCTAACAATAAAGATGCCTGTCTTTTTTATGACTTTTTTCTTAACATTACTAAATGGACTTAGATTGGCATAAATATAGATAACATGAAATTTGTCACTTCAGCATTTTTATGTGTATAGTTCTATAGTAGTAAGTCCACTCACAGTGTATGGGGCTGTCACCACACCTACCTGCAGAATGTTTGTTATCTTGCAAAAACTGAAGGAGGATCTAATCTAGGCATAGCAGTTCATTCCTATAATCCTGAAATTTGGCAGGCTGAGACCAGAGGATTGTGAGTTCAAGGCCAGCCTGGGCTTCAGAGTGAAAACCTATCTTTTAAAAAAAATGAAATAAGCTGGGAGGTGATGAGGCATGTCTTTAGTCCCAGCACTCAGGAGGCAGAGACAGGAAGATCTCTGTGAGTTCGAGACCAGCTTGGTCTGCAAAGTGAGTTCCAGGATAGCCAGAGCTGTTGCACAGAGAAACCTTGTCTAGAAAAATAAAACAAAATGAAACTAAACAGAAAGAAAGAAAGAGAGAAAGAAATAAAGAAAGAAAGAAAGAAAGAAAGAAAGAAAGAAAGAAAGAAAGAAAGAAAGAAAGAAAGAAGGAAGGAAAGAAAGAGAGAAAAAGAGAGAGAGGAAGGGGGAGGGAGGGAGGAAGGGAGGGAGGAGGGGAGGAAGGAAGGAAGGAAGGAAGGAAGGAAGGAAGGAAGGAAGGAAGGAAGGAAGACCCAAAGTTGTATACCCATTAAACAATAAACACACATTCCCTCCCCTGTGGCATCAGACAGACACAATCACACTAGGTTCAGCATCTTATACAGATAGAATCATAAGTATCTGCCTCTCTGTGGCTTTTTCACTTAGTACAATTCCCTGAATGTCTGATAGTACTGTGGTATGTGTCAGAACTTTCTTTCTTAAGGCTAAATAATAAAAATAAAATGATAAATTATATCATGCTTGCTTGCTAATTGATATGATATAATAAAGAAGGGATATTAAGGGTCAAAGTTCTTGAATAAAGAAAGTAAACAGGAGGCCTGAGAGATGGCTCAGAGAATAACAGCACTTGCTGTTCTTCCAGAGGACCTTGGCTCAGTACCCAGCCATATGACAGCTTACACTGCCCATTACTCCAGTTTCAGAGGATATAATGCCCCCTTCTGGCCTCCATAGACACTGCACACACATAGTGCATACACATGCAAGCAAAACACTTAGGCACATAAAACAACAATAAATTAATCTTTTTAAAAATAAAATGCAATGGGTTAAGATCATCTCCAATAGTATTGCATACAGTCTCCCCATTGTACAGGAAAAGAGTGGGAATATTCACGTAAAAATTGCAGGTGGATTCTTTGACTTGATTGTAAAATATGTAAAAGGTATCTTTTAACTTTCCCGTTCAGATTATAAATGCTACTACTTTGCACTGTATTTAATAAATGTTTCATATAGCAAAACCCATTCCAGTCAACCAAACTGAAGCACAGTAGTCTAGCCTAAATAGGCGCCTGATATTTACTCAATTTAGGTGATAGTCTGTTAATGGATTCTTAAAATGCATGTAATTATCCATGTAAAGAACTTTTAAAATGTATTGCTGAGTTTCCCTTTTTCTATCTCCCTTAGAAATCAAAGATTAAGAAAGGAAAACAGCCTGGTATCAATGTTGGTTTGTCTGCAACATGACACCTTTGACAGGCAACAACCAAACTAATAAGAGGAAATCAAATGTGGTTGTTGTTGACAGGGCTCTGGAAACTTATCATTGTCAAGTCAGAAGATTCTATCTAGGAGATAGGAAATTTAAAATATATTCTTTTAGTATTATGTTAGCAGAATATAGGTGGGAAAATATGATTTAAAACTAAAAGCAAATTTAAGTAACTCATGTATTGTATCAAGCTTGGGATACATATTGAGAGTTTAGACAATGTGCCTGGGACAGTGCTAATTGATAGCTGAATAGCTGTCTAACTGAGGAGAAGATAGCTGTGTGTTGTCCTGTGTAAATAGTGCATTCCAGGGATCCAAACTGCATAGTTTCCCACATGCAAGCTCCGACTCTACTGACATGTATACCAAGTCAGTCCATGAACAACGGTTTCACAGATATCAAATGTCAAAAAGCAAGCTTGGAAGTCTTTCATTTAGTTCACTGAAACCAAGATTGAGTGGATACCCTACACTTAAAAATAATAATTAATGGTGCAACAGAAAATAGATACTATGAACAATAAAAATGACCATTCTACTACCTTCTTCTTTTCACATGTAACTTATAACTTCTCCTAGATTAGAATTTGAAGAAAAAAGACTTGTTTATTATGATTACCTCTGTAACATATGAATGTACTAAATGTTTGAATTCAGAATCAGAACTGTTTCCAGGTGCCTTCCAACCACTGTGACCTAAGCTATAAACACAAGCACCTGCTCAGGGATGCCACTGCCCAGCACACAACCATTACTCCATAGCCTAGAGTGGCTGATCTGAATCACCCTGTCCATTTTCCCCAATTTCCCTTATTTTCTCCTCCCACGCCTATTGTGTGTGTTTGTTAGGGATTTCTGGATTTATTGACTCTGCTACTGTGCTGTATCATTCTATAATATTTAAATTACATTGTCAACAGAGTAGTGTCACACACCTACAATTCCAGTACTTGAGAGGTGGAGGCAGAAAAATTGGGAGTCCAAGATCATCTCCAGTTACAAATTGAGTCCAAACCTAACCTATGGTACATGAGACACTGTCTCAAAAAGGGGTGGGGGGATTGCATGCCCAGTTTCTGTATCTCTCATCACTATCCTGAGTTGATTAGTCCCTTTTCTGTGGTATCTCTACTCCTCCTCCCCCTCCTCCCCTTCTTCTTTCTCCCCCTCCTCCTCTTCCCCCTTCTCCTTCCCCCTTCTCCTCCCCCCTCCTCCTTCTCCTTTTCCCCCCATCTTCTCTCACTCTCCTCTGGTTCCATGACCTGCCTTCCTATTCACTCTTCCTCAGAACTTTTGCATCACTAGTCTTCCCAAAGCTCCTGGCTTCTCTTCTGGGATCCTCTCCTTCAGGATGTTCTGTGGTTCACTCTGGAAAAGAACGACTGACTCTATGAAATGTCTCTGCAAAAAGATGGTCTCCCCAGGACATGAGACACCCTCTCACCCTTCCCTCTTCCCAGCAAACTTCCCCTTTTCTAGAACAAACTAACAGCAGCATGTATGACAAAAAGCTTTGGGACTTTTACATTGTCTTAAAAAAGCCCTTTAATGACTCATAGCCTAAGTTTAATAAATGAGACTGTCAGAGAGATTTTAATTTTGACCCCATGCTTCTTTCCCACCCTGCCACTGTCACACTGATGAGTCTTAAAAAGTTCCAAAAGGCAAGAGAATAGGAAAACAAAGACAAGAGCCAGGAAACTGCACATTTCCAAATGAGCAAATATTGCACATATTTGAGAAAAAAATTGTATTGGGTTAGTTTACAAATGTTTGAGTCCTGTGACGATCTCCAGAGGAGGGAAGGAGATAACCTCTGACCATAAGAATGCAATGCTCTGTCCATGACGTCACTGCACTTAGCACACCCTTTAAAGATTAACGCCTTCCTCTCTGGGTTAATTTTACTGAGGAAATGCATGTATTTACCCATGAATGAAAGAGAAGATGTAAGCATTCCATATCTGCACTCCAAATTTGAAATCTAAGCACAGCAAACTTATTTTTAAAGAAGTCAGGCATGTTTCACATTTTGCCATTTTAAAAGTTGTTCCTATGACAAAAAAAAATGCACTTGCTTCTTTGTATCCATTTGGCATGGAAGGTCTACTGTAGAAATTTTGTGGTAACTAATAACACAGTCATCGACAATTACTAAGACCTTAATTATTGCCACTCAACCCATTTAGTGGTTCATCTTGGCTGTAGAACCTGGTGCCAATACGTGTCTGCCTCCTTCTGCTTCCTAGTCTCCTCACCATTTTCATAAAATAGTTTGTTCAATGATGCCTACAGGAGTACTGAGTGCTTTTAAGAAACAGTCTCACTTAATTGTTAAAACATGATCAAGGAGGCATTATTATCCTCTATCCAAAGAGAACTAAGGCTTAATCCAAAGTCTTATCTCACACAGGCAATTAAGCCAGGATTTGAGACTCATCATGACTATTTCAAAATTTCGGCCCAATGATGGAGTATGAGAGCAAAAACTAATGAGTGTTTTTAAATCAATAAATAGTCCAAGGAAGGAAATGATGCTGCTACTTTGCTGATTGAAGTTGTTGGTCAAGTTGGAAATATTTGCCTTCTAAGTATTTGTTTATACCCACAGATTAGTGCTGCTCTCAACTTAGTCAGAGACACTTCCTTTGGCAGTGGGTAGCAATCCATGCTGAGGCTTATACTTGGCCAAAAAGCAGAGAATAAGAGATTGTTCAGCTCTCAGCCTTAAACAAGCCACCGGTATCAAGCCCTCCACCCATCCAAGTTCAGGGAACATTCTGGAAGAGAGAACAAGAATAATGTAAGAGCCTAAGGATGTGGAGAAGTGTTATGATGTGCTTTTTTCTAGATATGGCATGGGCCATCCCACTCATGAACACACAGTAGTGTAGTTACCTGCACAGGACCAGTCAACCTTCCAGCATGGCTCATGAGGCTCCACTCCTTGCTGAAGAGCTATTGTTAATTGGTGGATTCTGGGGGAGGGTGAGCAGTCATTGTAAACCACAACACGCTCTGACAGATGGCCCCACACCCATGCATATGCAGGTAACTCGAACTGAACTCCTTGTGTGATAGGCGATAAGAAAAGGATATGAAAATAGGAGGGGCATGTATTGGGAGGAATGGGGGGAGTGGAAGGAAGGAGTTGGAGGTTGATATGATCAAGAGATGTTGTCTGTGATCCAAGCCAATGAATATATGACTGGGTGATCTTATTTATATACTCAGCCATATATTTTATACTGAGATATTGATTAAAACCATTGGTTGAAACAGAAATGGCAACACAAAGTTAATGGAAATATGGAAACATGAATAACTCTTCAAAAGGAAAAATGGATTAATTTGTTTGTGATACAAAGAAGCATCTAGAAGGCTATTAGAGGTCTGGTTGTTTCAATAAAAGAGAAAAATAAAGAAATTCTGGGAGAAGTTTTTGCAGTCCATGTGAAGCCCAGATGAAATCCTATCTTCTAAGAGATAGAAACTCTTTTAGTGACCCAACAAGTATTCACGAATACTAAAACCATCCCCACAGGCTTCAGGTCATCAGATCATGCACAGGTTCTGGTGGAAGCTAACCCAGAGCTGGAACAGACTCCAGCCAGGAAGGCAAAGAAAATGAAGATGTTGTTAAAATACCCCAGTGTCAGGGTCAAATTCTGGAAGTTGTGACATCCTGCTCTGCTCTGTAGAGCAGCATTGTGCAGAAAAAACACACACACACACACACACACACACACACACACACACACACACACAGGCTACTTCATAATCCACCTCCAGTGTTTTCACTTCTCAGTTCATCAGAATTTCTCTGCTTTTCTTTCCCAACTCCAGCATAATGATGTCTTTTTCCACGCGTCCAAATCTGGGCATTTGAATTCAATATTGCCTTATGTCAACCACAGTTAAAATTTTCATAAGATACTTAAATTTTTATGAGGAGAAGTAGAGAACTGCAACTCTTAGCCAAAGACCTGCCATTGGCTCTCTTTGATCACTGAGTTCTAGGACAAAGAAGCCGGATGCAAGCAACTGTTTCAAGGTGAGGTACAAGCCACGGAATCCCCACTGAGCACGCACAGTCCCTGTGCTCGGCGGCCGTGTCTAGAGTTCAGCTTTCCACGTTGCTTATCTTTTATAGAAGATAAACAGAGATGACTTTTAAGCTATTAAGTAGTGAGGGGATTCTTTTCAATCTGCTTCATAAAATTACATGTTAATTAATTTTTGATCAAATGGTTTTTAAAGCACAACAACTGCTAACATTATTTTCGATGATGGAGATCAAGCCCAGAACTCTGGGTGTGGTCAGCCAAGCTTTCCATCAGAGATGCATCCCCCAATCCTAAAACCACCTTAGATTCTCTCCCTTTCTCATTCATAAATATATCTGAAGTACTTTATTAACTTTACCTCATGAGTTACTGTATTTATTGATTTTGTGTTGCTATGATAAAACACCATGACCAAGGCAACTTATAGAAGACAGGCTTTATTTGGGTTTACAGTTCCAGAGATATGAATCCTTTATGGCAGGGGGCATGGCAGCAGGTGAGAGGAATGGAAACAACAGCAGGAAGCAGAGCTAGCCGGTCTTCGAGGAAAGCATAAGCAGGGAGTGAACCAGAAACGGAGTGAGCCTTTGACCCTCAAAGCCTGGTGTACTTCCTCCAGCAAAGCTGCACCTCCCAAGCCTCTTCACCAGCAACTGGGGACCAAGTGTTCAAACACTGGAACCATGGAGGACATTTCCCAGCTAAACTACCACAGTTACACCCAGGAACTCCCTACAAGAACTCTATTTCTGTCCAGTTGTAACCTTTAAAATGGTAATCAGCCATGGAAGCACCCATGTGTATTCCCAACTACTTCAGGAGGCTACCTTGGGAGGATCATTTGAGCCTGGGGGTTCAAACACATACATAGACCCCATCTGAAAATCAATAGAGGCTGGGAAGAGGCATCTAGGAGGACCTGCATTCAGAGCCCCAGTTTATAGCAGCCAGATGTGGCAACACACCTGCAATCCCACAGCTGGAAAGGAGAGAAGAGGAAAATACCTGGGGTTCACTGACCAGTAAGTCTAGGTAATTTGTGAGCTCTAGACTCAATGACAGACAGTGAATGAAAAATATAAAGTATTGAGCAATAGAGGAAGAAGTGTAACCCAATGTCAGTCTCTGGCCTCCACACACGTGTTGCACAGGTACACACACACACACACACATACACACACACACACACACACATGCATACAACACATATGCACACCAAAATGAACAAATAAAAATGCATTAAAATTTGCTTGATTTACCTATATCAAATTCCACTGTAAATTATTAAAATGTGGATTAAATGGTATAACAGGGCTCTACTGGATAGAGTTAAAGTCTTCCTTGATAGATGTAGCTGAAGTTGTGCTTCAGAATGCAGTGCCCTGAAACCCTAAACCAACTCATTCAGCATCTGCAGTCTCCCCAGATTTTGCCAGGGGGGACAGGATTCTCTTGAGTCACTTGTCTTACCACAAAACTTGTGTTTCTTCTAACAATGGCTAAGTGTAGCATAGAAAGATACAATCATTGTTTAAACATTCTATACCAGAACATACAACTATAACTACTCATGCCAGGTCTATGGAAGAATTGTTTGAATAATTGGGAGATCTAAAAATATCTTAGCAAAAATAGAAGGACAGTGTCACCTCACAGTAAGAATTTAAGCATTCCTTCCTTAGTCAAATTTTCAGATGAGGAAGTTAGATCCAGACAGTCCTCACAGTTTTAGACTGGGCTCCTGCCAGAGCCACCAGGAGGCTTTTTCATTAAATGATTCAAAAGATGTAAACATTTTTTAAAAAGCAGACTTTGTTCTTATAGGTGGTGAGGTCGGGTTCCTGAGCAGCTGTGTGACCTGGATGTCAGGTCTAAAGTAGAGGTGTCACCACACTTACTGCTTAGGATTAAATAAGATAATGTGTGGAGAGTGTTTATTAAAGTACCTCAAACAAAATAAATGATATGTTACCTAATATTATATAATTTTAATGAAGATATACTGACAAGTTTAAACTGCCAGGTTAATGAGATTGTTACATATTCTAAGTAAAATTATTAAGTTGATCATGTATTGCTTTTTAACATGTCCCTTAATAACCAAAACTGACTGACATTAAACTTAAAACCTAGGCAGAAAAGAGTGGATAGATGTGAAGGGTGCCACACAAAGAACTCACACAACCCATGTTTTTCTACCTGTTGCAATTAACACCCTGAGGGGACAGCATGAGCTCATCAGGGCTGGCTCTAGACACAGATGTAACAGCCTGAAGCAAAAGCCAAGGCCCTCAAGTCCCAGAGCAGCATCTGCTGTGGCTTGGATGAAAAATGTACCCTATCGGCTCATGTACTTAAACACGCTTAGTCCCCAGTGGGTGGGGCTGTCTGGGAGATTATGGAACCTTTAGGATGACAGCCTAGCAAGAGGAAGTATGTCACATTGGAGTGGTAACAGAGGACTTGAAGACTTCATAGCTGTTCATGCTCCCTCCTTCCTGTATGCTGTTCAGGTACGGTCTCTCAGCTTCCTGCCTTTGCAGTTAGTTGTTATGGGCAACTAGCCCTCTGGAACTTTAAGCCAAGATGACCTCTTCTTTAAGTTGCTTTTGGTCATGCATGGTATTTTATCAGTAAAACAGCAGATAAGAAAATGAGTGACATTACACTATTTGCAGGAGAGTAGACACAACTGGAGTCCATCATACTGAGTGAGTTAAACTGGTCTCAGAAAGACAAATGTCACATGCTCACTATCATGTGTGACTCCTAGACTCTACAAGTCACATGCATGTAGATGATACAAATCTCACAGCAAAATCATCTTGGTAGCAAAGGGACTAAGGAAGGAATAAGAATGAGAGGGTGGCAAGGTATGGTGGGCATAAGGTGAGCAGTCTAAACTTATATGAAAATGGTCTTGTGCAAAGCTATATAATAAAAAATCATTTAAGCTTTCCTGTTCCTTTTTCTATTGTGAGGCTGGCTTAAATCATGATGCTGTTATTTTGTCAGCAATTAAATGTTGGGGCTGGAAAGATGGATCCTTGGTTACGAGCAAGCACTGCTCTACCAGAGGACTCAAATCTGGCTCCCAACGCCCATGCCTGAAGACTCACAATCAAGCACTTATTTTTAAGTCCAGTTTCAAGGGACTCCACCAACCCTGGCCTCTAGAGACACCTGCACTCATGTGTACATGCCTACACACAAGGGTACAAAATTAAAAACAATATAAAATCAATCTTTCTAAAATCAATGTTAAAGGCATAAAAACTGAACCATCCAACAAAATGCCTGTTTTGACGTACTTAAAATCACGTACGTTGTAGGATACATACTACCACGTGTCTGACCCTAGCAGAAAGCCATAGTTATTGTTGGCTTTATGGTAATTGAAAATATAAACTGACAAAACCCTTTAAGATTCAAGCAGCTTTTTTTTTTTAGTGCAACTTACAAAATAAGTGTTACAGGTACATCAGATAATTTTGACTTGAATTTTTAAAATGACCTGTGCCAACTGGGCCTGGTGGCACACATGTAAATTCCCAGCACTAGACAGGAGTCAGGAAGAGCTAAGGGCCATCCTCGGTAACAAGTTCAAGGCCAGCCTGAGCTACGGTGAAACACTGTCTCAGAAATGAAGAATCAAAGTGACCAAAAGTGACCTTTGCTGGGAAGTGTCTCTTTAATGATATCTTCAAGTGTGACTAAACAGAACAAAGCGGATCCTGTGACTGTACTTTAACACAAGGGTAGGCCGTACTGATGGCAAAGCTTATCGCTACCCACCCCAAGAGATAACGTCTTTCCCAAGGCACTGGGGCAATAAAGATTTGCCTCAGCCATGCTGTCGGGCCTCTAAATCCTTTCTGAGAGAAGCAGTTTCCCCCTGTGCCGCATGTGTAGCTGGGATCCGGAGCAAGCAGGCAAGAGTCCTAGGCAGGAGACAACTTCAGGATTCAGTGTTCTCAGCCATTGCTGTGAGCTCTGGGCAGTGCTGAAGCAAGAGCCTCCAGCTTTTCTAGGAAGGCGTGCAAGGAATTTGTTCAAGCGCAGATGACCTAATTGAGGTAGGGAAGGGGAAGGTCAGAGGTTATGAGGTCAGGCAGGAGATTGGTAAGGCTCCAGTCCAAGGTTTCAGCGACACCTGGCCCACTAAAAACAGCATGGGATCTTCAAATTTCACAGATCGGGACAGGAATTCTTATTAGTCAAGTGTGTTCACCACCAGCAGGACTTTAAACAAGTCCCCCTGTTCACATGTTGACAAGCGGCCCAACCTGTGTGTCGCTTCTCCTGTCTGTAAAATGAGACGGGCTTCCTAGGGTTCCTGGGGATTAACTGCACTCACTGAGGAAAGCCTTAAAGAAGCCCCACAGATGATCAGCCCTGTGTAAATGTTCGCTGTCTGCACGCGGTTTTGCCTCTTTGAGCTTTGACTCCTTTACCAGGAAATGGGAAAAACAGAACACCCTTGTGGAGCTGTTTTCATATCACACATATATTATATATGCATATTGTGTATTGGTTTTAATTTTGTGAATGTATGTGTATCTGTGTGTGGTGATGTGAGTGCAGGTATCTGCTGAGTAGAGAAGTATCAGATCCACCTAGAACTGAAATTATAGGCAGCCATGTTCCATCCAACATAAGGAGTGCTTGGCCCTCTGCAAGAGCAACATGTACTCTTAACCACTGAACCATCTCTCCAGCTCCTGAAATACTCCAGGCTATAGGAAATGCTTGTCATTGTGATGGTTGGGGCTTTTGTTATTTCTATGCATACATCATTTTGAGTCTGGCTATTACATCACATTCTCACATATTACCTGAAAAAAAACCACACCGGGTAGCTCTCTACATACAGAATGACAACATACAGGAAAAGCCTGGAATTTAACCCCTTCCTTGCCTAAGCAACAGAAGACACTCCTTCCAGACAGAGGAAGTAAACCAGTGATATGAACTTAGGTTGAAAATGTCCTTCATCCAAGTAACCACATAAGATGATCAAATAACTGAGTCGGGACATATGAGTTACCCAGCTTTGAGAATTCTATGTATTGAATCAGGAGACATTTCATAAGCCCCAGAATGCTTTGCCTTAAGTGTAAAGAGGGCAATAAAAAACAAGGTTCAGGGTATGAAATATCAAGATAAACCATTTCTCATGAAAAAAAAAACCATCATCTAACAAATAAAGAGTTAAAACTAGATCAGAAGGGTTGGGAGATGGCACAGCAGTTAAGAGTGTATACTGTGCTTGCAGAAGATCTGAGTTCAGTTCCCAGCACCCATGTCTGGTGGTTCACCAGCCTGTAATGCCACTCCTGGTGATCTGGTGCCCTCTTCTGGAATCCTCAAACACTGCACATGTCCCCCAAAACATAAACACATAATTTAAAAACAATAAAAATAAATATTTTAAAAACTGTATTAGAAAACTGAACAATTCAACTCCTGAAAGTGTATTAACTATGCTATTTCAGATCAAAGGAAAGAAATGTCACAAGAGTCAGGACAGTGAAGAGACAGCTGCTTCCTTACTGATGTCCTTGCTACTGGGGCCAATTAATTAAGATGCTTCCCTCTCCTTCCCATTTCTTTCCAAACATATTATACAAGTTACATTCAGAAGGCTTGCTGCTAGGATACCATTTCCACCCATTCATCCAGGGCTTTCTTTCACATTCTTTTTCTGTAAAGGAAATTCCCACTGTTGCCCTAAATTAGTGGGCACATTTGTTTTTACATAAAAGAGCAAATTCCTCCTATCTCGACTTCAGCCAAGGCAGCCACTGCCAGCAAGAGGCTCAGCAGGTACTGCTTCCAGCATCCTCTCAGAGCTGGCTCCAGCATCAAGAGAAAAGCCTGCAGTGATCCACTGGGGCACAGAGAGCTCATCACAGGCTCTGCCCACAGAGCCCTTGCCAGCAGCCTCAAACTGCCATGTGGAGGTCAGGAGAGATCAGAGATCAAAGGCCCCAGGCCCTTCCTGCCAAATCAGAGTTCTTGCAAGAATGCACACGGTACCACAGGACATGCATAATCCAGAGAGACAGGTTCCAGGCATTCACCCTGGGCCAGCCCTCTCTTCTCTCAAGCCCCAACACATTGTTCCTGAGTATTGCCTTCCCGGCTCTGCCTCTGAGAACAACTGGCCACATGGCACCATAGCAAAATGTCATGGCATAAATAAGAACAAATAACAACAAAAAAAAAAACATTGTTTTAGGAAACTGCATGTGAGGATGCTCTGAACCACAGCATCCCAGTACCTGTATCAGACACTCAAATGAGTTATCATGTGGCATATCTAAGCATCTAAGCAATGCTCCAAAAAAAGGAGATTCATGAATAAACTTTTTCCATTTGAGTTTTCAAACTTTGTTAACTATTACAGTCACTTGGGAAGCTTATAAAAACAGAAGTTTTAGGACACCCCTTAAATCAAGTGAGTCAGAACCACTCGAGGAATTTAAGTACCTAAGGATCTGAGTTTTCACCTGGATGGTGCTGGTTGTACAAGTTTAGATATTGCTGAATGATGTAGCTGGAGAGTTTCTCTCCAGCTCCCGCCAAGCCCTGGCAGTCCACATGGCTCCTGGCTTACCGGTACTTTACATCCTGTTCCTCATGGCAGCAGCTGGCAGCATCTCCTGACTCAGCCTTCCTTTTCCCAGCATTCTCTTTTTTGCTTGTCCCGCCTATACTTCCTGTCTGGCTACTGGCCAATCAGCATTTTATTTATACAGAGCAATATCCACAACAGAATGAAGCACAGTTTTTGGGGGGAGAGATCCCACAGGCATGTATGTTAGTTATAGAAGATGTTTTTTCTTTTGGCTTCTATGACTGTAGTGATAGCCAGTGAAATTTCTTTTCTTTGGTCCAAAATAGCACATGTATTGAATCACTTAATTTTCCAATAATAGTTTCTTAAAGTTTTTTTTATTATTGTTGTGTGTGTATGTGTGCATAAGCACATGTGTGTGCATGCACATGCATGAATGCATGCTCAGATGTTCTCAGAAGCCATATTCTCTAGAGCGAGAGTTATAGGAAAGCTGTGAACCACCCGGTCCTCTCCAAGAGCACTATGTGTTCTTAACTGCTGAGCCATCTCTCCAGCCCCTCTAACATTGTATGTGTAGGTGGTATATTTATATGTTTGTGTAAGTGTACACATATGTGCCTGTAGGTGAAGTACAAAAGTCCATACCTGGTGTCTTCCCCTATTACTCTCCACCTTGTTATCAGGGTCTCTCACTGAACCTGGAGGTCACAGATTCAGCTAGACCACTCAGCCAGAGAGCTCCAGGGATCCACCTGCCTCCAGTTTCCCATCTGCAGAAGGTCCAGCCTTCTGCAGGTTAGAAAGACTAAAAACAAGATGCAGAGTCAGTGAGAAAAAATACAGAGAGATACAAGCTTCTTTTAATTATTCCTTCAATTATTCTTTCTATTGTTTGCTCTATTCTATTCTTTTTCTGTTCTGTTCTTCTGTCCTGGTGTTTCCCTCCTCCTCCTCCTCCTGCTCCTCCTCTTCCTCTTTTTCCTTCTCTTCTTTCCTGACACTTCCTTCTCTCTACTTCCTGATGTCTTACTTCCCCTTCTTTCCTTCTATATCTTTCCTGGTGTTTTCCTTCTGTGTGTCTTTATTTTCTCCTTTGCAGCTTATCTACCCCAGCAAAATCTTCCAAGCAATATAAAAATTACAATGCATCACATTCTATTTTTAAGTGGATGATTAGAATGAATACAATAAAAAGCATATTTTCCATATCCCTTACATGATTAAACATTTTACATATTACAGGTGAGAAACAAATTATCACCAAGAACCCACATACAGTTAAAACATTTATCTTCTAGACTTCTCACAGATCAGGAGCCTTTCAGCCATAACCCTTTACATAGGCAGTAACTTTTATAATTGCCAGAAAAACAGGTTACTAGTTTCACTTTTCATATTTTAGAGTCTGGTTCAATTATCTTAAGTAACCATCTAATTCTTTGTTCTCTAGTTATAAAAAGTCAATTGTTTAAAGCTTTGTTTTAGCTATGATACACACCAAAATTCTTGAACACATTTCCCAATATCAGAAAGACCTTGAGCTAACTCCTGGGAGTGATTGTTTTCCTTAATCATTAACTTAAGTCACAGTCCATACAGCTCAAGAGAAACTCATAAGTCCTAGCCGAATGACACTTCCTTCATCGTATTTTCTATCCTCTGTAACCTCTGTTTTATCAGTGTCAGAGGGCAACACTATATCTTACCTTTACCTATATTAATTTTCCCACTAAACTAAACTCTACCATAATCCCATACTATATTTTTTAAACCCTTAATCAGCAAAATTTTATTTAAACCTCACTATTATTGTGTAAAATCATTACTTCAATTAAACAGTACAGCTTAAGAGGAAATCATCTTCATAATAATCCACAGGTAAAGATGCCCAGTAGAACAGCATTAAAGGCAGTGGGGATTGTGGTGATATTTTATTTGTGCTCTAATAAATAAAGCTTGCATGGAGATTGGAGGAAAAAGCCAGCCACTATATTAAACATAGAAGTCAGGCAATTGTAGCACATGTTTTTAATCCTATCACTTGGGAGGCAGAGATCTGTCTGGATCTCTGTGAGTTCAAGGCCACATTGGGAATAGAACCAGGTGTGGTGGCATATGCCTTTAATCCTAGTGCTAGTTAACCATAGAGGTCTGGAGGTCTGTACAAACAGACAGGAAGTGATAGAGCTGGGCCATCACAATTAAGAAGTAGAAAGCAGATAAGTGGGACTGACCCTAGCAACAAAACCTCAAGGCGAAAACCCTCAATGATTCATTCTTTTCCTGTGAGACTCTACCTCCTAAAGGTTCAACAACTTCCCAAAACAGTGCTACCATCTAGAGACCGGGTGCTCAAACACATAAGCCTATGGGAGACAGTTCACATTCAAACTATAACAGTGTCTTAAATGATGTAAGTCACTCTGGATTCTGTCCTCAAGAGAAGCCCACAGTGTCCAACAGGCACACCAAAGCCTAGAGAAGGCAACCAGCAGTCCCTGTCCTCCGCACAAGTTAGCACGCTTCAGTGGGCACAAAATGAGCTTCTCTGGAACCATCTGTAGCACGAGGGGATGGGGATAGTTGATCTTTTTGCATGATATATTTATGTAAATATTAATCAGCAGTTCTTGATAAAGAAAAACACAGCATATGCTTAAGCAAACACACACATGTGTGTGTCTTTGAAAATTTGTTTTAAATGCAAGCAGCTTTGCAGAAATTCTCATGGATGATCCCAAACGTTAGCAATTATGTTCTTAGAGGAAAGATTGGCCTCTATAAATAAAACGAATGTGGGGATTTTTTTTAAATACATGTGATGGTGTAACACTAAGGTCAGATGTTGGAGAAATTCTAAGAGTTGGAGGAATAGGTATAATGGTGGCAACTTAGGAAAAGCCCAGCAGATGCCAAGAAAGAGCTAAGCAGAAAAAGAGAATGGGGTGTGTGTGTGTGTGTGTGTGTGTGTGTGTGTGTGTGTATGATTATTTGGAAGCAGCTGTGAAACAGGGCAGGACACAGAAAAGCTTCCACTTACAGGGGATTGTGGCAATTGCTTTAGCTTCTGTAAATAGAATGGGTTTTTCAAAAAGACAACTGTCCATACTCACATGCAATGTATTTATTGTTTATAAGTAAATGTGAATTCATATTCAAAAATTCTTGTTTCATTTTCTAATATTTAATATTGAATATCAACAAGAATGATCCATAGGAACATGAGCTCCCTGGGGAGTCTAGGTAATTATTAAGACTATCTTAGCTCCTACAAAGTTAACTGAGCTATGCTGAGTGTTTGTGTGTGTGTGTGTGTGTGTGTGTGTGTGTGTGTGTGTGTGTGTGTGTGTCTGTGCATGTATGTGCATGCACACCTTGGTGTCCTGGGGTTGCCTGGATGTACATGTATGTGAAGGCAGATGTGGAAACTAATCATAGCATCCCAGTGCACAGTGTTTCCTGTCATTTGTGCTCTCCTCTGATATTCTTGTCAGATCAGCAACATTTGGAAGAGGAGGAAAGTGAGACATAAAGAGACATAGGGCATTCAGTGAGCAAAGTATGAATAACAGGGTTAAAGAGTGGATGGATGCATCATCCAGAAAAGGAATCTTCCTACTGGCTGGAAAAGTTAAGAAAGGGTGGCCTGGTAGCACTATAATTGGTGCCAATAAACAACCAAATAACCACAGCTCTTCTTATTTGATCTCAAGCAACCATCCTTCCCAATCTGTGCTCACATATGTTCAGGCCTGGTCTATCTCTGGAGTGTCTCGAGGGTTGAAGATAAAGCTGAGAACAAACCTTAGTCATGAACTCAAGGTTTTCTTCGAGACTCCTCTTCCGGACTTTCTAATACTAGAATGACTGTTCCGTAATACTGGATGTCCCCTTTTTCTTCTAGTGTTTTGTTTATTCTGTTTTTTTTTCTAGTTTAGGGTCTTAGTCCAGCATCTTTAGTCTGTTTCACTTTTTAACAAAATATCTTAGCTTGTGTACTATGGGTGGCAAACCTCATAGCTTTGGAGGTTAAGAATCCAAGATTAAGATGCCAACAGAGCTGAGATAGGTGGAGGTAACCTGCCTATAATCCCAATACTCAAAAGGGTAGCTGCAGGAGGATTAGAAGTTCAAGGTCATCCTTAGCTACCTACAGAATTCAAGGCCAGCCTACACTGCATGAGAGCTTGCCAAAATTAAGAAAAAACATGCCAGTAGAGTAGGTGTTTAAGAGGGCTTCCTGTTCCATAAATGACGCCCTTTATGTGTCTTCCATGATGGGAAAGATAAATTCACTCCCTCAAGCTGTCTTGCTAGGAGCATTAGTAACCCCATTCATCAATGAAGAGGCTGGTAAGTAGAATATCTTATGGTGGTTCTGCCACCTAACATTACCACATTGGGCATCCCCTTCTAACATCTGCAATTTCAGGAAAGTTTCAGTTAGCTTGAAACCATGGCATATGTCAAGCTCACAGTTAGTGCAGCATTTGAACTACAATTCTATTTACTGGCACTTTCATGAAATTTTTAAAAAGACGTAATTTTTGTTGTACCACATAGGAAACAATAGAGACTGGTGAGAGCTTACCCTAATGATACACTTCATAAATATCTCCAGAATACCTCAAGGGCAGGCCTTCTCAGGATGTTACATGGCAACATGAGGGGAAAGTCAGGAAGGTTACACTTCCCAATTTGTCCTTGTTGTTGGCTGACCTGAGGATTACATCATGAGTTAGAACTGCCCCTGGTATAGCTTCCTTCTTATTGCATATGTAACTATTAAGCCAATCACTGGGGAACCCATTTGCTCTGGAATGTCACAAGCAACCCTCCAGATTTGACCAGGAGCATTTATCTGACCATGCCTGACAGCAACTGCAGCAGAGATGTTTGTGTTTGCCAATCTTGGCACTGAGCTGGCTGAGGTCTGTGCAAGAGAACTCAGAAAGCTCTCGAGGCTAATGTCAGTTAGCTTTAGCTTGGAAAACAATAAAAAGAAGCCTTCTTAAAATCTGTATCACTAGCTGAATAATCAGAGGTTAAATAGCTCCCATATCTTCCCCTCTGTAAAATTTGATTAATAATAATAATATTTATTAAAGAAAGTCTAATCTATTTTCAATTTGAAGCACCAGAAAGAATGACTAAGCAAGTGTGATTTGTTTACATTGCTGTGGGTTTCTCAGTCCATGAGTACACATGATTGAAAAAAGATCCCCACTGTGAAACTAGAGTTCTTCTGTCTCCCCTATATTTCCAATGGTGCCAGGGAGACAAATTCTGAAACAATTGGAAAAAGTATAAGCAATTCATTAAAAGGATTGGACTGATGCTGTGAATCAAGTACTGTAGGGAATGGTGAACACAACTCATTCTAGACTTGCTTGACCCAAATAATAGAATTTGAGCAGGAAAGAGGGGCTGGGGAGAAGGCTCAGAGGATGAAGAGCCTGCTGCCTTAGCATGCAGACATGAGAGGGGATTCCCAGCAACCACATAAAAGCTGAGTATAGTGGTGACCTCTAACCCCAGCACAGTGGGTGGTCGGGGAGTCAAGGGTAACATGTGGATCCTGGGCTTTCGAGCCAGCCAGTCCAGCTGGAACAGCAAGATCCAGGCGCAGTGAGCGATTCTGTCTCAAAAAACAAGGTAAAGAATAATAGAGGACAACACCCGACACCAGCCTCTGACCAAGCATAGGCGCACGCGCTCACACACATATGTCACACACAAATAATAATAACAACAACAACAACAAAGAAAAAACCCTTAGTGCATAATATAAAATGTTTTACTTTCTTCTGTCTCCCAGGCATCATGTGATACTACCCTGACGTAGAAAAGGGAAGGGAAGAGATTTTCATCTCACTGAGTGTGAGTATACAATAAGCCAGAGAGAGGGGCAGGAAAAAGAGAGCAATCATCGACTCACAGACCCTCAAGCACTGAGCATCACACACACAATACCACACTTTCACCCCGAATCCAGCCCAGCCCCTGTGAGCCACGAGAATCGCTGTCACCTAAACCAGAGAATTCAAACATGCCAGCGCTTTCTGACCTGCAGGACTCACTCACTCTGCAGCTAGACCCCAATGACTCCTTCCTGTGAAGGTACTCATAGATACCTACTGTAAAATCTGAAGCTTTGAACTCAGTGCCGTCTCACCTGAACCTGGACAGAAGGCACACTTCCCTGTTTGAGAACACACGTGATCCAACATCCACAATTTCATTCACACAAAATTTTAATGCAATATATAAAGGTGAATTTTTAAAAATTATTTCTCTTCTATAAACCAACAAAGGTAAAAATATTTTGTATTTTGTTTAAAAATAGGGTTTTTCTACATATCACTGGCTGTCCTGGAACTCACTATGTAGACCAAGCTGGCCTTGAACTCAGAGTTCCATCTGCCTCTGCCTCTACCGGCCAAGTACTGGGATTAAAAGCACACACCATCACCACCCAGTCAAAGGTAAATATTTCAAATTGGTAATGGATGTGGAAAACTTTATTGACGTATTACTTTATTCTGGCCACAGTTCTTTAAGACTCCATTATTGTAACAATACTTTCAAGTATCTATAAATAACGGCTCCAGGCCAGAGAGAAGGCTCAGTGGGTAAAGGCACTGGCTGCCAAGCCTGACAATCTGAGTTTGGCCCCTAGGACCCGTGTGGTAGAAGGAGAGACTATTACAAGTCGCCCTCTAACTGCCACACGTATGCTGTGTGTTAGCCCACATACACGCATACAATAAATAAATATAAACTTTTAAAAATATACACTTGACTTCCTTTAACTTTGAAAAATGAATTGTGTTTGGTGCCCTGCTTGAGCACCCCTGCAGAAAAATGCTTTGTAATTCTTGAGTTTAGCAATGTGTGGGTCACAGATTTTCACATGCATGTCTCAAGCTCTACATAAATACTGTATTCTGAACATCACATCTAGCATCTTTAACCACATGTTGTAGAAAAATATTAATGAAAAGTCTTATAAGTATTATATATCACAAAGACATCTGTCCTATAGAAAAAAAAATGAAGTGTGAGCATAACCATTAAGGAAAATTAACACATTCACGAGAGAATTTATATTGATTTAGTTTGATTTTAGAATGTGACGTTTTTATTGGATATAAAGATTCTTAACGTGTGATTTGCTCCCTCATCCAAGAAGCATTTGTCAAAGGCTTGCCTCCTGCCAGCTACAACATGAATGCCTTGAATGAGACATGAGGAAGCAGACTATGGACCCATTCTGAAAACGCAGCAGGATAGGAGTGTTAGACAGACAACTTCAAAGGAGTAAGAGCCATCATAACACATTCTATGCAAGGGACTGGGGAGATAAACAGTAGTGGTAGTCATGGCCTCATGCTGGGGACAATAAAAGTGCAGGGTCTTAGCAAATACTCTCATAAAGGAGTCACAGCACAAGAAAATGAAGTAGTTGATTCAGTTCCCTGGGCTCTAGTAGAGCTTGAGGGATTTTGTGACTGTGTGTTTTAGCTCAGCTGCCACATAAAGTACCAACAGACAAGTGACAGTCACTCTAGAGGCACGATTGGGTTAGAGGAATTCAGACTGCTTCCTAGAAGTGTTTCAAATAACCCTGTTAGAGCTGTGGCTTCCACAGAGAGTGTGAGGAAGTATCTACAATTTAGTCAGGCTCAAACACCACAGCAGGTACTGTCTGCTGCTCTCCTGGCGGAAAAATAAATAATTCTAAGTTGAGTCCAGTCAACAGCTGCAGCAGATGCTGCTAACTGGCTGGTGTCCAGTCTCCCTCTGATCATCTCACGTAGAACAAGTTTGCCTAGAGTAGCAATATGTCTAATCCAAGCCCTCTTTCCCTCCAAGAGGCCTGTTAAGCCAAAGCCCCAGGAGACAAAGAACACAGTTCTGCCCATTAGCATATGAAAGAGAGGCCACTGGGATAATAAGGAATCTGCTGTCTTCCTGATTAAAAAGCCAGACACTCCTGGGTCCAGAGGCACACACCTACACTTGAGGGTAGAGGTAGGAGGATCAGATGTTCAAAGCCATCCTCGGCTAACATAAATTTGAGGCTAGCTTGGGTTATATGAAACTCTGACTCAAAAAGAAAAAGAAAATCTAATAATCCAAAAGGTAGATACAGTATTAACACGTGACTTTGTCTAACTCTGTCCTGTTACCTAAACCTTGGACAGAATGGAGTCAAGGCCACCATGTCCTGAGCTCCAAAAGTCATAATTGGTACGTGAGAAATAAATCTATTTGGTAAGGTTCTGTCACAAGGTTTCTATTATATAGCCTAAAAAGTAATGTGGTGACTCAGAAACCAAGGAAATTTCATGGGAAAGAGCAAGGAAAAAAACCTAAACAGTAAACACACAGAGGAAAACATCTGTTCTACAGCCAGATGGGAAAGATGCAGAAAAGAGCTCTAAGCTATTTATTATGGTCTATAACTCCCAAAGGCTCAGCCTGTCTCTTTATATCAGCACATATTGACTTTTTTTAGCTTAACTCCATGGCCCAACAGCTCCTTTCCTGTTCTAATGCTCACTATGCCCCTCTTCCTTGCTCTTCGTCACTTTCCTTAAGTCTTTGCAAGTTGAAGAGTGTGCCAGTGTGGCTGTGGAAATAGATAGCAGTATGGGGACTCAGTTGGACCCCAAGAACCCTTGTAAAAAGAAAGAAATGAAGGAAGGGAGGGAGGGAGGGAGGGAATGATGGTGGGAGAGATGGGGGAAAGCTAGACATGGTGGTGCACACTTTGAACCCAGTGCATGGAGGTGGATAGTCTGTGGCTCTCTAGCCAGCTGGCCTAGCATACATAGCAAGTTCCAGGCTAGTGAGAGCCCAACAAGGTGGGTAGTACCTGAGAAATGTGAAATTTGTCCTCTTACTCCCTCATATGTGTGCACGCCTGGGCGCGCACACGCGACAGACACACACACACACACACACACACACACACACACACACAGAGTGAGAAAAAATACGACAAGATTGGGTGTTGTGGGAGTCCCATGCTTGAACCCTATAACTGGAAAGGGCTAGCAAAGTATATTCAGTGTTTAGAAGCACCCATGGTACCCTAAACCAGCACTTTCCTTTATTTGCTACAGGAACACATATCAATGTAAATGTCATCAAAACATCTTTTAAGGTTTATTTTAATCGTGTGTGTGTGTGTGTGTGTGTGTGTGTGTGTGTGTGTGTGTGCATGCTCACCTTCATGTATGTGAGTGCAAATTCTCAGAGGTCAGAAGAGGGTCTCAGATCCCCTATAGTTAGAATTATAGGAGATTGTGAGCCTCCTTGTAGGTGCTGGGAACAAAACCCAGTTCCTCTGCAAGAGTATCCGGTGCTCTTAACCAGTGAGCTATCTCTCCAGGCCCCAAAATATCTTCATATGGAAGCTGGGCATTGTGTGTTCCTGTAATCCTATGATACAGACAGAAGAATCGGGAGTGCAAGGCCAGTGTTGGTTGCAAGAGATTCTGTATCAAAAATAACAAAATAAAATAAAACAACCAAAAAACGAGAAATCTACTTTATAAAAGAGATGCTTGGAGCCACAGTCATGAGTTTCTGTGGTGCTGAAGACTGTACTCAGGCTTCCTATACACTAGGCAGCCACTCTGCCACAGAGCGAGCGCTCGCCAACTTGATTTGAATGAGAGCAAACACTGACCCAATGCCAGCATCATCATAGCTTTGAGGTTGGGTAGTACCAGTCAAAAGCAGTCCCAGAACTATGGGACTTTGGAGTCTGCAGACTGTGAATAGATTACTCCTTCCCTTCTTTGAGGGCCACTGTGAACAGTTCCCACAGGAGTTTCCATGGACCCAGGCGCGACTAGAGACCCACACGTGGTTCCCAGCCACTCAGTTTCCCTGCATGTAGCAGGAACTCTTCTGATTACATGTGGGCTGACACTGACATGTGTGTTGTTCCAACTAAGTAATTCCAATCATTAACATATGAAGCCGACCCGAATTACTGTGCTGGCTGCCAGATGTTCTTGTGAGAAAATGTCTCCTCCTAAGCATCATGATCCTTCATTAAAGCAGATGAAGGGAATCATATTTACTTCATCACTCTTATGTGGAATGATGTTCTGGCTCTTGATTGCAGCTAGCCTCCAAATGGAAAGAATGAAATAACCACTACTATATGATCAGTTCTAGAAGTTTGATTGTATAAACAGAGAATGCAACCTCAATGACTGAGATTCTAACAGCCAGTTAGCCTGACCTAGATAGAAAAATTCCTTGTGGCATTACCTTCTTTCAAGGCCCAGCTCTGAGTCAGCTCTGAGAAGCCTTCCCTTAGACCAACATAATCAATAACAAAGAAGGCATATATAATATTGCAAGATGGCATTTTATCCCTATTTTACCTCTGCCCAGCTGTAGCCTGCCTTGATTGATTCCATGTGCTAGAGAAAGGAAAGGCAAAAAGAAAACCACATAATGTGTTTAAACATCGTATCTTTTTATTTATACCAGAATAATTGATGCAAAGGCCAGAATACATTGAAATCTAAGATTAGCTAGAAATACTTTTAGTTGAGATCTCTCATAACTCAACTGCTGGGATGATTAAACAGGAAGCCCAGTGTTGAATAAAGACAATGGACATTTCACAGATGGTAAAAGAGGTGGGGGAGGCAGAAGAACAGTGATATGTTTAATACCCAAAGCTATGCAAATTACGATTTGTAACCATGAAAGCTCCCCAGATCAGATATTACCAGAGAAGCATCCCTCAGGTAGGTACCAGATCTTTAGTACAGTCAGTCTTGATCTGCTGAGAGTTACTTTTCTCTTTGCTGGACCAAAATACATAACAAAGGCAGCTTAAAGAGGAAAGGATTTATTATGCCTCCCAGTTTGAGGGTCCAGTCCATTGTGGAAAGAATGGATGCTGGTGCCAGCTTACTGGATCGTCATCCAGCAAGACTCCACAGTCAGGATAGATCTTCACACCCCTCCAGGACCCCTTTACAGACACACTCAGAGGTTATTCATGAGTCTAAACCTTGCCAAGTTGACAATCAAAACTGTCACAGCTTGCATGCCCAAAAGTCACATGTACATGCAGGTAACAACCATTACTGGAAAAAAGAACATGTAACTACAAAAGACAACAAGGAGGGGAGATGGGAGGACTTGGAGGGAGGAAGGGGAATAGAAATGATGGAATTATATTAAATCTCAAAAAAAAGAAATTTTTTTAAAAAAAATTTAAAAAGAAACACAAAACAATAGCACAAAAGAGGAAGGGGTTTGAGTATCAAATATAATTTATTGTTATTATTTATCCAGAATAATACTGAGAAAGCTTTGGAAGTGGAATTCAAAATCAGAAGCAAACACTGCTGTAATTCATTAGTAAAAATCATCTGTCTATAGGAGTGGGAAAAACAGCAAGGTGTGTTGGTACATGTCCTTAAACCCAGCTCTCAAGGGAGAGGCAGGTAGATGTTTGGAAGTTGAAAGCTAACTGATGTACATAAGGAATTTCCAGACAGGTGGGGCTTTTTGGTTTTGTTGTTGTTGTAGTTGTTGGGCCCTACCTATAGCTTTAGGTGAGAATCAGAAGTTCATTTGTCAGTTAACTAACTTAGTTAACACTAAGACCTAGAATTTATGAGAAGGAACAAATAGCACATGTACATAGGTGTCCTCCAGTTGATGCTAGAGCTATGCCCCAAGAAGCTCGTGGAAGCCTGGAAACATGATGCATTTGGTACATCTAACCTGCTGAGCATTATAGCTCAGCAACACAATATGCTACAGGCTATGTTGCCCCAGAGACCACAGGGCTGAATGGGGACTGCAGCTCAATGCCACTGGCCAGCTCAGAGCATCAGACTACATACCACAAACCACAAAAGAGACCAAACTGCAAACTCAAAGCTTGGATTCTACTACAATCACATTCCTTTAGCATCATCTTATAAAGCCAATCCGTCCTCCCCCCACAAAAAAAAATAGTTAAGCCAAACCTCTATAGAGAAAACTGTCTTAGTTGTAAACTTGGCACAGCCTAGAATCATTTGAGTGGAAAGCTTCCATTGAGGGATTGCCTAGATCAGATTGACTTGTGGACATGTCTGTGTGGAACTGCCTTCATTGTCAACTGATGTAGACCCAGCTCACTAGGAGTAGCACTAAAATCTGGGTAGCTGGTTCTGGCATGTAGGAGAAAGCCAGCTAAGCATGAGGTAGCAAAAGAGGCAGCAAACAGTGTTCCCCATGGTCTCTGCTTCAAGTTCCTGCTTGAATTCCTACCCCAACTTCCCTCAATTATGGACTATAATTTGTACACTGAAATAAACCCTCTCCTCTCATAAGTTGCCTTTGGTCAAGTTGTTTTACCATAGCAACAGCAAGGAAATCAGAGAGGGAACCCCTTATAACTCATCAAGTAATCAGCAGCTTTCTGAATGCTGACTTGAAGTGTGTTTAACATTGTCTAATTTTTCATGGTGACACAGATGAAAATCATCAATTCTTTACAACACAGCATGGGAATTTATTTTAGCAAATATTTACTGTAGTAGGTAGCCATTCCAGCTTTGGTCTGGAAGTTCCAACCCCCATTGGGGCTTCAGTAACTATCATGCCTACAAGGCAGGGCCAAGAGAGGAGCCCTGACGGCCCGAGATCCAGATGCACCGCCCTCTCTTGTTTCCTGGACCCTGAACGCTGGAGGTAGACCAAGGAGAGTTCTCTAGAGAACACCACCGGACAGTGCTGCATCTTTCCCAGAACCTGCAACCTACCTATCTCTTCACTTTTAAGTTATGCCACTAAATAAATCTCCCTATGTGGAGTGGCCTTAATAATTTCACCAATAATTTACTAATAATTTCTCACATGTTAAGCATTATTCTACGTATTTTATAAGTGTAAAGCAGTTATGGTGCACCATAAAACCAATGACTTAGTCTCTATCTATAGAAAGTGATGACTTCATAGAAAAGATCAAACATCCAGCAAATGGATCCTATAAGACAATTTGACATGAAACAACAGTGTGTACAACTGTTGAGTATGAAATTACAAAATTGCAGAAAAATGTTGACTTTCAAGTTAAGGATATGGCAGAAACATCTGAGTCCCATTCATTCAAGACCTCTAAGGGTGCCCAGCCTCCCACCAAAGCAAATAAGCACTGGGTGCAGTGGTGCACACCTGTAACACCAGCACTTGGAAGAAGACCAAGGTCATCTATAACTACTTGGTGAGTTTGAAACAAGTGTGAGCTGCCTGAGACCAACTCCAAAAACTGTTCTAATAAATGAATGGGGTTACATTTTTTGGAAACCTTCATTCTGCTACAGGCAGCTAAATACTACAGTATGCAAATTAGCTCTTTATTCAAAAGAAGACAAGGTCTTAAGCAAAGTCTCCCATATGACTCTCATGAGGAAGTGTTATGAAAATGTGCAAGACCAAGAGTATAATTCTAGAGGGAAGATCAATTCAATGATTTATGACCAATTTCTAATACCTACTGCATGGAAATCAGTTCACATGATGCTGGAGGCAAGGCTGATTTCTTCCAGATTCGGCTCTCAGTCCGAGACTCATGGGCATAATAAGACTCAGAGATAGAAACTGAAATGGTTTTGAGTCTTCCTTTACATTTTCTGCTCCTTTGTTTTGCTTTTGACCCCCACAGCAGGCCTGCAGGAGTAGTAATGGGGAATCATGTGAGCACTATGGCAATGCACATGTGAACTTCGGACAATGAGAAATGCGGGAAAAGGACTCAAGCAGAGGAGAATTCACCCCTTCCATCAGAAGCACTGCGCCTGCTGACCTCTCAGAAGTCAAGAGCCACATGGGGTGGATGCGTGGAGGTGGGGATGGAAGTAGTGGCTGGAATATCAGCTGTACCCCAACAAACAAAGTGAATCACTAAGAATAACAACTACCAGAGTTCTGGCTCTACTACTTAAGAATGACCTTACACACAAAAGAAGGATGCCTAGAAATGACTGGCACGATATCTGACAACAAGAGAAAGAATGTCTAATTATCTGCCTGAATATAGAGAGAAGAAGAAGAGGTAGAGGGTGAGGAGGAGGAGGAGGAGGAGGAGGGTAAAGGAAGGAGACGTTGCTGGTTTCATTTGAGCTGGCTGAGGAGCAATGGCTTCTCACTATCAACAAATTCAGAACTGAGATCTTACAACCAGGACTTATTGCTGATTCCATGGTGACAGGCAGGGAAAGTACTAGGCAGGTGGGACCAGAATATTAGCAAATACTCAAAGAACAGTGAGAATATGTCAAAAGGACACAGAAGTCACCTTAAATGGAGCTCTATTGGTCCATATCTAGGACATGTTGGAATGTCAAATTGGCAATGATGTTAACAGACTTAAAAGCAATGGGTAAAGATGGGACTCCATAGACCATGTTGATTAGATTATAAATATGTAAATGAGAGGGCACTCTGCATGTGCCTGTGTTGTGTGAGCTCACATGTGTACAGGTGTGTGTGTGTGCCTGAGTACCTATAAAAGGCCAGAGGAGGCCAGAGGACTTGGTGTCCTGCTCTATCATTCTCCAACTTATTCCCTTGAGGCTAAGTCTCTCACTGAATCTGAGCTAAGAGAGCACCACCAAATCCCAATGACTCCCTCTGTCTCCATCCCCCACAGTGCTGGAGTTACAGATGTACCTGTGGCCACTCCAAGCTTCTTGTCCTCATCTTACACAACAAGCATTCTTAACCACTGAGCCATCTCCTCAGCTCAGAAAGAACTTCTGATGCAAGAATGCCAGTGGATAAATAGAGCAGGTAAAAGAAAATCAACATCGAACAACTATAATGACGGTTAATGTAGGTGAGAATTATCTGTTGAAGGCTGAAAGGCTGCAGGCTAGGGTTTAATTAAAAAGGGAGGTGGATATGGGATGATTTTGGAATATCTACTCCATAAAGCAATGTGATCAGTAGCACACAAGAGAAGAATTGCTTCGGGGTAGAAAAACATAACAGGCACCAACATTACCAGATGACAGGTTAGAAACGCCTAGAGGTACCCCTGGGGATTTGCTGTCCTGAGGGGAACATTGCATCACTTCTGTGGATTCCTGCCCAGAAATCCTGATCTGAATCAGTCACAAGAAAACACTGGACAGACCCAGGCCATGTGGCATCCTATAAACAGAATGTACAGCCTGTTATTTAAAACTATGACAGTGAGGTGAGGGAGGAGAGATGCCTGTGTTCCAAGCTACAGGCCACTGAACAGATGCAGCTAAATAGCACATGCATTCCTAGGGAGATTCTGGGCCCTGAAAGGGCTGGAAAAAACGTGAATGGGATCTGTGGGTGAGATACAGTAATGTGTCAGTAACTCTTTGGTGTGTGTGTGTGTGTGTGTGTGTGTGTGTGTGTGTGTGTGTGTGTGGTGTAAGATCACATGTTTGTGCCATATGCATACTCATGGAGGCTAGAGGACGACAACCAGTGTCCTGCTCTGCGCTCCCCACCTTACCCTATTGAAACAGGAAACCATTTCTCATTGAACCTAGAGCTGAGCTAGTGGCTAGCAAACTCCAGTGATCTTCCCTCTACTTCCACTGCCGTGGGACTGCAGGCATGTGTGCAGCCACTCTTGGCTTTTTACGTGAGTGCTAGGGGGTTGTACTCAGGTCTCCGTGTTTGTGGAGCAAGTACTCTACACACTGAGCCATCATCTCCCCAGCCCATGTTCTGATTGGGAGAGTTTCCTTGGGGTTACAAAGGAGAGTTTCCTCATTTAGAGACAACATACTGAACTCCTGGGGAGGGGTTATGGGATCTGTGTCTAGAAAGAAAGAGAGAGAGAGAGAGGGAGGGAGGGAGGGAGGGAGGGAGGGAGGGAGAGAGGGAGGGAGGGAGGGAGGGAGGGAGGGGAGGAAGGAAGGAAGGAAGGAAGGAAGGAAGGAAGGAAGGAAGGAAGGAAGGAAGGAAGGAAGGAAGGAAGGAAGGAAGGAAGGAAAGGCACTGGCTGAACAGTATGGTAAATTTATCGGGATGAGCTTGCAATATGTTTTTTTAGCTTTTCTATCAGGTTGAAAATGATCCCAAGAAAATTCCAGAACTGTTTTTAAAAGTGAATGTGATAAAGAATCTTATAGGAGAGACAGCAGGGAGGAATCTCTGGCCACAAACCCAACAACTGTCACTTTCTTGTCCCTTGACTGAAATTTTTCCTCAAGCTCTGGAGTTTGCACAGAAATCACAGGATCATAAGTCTCTCAAAGGGCTTCCCCCACACCAGCTTTCATGGAGTTGCTCATAAATTTTCAACCCTAATAATTTTCAAGGTATTGGAGAGTGTGAAAACTTAAGCCCCAATTTTACTGCATGGGCAGGGTGTATAGATATACTTCAGGCAGCCCACTCACCTCCTCTGTACATGCAAACGTCTGAGGAAGCTTCCCTCAGCTCCTAACACAGGGCTCCTTCAGGCTTGCCATCCTCTCCACCCCAGCACATTCGGGCCATGACTGGAATCCACCCACTCCCTCCACATAACTACGTACAACCCAGAATATAAAATATATGGGGAATTTGTTAATAGACTAAAATCAACTTTCTGTCCTTTGGGGAGAAATACTGAATTGAAAGGTCAACTGAAATATAAAATATTTAAAGACTAACTTTGCTATGCCCTTGAGGCTTTTATGTGAAAGCAGAAGGCAGAGAAAATGGGGTGGGGTGAGGGTGGAGGGATTACTGCCTGGCTTTTGAAAGCCTGTTTAGACACACATGCCATAACCTCCCCCAAGCGTAATTCTACAAGAACAGAACCGAGACTCACATTACAACACTCAAGAGAAAACTGTCATGAGGAAGCCTGAGGCCTCACCTCTCAGCTTCTGAAGATGAGGAAGAAATCTAGACTGAGGAAAGACGAAAGAGTCAGTCAAGCTAATCCACAGAGAAAGCCAACCTCCAGCTGTGTCTCTGTCAGACAGAACATGTGTCCTGTTCCATCCAGTCTTGAGCAGTTGAGAACCCATCGAACCCCAAGACAATGCTGCCTGGTACATTGTCCACAGTTCTCTTCCCTGGCCAAACACTGAACCCACCAGGGATGACACTGCTCCTGAGTCCCTGAGCCATGACGTCATTCCAAGAGGTTATCAGAAAACCAGAATCACAGAGAAGGGCTTCCTTCAGGAAACAAATTTGTAGATTCTGGCATAGTGGGTGTGGAGTGTGCCATCTCCAGATGAGATAAGCGCTGCTCTTCCAGGACCATATCTGGAGACATTGCCCCAGGAGTTGGGAGTGTTAAACCCTTCAGGTGAGCTTTCTGAACTACTAGGCTTGAGAATAGCTGGTCTGGGTGGGTGGAGTGTCTAGTAATCCTCCAACCCTAACATTCCTGCTAGTTGTCTGAGACAAGCTCAAAGCAGTCCCAGCTGAGCCCATGGGCCTCACATCTGTGGGAGAGGGACTTCTCAGTCACAGAGGATCCCAAGACAACAGCCCACCAAGAACTAGAGATGGATAGACAGTGAAGGTGCCCCTATAGTCGGCAGACATGGGAAAGAAAGAAAGTCATTCTATGCCCCACCCCTACCTCCAAAACTGCCAGCAGACTTTTGCCCCAAGGAGGGCAGGGAGAGGCAATGGTGTTTTCTCTTTGAGAGAATTCTGTTTTACCCCTTTAGAAAAAGAGGCTCAGGGTAAAAACTGCACCAAAGTACAAGGGGAAATTCAACTAAAAGTTTGGGAACTTACTTTCTTCTGAAGTAAGAAGGTAAGCTGTTTTTCATGGATGGGGTTTAGGAGTGCGAACCAGAAAGGGCACAAGAAGAGCAGTTGGGATGCAGGATACTGGCCTATGTAATGGGCGTGGGAACTGTCCAGAGACCATTAGAAGTTGTACACGTGGACCTGCATTGCAGGCCAGGTAAGATAGGAAGCCGTAACTTGCTGTGGCCTCAATCGATGGCAGCTGAGTGACCTGTCTCCTCCTATGCCAGAAGCTGCATGTGGAAGCAGAAGGGGTTGCATATGGATCTGCAAGTGGAGGTTTGCAGACAGGGACAGCGAACGGGCAAATCAGTGGAATATGATAAAGATGAAGGCTGAGAAGCTTAAATACTATCAGGGAAAGCCTGACAGTCGACAAGATCTGAAGGAAGTGGAAAATCAGTTGACCAAGGCTGTGACACAGTGTTACAGACCCAGATTCTGTGTGAAAATAGACTATCTATGATACAGGGATGCCAGGAAACTGCCATTCAAGGCCCTCACTAATGAGCCTGAGAATAAATTATTTAAGTCTAATGAACTTAAAAACAAATTGAGAGGGGCTCAGCAGTTAAGCATCCTGGCTGCTTGTGGTTTGGGTCCCAGCACCCATATTGGGAGGTTCACAGCTACCTGTGACTCCACATCCAGGGGATCCTATGCCCTCTCCGGCTACTATCACTGCATGTGCGTGTGCATACACACAAAGACACAGAAAAGTGAGGACAACAAATGAACTACAGTCTCACGGGAAAGTGAGTCTTAAGGAGGTTGCTATGTGGCAGAACATTTGCCTGGTATGTGCAAGACCCTAGGTTCAGTCCTCACCTCAAAAAAGCAAAAAGAAAAAGATAGTTCTTTTATGAGAAAAGTGAATAGGGAAACATATTCAAACAAAAGTTTGCAAAATTTAAAGGAATAAAAAATAGAAATTCTTTCATTCCAAAAATAAAAATTGAGGGCCGGGTGGTGGTGGTGGTGGCGGCGGCGGCGGCGGCGGCAGCAGGCCTTTATTCCCAGCACTCAGGAGGCAGAGCCAGGTGGATCTCTGTGAGTTCGAGGCCAGCCTGGGCTACCAAGTGAGTTACAGGAAAGGCGCAAAGCTACACAGAGAAACCCTGTCTCGAAAAACCAATAAATAAATAAATAAATAAATAAATAAATAAATAAATAAATAAATAAAATTGAAATGACAATGAGACTTTAAAGCCATAACTTTAAATTTTAAATTCCATAAAATTTATTGAATATCTTCTTAGAAAATATCCCCAGGGTTACTACTGGGAATTTTTAAAAAATCATTTACAAAGATAAATAATTTTAGTGTTAAAAATACAAGCATCAGTTGCTTACAATGCCTAACAATAAGTTGACTTTTAGATATTTGAATTGATACATGACACTGAATGTATGTGTAAGGTACCCTGTGACATTTTGATAATGTATACATTGACCAGAACTCAAACCAGGGAAAGCTTTATTTGTCTTCTTGGGCACTGATCATTTGTTTATGAGGTAAAGATGCAAAAATCTTTTCTTCTATCTTTTTTGAAATCTATAGTATATAACTATTGCATTTTCAAGGTTCATTTTTATATTTCCTTTCTTACAGTGAAAAAAGCCACTATCTTGGAATGAAACCAAGAGTTATTTGTGGTGGGTCTGAGAGTACAGCAGACAAGTTTGTCACGATAGCTAATTTTGATGTATGGTATATGATGTACAAGTTGGGACATTTATCTTGAGTTTGTTTTGTTTGGTATTTTTTTAATGAAGAAGATTCTTGCAATTTTTTTTTTCTGGTCTGCCTAAAGAAAAAATCATTTGCCGGGCAGCAGTGGTACATGCCTTTAATGCCAGCACTTGGGAGGCAGAGGCGGGCAGATCTCTGTGAGTTCAAGGCCACCCTGGTCTACAGAGCAAGATCCAGGACAGGCACCAAAACTACACAGAGAAACCCTGTCTCAAAAAAAAAATTCATTTGAGTGATTTGCTGACTGATTCTCATACTTCTTTTAAATTAGAGTTGCAGAATGAGTCCACATCACACCCAAATCCTGGGGCCTGATGAAATTGCAGGAAGCTTTAGACCCCAAAGGCAGCTTTAGATGATGGTGGGAACAGCACTGGGAACTCAACTGTCAGTGCAAGTGTGAGTAACGGCAGAACTCAGTGACTTTGCACAGGTAAGCATCCAGCACATGGAGATGGTAAAACCTTACCTGAACATGTCTTAGCTCCACTTCCGGACCTTTCTAAGACTTTCACAATTCCATACTCACTATGAGCTCAAAGTTTGAGAAGCAATTATATGAGTGAACTTTGAAAATTCACTGCATTGTACAAATCACCAAAAAAAAATGTAACCCATTATTTATTCAGTGTTTATATGACCTCTGTCCCTTCTCTACCCATTCTTTCACTATGGGCAGGCTTGCATGTGTAGCTGGAGTCCCTGGCTTTACGAGAGAAAGAATGAGAGTAAGAAAAGTGGAACCAGAGAGAAAAGAGAATACACAAGTATCAGGGTCAAGACTAGAGGCAAAGGTGCCCTGGAGAGGTTGGTGGCAATGGAGACAACCACCCTGTTTCTAGCCTTATAAATCCAATTATTTTTAAATTTTCTATTTTATATATTTTTGCTGTGTGTGTTGTATAATGTTTGTGTAGTTTTGGATGTGTGGAGTGTCATGATACACACGTGGAGGTCAAAGGTCACCTGGCAGGAAATATGGGTTCCAGGGATTGAAGTCTGTTCATCGGTTTGTGCAAGAAGCGTTTTTTGTCCATAGAAGGAACCATCTTGATTCGTCATGATTCTATTTTTATACTAGTGAGTAGTCACATTTTATCCATCTTTCTCTCACAGCTCTTTATATAAAATGACAGTGGGCTGGGAATATAGTCTGGTAGTAGAGCCTTTGCCTAGCATACTCATGGCGGACAAACATGGGCCTAGGTTCAGTCCTCAGTACCACAATACACACACATAGGAAGCATTTCCTAAGATAATTTCATGTTGTTTTCAAGAAAAATTTTTTAGCTTTTCCTGAAGATGCCATCTTTATAAGAAGAGGAACTGGGTGTGATGATGTACATCTGTAATCCCAGCACTCAGGAGGCTGAAGCAGGAGGGGTCCACAAGTTCCAGGCCATCCTGGTCTATAGAGTGAGGAGGAAAAGAAGGAACAGAAAAACAAAAAGGAAGAGGAAGAAGAGTAAGGAGAGAAGGAAGAGGAGGAAGGGAAAGAGAAGATAGTAAGTGTGATGGCTAGTGATAAAAGGGAAGCGCCTGCTACACCAGAGGCCACACTAGCACCCGGATCCCTGACCAAAGTCACCCTATCACAGCCCCAACCTCCAGCAGAAACTCCCTGCTTCACCAGAGGCCACACCAGCACTGAGGCCACAAGGCAAGCCCCGCCACTTCATGGACTACCAACACTCCCCAAGAGCCTGCCTAGCCTAACTCCAACAGTTCCTCATCTCATTGTCAACCTATCCTAGACCATACCTCTGGCAAAAGTCTCTTACTCCAACAAAAGTCTCCTGCTCCAACAGAGATCACACTAGTAACCAGAACCCCAGAGGACAACTGGCTAGATCAGCGGCCACACAGGCGCCAAGATCTCCAACAGCTTGCTCTACCAATAGTCATACTAGCACCCAGAACCCCAGAGGAACCCTGGCTAGACCAGACACCCTGCAGATTGCTATAACTCCCAACTGGGGCAGAAACCCCCTGCTCTACCTACCAGAGGCCATCTCAGTCATTGGAAGTTCATCCCCAAACTCAGGGAGAGATCTTCTACTCAACTGTAGGCCACTCTGGCCAGAAGACCAGAGAGGAAACAGAAATCAAAGAATAAAACATCCATCCAAAAAAGACAAACTCAGAAATTGACACCTAGATCTATAATCACCCCAAACCCAGATGCCTAGATGTCAGTGTAAGAACACAATCAACAACAGCCAGAGTATTATGTTGCCACCAGAGCTCAGCCATCCTACTACAGCAAGCACTGAGTATTCCAACACAGCTGAAGCACAAGAAAATAACTTTAAAGCCAACTTTGTAACAATGATAAAGGTTTTTAAAGAGTAAATGAATAAATACTTTAAAGAAATTAAGGAAAAGATAAACAAAAAATTGGAGGAAATTAATAAATCCCTTAAAGAAAGCCAAGAAAAAACAAACAGGTGAAGGAAATGAATAAAACTGTTTAAGACCTGAAAATAGAAATAGAAGAAATAAAGAAAACACAACCTGGGGGAATTCTGGGAATGGAAAATCTAGGTAAGAGAACAGATACAGAGGCAAGTATCAACATCAGAGTATAAGAGATGGAAGAGAGAATCTCAAGTGCTGAAGATACAATGGAAGAAATAGATACATTCTTCAAAGCAAACATTAAATCTCAAAAAGCCCTGACATAAACATCCAGGGAATCTAGGACACCATGAAAAGACCAAACCTAAGAAAAATAGAAATAGAGAAAGGAGAAGAATTCCAGCTCAAAAACCCACAAATATTTTAACAAAATGACAGAAGAAAATGTTCTTAGCCTAAAGAAGGACATGCCTATATAGGTACAAGAATCTTACAGAACACCAAATAGATTGGACCAGAAGAGAAAGCCCCTTGACACATAATAATCAAAATACCCAGCACACAGAACAAAGAAAGAATATTCAAAGCTTCAAAGGAAAAGGCCAAGTAACATATAAAGTCAAACCTGGGCTCTGCTGACTCCCCATGGGAGACCTTGATTTGGGGGATGTGGGGTTGCAGGGTGGCTTGAGAAAGAGAGATGGGGGTGGGAGGAGGGAGGGGGGTTGTGGATAGTATGTGGAGTGAGTAGAAAATTTCTTAATAAAGAAAAATGAAAAAAAAGAAATCACAATAAAAAAAAAGAATTAGACCAGACTTCTCTATGGAGATTCTCAAAGCCAGAAGGGCCTGGAAGATGTCCTGCAGAATCTAAAAGACCACAGGTGCTAGCCCAGATTTCTATACCCAGCAAAATTTTCAACCACCATAGATGGAGAAAACAAGCTTTCCATGACAAAGTTAAATTTAAATAATATCTATCCATACATCCAGCCCTACAGAGGGTACTAGAAGGAAAACTCCAACCTAAGGAGGTTAACTACATCCACAAAAATACAGGCACTAAATAATCTCATACCAGAAAAACCCTAAGAAGAGAGATACACACACACAAACAAAACCAATAACAACAACATAATAACAAAAATTAACAAATGTTGGTTATTGATATCTCTCAATATCAATGAACTCAATTTCTCAATTAAAAAACACAGACTAACAGAATGGGTGTGAAAACAGGGTCCATTCTTCTGCTGCATACAAGAAACATATCTCAACATCAAAGATAGCCATTACCTAAGAGTAAATGGTTGGGAAAAAATGTTCCAAGCAAATGGACCTAATAATAAGCTGGTGTAGCCATTCTAATATCTAACAAAATAGACTTCAAGCCAAAGTTAGTCAAAAGGGACAGCGAAGGACATTTCATACTCATCAAAGGAAAAATCAACCAAGATGATTCCCATTCCTGACCAAGAGGTTAATTTCCAGTTGACAACCACTTGCAAAAGAAAGACTAGTTTTCACCAAGAGTGTCTCACTGGGACTACAGACCACATTTAAGGGCAGCCCTCATGCCCCAGCAGGACAGAGCCAACACAAAACAAGTTCAAGGATAGTTTAGGAGGTTTATTGTCTCATATTGCTTTGTTTGAACATTTTTTACCTTATTGGTCTCTTGCTTGTATATTATGGTTTCCAATTTTATGTTTTTATGAGCTCTATGTGAGTAAATATGTGTCTGTGTGTCAGTGTGTCTGTGTTTCTCCTGCTTTTTCTTTGATTTTTTTTATTCTGTTGTTATTGTTTGCCTGTTTGTTTTCTACAGAAACAGTAAAGAAAGCATTGAGTGGGATGGGGGAGAGTATCTTGGAGGAGTTGGGGAACCGCAAACTGTGATTAGAAAATACTGTATGAAAAATTTCTTTTCTTTTTTTAAAGAAATTTTATTATTCATTTTACATACCAATCACAGATCCCCCTCTTCCCTCCTCCCACCCCTCCAGCCTTCCTCCCCAACCCACGCCCCATTCTCTCCTACAAGAAGGTAAGCCCTCCCATGGGGCGTCAGCAGAGCCTGGTACATCCAGTAGAGGCAGGTCCAAGCCCCTCCCCCTGTCTCAAGGCTGTGCGAGATGTCCCACCATAGGTAGTGGGCGCCAAAAAGCCAGCTCGTGCACCAGGGATGGATCCTGATGGAGGACTACTCAGCAGTGAAAAACAATGACATCATGACATTTGCAGGCAAATGGATGGAACCAGAAAATATCATCCTGAGTGAGGTAACCCAGACTCAGAAGGACAAACATGGTATGTAGTCCCTCAAAAGTGGATACTAGAGAAGCTTAATTTAATAAGAGAGTGAGACCAGCCAGCAAGATGGCTCTGTGAGTAAGGGTGCTCCTGCCAAACATGGCAGTCTAACCTTGATTCCCAGGACTCACAGGGTGAAAGGAGAGAACTGATTTTACAACACACACACACACACACACACACACACACACACACACACACACACATACACACACGTCAATAACATGCTTGGAACAACCTTCAATACTAAATTGGGACAGTGGCTTCACAAACAAATGTAATGCTTCCTAACTACCGTTCCCTTGTAAAGTCAAGGAAAATGACAGTGCTGGTATGCCCAAGTGACTTCTAAAACCACTGTACTGTTTCCCTTCCCTTCTAACAAATTACTTAAGGAAAAATGGCATAGCTACACATACACAACCTGTGGAATCGATGACTCATCGATGACAGGAATTACAAGCACAATTAATGAGTCCAAGATGACACAGACTCAAACACAGACTCTGCATTTCCAAAGAAAGCGATTTGCTCATTTGTTTATTTATCACTTTATGGAGAACTTTGTCTCGTGGTGAGAATATTTTATTTATTAAAATGAATAGAATAGTTTTTTATTTACACCACATCTGTAGACATCCTCTGGTCATTCAGGAACTCTTTGGTGCTCACACTTGGGTAGGTGCTGTCTGCTCTGACTGTGGTCTCTCTAGTGCAGTGGCTTTCACCCTTCCTAATGCTGTGACCCTTTAATACAGTTTCTCATGTTGTAGTGACCCCAACCATAAATTATTTCATTACTACTTCATAATTGTAATTTTGCTACTGTTAAGAATCATAAGTGTAAATGTATGATATGTAGGCTATCTCACATGCAACCCCCAAGGGGTTGCGACTCACAGGTTGAGAACTGCTGTTCTAGATAGTCACCAGCTTTCAAGGTGAATGTGTAGCTCTGTCAGTGAGAGAAGAATGTAGGTCATCACCATAATTAGCTAGCTTTTAATAAAGAGAAGACACTTATTATTCTATTTTGAAATAAAATAATTTTATTTGGCTTTATTGAGTAGCAGAGAGAAGCTGAGATCGATATGGGCTAAAGGCCAATCAATAGTACCCTAGCACTCTGAGCATGCCTCAAATCCATTTTATTAATCACCTCTGGGACTAAATCTCTAATTCCCAAATTAGGTCTCAAAATCCCTCCCATTTTCCAGCTATTCCTAGTAGGTCTAGGCAGCTTCATCTTCCCCTCCATTTTGCTCTTTCTCATGATCATTTTTTGTGATGAATATTTGAACATCAGTGTGCTGCTTACATAACCTTAAGTGCCCAGCTTCTCACAGGGAGTTGAGTCAGCCAGGCAGAATAAAGAGGAAAGAGTGTGACCACATTGATTGACTCACAGGATTTTCATAAATTAAATTCCATTCATCATCCCAGTTGTCTCTGTCAAAGCTCTCTGTTCCTTTTCTAAAGGGCAGTGGGGTTGTATGGTACATGGATACTAGGAAAATAAGAGAAAGGATAATAGATGTGGTCTATAGAGCATTCAGAAAATCACTCCCCTGCAGCATCATGAAGTAGTTCCACAATAATAGAAAACATTTTTACAGAAGGATAGATGGCACATGCCAGGAACACAGATAGCTTTGCTGAACAATGGCTCCTGAAATGGATACCCTTACTCTAAACCGTGTCTCATCAGATACAGTTATATGATAATATTACGATTGTCATGGGTTTCTTTCTTAGCCCCTCATCCATCTTATTTACTTATTTACTTACTTCTAGCAATCTGTTTTGCACACTATGTGTTTTCCCACAGCTCCTTAACCCTGGGTCAATAAAAACAATACAGTTCATCATGATATCAGTCACCAGGTAGGCAACCCAGAGTCAGGTGACTGAGTGTTGGCAACAATATCAGAGTCTCCATGCTGTTTGCCAACCAGGAGATACTTCTGGTCGATTGATTTCTTGGGGTTAGCACAGCTTTATTTGTGTATGCTCAAACTGCGTCACTAAAAGCTGTGGGCTCCAGATCCATAAAAGATTAGCATTCTTGACAGAAAGCCAATGGGTAACAGTGACAAACCTCAGCTGCATGACTTGGAAGGACAATATCCTGTTGTTCAGTCAACATTATTTTTGTGTCTCATTTATTGAATTTGTGTTATAAACAGGAAGATTCAAACTCTAGATTAAATACCTAATGACTGCTCCCCAACTTTTAAAGTTTCTTTCTCCCTAATTAAACTTCATTAAATTATAATCTTGGGTTATAAAAATTTTGTAGTTAGCTTTCTTGTTTTTACCACTTGGAAAACAAGAGCTTCATGAAAGAGAAAATCTTCTTCCTAAACTAATATTTTATTATGAAACTAAAATATTTTGAATAATTTGAGAAATGTTGAAATTCTAATACATAGTAACTATAATTCATCCCCAAAGCTAAGAAGTGTTATCCCTTTACAAAAGGAAATAGCATAAACAGAAAACATATAATATTTAGGCACCATCTCTGAACAGAAAAAAAGTATTTAAAAATAAGTAAACAATTTTTTAAAAATAGTGACATCTATGTCCTGCCATGATAATAATGAACTAAACTTCTAAAACTGTAAGCCACCCCAATTCAATGTTTTCCTTTATAAGAGTTTCCATGGACATGGAATAGAAACCCTAAGACACCTACTATGTGTCTAGAAAAAATGAATGGATTTCTCAGACAACAAAATAATACCTATGAAAATGTGGGTGATAGAAGAAAGAAAAAGAAGATGGGGGAATTAATGAGGTAAATGTGTCATGGAACTGACAGTTTTCAAAAAAAGAAAACAGTGAGGAACTCATCATTTAAAAATAATAATAATATGTTTTAATAATAATATGGGGTAGCATGGTGGTTCAGTTGGTTAAGGCACTTGTAGCCAAGCTTGATGACCTGAGTTCAATCATATATATATATATAGCAGAAAGAAAAATTGACTCCTGAAAGTTGTCCTCTGACTGCCACATGCAGGTCATAGACTCTGAACATACAGATTAAAAACTTTAAATAAATGTAATAAAACATTTTAAATAATAACAACACTAAAAGAAACCTTTCCACAACTGAAATATATGGATCTCCCAAACCAAAAAAAAGTGCAATACATGATTAAAGATTTACAATAAGATATAATGATTGACCCTTCAATTCATAGAGAAATGCATAGATTGTGAAGTTTTGCTTTGCTTTGTGTAATCTATTTCTGTTGCTATTGCTTGTTCATGATGTCTCCTGGGTATTTTAAGGGGTTATTTAAAAAATATGCTTCTCTACTACGACATTTTGAAAACCTTTTTTATTGTTAAGGATCTGAAGCATAAACCTTATATTGAACCATATAGTCGTATATGGATGCATGACCATTATTTCTGTTTTTCTTTTTTTGGGCTTTTCAAGAAGAATTTATTTCATTTTAAATTTCCAGGTCAGTACCCATGACTGAGGGAAATCAAGGCAAGAACCTGAAGGCAGGAACACAGTGCTAACTCTGACCAAGGAACTTATAGCAAAGGAAGTAGAGCAGAAACCATGAAGAAAAGCTGCTTGAGGGATTGCTCATAAACCCATGCTTAGCTAGCTTTCTTATATAGCCCAGAAACACATGCCCAGGGAAGGGTGCTACCCATAGTGGGCTAGACCCTCTTACATCAAGACTATATTTCCTATTATCTGACTCTAACACTGAGTCTTTGAGGCATTGCATAATCCACTGTGTGGGGGGGGTAGGGAAAATACAGTGAAAAAAGTCATTATACACCAAGGTTATTCCAAAGAATTCACAAACTCAAATATAAAAGCTGAACTTAAAACACTTCCAGAAGAAAAAAAATTAAGCAAAGATTTTCTCAAGTGAGGAAAGCCTATTACAGGTAGGGGGGTGGCTCATTGCTGGAGCCCTTACCTAGCATACATAGTGTTCATCACCAACACTACAAGAAAAAACAAAAAGAAAGGCCTATTTATAAAAGAAAAACTTGAGAGATATTATTCATCTCAATTAATATTTTGTTTTCAATTAAAAAAAATCCCACCAGCTAGAAAGATTGTACAATGATCAAAGCACTTATCACACAAACATGACAACCCAAGTTCCCATCCCAGAAGCCACATTAAAGCCAGACACAGTAGAATGGCTAAGATCCATAACACAAGCAACAGCTCATGCTGATAAGGATATGGAGCAAGGGTAATACTCCTCCACTGCTGGTGGGAATGCAAGCTTGTATATCCTGTGGCATTTTGAAGGAAAATGGCCCCTAAAGGGAGTGTGTATTAGGAGGTGTGGCCTTGTTGAAGTAAGTGTGGTCTTGTTAGAGGATGAGTGAAACTATGGTGGTGGGCTTTAAGGTCTCATATATGCTCAAGCCACACCCAGTGACACCCAGCTTCCTGTTGCCTGCAGGGCAAGATGTAAGGACTCTCAGCTCCTTCTCCAGCACCATATCTGCCTGCTGGCTGGCTTGCTCCTCATCATGATGATAATGGACTGAACATCTGAACTGTAAGCTGCCAGCTCAATTAAATGTTTTCCTTTATGGAAGTTGTCATGGTCATGCTATCTCTTCATAGCAATATTAACCCTAAGACAGCCACTATGGAAATCAGTGTGGCAGTTCCTCAGGAAATTGGGAATCTACCTCAAGACTAGTTATGCCACTCTTGGGCATATACCCAAAGGACACTCCATCCTACTACAAGGACACTTGCCCAACCATGTTCACTTCTGCTCTATTCATAATAGCCAGAAACTGGAAGCAACCTAGATGCCCCCTCAACCAAAGAATAGATAAAGAAAATATAGTACATTTACATAATGGAGTATTATGCAGCTATTAAAAATAACATCATGAAATTTTCAGGCAAATGGATGGAACTAGAAAAAAAAAATTGTCCTGAGTGAGGTAGCCCAGACCCAGAAAGACAAACATGGTATGTATTCACTTACAAGTGGATATTAGCTGTTAAGTAAATGCTAGTCATGCTGTAATTCACAGACCCAACAAGGCTAAACAACCAAAAATAGTTCATAATTTATACAAAGACCAACAGTTTGAACTCAGAGTTGTAAAACCTTAACTAACAAAATGGTAAGCATCTTAATTAAAAAATAGACATAAAACATTTCATTAAAGAAGAAACCCAGGAGCAGGAGAGACAGCTCAGAGGTTGAGTATGGCTGCACTTCCAGGGGTCCCAAGTTTGGTTCATAGCACCCTCATGGTGGCTTGCAACTGTCTGTAACAGTCCCAGGGCTCAAACCCCTTCTTCTGACCTCTGTGGAAACTTACATGAAGGCAGAACAGCCATATACATAAATAAAATGAAAAAAAAACTTTATAAAGAAACACAAATGTCCAATAACCACACAATATAGTATTCAGCACCATTGGCTATCAGGGAAAAAAAGCCAATTACAGTCATGATGACAACACACTGTGCTAAGATGGCTGAAATGAAAGGAGTGGGTCCTTACTTTGATGAGGAGGTGGAACAGACAGGACCCTCGCACACTGCTGGCAGAAGTACAATACGGCAGAGATACCCACCTCACCCAGGACAGCAGTCTCATTTCTAGATATTTATTTCAGAGAAATGAAACCACATGTCCTCTAAACATCCCTGCATGCAAATGTTCATTGTAGTTTCCCTCATGATAGACTTAACCTAGGAACTGCTCCTTGCCCATCAATAGATCAGATAAATAAACATATTTACAGTCTGGTGTACATTTAAGCAATGAAAAGGAACAGACCATAGCTACATGCAACAGATGAACCTAAGAAAGAAAGAAAGAAAGAAAGAAAGAAAGAAAGAAAGAAAGAAAGAAAGAAAGAAAGAAAGAAAGAAGGAAGGAAGGAAGGAAGGAAGGAAGGAAGGAAGGAAGGAAGGAAGGAAGGAGGAGAGAGAGAGAGAAAGAAAGAAAGAAAGAAAGAAAGAAAGAAAGAAAGAAAGAAAGGAAGGAAGGAAGGAAGGAAGGAAGGAAGGAAGGAAGGAAGGAAGGAAGAAAGAAAGAAAGAAAGAAAGAAAGAAAGAAAGAAAGAAAGAAAGAAAGAAAGAAAGAAAGAAAGGAAGAAAGAAAGAAAGAAAGAAAGAAAATCATGCTAAGGAAGAACAGCCAGATACAAAACAGTATACAATGTACATTTACACTTAAATAAAATACTAGATTAAATAAAGCTGGTGGGTTCCTGATGTCTGGTGTGGGGATGTTTTTAAAGTAGAAGGGGCTGATGGAAATGTCCTATTCCTGGGTGGGGGGTTGGAGGACACAGATGTACTCATATTTCAGTGTGAGTCAACCATGCATTTAAGATCATCGCATTTTGCTGTTTGTCCATATCACAGTAACATGTGGATAAAACAGCAGAGCTGGAGTTTTATGTGAGATGTAAAAACCTCAGGCATTTTTTGTGGTTATTAACAGAGTATTGAGTAATGTAACTGGACAACCCAAGTGACAAACACTTAGCCAGCATAAGTTTTAATATTATCACAAGTTCATGCCATGTTGTTCCCTTTTACTTTTCTATTTGAATTGGAAGTAATTCCCATTAAGAGGTTTGCACAGTGCAAAATGTACTGAGCCGAGTGTTTGTTTTGCACATGTAGCTCTTGATAGTTAGAAGTAGACAAGGGCTCCACATGTCTTCCCCCTAGTAACTTCCTCTCTGGGACATACGCCATAATGAAAACGAATGTCTGCGTCTGTGTGATAGAGGCAGTAAGATAGTTGTCAAAGGCTCTGGAAAATAGGACCTTTAAGGAACTGCATAGGAGGGCTGTCTAAGTCAACAATGAAAATGCCTCCTGATTAGAGGAAGGCGCTGTTCTCAACCAGTCCCTTGGAAGTCAAAGAATCAAGACACAAACAGAAGAGAATAAACACAGCACCCGCCCACACGACAAAGGGAGGAAACCTGGAGCAAACACAGCACTGACCATTCCCTGGGCCTAGCTGCCAGAAAAGGGTCCTTGCATGGCCATGGCAAGTGGCTGGACCTGAGCTGTTAAGTAAATAGTGAACATCAATAATGTGAATTTGCTTAGCTGGAAGAGTTAGACATTCCTTTCTCCCCTTACATTTTATAGAAAGTCTGTTGTGCAGGAAACTGCCTAGCAGCAATCACCGCCCTCCCTAGAGAGATTCCCTGCTCCTAGGAGGACTTGATCCAAGGCTTAAAGCCCCATCAATAAATCTCCCTCTGCCCAGTCACCTCTCTGAGGCACTGCTATGAGGGTGCTGTGATAAAGATTATCTATTATTACAGATAATAGATCTGTAATAGATTTATAATAGATCCCTTTTCTTTCTCCTGAACAACATGCTGTGTGTGGACATTCTGCTGCATTCAATAGAGACATCATAAAGAATGACTATATAGGATATGAACCCCATAAATGCATATTGAAACCAACTTACCAGTAAGATGCCTTCAACTGAAGAATGGATAAATAAAATGTGGCACATATACACAATGGAGTACTACTCATCAGAGAAAAACAATGACATCATGAGGTTTGCAGACAAATGGATGGAACTAGAAAATATCATCTTGAGTGGGGTAATCCAGACTCAGAAAGACAAACATGGTATGTACTCACTCATAAGTGGATACTAGATGTAAAGCAAAGGATAACCAGACTGAAACTCACAACTCCAGGGAGGCCACCTAGTAAAGAGGATCCTAAGAGAGACACAGGGATTGCCCAGCGACAGAGAAATGGATGAGATCTACATGGGCAAACTAGGGGTGGGGATGGGTAATGGAGGGCAAGGGTCAGAGGAAAGCAAGTTTAGGGGAGCAGGAGGTCCTAGCTGGATCAGGAACAGAGTGGAAGAACAAGAAAAGAGATACCATGATAAATGAAGACCTCATGGGAATAGAAAGAAGCAGAGTGCTAGAGAGGGCCCTAGAAATCCAAAAGATACCGCCACTGTAGACTCCTGGCAATGGTCAAGAGAGTGCCTGAGCTGATCTACTCTGGTGATCAGGTGGCCGAACACCCTAACTGTCATGATAGAACTCTCATCCAGTGACTGGTGGAAGCAGATGCAGAGATCCACAGGTGGAGCTCCAGGAGTCCAGTTGGTGAGAGAGAGGAGGGATTATATGAGCAAGAGATATCAAGACCATGATTGGAAAAAGCACAGGGACAAATAGCCAAACTAGAGGAAACACATGAACTCTGAACCAATAGTTGAGGAGCCCCCATGGAACTGGACCAGGCCCTCTGAATAAGTGAGACAGTTAATTAGCTTGAACAGTTTAGGAGGCCCCCAGGCAGTGGAGCCGGGACCTGTCCTTGCTGCGTGAGCTGGCTTTTTGGAACCTAGGGCCTACGCTGAGACACTTTGCTCAGCCTTGGTGCAGAGAGGAGGGGACTGGACCTGCCTCAACTGAATCTACCAGGCTGGGCTGACTCCCCAGGGGAGACCTTGCCTTGGAGAAGGTGGGAATGGGGGATAAATTGGGGGGGAAGGCTGGAGGGTGGGAGGAGGGAGGACAGGGTAATCTGTGGCTGATATGTAGAATTAAATTAATTATAAAATAAAAATATTTATAAAAAAAACCTCTGACCATACATTGCAATGCTTTTTTCACATCCCATTAGGAACTAATGATCTTGAGCATGTAGTCATATTCTCTTCGAGAGTCTGAGGCCAGCATGTTATACATGAGACCCTATCTCAAAAAAAGAGAGGAATTAAGGAATTAGGCAGAGGGTGCCAGACCACACTGGGTCTCATCAGCCATAGTAATGACTGCAATCTACCCTTAGGGAGAAAAGGAAGCTGATGAAGAACATTGAGATCTAGAACACACCCTGTATGACTCTCTTAAAAAACTACTTGGCCCTGCAGTGGAGATCAAGGTAAGAGGGCCCTTGGCAGAGATCCAATAGGTAGATAGTGCAACCTGCATCAGTCAGGGTCTAAAGGGATGGATGAACAACAAACTTGTGACAGGATTAGGAACACAGAATGAAGAGAGATGCTCGGAGATGCCTGGATGCTAAGAGGAATAAGCACTGTCTGAAGGGCAGATGCAGTAGACAATGTCTGCCCTGTGCTTTTCAGAATGTTCAAGGGGTTTTGTTTGTTCTTAAACAGTTACTCTTTAAGCTGCTTTACAAAGGATTAAAAGGGGAAAAAACTCACTAAACACATACATACATGTGCATGCACACACACACACACACACACACACACACACACACACACACACACAGGCATGCACAGATACACACAGACATACCACATAGCAGCTGCCAATAGACCATCAACTAACTGCAGGGCCCCTGCTTCTTTTCCTCTGGAGCTCTCTGATCCCCAGCAGATGATAAAGTGGCTGAAGACTCACAGGTTTCCTATAATTCTGGTGGTGGTGTCCAGAAACACCATCATATATAGTTAAGGCCTGGGGCAGTCTAGCTGCTGATACCTCCTTCTTTTGCTATGGCCAGAGCTGCTATCCCAGCTTTTCCTGTTACTACTTCATCAGGCAGCACCTCCTTGACATTGTCTGGGACATAGGACTTTAGTTTTCTCCCTCTTGTGTTATTTTATCATCATCATCATCATCATCATCATCATCATCATCATCATTTTTTCATACAAGAATGGAATTCAGAGCCTTGTGCTTGCCAGGTGTCACCTTGATTGTATTTAGAAATGCCTGGGGCATTAGTGAGGTACCTCTGTGGGGGGGGCAGTTTCTGAACAGATTAACTGAGGGAGGAATATGGGTGGTACCATCTCACCAGCTAGAGTTCCTCAGTTAAGCTTCCTGGTCCTACCATGATGTGAGTCACATTCCACTGTGAGCTACATTCCACTCAGCACTGGCTGAGAGGCACCCTTGCCACAGGCCTTCCCCCACTCTGAATGACAGTCTCCCTTTAAACCATGAGCCCAGATAAAGCCTTCCTTCCTTTCTTAGACTGTTCCTGGCAGGAATTCTGTCATAGCAACAAGAAAAGGTCTAGTATGCCAGGCAAGCATTCTGGTTCTGAGCTACTAAATCCCCTGCCCTTGAATGGATGGTTCTCATCCTTTTGGCTTTCCACATATCCTTAGGCTGTGTCGGTGATTCTTCTGCACACCAGCACCCTGGCTACCACAGCTGGTTACAGGAATCCACTTTATTTTCTCATCCTCACTAGTACCAAAGTTCATGCATGCCCACCAAGTTGGAGCCAACCTTCCAAACCCCTCTCCTTGGTCCCCAGAGGGCTTATTTCCTTCACACCAAGAGTCAGCTTCTTTCACTCTTTCTCTGGGATTTCTACCAAAAGCAGATGCCAACTGCAAAAGAGAAAAGAGAGAGAGTGCATTGTTTTCTTCCTTTGGAAGCTGGTCTCAGCTCAATCAATTTACCATAATTAACATTCAAACTTTATGCATATGCTAATAATATGACATTAAAATTCATGTGGATTCTGACATCTTTCAGTTTCACTTCTTTTCCTATGTTTTACCATTTCTACTAAATTCTATTAATTATTACATCATAAGTACAATTATTCATCAGCAAACTTCTGTATTGTATCTATATCTGAGAAAGAAATCTGAATACTAAAATTTTTCAAATTTGTTGTATATATTTTGGTCTTGATAGTCTAGAATTCATGGTTTTTTTCCCCACACATATTAACCTCAGGGTGCTTTTGTGAACTACTGAACAGACTATCCAACATGCTGTGCTTTAGAAAAGCCTGAAGGACCTGGAGAATCAAGAAGCTAAGAACTTGGGAAGTTGTGGGAGCTTTGTTTTGTTTGTGGGAACAAGCCTTCCCTCTATATATTGTTCTCTGATGACTTGGGCAGCAGCTTCTCTTTTCACATTTGACAAGTCCAGGGGTTCACTAAGTACTAAGTCAGTAATCTAAATGTCACAAAGTTGGGGGTGTGGTCATGGATTTAACTGAAATAATGTTAATGTCCCATTACTTCCACCTCTGAATTTCTCCTTGAGGTTCTGAAACAAAACTTCATGTTCACTCTTAAGTAGTAATCTTCAGTTCTCTCCACACAGTTGGATCTCTGTTGTCTTGACTCCTCTAAACTGTGGTATGTGTGGTGCCGTGACCCAAGCTCTCCTTCACTGGTTAGGCCTGAACTTCCCTCCCTCAGCTTTCCAGGCCCAGCTGCCATCCTAGATGCCCTCCATCTCTGCTCCCGGCATCTTACTCTGACATACTGTAGATCAGCTGCTTCAGAACCAAAGTCTTCACACAGAACAAGAAGACATGATTAGGATTCCACAAAGCCAGGAGTCTTTTGTGGCCATCTCTGACCCGAGAGCAGGCATCTCATTGTAATTATTTTTTAACACTATCTGATGAATTTTCAGCTTGGGAGTCACTAAAATCTAAAGTCAGTTTAGTGACATCTTGCTACAAAATTAAGACTTCTCAAACACATACTGATTCAGTTTGGGGTTAAGTTAGGAACATTACAAATATCCTTATCATACTACAAATAATGCATTCTGTCCAGAAAGAATTTCTCAATTCTTTATTTGTTGCCATTTGAGGAGCCAAAGGGAAGTGTTGTGCACAATTTCTTTAAAGAGCATTTACTATGCTGTGCAAGGAAACTTTAGATGTTCTGTTCTGAAACCTTCCAGCTAGGGCACATACCTAGACTTTTCTTACATAGATGCATAGTCATTTCAATAGGTCCTAAAATTTTGAACACACATATATAGTTATGTCTGCTCTGCCTTCAAGATAATAATAACAAAAAAGGAAGCTAAAAGGAAAATCAATTTGTTTCAGCAACTGAATATGTCTTTGGTTGTAGACACACTGAAGAGAAAAGGAACGATCCGTCTTACCCAGCTCTGATCCCTGTGAACTACACTAATGACTGGCCTGGCAAGGCATGCCCACTGGTACAATAGTGGTACAAATGTCATGGCAGTAACCAGTCAATTTCTGATTGCATTTAAGTCCTACTCCACAAGATAAAACCCGGACCTGGTTCCATTATTAGTCCAAGAACCTACAGCTAGACAGGTCATGGCCTGTAGGAAAGAACCTACTACTAAACTGATATAGTATTAGAGGGACTCCTAATGACATCATTATACTCATAAACTAATGCATCTCTCAACCCTCATCAGAGAAGCTTCTATCTGAAATCGATGAGGACTACCCTAGACATCCACAAGTAGGTGGTACAGAAACTAAGAGAATGCAGAATGCCAAGCTCTTTAGAGAACATACAATTTATATATTCCATATAGTGAAGTATATATATTTTCCCCCACAGTCAGAGATCATTGTAGAAGGCAACATAGAGAGAATACAAGAGGAACAGGCAATAGATCAGTGGTTCTCAGCTTATAGGTCACAACCTCTTTGGGGATCAAATGACCCTTTCACAGGAGTTGCATATCAGATATCCTGCATATTAGATACTTACATTACAATTCCTAACAGTAGCAAAATTACAGTTATGAAGTAGTAATGAAATAATTTTATGGTTGGGTGTCAGCACAGCATGAGGAACAGTATTAAAGGGTCACAGCATTAGGGAGGCTGAGAACCACTGCAATAGTTGATGAGGAAATGGTGTCTTTTGGACATAGTGGGAAGCTGCACATATGAACTCGCAGTGGTTATGACAGCATGCACGAGAGGTCAGTTGGGCACCAAATCCCATCTCTAGCTGTTTAAATATTGACAATTATCTTCTAGGAGTGGGAAACTCCTTGGTGAACTGACCATGCCTCAATAGAAAGCCACATACCCAAGAATATTTAGGAGGAACAATACTGTGGAATAATCCTCTTGTACACTGTAAAGATTTGTCACTCGAATTGGTTTAATAAAAAGCTGAATGACCAGTAGCCAGACAGGAAGTATAGCCGGGACAACCAAACTAAGAATGATGGGAGTCACAGAAGGGTGGGGAAGCCAGAAGATGCAGAGGAAGCAGGACATGTAGAAAATGAGGGTAACAAGGCATGAGCCACATGGCAAAGCATAGCTAAGAAATATGGGCTAATTTAAATGTAAGAGTTAGCTACTAAGAATAGGAAGAAGCAAAGTGCTAGAGAGGTCCACAGAAATCCACAAAGATACCCCCACAATAGACTACTGGCAATGATCAAGAGAAGGCCCAAACAGACCTACTCTGGTGATAGGATGGCCAAACACCCTAATTGTTGTGCTAGAAACCCCATCCATGGCCAGGCCCCAGGTGGAGCTCCAAGAGTCCAATTGGCGAGAAAGAGGAGGGTTTGTATAAGTGAGAATTGTTGAGACCAAGATTGGAAAAAGCACAGGGACAAATAGCCAAATGAATGGAAACACATGAACTATGAACCAATAGCTGAGGAGCCCCCAGCTGGATCAGGCCCTCTGAATGGGTGAGACAGTTGATTAGCTTGATCTGTTTGGGAGGCATCCAGGCAGTGGGACCGGGACCTGTCCTCAGTGCATGAGGTTGACTATTTGGAACCTGGGCCTTATACAGGGACACTTGGCTCAGCCTGGGAGGAGGGGACTGGACCTGCCTGGACTGAATCTACCAGGTTGTACTCAATCCCCAGGGGAGTCTTTGCCCTGGAGGAGATGGGAATGGGGGGTGGGCTGGGGAAAGGCGGGGAGTGGGGGGGTGGGGGGGTTGAGAACAAGGGAATCCATGGCTGATATGTAAAATTAAATTAAATTACAAAATTTAAAAGAAAAGAGTTAGCTACTAACAAGTCTAAGCTATCAGCCAAGAATCTACAATTAATATTAAGTGTCTGAGTGATTATTTGGGAGCAGCTGCCAGCCCAGGAAAACTCCACCTACAGAACAAATTGGTCTTGATGGGCTAGCTTTTGTAGATGACACAAATTTTGGTAGATGGGCAAGTGGGATGGATCAGGGAAGTGTTGGGAACAAGTGAATATGACCAAAACACAAAACACATTTTACAACATTCTCAAAGAACTAATAATTTTTTAAAGTATGTATACATTTAGTCTGAGATAAACATATATATATACATATATATGAAATTGCTTATCTGTAGCAATGTATTTAACAGTAAATCCATGACCTAATTATTGCTATAAACTCATTACTGAAGCCTCTCCTCTCACAGGCCCAGGAAATATAAACCCTGCACCATTACGAATTCCAATTGCAGCCGAATACTTCCAATTATAATCAGTTGCAATGAAGTCCCGCTCTGCATTAGGCATAATTAACCATGTGATAATAATCAGTATAATAACATTTAATGTGCTGTGATAGCATTTATAAACTACTCGTGTGGATTCCAGAAAATGGAGTGCCAGTGCCAAGCAACAGCGTCTGTAACCCTTTCCTGATTGAAATTTCAGGCCTGCTCCTTATTAGGGAATTTTCAATATACCTACCTGAAAATGAAAATTTGATTTGCCTAAGGACATAATTATGTTTGTTGTTAATTTTAAAAACCTCTTATTTTACCAAAATACTATTTATTTCCATAACCTTTAATAAATTGCACCCCTAAATGTGGGCACCCTAGAGGAGAACCTATTACTGCCACTTTCTACATGTTTAAGCATTTCCAGAGTGGCTGAGGTTTTTGTTAACATAATAGAGTGGTTTAGTAATTTTTAATTAACACACCTGCAATTTAAGAAGGGTGTCACATCTGGTTCATTTTAATAATGAAATTTCTGCTATATCCTTACAAGAAATGAAATCCATGTCTATTCAATGGGGAAAATAACTTTATTCTAACATGTAGCATTTTTTGGAATTTTTATTGATTTGTATTCACTGTACATAATTACAGGCTTTACAAAGACATTTTCATATAAACTTTCCATATACTTCTGTAGCTTAAGTTTTCCTGCCTGGCCCACAGTCAGGACAAATCTTTGTTACATGCCAGTCCCACAGTCGTTCAGACCCAACCAAGTAAACACAGAGATTTATTTTGCTTACAAACTGTATGGCTGTGGCAGGCTTCTTGTTAACTGTTCTTATATCTTAAATTAATCCATTTCCATAAATCTATACCTTGCCACGTGGCTCATGGCTTACTGGTACTTTACATCTTCCTTGTCCTGGCGGCGGCTGGCAGGCAGTGAGTCCTTCTGCCTTCTTGTTCTTTTATTTCTCCTCTCTGTTAGTCCTGCCTATACTTCCTGCCTAGCCACGGCCAATCAGGTTTTATTTATTGACCAATCAGAGCAACTTGACATACAGACCATCCCCCAGCACAGCCAAGTGCAGATCATCTCAGACACCTGCACTCAGGCTTGTGGTCCTAATCATCCTTTATGTGGACCTGCTGGGTAACGCCATGAGGAACCCAAGAACGGGCTCCCACAGGACATACAGAACATCCCACAGCATACTTCAGTCATACCTCCCCTTTCTTTCCACTCCATACTCCCATTATTTCCATTCATAACCTCATACAGTCTCACTTCTACTTTGGGGTCTTTATACACATACACAATTCTATATATTTATATAAAATGAGAGAAAAACATTCAATATTTGTCTATCCTTAATCTGCTTTGTTTTGCTTAATGTGATGAGAGTTGGTTGTATCTGTTTTCCTGCAAGTGACATGATTCTTTACAACTAAATAAAACTCCATTGTGTATACATCACCCTTCACCTACTTTTCTCTTCAGGGACAGCTAAGCTACTTCTGTAACTTAGCTATTCTAACAGTATAGCAATAAATATGAATGTGCAGGTGTCTCTGTGCTGTGCTGACTTATGAACAGTATGAACAGGTCATGTGGTAGTTCAATCTTAAGCTTTTTGAGGCGTCTCTGCACCGAGATCCATAGTTCACATTTCCATCAGCAGTGAATAAGGGTTCTCATCATCATTTGTTATACTCATTTTCTTAATGCCAGCTACTCTGCCTGTGGTGAGATGAAGTCTCAGTCTTGGTTTAATTAATGTAACCATTTTTATAATCAGTTTCTATATTGTTCTTTTTCTCTATATAATTCTGAGGTCAGTTTTGACTGACATGAAGTAAGATTCCCAACCTCCATGATCTTTATTCAAACTTGGGCTAATTTCACTCATATCATTAAATGACAATACATACAAGAAGTCTGTGTGTCTATTTTACTAGAATGAATATGATGATAAACTCTATGGTATCACCAAAATTAATTGGCTGTTCAATGGTTAATTGGGCATTAAACCATGAGTCTACCAAACCTTAGCTTAGGGTTTAGGGCCATTTCCCTCTAGACACAAGAGTCTGACAATATTTGTTCTTGATGAGCTTTGGCCTATGATTTCCATAGAAACGCTTACATGTTATTACACATCTCTTACTTGGCTTCTTTGTTTTTCTTTCTTTCTTTTTTTCTTTGTGTGGGGCTGGCATAGAACTCCAAGGCCATACACATGCTAGGCAGACACTAACAGCAAGCTACATCCACAGCCCTGTTCCCCAAAATCATTGACTGGCATTCTCTCTGACTCACTTTACTATTTTGTTTTGGTCAGTGGTAGGGAACAAACCCAGGTTCTTTTGCACACTGAATAAGGACTCTGTCGTGGAGCTGTATTCTCAGTTCTGTTTCTAAGACAGGGCCTCACTATGGAACTCAGACTAGCTTTGAATTCACTATGCACCCAAGCAGGCCTCAAATTCACAATCCTCCTGCATTTGTTTTCCAAGTCCTGATTTTATAGACATTCACCACCATATCCAGCAATGGAGTTGCTTGTTTTCTTTTTCATTTTGTTGTACAGAGAACTAATCCTAGGGTTGTGCATGCTATTCAAGTGTGCTACCACAGAGATATATATCCATTCCTTTACTCTTATCTAATCATCCTTCCCAGGTGAAGCTCTGTCGCATTATATATGCAGCCACTTTGTATTCAGAAACCCAGAACTGCCATAGAGCATTTCTTAGGATACTTTCTGTTTCATGTTTCCAAAATGAGAATAGAAATCTACAGGATGACACCTGCATCTAAAGGCGTTTCAGCCGATGAAGAAGCAATACAAACCACTACCCTTAAGAGGAAAAATTCAGGTCACCAGAGCTTAGTTAGCTAGGAAAAGAACTGTTTGGATTAGAATAATCTACTCACCTGTCATCTGTGCTGTGAAGGAGAAACAGGGAGGGAGGAATCAGCTACAATATTATGTTAATATCCTCAGTGATTCACTTACCTGTCCATAAAGAATTAAGATGGTGTCACTGGGGGGTTTCTGTCTTCTCTGAGTATAAGAGAACCACCATGGATCTATGGATAGTACTCTTTTTTCCCAGACAGTGTTTCCCTATGTATTCCAGTGTGGTGGTCTGAATGAGAAATGCCCCCCATAACCTTAGGCATTTGTACACTTGGTCTCTAGTGAGTGGCATCGCTTAGTGAGGTACATGTGATGCAGCATTGCTGGAAGAAGTCTGGGAGGAGGCTTTGAGGTTAAAAATCCTCTCCTACTGCTTTGTGCTTGTGGTTCAGTATGTGAACATTCCACCCCTACCACCATGCCTGCTGCTTGCTGCCATGCCTTCCCTCCGTGGTGAGTCCTCTGTAACGTGTAAGACAAAATACACTCTCCCTTCTGTAAGTTGTCTTGGTTATGATGTCTAATAACAGCAACAGGAAAGTAACTAATATACCCAGGCTGGCCTTGAACTCAAAATCTTCCTACCTTGGCCTCTTGAGTAGTGGGATTGCAGGTATACACCACCATGCCTGGTAGGATCCTACTCACATCCCTACTTTTATTTGTTACTGTTTATAAATGATGATGGCTGATACCAAAATGAAGCCAAAAGTAATTGAGGGAACTATATTAAAGCACTATGAAAAGATCCTTTTGCCCTCAAAAGAGAGCATATGGTTCATGAATATTGAAATGAGAGATAGGAGCAGGAATGTTCTATCTTGGGCGAGAAGGTTCCTCACCTGTGATCTGTTCTGAAATCCCCCAAAGCACTCACTTATGCCAGAAACATTTGTCTACTGTGGACCAAGCCCTGTGCAGAGATACAAGCATAAATAATGCATGATCTCCACTCTCACAAGACTTGCATTTTAATTAGAGAAGCTAACAGAAGTAAATACAGAATAACTACAGGGTGCTGTGATAATTGCTGAAAGTATACCATGGAGGAAGCAAAGGTTAGAAGGCAAGAGACTCAGTCAGACAAAAATAAAAACAAGGCAAGAATATGTAGAAACACCACATGTGGTGGTCAGCCTGACCTAGCCCACATAGTGGCATCAAGTTTCATAAGTCCACAGTGCAGCAGACTGTTACAGAGGACAAGAGAGTAGGCAATCCAAGGGAAAGCTATGAAGACTTCCAACTGGTTACCCCCCTTCCTCTCTTGTCTATCATTCCTTTCTGCACTCTCCTCTCTCCTCATCTACCAGGGATCAAGATAACCACTACCCACAAATACTCTCCATTCTCTCCCCTTCTCTTCCTATACCACATCTCATGGAGAAATACAAACTTGATTAACATCACTCCTATTGTGCACAGATGCCACTTTCCCTGGGAAGATGTGAATAGATATCCATTCACCTCAGACAGGACACAGGTAACTAGGGTACAGCCAAAGGAATTGTTGCATCCCAGTCTAGATTGGTGAACCAATTAGTGTATTGGGCTTGTTTACAAGAGCACTGGAGAGGGGTTACTTGCAGAAGCATACGTAACTCAAAAACAGATACATAATTAGAAAGCCCACTTCAACATGGGGGAAAACTCAAAAAAAGCAGTATCCTGGGGTTCTCTGTGCAATGTGGGGCAACTCCACAGGACAAAACTCTCCTCGCTCTACTAAAGATGTGCTGTGAGATCATCTTTTTGTACACTGTAAAGATATGTCTCTACCAAGGCACCTTCTCATTGGCTTAATAAAGAGCTGAATGACCAATAGGACAAGATAGGCAGGTCTTCTGGGGAGATAGAGGAACTGGGGGGGCAGGTAGAATCTGAGAGGTGAGGATTCACCAGCAAGATGTGGAGGAGATCAGATGTACACTGTACTGAGAAAAGGTACCAAGCCACATGACAGAACATAGATTAATATAAATGTGTTAATTTAAAATTATAAGAGCTAGTTGGGAACAAGCCTAAGCTAAGGTCAAGCTTTCATGCTTAATGAGTCTTTGAGTCATTATTCAGGAGCTGGTGGCCCAAAGAAAGACCTGTTTTAAATATGCTCTTAGTCTCTCCCAATAAATGTAAGCATATAGAAGGCAGAGTTGAGGTTGACCTTGAATGACATCACATTCTAGGAATGCAGTGATTAGAAACTAAAGGAGTTGAAGACAAGACACAGTTGCAATATAGGGTGCATTACATTTATAATATACAATTCTCAGAAGCAAATTGAGCATGACCTAAAACTTGATTTACTAATACATTATTGTGTTTTGTGTATAAAACTTTTACTTATGGTCATGAATGTCATCAACAAAGCACAGCACCCTAACTTCTTCCATCAAGCATCACCTCCTAAAGACCTCATTGCCTCCCAACAGCACCGTAAGTTACAATCAAGCCTTTAGCACATGAGGCTTTCTGTGGCACCCTGATACAAACTACAATAGTAATGAACAAGAAATTATCCAAATGAGGGCTCCTGGACAGTGAAGGATCTATGCATGCATGTATTAGACAATAAAGAAATAGTAACTTCTCTACTCATTGTCCTATACCTCAGGGATAAATTATCATACTTTAATAGAGATTTGTGGCTTTTGTGATAAGTTTAATAAAATTGTTTTTGCTGCCCAGAGACCTAGGTTCCTAGAACTGGTCCTGTTACTGTTCACCTAACTATGGTTTTGATCTCTCTCCTCTGTTCCTTATAACCTATATATGATATATCTGGGGCAGTCTGTCTCTCCAGGCCCTGAAAGAATGACAGGGAAACTTCTCCCATGATCTGCAACAGTGTGATTACCTAAACAAGGTCCCAACAACACCACCAATAGACATGCTGTTAAGGAGCAGGGAAATCTCAACGGAATTCCACCCCTAGACAACTACGAGTAGCTAAGGACCTCTTAGGGAGGGAGAATCAGCCTCTCTCAGGGATAGTTCCCCAATTGGTTATCCAATAGCAAGTAGTTAACCCTGAAATCATAAACATACAAATAACATTAAATGAACTTAGCATGTTATATTTGTATATTTATGAGTATATGTAACAATAATAACCAAAGAAAAAGAATCTATGAATATGAGTGGGAGTGGGGTGGGTCATGAGAAGAGTTGAGAAGAGAGGGCATGGAAGGAGTTAGAGGAGAAAAGGAAAGAGGGAAATGATGTAATTATATTTTAGTTAATTTTTAAAATTTTTTATTAAAGTGTTTCATTTTACATCTTCAAAAAAGATCCTACTTTGGATTATAAAACCATGGATTTTTCAAGTTTTTCTACATATAGTTACCTTTATTGCTGTAATGAAGTACCTGGCCTAGCAACTTAAGAGAGGAAAGATTTATCTTGACTCAGGCTGGGGAAGATATACCAACAGAAGCCATTTTGGCTGCAGTGGTAGACAACCATTTTAGCAGACCAGAAAGCAGACACAGGGAAGGAACCGGGACCAAAACAACAACTGTAACACCTGCTCCAATGGCCCAGTTCCTCCAGCATGATCTACCTCTTAAGGTTTCTGTGCTTCTCAAATGGCACCAGCAGGTGAAAACCAAGTGTTCAAACACATGAGCCTGTGGGGAATATTTCACATTAATCATCTTTGGAATCCTCCACTAAGAAACAAAAAATTGTATAAAGAAACACAAACTCTAGTCTCCAAAATACTGGAAGAGAGATCTTCTTAAAGAATTTATGAGTGGCTTGTTCCTTAGCTGAAAAGAAAATTGAGCAGCAACAGCATGCACTACAGTTGCTTCATACTACACAGAACATAGACAAGAGCCTAGCATGTCTGTCCTGTTGCTTCCCATGCCCCCTTCCTTTCTCTTAACTCTTAGTGATATAAGCCACACCCCACCTCCTCAAAGACACTTTCTCTGACTGCTTCCACCCAAACTGTTCCCACTCAGCTCTTACATTTCTCCACTATTTAACTTTACCATGTATCCTATATAGTAATTCTGTTTTATTCTAGTCTGTCTTTCCCATTGGAATGTAAGCTCAACAAAGTCATGCCTTCAGCTTTTTCACTGTTAACACCTACAGTAGCTCAAAGAATTCCTGAAACATAGTAGGCATTCAATAAATACTTATTGTATATGATAAAGTAACTTTCACAGTGTGCCCTGAAATAGTATAGCCATAGACCTATGGAAACACAGGTGAGATTTCATTGCTTCTGTTAGCCACTCGAATACAACCTGCACATTGCACATGGAGCTTCCTGACCTACATTAAGACCTGACCTACAATCCTTCTTTGGCATGCTAAATCCAATCTAACGTTTAGAGTCTTAGCTTCTTCATGTTTGTTATAGGATGCATTTCAGACTTGTACACACAGCACTCAAAGTCATTCACTCCCGTTGTAAGTTTCTATCTCTGGTTTTTAGATGACTTACAAAATGTGAGTACCACTCTCACGTTATTTCACCTACTGAGAATATTGTCTTCCATTCCCTGCCTTCACCCACAAACTTCTTTCTGAACATGCAACTCAATTTTATCCTTCAGGAGATTCTCCTATGTTCTACTGCTCCATTTCATATTCTCAAACATCTAGGGAGTGTCCCTGGATTTCTCCCAAATTCTCAGTAACATCAGTGGCATCCATCAGTCCTTAGCAATCTCTTTAGTGGATTGTCAGTTTATGTTCTATGATATTTATACTCAACAAAATATGGAATCTTTGGTTGAGACAAATGTTTTCGTATTAGTCATAAAGTTAGGGCTATAGAGACTGGAAAGAGGGCTCAGTTGGTACAGTGCTTGCCACACAAGTGTTTAAACCCCAGTAGCCATAGAGGAAAAAAACATAGCCAGAGACACATTCCTGAGGCTTGCTGGTCAACTATCCGAGCCAAATCAAAAATCTCTAGATTTGATGAGAGACCTGCCACAAGAAAAGAAGGTGGAGAGTTATTGAGGAAGACAGCCAGTAGCAAGTTACTGAACTCTGTGTGTGTGTGCGCGCGCGCACATGCACATATACACACATACATATACCACAGAATTGAAGCTATAGTAGGTGTCTGATAAATTATTATTGAACAATTAATGTGAGAACACAAATACTATTCCTAAATAGTGCTGTCTCTGACTCTGATATTATACCAAGGTGTAACATCAGCAACTGAGGGCTATTCTGAGTCAAAATTGTTTATAGCTTGATTACTGTAGGAAGAATGTGATTCAATTGGAAATTTACATTCCTTAAAATTACATGACAAAGACTCAAAGGGCAATTTTCCTATGAAAATAAATAAAGACGAACACTCTTTTTCAGGTCTCTTTTTCCCCAAACTCAGGAACAGAAGTATAAAGTTCTCTGAGAAGTTGTTCGGTATGAAAATTTGGTCATTAATTCTCTTTCTTCCTGCCTTTACTTCTCAGAGTGAGTTCAGACCATCAAGACACATTGATCCTCGGCCAATGGAAAACCCTTCATTCCTCAACCCTGCATGCTTATTAAGCACTGATGAAGGCACAGAATAGTGCTTTGAACCTGCAGGTTGTGTTTCCATTCCCAGCACCCGCAATGTCTCTGGAGTCCTGAGAGGAACTGCCCCAGAAGGACAACAGATGTCACCCTCATGTTTCCTTAATGCTCCTTCTCTTCAACTTGATTTTGTTTGCTTTTAACTCTTTTCAAAAAGAAAACAGTATTCTTGGCTCAAAAATATGGCTTTGCTTTATTTTTGCATAAATTTGCATAATGAAGCAATAACTAAAAATATGGGTAAATAAATTCATTAGTCAACCTACAGTCATTGTATTCAAGTTCAACTACACATGAAAAATACTGATAATTTTTAAGTTAATCGCAACCTGGACCAAGAGGCAAGACTATTCTAGAAGGGCACAGCCTACCAACCCTGTAAGGGACCCAAAGTAATGATGATTGACCTGGGGGATGGTAGCCAATCACTGGGAAATGATGGAAAATCATCACACCTTTCTGAAAATCTGCTTTTCATTTTCATTCACTGGCAAATACATCTGATTAAGAGTCAGGACCTGCCACAGTCTCTGTAATTCTCCTATATTCCCATCTGGAAATGAAACATATTTGAGCCACATGATTCCTTAAGACTTCAAGAGGCCAACCATTTGATGATTGAAACACATTCATCACAGAGAAGAAACATCTACAATGTCAAATACCTTAAGGTTTTAGGAATTAATAAAGTGCTAGAGATCACAGTACATTAAGTACATGAAAGGCTTAGACATTTTCCTACTCTCTTTCTGTTGTGAAGAAATTTCTCAAATCCAGTTGTCTTTGTAACTGAGTCTTGTTATTTTATTGTTTTGGTTTTAGAATTTTATACATGAGTACATTCCTCTCTCCCATGATGCTCCCTGAGCTTTCAGTGTAGGAGTTGTGTTGTAGATATCCACTTTTGAGATGAGAAATCTACAGTCACTAAATCTCTGCACATTGGTCAGTCATGGTTTTCTGCAATGGCTACTGCAAAAAGAAGCTCCTATGGTAATGGGTGAGAGCTGAAATAATTAAGAAAGCCTGTGTTAATTGGTTTAATAGTCTTTCTCTCTAGTGCTCAGCTAGTTCTATGAATCTGGCCTATCTCAAACAAGCCCTCCTGGTGAGGTGACATGTAGTGGCATTTTGTTAGATTTCTGGCCAGTCACTAAACTATGTGGGGCCACAAGAAGGCTAATCAGGAACTTTTCCTCAAATATCAACTAATTAAGTGATTATAGCTCTAGCTAATCCCCTGTCAAGTGGAAGAACACACACAACCTTCTTTGTAAAGTACCCCAAGCAGCCGGGCGGTGGTGGCGCACACCTTTAATCCCAGCACTCGGGAGGCAGAGGCAGGCAGATCTCTGTGAGTTCAAGGCCAGCCTTGGCTACCAAGTGAGTCCCAGGAAAGGTGCAAAGCTACACAGAGAAACCCTGTCTCGAAAAAAGCAAAAAAAAAAAAAAAAAAAAGTACCCCAAGCATTTCTAATAAGGCAAAGACATTTGCTGAGAGAAGTTCTGTTCATAAAAGAATGAAGATTGCTCTAACAAGTGTCCGTGGAATTAGAAATGAAAATAAGTACATTGAAAGAAGCATAGCATCTAAAGACTCAAAGTCAGAAAGGAAAGCACCAGGATAGTCAAACAACATTTTCTCATAGAGAAAGAAAAAAGGTAGTCATGATGCTGTTCCTCTGTTGGTTTTCCAGGAACTGAAATCAGTCCATACCGATTTCATCCATACTCTGACTCCACCTGTATTCCTACACTACTGAGGCAAAACATTACAAACCACAGCTAGGATGGTAGAGCAGTGGTTCTCAACCTTTCTAATGCTGCGACCCTTTAATACAGTTCCTCATGTTGTGGTGACCCCCAACCATAAAATTATTTTGTTGCTATTTCATAACTGTAATTTTGCTACTGTTATGAATTGCAATGTAAATATTTGATATTCAGGATATATTATATGCAACCTGCAAAGGAATTGTGACCACTGTGGTGGAATGATGTTTAAGGGCAAAGCAATGAATGTTTGCATTGTATATCACCATTGCCACTGTCAGACATTAAATAATAAATAACAGTTGGAAACCAAGTTTTGATAAATATAGTTTATTATTGATAATCACACTAACAGTAATGACTACTATTTACCCAATGCTGAGAAATATTCTAAAGTTATTCATTTTCATTTAATATACACAGTGTATAATAGTTAACATCACCTATCAACTTGGTATACTTGGGAAGAGAGACACTCAGTTGAAAAACTGCCTCTAGTAAGTGGCCTATAGGCACATTCTTGAATGGCAATTAATGAGGAAGGGCCCAGCCCACTGTAGGTGGAACCATCCCTAGGCAAAGAAGGACCTGGACTACATAAGAAAGTTAGCTAAGTATGAGCCTGAGAACAAGCCGGTGACCAGTGGTCCTCTGTGGCCTCTGCTTCAGTTCCCGGTTGTCTTCTTGCCAGATGTGGTGGTGCAAGCCTGTTAACTCAGAATTTGGGATCAAGATCAGGTGTTCAAGGTCATCCTTGACTACATAGCCAGTTTGGGGCCAGCTTAGACTACATAAAACCCTGTCTCAAACCAACACAAACAAATCTCTTCTGTGCTGACACTTTTCCTCAGGCTGGTATTGTGTTCCCCAAAATATTGTGCATCCTAATAAACTTAGCTAGGATCAGAGACAGAACAGCCACAATATTAAACATAAAGGTTAGGCAGTGGTAGCACATGCCTTTAATCCTAGCATTCCAGAGGCAGAAATCCATGTGTTCAAGGATACAGACAGGCATGGTGACTCATGCCTTTAATCCCAGAAAGTGAGCCTTTAATCCCAGGGAGTGGTGGTAGAAAGCAGAAAGGTATATAAGGTATGAGGACCAGAAACTAGAAGCTTTTATCTGGTTAAGCTTTAGGCTTTCGAGCAGCAGTTCAGCTGAGAGCCATTGGGATGAGGACACAGAAGCTTCCAGTCTGAGGAAACAGGATCAGCTGAGAAGTTGGCCAGGTGAGGTTAGCTGTGGCTTGTTCCGTCTCTCTGATCTTCCAGTGTTCACCCCAATAACTAGCCACAGGTTTGATTTTATTAAGACTCTTTAAGATTCCTGCTACAACCATCTGTATCTCTTCTCTGGAAAAACATCCTTTCAGGATTATTACCTGTTTTTCACTTGGACTGTTTATTTCCATTCTGTTATGCTACTTAGGTGTTTTTATATAACCTGTTTGTCAGATGTATTGTTTGAAAATACTTTCTCCCATTCCTTAGATTGTCTCTTCACACTGTTGACTTCTTATTCATGAATAGACTTATTTGTGACTCCCTTTTTCTGTTCTAGCTTTTGTCTAAGCTCCTTCTAAAATCAAAACATCATTGTTCAAACCAATATGGTGGATATTTCCTCTAAGTCGAAGCAGTTATTGCGCTTAGGGGTCTTACCTTTAAGTGTTTTACCCATTTGGAGTTGATTTTGTCTATTTTGTGAGAGTGGGGTTCACTCCCATCCTTCTGCATACAATACCTGGTTTTCCTAACACCATTAGTTTAGTGGAGGGGTGGTCCTTTCTCCATGGTGTGTGTTGGGCATGTTTGTCAAAATCCAGTGTGTTCAAAGATACCCCCACAAAAGACTGCTGGCAATGGTCGAGAGACAGCCGGGACTGACCTACTCTGGTGATGGGATGGCCAAACACCCTAATAGTTGTGCCACAAACCCCATCCAAGGACTGAGGAATCTGGATGCAGACATCCACGGCTAGGCCCCTGGTGGAGTGCTGGGAGTCTAATTAGTGAGAAAGAGGAGGGTCTATATGAGCGAGAATTGTTGAAACCAAGGTTGGATAAAGCACAGGGACAAATAACCAAACGAATGAAAACACATGAACTATGAACCAAAGACTGAGGGGTCCCCAACTGGATCAGGCCCTCTGAATAGGTGAGACAGTCGATTGGCTTGATCTGTTCTGGAGGCATCTAGGCAGTGGTACCAGGTCCTGGGCTCATGGCATGAGTTAGCTGTTTGAAACCTGGGACTTATGCAGGGACACTTGGCTCAATCTGGGAGGAGGGGACTGGACCTGCCTGGACTGAGTCTATCAGGTCGATTCCAGTCCTCGAGGGAGACCTTGATCTGGAGGAGGTGAGAATGGGGGGTGGGATGGGGGGAAAGGGAGGGGGGCAGGAAGGGAGAGAACAAGGGAATCTGTGGCTATTATGTAGAACTGAATAGTATTGTAAAATAAAATAAAAAAAAATCCAGTGTGTTGTAAATGCCTAGATTTACTTCAGGTTGGGTTGTTCTCTATGCCATTTTTTTCATGTCTGTTTATATTTCAGGGCCATGCTGTTTTGATTCCTTGGGGTTCATATTATGCAGATAATTTCCAGCATATGTTTATGTTACACTCAGCACACTATCAGTTGGAAATGCACTCAGTACAGCTAAGTTACCAGACAGCACAGCTTAGCAACGCAGCACTCTGTGGATTATGGGTTGTTTACCCCCACAAGCACATGGCTCACTGAGAGCTCCTGCTCACTGCTGTTGCCCAGGACCATGAAGGAGCATCATGGTACACATTGCTAGCCTGGGAAAAGGTCAAAATTCAAAACCTGCTGGCCAGTCTCCACTGGATGTACATCACTTTCACATCATCATCAAGTCAAAAACCATCTTAAGCTGGGACCATCTGTATTTTAAAGTGGCATATTCCTGTTAATTATTGACTCTCTGTGTCACCAACTGGAAAAGAGTGTGAAAACTGTATTGTGATTAATAGGAAAGGGGCAAAGGCCAATAATGAACAAGTAGTTTCAAATGACTCTGGGTTGCTGTGCTCCAAACCCTAGCAGTTGGGTTCTAACAACAGCAGATGCAAATAAGAGATTAGAAATGGATTTTCCAACACATACTGGAATGCAACTATGTGGTGAACAGCACTTGTGTTGGGTAAATGGTGACTATTGCATTGAGAACAATATGTTTCTCTCTGCTGCCCTCTTGGCCAAGAGGCAGACAGCAGCAGCCTATGATGAGATTTCAGAGCCCACAGAACCTCAGACATTTCCACAAACCTGAGCAGGTTCTGCAAAGTTATCGACCATAAAAAAGGAAGGAAGGAAGGAAGGAAGGAAGGAAGGAAGGAAGGAAGGAAGGAAGGAAGGAAGAAGAAAGAAAGAAAGAAAGAAAGAAAGAAAGAAAGAAAGAAAGAAAGGAAGGAAGGAAGGAAGGAAGGAAGGAAGGAAGGAAGGAAGGAAGGAAGGAAGGAAGAAAGAAAGAAAGGAAGAAAGAAAGAAAACCAAGATAGGTATTTTTAACAGAAATGTTTGTTTCTTGGTTCATTGTGAAGGCTGCATTTCCCAGGGTGCCATGCCCTCTGGCTTCTCTTGCATCATTATCACCCAATCCAACAATTGTTATGGCAGCTGCAGTTGAGAGTGCCAGGCATAAAATGAACTGTGGAGTGCATCATGTGAGTCGTCCCTAGAACAACAAGAAAACAAAGTCCATGTGAAAGATGGTACACCTAGGTGAAGACAGTGAGGGTAAGGAAACCGCACAGTGCAAGGCAGGCAGGGGTCAGAGTCCTGGAAGGAGAATGCGCACACCTCAGGAAAAGCACTCATTACTCCTGTGATTCAGAAAGACATTAAGAAAACATGTACTTAGATAAGTCTGAGTATGTTGGTGCAGACCTGCTATCTCAGAACTCATGAGTCTGAGGTAGGAATATAGGGAGTTGGAGGCCAGCCTGTATTACATAACAAACCCATTCTTGTTTTCAAACGTAAGTTAGAAGTTGTAGTTACAGTTTGCATCATTCTTTATTCAATTCTATATTTCCTGTATATTTTACAGTGAACAACACACAGTAATGAGGAACTGTATACTAATATACACAAAGGCCAATACACACAGTTTACAATGGGGAAAATTTTGTAAGTTTTTGTGAAAATAAATTTTAAAAATAAAAAATGTTTGGACACTATTGACTTGGAGCTTACTTAGAACTCTTAACTCTTTTGCCTGTCAATTTTTAATTTCATAGGGCCATACAACAAATAATTCTGTTTCAAAAAATCTGTAACAAAATGAATTCTTAAATCCATGAGTATTGGCCTTATTAAAAAGAGAGAGGAGGGAGTAAACTTTTAAGTTTGCAAACAATGCTTTAGTCCATACAAAGATGATTTGTTTGGCCCTGCTTGTTAAGAGGGAAATCAAAAATCAATGTGAATGAACAAGCCCACAAAGTCCAAGGATGATAGAGAAACTGTAAGAACATGATTTTATACCTATGAAGACAGCAAGAATAGAAAGCATTCAGAAATTTATACATCAAATGAAGTCTTTAGGGCATATATTATTCCAAGTATCAATGACTTTAAAAATCAATATCAAATATGTAGGCGGTCCTAAGCTAGGAACACCTCCAAGGAGATTATCAGATTGTGATTACATGGATCGTTGGAACCTATAATGGCACACGCTTATAATCTCAGGACTGGGAAAGGATGAGGAAGGGGCATCACAAGCTAGGGCTAGCCTATGTTACACGGTGAGACCTTGTTTCAGAAAATAAAAAGTAAAGGAAACCAATTCCCTACCATCTTGCTACCTTGCTGATGTGTTAGAGCTTTAACATGCAGTCTTTGTGTACTTATGAGAGTACCATGGCTTAACATGGGAAAGTCATACTTCCCACAACTGTGTGGCTTTCTACACGCTAGAGAAGGTTCCATGGAGCACTGGGATTAACAAGTATCCGAGAAAGCAGACTATCTCTTCTTCTTGGGGCACAAATTTTAATGTGTGTAGCTGCCACAAGGTGACAACAGCAATTGTACAGAGTAGCAGAAAGATGGGGAGGACAAATGAACCCAGTCAGTCATGGGACTCTTCATCTTACATAATACAATATGAATTCTAGATATACTGCAGATGCTGATCATTATAATGAGTCACTGGAAATAAATAATGCAGAGGTGTAACTAAAAAGCTGCAGGATAGCTTTATTTTTAAAGAATATTTAAATGATCCAGAAGGGTAGGAAAGGAGCAAGTGGACTTTAACACAGAGTGACAGTAGAAACATTGAAAACTACATGGAAGATACAGATTTAATCATATCAATAACTCTGTTGTAGAATATTAGTTGAAGATGTGTTACATTCATTTATGCTGTGGAATATTTGTTTAATGATTCAAAGATGTGTTACATTCTTTTACATTGCATTGGTTTAACTCTGTGAAACTGTTAAACTGTGCCTGTCTAAAACACCTGATGACCTAATAAAGAGCTGAATGGCCAATATCTAGGCAGGAAAAAGGATAGGCAGAGCTGCCAGGCAGAGAGAATAAATAGGAGAAGGAAAGAAGAGAGAGATGTGAGAAAAAGAGAGGAAGAGGATTATGCCAGGGGCCAGCCACCTAGTTACACAGCCAGCCACAAAGTAAGAAGGAAAGAAAGTTATATAGAATAAAGAAAGGTGAAAAACTTAGAGGCAAAAAGTAGACAGGATAATTTAAGAAAAGTAGGCTAGAAATGAGCCAAGCTAAGCCTGGGCATTTTATAAGGAATAATAAATCTCTGTGTATTTACTTGGGAGCTGGGTGGTGGACCTCCAAAGAGCAAAGAGAAAAAAATAGCCAACTACATGTCTCTATTAGATGTTCAGGAAGCAACTCATATTTTTAAAAAAATTGGCTATTATCAGAATGGATAAAAGAGCAAAGTTAACACGTCAAGTTTGGTAGCATACAACTATAATTCCAGCACTCACGAGGCTGAGACAGAAAGATTGCAGCTACAAGGCCAGCCTGAGCTGCATAGCTACAAGGCCAGCCTGAGCTACATAGCAAGGTCCATCCCAGACTGGACCACATAATGGTCCACCCCCCAAACCAATTAACACCTACAAATAAAGAGTGAGAACAAAAACATACTGCTTTAGAGAGACGAGCTTTATGTATAAAGTAGATTAAGTTGATGGTAAATAGGGAGAAAAATACATAGTATGCAAAAAAAAAATCCAGAGTTATGAAGGCTAGAGTATTTCATTTCTATCTTACAAGACTTAAATGCAATGTAGATCATCAGCTATCATAAAATCATTTAAATTAATCATGGGTCAGGGATGGGCTCCCCCCTCCCAGAAAAACTATAGATGATTAAAGGTTGCTGGGAGAGGGGGTCATATTCTTCAATGGAATAGACACTGGAACATCGTCTCTAGTCAAGAAAATAACCTCCTAATGACAAATTTGGGAAAATGAAGAGGAGAGGTGGCTGGGTGGGGAGAGGACTTGGGGAGAAGGGATTTTCTGGGACAAGAAATAGGAAAGAAAGAATAATGGGGAGGAAAACATTGGTAAAGGAGTATTATGTGTGCATAAAATTGTAAAAGTAATTAACTTTTAGAGAGAGAGAAATAAATGAGACCTTATGCTGAGCAGTATAACTCTTTACACATAAAGATATTTTAGTTGCAAAAAATTTCTTTGAAACTTTTCCAAAAAGATATGACATGTATGAATCTATGTATATAATACTGAGTTTGAAATACATGTAGAAAAATGTCAGAAAGATATATATGTATACATATACGTGTGTGTGTATATGTGTGTGTGCACGTGTATTCAACATTCCCTCAGCAATGGATAAAGAGCCAAGCACAATATCTTAGAAACAGATCATCTGGAAAACACCCTAAACCACAGGGACATAATGAGTCCAAACAGAATCAGACACTGTGAGTACACATCATTTTATGGTATGCATGTACATATGTCCACCAAGACAGAACACAGAACCTTAAAGCAAGTTTCCATGAATTTGAAAAGATGGAAATGCAGAGTACATCTTCTCACTATATAACAGAACTAAGTCAGAAGTCAAAAATGGAAATATGTGTGTGATTTCAATACATGTGAGACTTTGCAGGTCTCTGAGAACATCAGGGGTAGAAAGTATTTAAAGTTGATTAATCCTGCCTCATTAAGTATAAGCCAAAATAAATCAAGTTAAAATTGCTTTCTCTTTGAGAGTCACATTGAGAAGATGTAAAGAGAATTACGCCAAAACAAAGATAAGCATCCAAACACATGCTCAGTGACAAAGGCCAAGCAAAATTACTGTATGAACTCATAGAAAATTCTAGAAAATGCCAACCAAACAATAGCAACAGAAAGCAGATCAGCAGATGCCTTGGGCAGATGAGCGGTCGATTACAAAGAGGCAGGGAGAAACTTGGGATTCTAAAATGATTCTGTGTTCGGATTTAGTCAGGGTACCTGGCTGTGTCACTTACACTGTCTCTCCATGTAAAGTGCATGGAACAGAAAAAGGGGTGTAAAAGCAAAAATCAATGGTCAGTTTATTATGGAGGGCTCAGCTGCACCTGAAGCCCCACATCAGAGCTCTAAGTACATTGAGTTTAAGACCCCAGCAGTTACTTTTCCTACTACTTAACACCAAATACAAACTTTATTTTAAGGCCGCTAGGCCAGTTTTTTAACATTAATTTTTATTGGCTCAGGTATTTTTTAATATAGAAGAGAGCAACATGGCCAAAGTTACCCTGTGGCACAGTTAGTTTGCCTGCCATCCTGAATCATCACGGGTGGCCCTTCACAAAGGTCAGTGCCCTAGTAAACATGTTCTAAAGCACCATGCTAAAGCACGAGATCAACCACATCAGCCACAGAGTAGGTTGGAACGTGGTGACAAGGACTGAGGGATGGGCAGAGGCTGGATTTGCTCATCCCTGTGTACAGGGCCATCATGTAGTCCAGACCAGAGCCAACCTGAGTACACCCTGGGACAGGCTACAGTTTCAGAGATGCTAGACTCGTGCACTGAGATCAGAAGGGGTTGCAGTGGCTCAGCTGGGAGCATGCTTACCACACAAGCATGAGGACCTGAATGAGCTCTAACTCAGGCTGCAGCAGCACACACCTGCCACACCAGCTCCCGGGGTCAGGCAGACACATTTGTTGGCTGGCGAAGCCAGCCAATCCATAAGCTCCAATTTCAAGGAGGGACTCTGTCTCAAAAGATAAGGTGAAAGACTAGAGAGAGGACTCAGAAGGTAAGGATGCTTGTGGCCAGGCCCGACAACCTGAGTGTGATCCCTAAAAACAACATAGTAGAAGGAGAGAACTGACTTCTGCAAGTTGTCCTCTACCTCCATGGGTACAGCATACCACACATGTGTACACACACACACACACACACACACACACACACACGATAGATAGATAGATAGATAGATAGATAGATAGATAGATAGATAGATAGATAGTTAAGCTTATGTGTACATTCGAGTGGAGACTCCCAGGGCTGACCTCTGGCCTCCACATGCAAGCACACAAGTACTCACATGAACATACAGATACACAGCTATCAGAAGGCAACCATCAAAACAGATTCTCCAGATTACAGGGGGAGGAAAGACTATGGGCTGGCGTTGGCACACAGCTGTTTCCTTTTAATGGGAACATCCCACCCTTAGCAGGAGAGGAAAGGCCCATAAGGAAGATTAGGAAACTTAAAAGTCTCCGAAAGTTCAGAGAATGACAAGATTTACAGGCCTCTTTTCAAGGTCACATAAGCAGTAATAATTTCTGGGGAGAGGGGACTCTTAAGTGGAGCTGCCTGCAAATTGGGCAGGGAGCAGGAAGGATGCACCTGTACATTGCCACCCATCCTGGGGTGGGCTTTTCAGTGCCGCAGTGGTCTTTGAATCACCTCTGCTCCTGTACCCCCTTGCCCGCATTCCTGTGAATAACCCCAGTAAACTCACTGTCTCACTGAGCTAGACTTGAATGGAATCTTTTCTTTGGTCTGTGGTCAGTGCACTATTTGGGGTGAATTGACGTTTGCTCATGTCTCCTGGGGAAAAGTCACGCACCATGAATATCCTAAAATTTTGAATGATGAAATACAAGATTTTTTTTTAAAGAAACAAATGCATAAATTTTTTTAAAAGCATTTGAGGACTGGGAGAGTATGGGTCTGTCATTAGATACTAATTCTAATTCCTACACTAATACAAATTGCATACATATGTGAATAAGTTGTAAGATGAAGATGGAGTAGAGAGGACAGTCGGGGCCTTGGACCGCAGGCTTGAAGATGACTTCTAATGCACACTGACAACAGGACAGCAGTGCCCTGAGGTGTGGCAAGGCCTAGCTCCTAGCTCAGGACATCTGTCAGTGAGCATCCCTCCCAGGCGCCTGTGATGGAAAGTCCTGCAGACTTTTCGTTGCTGGGGCTTAAGCAATCCAAATGCCCGCTAGACATCAGCATTAAGTCCCTCATTACTCTCACAGATCTTCCAAAGTCAAAGTGACCCGAAGAAAGAAAGTCAAAGGGAATGTAGATGAATTGTGTGTTTAGCTGTGGAGGGGGAAATAATGAGTGTTGGAAGGTCTGGAACCTCAAGATGTCGCCTGGGTATTGTGTGGAAGGCACAGAACCAGCCGTGGGGAAGCCAAGGAGCCATCTGTGCTATGGAGGTCTTCGAGGCAAGCAAACCGCTTCACCACCACACCCACCCCCAGCTATAAAGTGAGAGGACTAACTCAAAAGAAGGGGTGCCGCTGCTGTTTCCTCCCAGCTGCAAGATTTTAAAGTCTAGGCATGATGAGTGTCAAGAACTAGATGGAATACGTTCAATAAGGGCAAGGAATTCGATTTTCCGAGACTAAATCGGCAACAGACACTGATCCCGTGCCCTTACCAACCTGTAGGTGCTTGCTCCACAAAGCCACGCTTACAGAAGGAGGTGACCATGTTAGCAGTCTGATGAGACAAAAACAATGGCAGGCAGCCCTGACCCTTGTTTTTGTTAATAAGGTGCTGCCCCCTGCAGTTGGAGAACAACAAAGCACTTGCGTTTAAGGTTTAATGGTAAAACCTACCTCAAATTATCTTAATATCACTATTTTTTGCATTTGTGGGTAGTGATGGCGCTTTTTTGTTTTAGGATGATTAGAAAAAGACAGGATAAAAGGTTTTAAACAAGGAATCACAGAGGAACAAATGCTTCCCCCTTGTGAAGTCAGTGTGAGGGGCACTCAGCTGTCTTTGCCTCCTCTGTAGAGCCTGGCTTTCTTCTCTTTGTCTGTCTGGTTTGCAGCTGAAGGCAGAACAATCCCCTCCTTTCTGTATTAGTCAGCCTTGAAGGGTCTGTAAGAAAACAGTGATACCAAATGCGGCAGCCACTGAGAAAGCATAATAGCACAAAAACTAACAGGCTATGTGCTAGCCTAAATATGTCTAGGGTGAATGATTATTATTGCTACAGTTCAATAAGTTTCTGTCTTTGATGTGGGGGGTTGCAATTAGGAAGTGTGGAGTGAATTAAAACGTGTGAACTCTGGTCTCAGGGGTTACCTAAGTTTGAAAGGCAGCTCTGGTTTCCACTAGCTACAGTAACTTACATCATAACACCTCTTTGTGCCTCACTTTCATCAGCTGTGAAATAAGAATAAACAAAGTCAGGGAGGAAGACGGGAGTAATCTGGCTTCCCACTGCCCCATTTATCTGCCCTTCCATCTCTGAACCCATGATTCTTTTCTGCATCTTTTTCTTTCATGACAACCATCATCCTGGAGAAACGAGAGTCAGAGAATCACAGAGCAAGTGTCTATAGTGATGTTCAGTCCTATCAGACACAAAGAGAAGAGACTAAGAACTAGGGAGATGAGCCGAGAGTCCCAGTGGGATGTGCCCAGCATCAGTCTTCATATCAGACATGGCAACACCCCACACCCTCCAACACACACGTCTCATACAGAACTCTGAGTTCTTCTATGCCCCCTCTTTTCCTTCCTTTCTGAATGCCCTCTCTCTCTTTCCTACTTTCTCTCCCTTACACTCAAGTACATTTCACTCTAATACAGGGCTGCCGACTATTATCTTGCTCAATTGTGCTCTTAACGACCTTTCTAATTTGGTTTCTCTAATTCCCCTTGTGCTGAAATAAATAGCATAGATGTTTCAATGTAGGGCAACATAAGAATTGCGTGCTTATTTAAGTAGCATAAGAACTTGTATACATGGAAAAAGGAAAACACAAATTTTAAGTCACTCATGATTTTTCTTTTAGAGAATTAATTTATCAAGAATGTAACAATGAACAAGCCAGGCATGGTAGGGCCTGCCTGTCATCTCAGAATGTAGGAGGTGAAAACAGTAGAATTAGAAAGTCAAAACCATCCTCAGCTACATAGTGAGTTCAAGGCCAGTCTGAGCTACATGAGATTCATATATACATATATATATGAATGAATGGAATTGATAGTGGTTTTGAAGTTTAGTGCATCCATTCCATCCATATGTGCAGGAATACATCCCATAAACTAAGAGGGCATGTATAGTCAAGTCTCTTGAATCTTTTGTTTTCCTGGGTTGGGTTTTGTCAACCATCTAGCCACCAGATACTTGGCCATGAAGGCACATTTAACTGCACAATTTAAATATGTTGTCAAATATTGAGTAACTCTTTTTGTAATGAGTTTAGTACTACATTAGACAAGACAGAAATGCCCACTATTAAAGTTTACAGTTTAGTGAGGAAAACATAATGATAAATATACAAATAATTTAGTTCACTAAACATTAAAATGGAGATAGCTCTCCTGTCCCTCTTGGCCTCAGCCAAGAAGGAAATGTACACAAGAAGGTGTGTAATCCCATCCTAGTTGGAGACATAAAAAATTAACACTAAAAACTACACGTAGCTACGAATAGAGATTGCTGCTGTAGGAAGAGGGCAGAATGCCATCCTGTGGCTAAGGAAAAGAACTCTGTTATCTGGGGTGCCTAGGAAGTTTTCACCATGGGCACCTGAGCAATGAGTGGATCCTAAAAAAAGCTCTGGGTAAAACAGCTTGGGGAAGTGCTAACTCACCACCAAGCTCGGGTCCTGTGGGCTTTGTTCTGAACACAGGCCAGACTGGCCAGCAGACTAAAAGTGAAGAAATGGGACAAGATTAAACAGGAGAATGTCAGTGGAAGAGAGTGATGTTTCAGTTAGTACAGGAGAGCTATTGTGCAGCTCCAAGAACCACCTCCTCTGCTCTTTCAAAAGACCTGGGTTTGAATCCCAGCATCTATGTGGAGGCTCACACCATTGGTAACCCAAGTTCTAGGAGATTTGACATGTTCTTCTGACCTCCAGTAACATACATGTGAACACACACACACACACACACACACACACACACACACACACACACACATAAAACTGGCCTACTCAGGAATTTGTCTGTCATGGATCTGTCCCCTAGTTTCATAGACAATCAGATAAACAACTCCACCTTGTCTTGGTGGTGAGGATGCCAGCATGTGTGCCCCCATTATCATCTGTTCTGTTTTGACAGGTGCAGGTCAGTCCACACCAATGGCCTTACACAAATTATATTTAACAAGTAAACTAAGTCAGTCACTGGAAGACAAAAGCCACATGATCTCACATACGTGTATATTTTAATAACAGTTAAACTCACTTTGGGGGAAGAAAAGTGGGGGTGACTGGAGGCTGGGAGAAGTGGGGCAGAAACTGGGCAGGGGTGAGGCAAGGTTGTCATATTTCAGTTAGAAAACACCTAAGAGTTCAGTTGTCCAGCTTGCTAACTATAGTTGATAACAGTGTATAGGGTGTGAAGATTCCTGGGAGATTTCAAGTGTTCTCAACTCAGATAAGGTATATGGGGTCTTGCCTGTATAAATTAGCTTGATTTAGACATCTCACAATGTAAACATTTTCTCAAACTATCATGTTGTTCACCATAAATGTATATGATCACAACAGATTGTTCATAGGGTTTAGGGATTCCTAGTGGAAGAGAATTCGTGCCTGCCCCACAGTGCATCTTCATTATGATTTGAAGGTTTGGGGGAGAGCTTTGTGTGCCAAAAGAATTTCTGGTTCTGCCGTAAACTTCATCAATAGAATCTTCCTTTGGCTTTGGACAGGTACAGCTCTCAGGGATTTCTAAATGAAATGCAAATATGTGAAGCAAGGTTTACACCATCTGCCCTTCATTCACCTTGGAAGGCTTTACTTTTTTTTTTTTTTTTTTTTTTTTTTTTTTTTGGTTTTTCGAGACAGGGTTTCTCTGTGTAGCTTTGCGCCTCTCCTGGAACTCACTTGGTAGCCCAGGCTGGCCTCGAACTCACAGAGATCCGCCTGGCTCTGCCTCCCGAGTGCTGGGATTAAAGGCGTGCACCACCACCGCCCGGCCTTAGAAGGCTTTAGAAGCTAGCTGGGCAGAAGTCTGGGGAAGTTTAAACCAAGAGTAAACAGGAAGAAGCAGAAACCGTCTACCTGCAGCAGTGTCTTCAGAGTCTGCTTCAGAGTCTCCGACAGCTTCTAGCTGCCATGTCTGAGCTCGGTGTTGTCTTCTTGGCATTCAAACACACAGCTTTGCGTGCGTAACTCATTGAACCAGACGGACAAAGTGCAGCTAGAGCCACCTAGAATATAATAAAAATTGAGAGCAAGCCAAGCTGTTCTTTCAAAGAAGAATAAGATGTTTATCCCCATACATTGAAAGAAGATCAAAAGGGAAACTAATTATGCCAGAAAAGCATATCCACCAGAAATAGGGAAAAGAAAGATGCTTGGGGTGATTAAAATTAAACCCTTCAGGATGAGAAAATAGTTGGAAATTGAGTAAGAACTCATTGAAGACAGAAAGACCCAAGAAAAGTCAGTATGTGGTTCAGGACAAATGTAGAGGCTTCCAGCCATAATAATTATATTTACATGTAAAATTCCAGTTATTTTTTTATTTGTTTATAATTAAAAAACCTGAGATTGAAATCTTTCTAAGCAGACACCCGAGTCAGCCTCTGCTGCTCAGTGATGACTCTGTTAGCAGCTAGAAGCTGTCAGAGGGGCCAAAAAGATGACTCAGCACATAAAAGCACTTGCCATGCAAGCCTGATGCCCTGAGTTCGATCCCCAGAACCCACACAAAGGTGGAAGGACAGAACCTGCTCCACAAACTTGTCCTCTGACTCAACACACATACATACATGCACACACACATGCACACACACACACGCACACGCACACGCACACGCACACGCACACATGCACACACAAGTAAAAGAAATTTAAGAAAAAGAACCTACCATAGGAAATTACAGAATTGTAGCAGGGTTGCCAATGGTCCAATTTATGATTTATGTAGGTGATTCTATAACTCACTGTTAAAATAAAACAGGGAACAAGAATGGGTGCAGAAGGGAATTTAAGTGGACAGTAAGAGTTCAGACAGTTGATCAAACCTAAACTGAGGGAGGAGGTTGATGATGATGATGAAAATGATGATGATGATAACGATGCCGATGATTTTGGTGGTTAAAAAAAAAAAAAAAAAAACTTCAATATACTGTGGAACTTTGTTCTAGCACTTTTTAAAGCATTTAGCATGTATTCATTTAATTAATGCTTACCAAAAAATCTATAAGGTAAGATCTATCACTAAACAAAAGCTGGATCATTTGTCTGAAAGAACAGAGTAAGTGGGACAGGAAAGCTGGAAGTGAGTAAAAAAGAAGAAAAAACAGTGGCCGGGGAGGCTCATGTGTTTGAACATTTGGTTCCCGCTTGATTAGGAGGTGTGGCTTTGTTGGAAGAGGTGAGTCACTGGGGGTAGGCTTTGAGGCTTCAAAAGCTTATGCCACACCCAGTCCCCCTCCCTCTCTCCCTCTCCAGGTCTGTCTCTCCCTCCCCTCTCTCTGCCTTCTGCCTACAGACCAGTATGTAGCTCTCAGCACCCTCCCTGCTTACTGGCACCCTCCCACTATAGTGATCATGGGCTAAACCTCTGAACCTGTGAGCAAGCTCCCAGTTAAATGCTTTCTTTTATAAGCTGCCTTGGTCATGGTGTCTCTTCACAGTAATAGAACAGACTAAGACAGGAAGGTATTCAGAAAAAAATTAGGGAGTGGTATTTCAAGAAGTATTTAAGGAAAAACTTGGTAAAATTTTGTAGTGAATTATGGTTTTTTAATCACAGCTTCTGGCAGAAGCAGAGTTGTCTCAGCACTTAAGAGCCCGCACTGTTTTACAGAAAACCAGGTTCCCAGCACACGCGTGGCAGCTCAAGGCTGCCTGTAATCCCAGCTCCAGGAAAACCAATGCCTTCCTCTGGTCTTCTTGGGTACTGCACTCATGTGCACATAGAATTATCACAAAAACACATAAATAAAAATATATAGCTCGGGCGGCAGGAGAGATGGGTTACTGGTTATGAGCATTTTCACTCTTGCCAAGGCCTCAAGTTCCACAGGGTGGCTCAAAACAGTCTGTAACTCCAGTCCCAGGGATTCAATACCTTCTTCTGCCCTCTGTGGGCACCAAACACACACATGGTGTACAGACATGCATGCAGACAACACACCCATACACATAAAATAAAAATAAATGAATCCTTAAAGATAATAACAGTAACAGAGCATTTACATGCTTTAAATAAATTTAATCTTTAAAGACAAATATTAAAATAAAGAGACTGGCTTTTTAAAAAAATGATTAAACATTCATTCCCAAAAGTTATATAATTCCAAGTCAACACCCCTGAATAAATGAAAAATTTCTAAGTACTAGAAGAGAGGTTTTATGGCTGAAAAGCACACAGAGCCAAGGCCCCCAAGCACTGGGGGGTAAGTCAGGGAGAAGACAACCCACGTTAGGAATGACAGGGAACATCCTGTGGACGTTGTGGGGACAAAGAGAATGCTCTGAACAGCTAATGACAATTCATGTAAATAGGACAAGTGGACAAATTCCCAGAAAAAAATGACTCAATGAGAAAGGAAGCATGAACAGTCTTACAGTCATGAAAGGAACTGAGTCAACAGTGAGAACTCTTCCCATAACCCAGTCCCAGGCACCATGATTCCATTGGCTAGTGAGCCACACATAATTTATGCTTATTTGAAGAGCTGGCATACTTCTGATACCAAAACACAATGGAACAGTTAGTATGAAAAAAAAAAAATCACATGCCAATCTTACTATACATCAAGAGAGAAATTTTCTCAACAAAATAGCAGCAAGCTAAATCTAACAATATCTGAAACTGATACTGCATTTTAATAAATGAGAGTTTACTAAATCTAACAATATCTGAAACTGATGCTGCATTTTAATAAATGAGAGTTTACATGAAGAATATAAACTCAGTTTAACATGAGAAAAGCAGTTTGACTCTACATTGTTGTGTTACCTGAATATCAAACAGGCAAGAAAATCCTCCCATAGCTAATGTTTATAATGTTTATAAAAGGGACTCAATAAAAACAGACTAGAAGCAGCTCTATGGATAAAAGCACATGCTCCTCTTGCAGAGAACAAGTGCTCAGTTTCAGTGTCAGGAAGCTCACAACCCCCTGTAAGCCCAATTCTATGGTATCCGATATCCTCTTCTGGACTCTGGGAGCACTGAATGGACATGGTGCACATACAGACAAGCAGGCACACCTACATACAAATAAATGAATTTTTTTTAATTTAAGTAGACTAAAAAGGAATAGTTTAATCTAGTAAAGCAGGAGTTGGGAAGCTGTTCTTCCATGTGATCTCTATTATAGTACAACAAGACAACCACTCTGTTGGTAATAAAAGTAGCCACAGAGAATGTCTATGTATGAATGAATGTGTCTGTGTTCTCACGATACTTTCATTGCAAACCTATTACAGCTTTGATTTGGCCCATGGTCCATATATACACTGTCAATCCTGGGTTCAAGAATATCTATAAAATGTAACAGATTGGAACATCGATGGTGAAATCCTGTCCTGTGAAGCAGGCACAGGGGAACAGTCATTACCATTATAACCATGACTCCTGTTGTATTTTATTATCAATCAGAGCATCACACAAAGTACTAAAGAACAGAGAGCCTGGGAATCAAACCCAGAGCCTTGAACATACTTGGCAAGCACTCGACCACTGAACTACAACCCTAGCCCTTTTAAATAAGTTCCTAATAAGTAGGATTTTATGTGGGCCATAGACATAGGAATCAATATAAAAACTCCTACAAAGTAATAAAATAATAAAATTAAAGAGGTTGGAGAAATGGCTCAGGAGTTAAGAGCACTGGCTTTTCTTCCAGAAGACCCAGGTTTGATTCCCAGCAACTACATGGCAGTTTACAACCTAGTAACTCCAGTTCCAAGGGAGTCAATGCCGCCTTCTAGCCTCTGTGAGCACTGCTCACATATGGTACACTTACATGTGTACAGGCACCCACATAAAATAAAGATAAATCAATTAAAAGCAATGCATTTGCAATAATATAAATATGTAAAGTGCCTATGAAGAAATACACAAAAAATGTGTATCACTTAAAACTAATCAAAACATTTAAAATGACCTAACAGAAATAGAAAATATGCTCATTGGTTTCCATGTCTGTATTTTAAAGTTATTAGTTCTCCTATGATGAGTATGTACTACATAACTGAACAAAATTTCAGTGTACCTGTATGTCCAAGAGTATGGCAAGCTGTCTCTGAAATAGATCAAAAACTCAAAAAGTCACAATTAGCCAAAATACTTTGGAAGAACAAAGTAGAGTAGCTTTCTCCAAAAGATATCCAGATTGTAACTCAAGTAAATAAAAAAACATGATGTTAGTTTACTGACAGAGAACTTGGGCTCAGGCCACAACGGAATAAGCAGCTACACAAGGCACGTTCCACAAAGTCACAGAAGCTGTCTAATTAAATGATTCTAGGAAAACCGTACATCCATGTGAGATTCAATTAAAATCAGACTTATTTATACAGTTTATTAACATGAATTTATCTCCAGATAATAACCTTTTAAAACAAAAACTTTAGGGTAGGGTATGAGTTCTTGTAAAACCACAAACAAGGAGGGAATGATGGACAGAGCCAATGCATCGCCTTAAAGAACTGTCAAGAAACAACAGAGACCACTGGGAAAGATATCCACAGTACATAAACACAAAGGAAACTGTAACCTCAAATCTTAAAACTTCTTCCATAAACCATTTTTTAAAGAATATATAGAGACTGAAGAGATGATTCAGCACCCAAGTTTGGTTCTTAGCACCCATGTTGGGTAGTTCACAACTGCTTATAACTCCAGCTCTAGGGGATCTGGTACCCTCTTCTGGCCTCCACAGGCATCTGAACACATGTGCATACACACATAAATAAATAAATAAATAAATAAATAAATAAATAAATAAATAAATAAATAAATAAATAAATATTTTTAAAACAATATACTATAAAGGGCTGAGGTGTCAACTTGTTTAGAACGCACAGGTCTCTGGGTTCAGTCTCCAGCTATACACATGCAGAAAGAGAGAGAAGAAAAATGAACAAACATTTTTCACTGGCAGAGTATGAAAGAAAATGTTGTCTAAATGGAAAAATAAGCATATGCTTATGCTGAACTCATTAGTAACAGAGGGCATGCAAATTTCCATAGTTGTTTACATATTCATCAGACTAAGACATTTAAAGTTCAATGTACTTCATGTTAGTCAGGAAGCTGCAATAAGAATTCCCAAGCAGTGCTGAAGAATCTCTTGAACTTATGTAGAAAATTGAAGATTTATATTTCATTCCACTCAACAACCCCACATCTAGAGAAACTAACACAAACTTACACTAGAATACAAATATGGCTATGCCTGGCAACAAGCCCAACATCTTCCAACATAGGACATTAAAAAAATGTGGTGTGTCCATAGAACACACACTGTATAACAATGAAAATGAATGTATCAAATGTGCCTACAGCATATACAACGCAGATATGCCTCACACATGTTTAAGATTTAAAGTAGTGATAATCAAATGAAATCGGACTTTTAATGGTGAGGCTGAAACATGACCTAGAAGTGTACTCGTAGGTGTTGCTTTCTCTTTATATTTCATGTCAAGCAATGGAATGGATGCTAAGAAATAGGCTGTGATTAGGTTGAGAACTCGCAGAGAGCTGGCTTTGCTCTATTTCTTGACCTTACTTGTAGCTACTCAATGTTCCACAGCAAAGAAAGCAAAGCAACACAAACACTAGAGCAGTGTTTTCTGCAAACATTAGATTCTTGGTCACTGAAATGAGTTTTTATTCTGCTTTATCAACTAGCTTTTTTTTTTTTTACACACTTTTACATTTTCTCCCACTCAAATTCATTTCCTCATATTACTGAGATTCATTCTCAGAAAAATATGAGACCTCTCTTGCTTATCTGTATTCAGGAAATATAGGTGCAATAACATATCCAACATTTCCCAAGGCCTACTCTGTGAACATGTAAATTCCCATCAGCAACATTTCAAGGGATGAAATGCCCATAGAGAAGTTTCTCAGACGTGTGTTGTCAGACCACCAAATGCACAATGTGGGAAATTATTTGTGTTAAGAAGCTTTCTGTCACTGTAACAAAACACCTGAATAAATCAACTTAAAGATGGGGGTGAGTATTAGAGCTCATAGTTTCTGATGTTTTAGTCCAATGATTATTTGACTCTCTTACTCTGGGCCTGTGGTTGTTCGTCAAGGCAGGAGCAACTTGCTTACTCACTTCTAATAGGCCACAGGCAGCAACGAGGGAATGGAGGAATTAGAGCTCCACTATCTACAAGGCATGCCTCTAAAGACCCAACTTCCTCCACTTAGGGCCCACCCCCTGAAGGTTCCACCACCTCCCTCTGAATATAGTCAGAAGACCAAGCTTTTAACCTGCTGTCCTACATGGAAAGTCTCTGATCCTAACTACAACCTCATCTATCCTTCAAATTCATGGGTGGAAAATCTAGCCCTGAATATGTCTATATTCAGAGACAGTGCTTTCTTAACTCCTGAAGTTAAATGAGACCATAAATTGGAAGCCTCACTCAAGGGGACTGACATTTTCACAAGAAAAGGCAGAGACACCCAAGACATTGGCTTCACAGAGAGGACACAGGTGAGCAGAGAGAGAAGGAGCAGTCAGCTAGCCAAAGTGAGAATCCTTAATAAGTAGAATCTGTTCACACTTGGATTTTGGACTTCAAGGTCTCAGAGTTGAGAGGAAAACTAAAGTTTCATTGTTTAAATAACTGCAACAAAAACAAGAAGATACGAATCTGACCAGATACAGAACACACAAAAGTAATATGAATGTGCCAAGATGGGGTTATCTCTATGTCTGACACACTGACAGAGTCTAAAAAGGACAGCATCACAAAAGATGCTGTGGATATCAGGCAGGGAGGGCTTAGAGCAAACTCAATAGTCAAACTATCTGATCCTGGTCTGGCCATGGCTCAGTGGGTCAAAGTACTTGCCTCCATGACCTGAGCTGGATTCCTGGACCCACATAGTAAAGGAAAGACTCCAGTGAGACTCCTCTGACCTCTACACATGGACCGTAGCATACACACACACACACACACACACACACACACACACACACACAAAGTAAATAAAAGTATTAAAATTTAATTATATATATAAACTATATTATATATCATATATATACATATATATATATGATCCTAGAGCAACTAAGACAAAGAATGTTTGAAATGTATCAGGAAACCCATTAACTGTATGCTAATTTAAAATAAAATAACACAGAAGAAATATTTAAATCAAAAGAAAATAGAAATGTGTTCTTTTTCAGGGGTTTCCAAAATTCTACCAAAAATGCTGTTGTACATACAGAGGATATAAAAAAGCTTAGTTTAGGTAACTATTTCAAAGGCTGGATTTTTAGCCATTTCTGAAATATCAGTCTCACATATCCTATAGAAGTCATCTTAGCACCATTCATTTAAACTGAGAATTTAAAATGGCACTAATAGACACCATTGAAGCCACTAAGTGGTAACAATTCCTGCATCCAGTTTTCATTTAGTTAGGCCTAGAATCTGTCTTCCCAGTTCTATTTTGAGACTTTGGTTCATGTCTCCGATGGTGTTGCCAATAAAGCCGCCGGATGCCATTAATCTCACTTCTTTGAATGAATAAATCATTCAGCAGAGTAATTAAACAATAAACACATCAAAGTAAAACTAATTCAAGCTAAGTCTAGACACCCACTGGGCAGTTATAAGACAAGCTTATTACAATCGTCTCCACTTGAACTTGAAGCTGCTTTGGTGAGTCTTTACACAGAAGTAAGACTTGAGATTGTTATGGAAGTACCTAGCCCTGTAGCGCAGACATCAAAACTCCCCAGGGATGCCAGCCTCATGTCTGCAAAGTTTCCCTGGGCCATTACCGTATAAGCCTAGGGTTGGTGTCAAACTCTGTTTGTCAGTATTCCACCACACACAGCACACCCCAGGCTTGTCACTGGGCCACCTCTCTTCCCCATTTCCATGCTTTTAATATGTTGCTTTTTAAGGCAAAGAAACTCCAGAGCTGGACATGATTGTTTTCCCCAGGAAAGAAGCATGATTTTGACAGAAGACAGACTGCAAAGTGGTGTAATAACTTGAGCCTCTGTCTAGAACCAAAATGGTCTCTGATCTTCCTGTGTTCAGCCATCAGACTTTATAAATAAGGTATTTACAATTCTGTTTAAGACTCTGTATTACTACATAATAGACTGAGTAGCTTTTACAGCAACTGAAGATAATTTCTTAAACTATTATGTGAGATGTTTTTGGTGCTGTTGCCCAGTTACAGAATAGACCACATCAAAAAAAAAAAAAAAATTTAGAAAAAAAAAAAACTCTCATAATTCCCATCTAAGGGAACAGAAGTAAATGCAATCCTTTTTCAAACAATTTACAGAAAACAGCAAATCCATTTCTATTATGCACTGATAGAAGCACAGCCTTTCTCATTAAGGTGGTAGAGTTCTAAATATAGACAGAACTCAATTCTGTTGACCAAAAATAGATATTAGGGAAGATAATAGATATAATAAAAGTAGATATGATATGAGACAGGGCTTAGAGCAAACTCAACAGTCAAAATATCTGATTCCAAAAATAGATATAATATGAGATTGTAAATCTTCATTGTCAAGTTGAGGGGATTTGATATCACCTAGGAAACAGGTTAATTTTTTTAGATTTCTTTAATTTCTTGATTTATGTTTGTGAGTGTTTGCTTGCCTGTATGTCTGTGTACCACATGCATGCCTGATGCCAGAGGAGTTCAGAAGAGGATGTTGGATCCGCTGGAACTGGAGTTATAGATGGTTGTAAGCAACTGTCTAGGTGCTGGGAATTGAATCCAGGTCCTCTGCAAGAACAAGTGTTCTGCCGGTCGGTGGTGGCACACACCTTTAATCCCAGCACTCAGGAGGCAGAGCCAGGTGGATCTCTGTGAGTTCAAGGCCAGCCTGGGCTACAGAGTGAGTTCCAGGAAAGGCGCAGAGCTACACAGAGAAACCCTGTCTTGAAAGAAAAAAAAACAAAAAAGAACAAGTGTTCCTTAATAATGAGCCATCGTCTCTCTAGCCCCAAGAAACACTTTCAAGTGTGTCTTTGGGGTGCTTCCAGAGAGATGTAGCTAAGAAGAGAAACCCACCCTGAATGTGGGCAGCACCACCCCACCTGCTGGAGTCCTGAACTGAATAAAAATGAGAAAGCAAGCTGAGCCCCAGCCTTCATCTCTCCCTGCTTCCTGATGGCAGGTGTGATGGAGCCACTGCCTCTCACTCCTGACACCACGCCTTCCCTCCCACAAAGGACCGTTTCCCTGAACTGTGAGTCAAAACGAGCCATCCCTCCCTTTGCTGCTTATGTCAAGTGTTTGTCACAACCATGAGAAAGTAACTCATACACAGAAAAACAGGGACTTTGGTAGAATAAACAGAATATAAAATATTGTGCTTTGATCTACTGCCATCAGTGCGATGTTTTATATAAATGTGATTAGTAGGGGGAGTTTTGCCGAAAATCTACCCTCATGTTTGATAACAATCAAGTGAATAACAGAACAGGTCACATCCCAGCTACAGAAGAGACACTTCACTCTGCTCAGAGATGAGACAAAATGCCAAACAGGTGCCTCATGCAGTCAGTCTTAGTTACTCAAAAATACACTAACTGATGGTTACTAAACAACCGAAGAAATTAGTGAGTCACAGATATCTTAATCCTTGAATGAACACCAGAAGGTTGAAAAACAACTAAAATTCTATGTAAAATACCACACAGACACACACACACACACACACACACACACACACACACACACACTTTCAATTCTTGAGAGAGAAAAAATCCATAGCATTTTAATAGGTACCATTCTAAAGAATGTATGGTATGTTGAGTTGTATGTCTCATTTAGTTCCAAAATGCCTCAGAACTACTTGTTTCCATACAGTAAGAAGAAAGTATTTTATTAGGACCATGTAAATAAGTATCATAAGACCATTTTTATTATAAAAATACAGTTTGAGTGAATTGTTTTCAATCAAATCCTATCAAGCTCAACAAACATTACACTTCAAAAAAAATACTAAGGAAACAATGTCTTCTTAAATTGTATTTTCTGCAAATGCAAAGAAATCGCTCCTATTTCCATTACTGCTGGCAAGCCACAGGGGATAAGAGTGTGGACCTGTGAAAATGGCTGAGCCAGACTCCAGAGCTGTTGCAAACCTGCTGGCACCCATCAGATCTTGCCAAGACATCTTTACTGATAGCAGCATTGAAGGGATTGATTTACGGGGAAATCTGTGCTCACATGCATATTTAACTCAGAGCAGGGGAGGTTGACAAGTATGTATTTCTTGTGAATTAAAGGAGACAGACAAATGGTTCCTATAGAGGGGGGATCTGATAAGAGAAAAAATAATATGTGTGTGACACGAGTACAAAAATAACTCAATCTAATATAGACAATTAGTCTGCCTCTGCATAAACAAATTTTAAAAGGAATGATGTTGACTAAAATACTTCAGCCTTCAACTGGGAGCCACCACAAATTGAACATATACCCTGGCACCATGTAACAGTATTCTACTGTCCCTGTGGAAATGAAAGGTAGGGTGCAAAACTATCCTGAGTTCTGGAATTTTGCAACACAGTGTCACAAATGTACCAAAGTCTAACTTATATTTTAAAAGAATACTACACTCCTTACAGAAATGTATTCATGCACTCAAAGCATCTGTGATTACTTACATAAAAGATGATTACATACATCATCTATGTATGATCAAGCCAGTCAATGGTTCATCATGAATCCAGTCCCCACCCCTAGCTGAGAAACTGTTTATAGTTGATGGATTCTAGGGCAGAAAGAATTGCTTTTCTTTAGAGATGTAACTCCTAGTAATTCAACCACATTTCAATGGATGGTTCCTATCCATTAGTATATACATGAGCAGTGCAAATAGGACTCAGTGGGTGACACAAAAATAATACATGGATGTGGTGGTATTGTGTTCCCCAAAATATTGTGCACCCTAAAAAACTTATCTGGGGTCAGAGACAGAACAGCCACTAGATACAAAGGCTAGAAAATCGTGGCACTCACACCTTTAATCCTAGCATTCCAGAGATAGAAATCTCTCTGGATTTCTGTGAGTTTAAGGCCACATTGGAAACAGCCAGCCATGGTGACACACGCCTTTAATCTCAAGAAGTGAGCCTTTAATCCCAGGAAGTTATGGCAAAAACAGAGAGATATATAAGGTGTGAAGACCAGAAACTAGAAGCTTTTAGCTACTTTAAGTTTCAAGCTTTGGAGCAGCAGTTCAGCTGAGATTCATTCTGGATGAGGACTCAGAGGCATCCAGTCTGAGGAAACAGGATCAGCTGAGGAACTGGCGAGGTGAGGTGGCTGTGGCTTGTTCTGTTTCTCTGATCTTCCAGCATTTCACTCCAATAACTGGCCTCAGGTTTGTTTTTATTAATAAGACCTTCTAAGATTCCTGCTACAGATGGATAGAGATAGATAGATAGATAGATAGATAGATAGATAGATAGATAGATAGATAGATAGATAGATAGATATTTGAAAGAAAGAAAGAAAGAAAGAAAGAAAGGAAGGAAGGAAGGAAGGAAGGAAGGAAGGAAGGAAGGAAGGAAGGAAGGAAGGAAGGAAGGAAATGTGAAATGTGAAGGTCATAAAGTTGGAAGCAGATGGGGGCAGGCCTGCATCTAGGAGGAATTAGAGAGAATAGTTAGGGATGAATATGATCAGAATACATTGTATATATGTATGAATTTCTCAAAAGTATTCTATTTTTTAAAAATAGTCTGCCTTCAAGCATCACCATCAGAAGTAAGCAAGTTAATAAAAACTGATCTTGGACACCCTTCATGGGTAAAGAAAGAGCATTAAGCAGGCTGGGTGTGAATAACTTGGAGATTTTATGTTTCCATCATTTTTTGAGAGGATATTTACTATTCAGCAAATAATGCACATCAACCAAGCCTCATCTTCAATCCTGAATAGATGTCTAGGACTGCTTTATTTTATGACTTATTCTTATTCAGTCTTTCCGGAATTCTAGCATGTGACAGCAGGCCTTGCTTTTTGCAGTGGAAAAGACTTGCATTCTAGATCTCTACCAATGAACTGACCTTAAAGCTGTTTTGCAATGATGTAAGGAAGCTGACCTACCAACAGTTATGCAATAACACTTAACTCACACTTGCATTCTCCAGCCTTCCCATGCCAAATGTAAGTTCAAGTTCATTCATAAAATACTTAAAATAATGACTGATACATAATGACCCCTAGTTTACACCTGATGGGTAATTTAAAAATGATCATGCATGAGAGCTGAAGAAATGTCTCAGAAAGTAAGAGGACATGCTGCTCTTGCTGAGGACCTAAATTTGGTTCCCACTACCTGCATCAGGTGCCTCATAACCACCTGTAACTCCAGCTCCAAGAGATCCAATATCCTTTTGAGCAACTGCACTCAGAAGTACACACACACACACACACACACACACACACACACACACACACACAAAACTTCCAGCATAAATTTTAAAAAAATAGAATAGCCATGCTAACTTGGACCTCCACATAGCATCTTAACTTTCATGCTTCATCTTTGAAAACTATCTTTAAAATATGTCTGTGGTATTGAAATGGCTTTACTGGATGTGCATAAATTGATTCTTCTTGATGCAGAATAAAACTCTATCTTAATTCTCATGTTTTATTTACTGGCGAGTGTTACAATGCCAATGGAAGATCTGACTCAGTGTCTCTTACTTGCAAATTACCTTCACCAACATGGAAGCAATTTACAACCAACCATTCTGCATATTAAAATTTCCCAATAGCCTGTCATCAGGATGACCACTTCCGTTGTATTGTCTTCTGATTTGTATCTGAGAACAGACTACCTCATCTTCAAACACATAAAGATAGAGCCCTTAAAGAATTTGTTCTTAGGCAGATAATATTGTGAAGGGGTTAAATGTGGGGAAGTTTATTTTCTCTTAATTGTTTTTCTCAGTGTTTTAATCGGTTTGACTAAATAGCAAGTATTGAAGTTTCAACCCTGCCTGTGCCAAAATTCCTTCATTATTCACGTAGTGATTACAGTAACATCCTGTACAGCCGTGCAAACAAACTGTTGGCAAACTCCTAAATAAGTGCACACCCCAATGACAGTCTGAGGCTAAAAGACAAATGAAAACAGGGCCTGAGAAACAGATGTCATCTATTAACATCTAAAGAGTCAAGAGTTAACTTGGTTTTCTAATTCCTAGAGACCTGGAAATTATGTGTGTATTAGCCTGTGCTATAGGATGTTCTGTATGCTATGAATATGTGTTGCTCTGATTGGTTGATAAATAAAATGCTGACTGACCAGTAGCCAGGCAGGAAGTATAGGCTAGGCAAACAGACAAGGAGAATTCTGGGAAGAGGAAGGCTGAGTCAGGAGTCACCAGCCAGACACAGAGGAAGCAAGATGACAAGGCAGAACTGAGAAAAGGTATCAAGCCACATGGCTAAACATAAATAAGAATTATGGGTTAATTTAAGTGTCAGAGCTAGTCAGTAATAAGCCTGAGCTAATGGCCAAGCAGTTATTAACATAACCCTCTGTATGTTTACTTGGGGGACACGAGTGGGAAAGATGTGTCCCGACCATCAGTAGGCTGGGACACAGGAAAATTTTCAACTACCAGCCTGGACTCTAGGACTGCAGGCAGAAATCCAAGCTCACAAGTCCAAGAACAAGAGAAAACTCTAGGTGGGGTCAGCATTGTATCAAGGGTATGTCATGGGCTGAGGCTTTGGTTCTTTCCCCTTGATTTTTAACTTTTTAAGATTCAAATATTTATTCCTGTTGATGGGTGTCCATGTGTGTCTGTGTGGTTGCCCTCAGAGACCTGAGGAAGGTATCAAATTCCCTGGAACTGGAGTTATATGCATTTCTGAGCTGCCTGATATGGATGTTTGGAAATGAACTCAAGTTTTCCACAAAAGCAGCAAATGTTCTTAACCTCTGTGTGTGTGTGTGTGTGTGTGTGTGTGTGTGTGTGTGTGTGTGTGTGTGTGTGTGTCTGAAGTGTGATTGTCCAAGGTCAATGTCTGGTATTCATATGGAGATCAGAGGACAATTTGTAGGAGTCAGCTCTCTCCTGTCACCATGTATTCTGTGGAATGAACTCAGGTCATAGGGCTTGATAGTAAGTGGCTCTACTTGATGAGCCATCTTGCCAACCTAAGACACATATTTATTTTTAATTCAAGTAAAATCAAGTCGCAGTCACTGTGACATTTTCTCCCTGTCTTTTAGCTTGTCCCTCTGAGAGACAAAGTACACACTTCTACATAAGTACTGCCATGTCTTACAGATGCTGCCCAAATGTTCTTTCTAGCTTCTTCCCTACTCACTAGGATATGAGTAATTCAGTACATTGTATTCTCTCTACTATTTTATGTTTATGTATGCCTGAAAATTTTTCGAACTAAAATTCAGGAAGGGAAGTGACCTCATTTGCATAATAAATTATAACGTCATCAATGATTAAACCATCTTGGGTTGGTTTTCTATCCTTGAATAATTATTAGTATTGCCTAGCAGAGAAACAAAGTCCTACAGAGAAGAAAGAGAAAAGAGGGGAAGGGAGAGAAGGGAAGGGGATGGGAGAGAAGGGGATGATAAGGGAGGAAAAAGGAGGGATGGAGGGAGGAGAAGGAGAAGGGGAGAGGACAATTAGTCCCATTCATGATCTTTTAAAACACAGAGAAGATGAACAAATTCAAAAGGGATTTGGTCCCAGGCTGTGGGCAGTGTGCATGGCAGTCACGGGTTTGTGTACTGTAACATGCAAACCACTTGAGGCCCACATTTTTCATTTCCATTCATGAACACAAATGAGGTAAGCCTTTATGCTTTAGCAAAGGAAATGCCTCTTTTTCAGTTGCTTCCTGGAAATTGACTCTGCTCTCTGCATGTGCCTGGTAGTCGGGAAATCTTCCCGGAAAGTGACACTGCCCTCTGCATGTGCCTGGTAGTCAGGAAATCTTCCCTGAGGAATACTTACAGACTCTTTTCCGTTTATGGTATTAAAGGCTGAGTTCCATCCAACCCGCAGACTGCTGTAGGGTTTGGTGACTGCAGACACTTGTGCAGAACTTACCCTACCCAACCAGAGCCTCTGGAAACCTGTCCTGAAGCCTGTGTTTTTAACACTCAAGAAGTTTAACAAATGCCCATCACTTTGTATTTCATAATTTTATAAAATGTTCACATCTCAAATCAACAGCTTCTAAAATATTACTGTGAGTAACTCAGACTAATATTGAGCCTCAGTTTCGTAGCAAGACTGATGACATCTGTCTGTCAGGGTGACTATAAGTAACACAAACAAATAAGGAAAAGCATTCCCTAGCTGATATGTAAGTAGGGCCAACGTTGTGTGTCCTGGCTGACCTCTAAAGGAGGGAGCTTCCTGTGTACTTGTCAACACTGCCACCCATCCAACTACTAGCATCTTATCCTGAACAGTTATTTTATACAGACAAATGTGACATAAAAATCTGGGTCACCTGATGTCTGAGCTAGCCCCATTTTACAACATTATTTTGTTTTAATTTGCATCTTGTTTTTAGCTAAACATTATCCTAATCTATATTCATTCATGAGACCTCATTGAGTACAGGGTCTAGAGCAGCTTGGAGATAGAGCTCAGGCTTAGCATGCTCTAATACCCAGCATAACTAGTAAAAATAAAATAAAATGACAAAAGAAAGTTCTTTTGGTTTTTTTTTCGAGACAGGGTTTCTCTGTGTAGCTTTGCGCCTTTCCTGGAACTCACTTGGTAGCCCAGGCTGGCCTCGAACTCACAGAGATCCTCCTGGCTCTGCCTCCCAAGTGCTGGGATTAAAGGCGTGCGCCACCACCGCCCGGCCAAAAGAAAGTTCTTAAAAGGCATTTTTAGATAAAGCAGTAATTTCCCTGCACATACACACAAATAATTTGTTTAAATATTTAAATACTTGGTTAAATTAGCCTAATTTTTTCCCCATCATTAAATATATCAACATGAAAGAACTTATTACAGAGTAACATATGACCAGCAAATCACTGAACACCAGCTGGTGAGTTATCTGGTGAAAATCCATTTTTTCCAGATCATGGAATCTTGGTTAGAAGAAAACATGTAATCAATGGAAAGAATGTGGTTAATCTGTCTAGTATTAGACTTGCAGTCACGGAATAAGGACGAAATTATTTTGGTTGGGAAATTTAAAAAGCAAGGCCTCAACGTCAATGCAGAAAACAATATTGGATCCTGAACTTTATTACATTTATTCTGAATTGAATATGAAAATGTCAAGCACAGAATGGAAACTATCCATAGTGGAAAGAAACTGTATTGATCTCCTTGCCACACATATCCAATATGAGCAAAGCAGACTGGATTTAGAGTAGGTAGACTTCCTTACCTCATAGCTCAGGGATTTGGTGACATGGCAGAAGCTGCCAGAATTGTGTAGGCCTCATTCCAGAATACGTATACCGCCAGTTCTCCCCTTCCTGGTCACAACAGCAAGACGCAGAGTCAGCCCAGACTAGAGGAAGGTGGGAGGGGAGGAACACATGGCAGGCAAGGGAGAAAGCGACAGAGGCCATCTTTATATGGAATCAATTACGACTTCATTTCCATAAAGGTTAGACGATGCTCATCATGCCACTATCTTGGGTGCACTACAGATGCAGTGTGTATAAGTGCCCAAGAGTTCTGTTACAAAAATATTATTTATGGGGCCGGAGAGACAGCTCAGTGATTAAGAATGTATACTGCTTTCGCAGAGGACCCAAGTATGGTTCCCAGCACCTATATGAGGTGGTTTACAAACAACTATAAGTCTAACTCCAGGAGATCCAGTGCCCTCTTCTTTGAACAGGTCCTAGATTATAAAAATCTCAAAGATTATTTTCAACTACTACTTAATAATTCAGTTAGACACACCTTAACTTCATTGAAGGTGAGAACTAAAATGTGATCTTATCAATAAGAAGATCATTATTATATTTAAGCTGTTCTACTTTTAAACACCAAGTGTAGTGTAGCCTGGACCAATAAGGAAGAATCATGTTGAAGGACATAGCCCTTTCTCTCATCAGGTGAAAAAGGTGACTACACGGGAAGTCAGAGCAGGGAAAGCAGCTTGAAAATGAGACTCTGAAAACAGATGTCCACAAATGCTCTGTGCCTGAGAAGCTCTTGGAAAGTCTTTGTGAGCCTCCTGAGGCCTGTGTAACCCAGAAAGAGGAGGTAACCACGAGGACAAGTGACATTCACTGAGCAGAGAATGACTACAGTTACAACTGCACTTAAAAATATCAATCCACAAGCAATATTTAGTATCTGAAGAGAAAACTGAGAGACAGATGGAGTCCTTGTTAAGGTAAACCAATAATTATTAACAATGATCTCGAGCTGAATGCAACTCAATGGTAGAGTTCTCCCCAAGCATCTACACCTGAATTGCATCTCCATCAAGAAAGATGTAGCTGGAGAATTTCTCTCCAGCTCCCGCCAAGCTCCAGCAGTCCCACAGCCCACTTATAAAATAAACACACAGACTCTTATATTATTTAAACTGTTTGGCCTAATGGCTCAGGCTTCTAGCTATCTAGTTCTTACTTCTTAAATTAATCCACGTCTATAAATCTATACCTTGCCACATGACTCATGGCTTACCAGTGTCTTACATGTTGGCACTCATAGTGGCAGCTGGCAGCGTCTCCTGACTCAGCCTTCTTGTTCCCAGAATTCTCTTCTCTGCTTGTCCTGTCTATACTTCCTGCGTGACTACTGGCCAATAAATAAATAAAATCAGCATTTTATTTATACAGAGTGATATCCACAGTACATGAGCTCAAATATCAACTTGGAAGCAGAAAAGAGTAAAAGACATTACACAATAAGAATAAAAATGGTTTAATCATTAAAAGTCAATGTGGAAAAAAACTTCTGAGCTCTTTTCCTAGTTTATTCCTTCACTGAAATGACCATTTGGAAGCCTTTGACCTACAGTGACTATGGAATCAAACATATAAAGATGATAGACAAAGAGGGTCAATAGAATTATTCTAGTGTTGAAAAACACTGGAGTAGTCTTTAGGCTGTCTGTCAAAGTCTTTAAAATCCTTAATTCAAATGAGCAAATTCTGAAGTTTTAATTAAATCCATATTGGGGTGGTCCTCTATCTTCAAGGCTATGAAGGATATTTTGAAGTTATTTTTGTGTGAGAAAGTATATATGTTAAAAAATGGCTTTAACTAAGGTGGTAAATTTGATCAAGTACCATCCTTCAGTGACAGGGTCTTTCAAAACAGTGTAGGGGTCTCTGCAAACATGACGGCCAGCAGAGTAACGCTCTGTGGGAGGTGAGAAGGTTGTTTGGTTCAATGCAATTAAGTAGCTGGTGTTCATTTGGTTCAAACTTCCCAAGTCTGACCCTGAGTATTTTTTTTTTAGGCCTATTTAAGCACAGCACAAATTGATGAAAACTTTCTGTGTGATAATTAACTCAATTCTGTGTGCACAATAAAGCACAAAGTCAGTCAAATAAAGATCAGACATGACTACATTGAAACTCTTTGTAAAGTATATGTGATACCTTCCATAAAGATGGATTCTAGCCTGATACAAGGGAGACACCCACGAGTCTACAAGACTTAGCCCTAGCTAAGACTCCTGGCAGCACTAGAACTTGCCTGAACTTGCCATCCCCTGTGATTGAATTGGTGATTATTCTGATTGTCATCAGAGAACCTTCATCCAGTGACTAATGGAGGCAGACTCAGAGACCCACGTTTGGGCCTAGCTTGAAGAGAGGGAGGTGGGATTGTAGTAGCCAGGAGTGTCAGGGACATCACAGGAAAACCCACAGAACTGGATAGCCTGGCTCTTGGGAACTCACAGAGTCCCAACCAGCAACCAGGGAGCTTGCATGGGCCCTCTGCATATATGTGGCAGTTGTGTAACTTGGTCTATTTGTAGGACTCTTGGCAATGGGAGCAGGGGCCATCCTTAGTACTTTGGCTGGCTCTTGGGAACCTATTCCTCATGCTGAATTGCCTTGCCCAGGCTAAATACAGGGGGAGGTGCTTGGTCTTATGGCAGCTTGATATACCATGCTTTGCTGATGCCCACAAGAGGCCTCTGCCCCTTTCTGAACAGATAGTAAGAAGGGGTGGATGGGAGAGCTGGGGGAGGGAAGGGAAGGAGTGGAGGAGAGGAGGAAGGAGAGACTTTGGTCAGAATGTAAAATAAATCAATTAATTTAATATAAAAAATGAAAAAAATAAGATGGATTCTAGAGATTGACCACATGTGACAACTCAATAAAGATTAGTCCTATAGACTGACTGAGAAAAACAAGTTTACAATAAGGGTCTGGGGACAGATCCAGTGTGATCTCTGGCCACACAGATAGTATGAAAGTCACCAGGCATTAACTACATCTGCCCCCAGCCTTCTAGGCAGATAACAGGTTATGCATCACTTCCTTTAAAAAGAACAAGGCTATATGGTTAGCATTCCAAGTTCCCTAGTGCTTATCTGTGAGCATAAGGAGTCTGTGCCTCCTGTGCAACGAAAGTGTAGAACCCAGGAGTCAGAAGGACAGAAACAAAGCTTTTCCAGTCGGCTGAGCAGGGATTTCATGCATAAGTATCATGCCACTGAGATATGGCCCCAACCCTATGACAAACATCCAAAGGATGATGTCTCAGTCTCCAACACTCTCATTGAGGAACTCTGCAGCAGATATCAAGAACAGATCATGCATTGCCTAGTTTAGTCCATTCTGTTAAGGTTCTACTCTGATTGTTACAAACTTCTTAAAGTGAGCTTTAAAAAAATCTGCCACCCTTTAAGTTCACACACCTATTCTGCCCTCTTTAGGGCCATAAATAATTGGTATGGTTACCATACCCACTTCTATCTAAATACTTCAACTCTACAACTTTCCTGTGTATTTTCTCTTTGATCCACTAACTCTTTCCACCAGACTTCAGATGCCATGAGTATAATTTCTCATTGCCTGTGTTTCCTTCTTGTCTTTGATTAGTGTTCTAGTTTGATTGCTGTTGCTATGATAAACACCATGACCAAAAACAACTTGGAGAGGAAAGGGTTTATTTGGCTTATACTTCCCAACCACAAGCCACCACTGAAGGAACTCAAGCAGGATCAGAGCCAGGAATGGTGGAAGAACTCAGCTTGCTGGCTTGCTTCTAGACACATGTTTAACTACCTTTCTTACACGGTCCTCACCCATATGCCCATAATAGGCTGGACCCTCCTACATCAGTTAGCAATCAAGAAAATGCACCTACAGACATGCCACAGGCCAATCTGATGGAGGTAATTCCTCAGTTGAGATTCCCTCTTTGCAGGTATATCTAGGTTTGTGCCAATTTGACAACTAAAGCTAACTATGACAGCTTCAAGTATGACTCCCCAGATAAGACAAAACTACATGTTACACCTACTAGCTGGAAGCTTGCCTTTCCACTCTGGATGTCAGAGCTCAATTACACTGTGACATTTCAAGCAAAGGTCAAATCGTATAAATATCCCATTGCCAAAAATAACCTAAGAAGGTAACAATAGTACTCCACCTCCTCTCCATTTTTATATAGATTTAACTCTCTGGAGTTTCCTGGTCACAAAAGAGAGTAGAATTTTTCAAATACAAGTATGAAATTTCCTATAACACCGGAATTAACGATATATAACCCATATCCATCTTTCCCAAAAGTCAAAAATCTTAAAGTATCCTGTAAGAAATCACATTGCCTAAGAAAATTCAGCTCAGTTGTATCACAAAACTGCCCCAGAGTAAGAACACTGGCTTAGTTTTATGGTGCATCCAGTGACTTCAGCTCCTAAATACTAATGAACAGAACATGACGTCTAACTTTTCCCTCTGCTGGGGTGATGGCAAACAAAGAAAAGAATATCTGAAAAACACTGCGTCAAACCCAGGCAAACATTTATACCTTGATGGGCTCCTGTGCAGTACTTCAAAGAGACGTTAGGCAACGACCAAGAGGCTAATGTTCATTTTTCCCTTTTTTATTATAAGGAGACTGTCAAACTGAAGTCCTGTGTGCTAGCCTCCTGAAAGAGACGAGTTGCTGTGCCATGAGATAGTAGAGACTCTAACATAGGTCTTAAATGCAGGTCATTCAAGCCATAATTTTAGTTTCTCTTGTTGCTAAATGAAATGGTCAAGATTTTGAAAGCCAAGGAGAGCCATCTGGCAACAGGCCCAGAGACTCAAGTACAGACTGCAAGAATAAACTTCAGGTTTCTACCATTTCAGATGTTCTCATTCCTCAGGAGCACAAGCATCTCAGATGGCATCTGTGGTAACCTAGAGAGGCTTCCTAATGAGACCTTATCGGGGTCAGAGAAGCTGAGCTTGCTTTACCCAGCAGGGCTGCCTAAGGAGATGATTTGACCACGGGCATGTTTACCAGGGGTTTGAAAGGGTCTGCACTTGGCTGTATCGTGTGCTTTGATCTTATAAGGGGGAGGTCTTTTGCCTCTCCCCTTGGCAAATTATAAAAGGTCCTTTTGAATAAAGGACTGCATGGCTGGGTATGGACCCAGGGCCCTCCTGAAGCTATCCTGTGCCTCTGTCTTTCTCCTTGTTGTCTAGGTCTGTCTTTCTACTTAATATTTCTTCATTCCTCTCTCCTCCACCAGAGAACCTTTGAAAGGTGGGAGAAGGTTGGAGCTGGATGCCCACAGACTACCACAGGTGTCCACTGGACTTTCTTTATGATTGCTAAGTGAGTCCCATGATTCTCTTCACCTGAGCTCATAGGATTGCCAGAGACACCGGCAACAGATTCCATACTGAGGCTTGGAGATCACTGAGTCAGAGAAAAGTAGAAACCAGGATATTGTCATTGTCCTTACACTTAGTGCATATTAAAAACAACTCCTTTCAAGGAATTTGTGAGTTGTCAAAGTAAAATACTTGCCAGTTAGTAAAATATTTTTAAAGGAATTGGCTACCCATTTTTATTGGTGACCAAGTTTAATCATTTATAAAAGCTCAAAGCTAAATGTTTCACCTTCAGATTAAATGATATCTCCTCTCATCTTAATAATTATTGACAGATATTGTACATCTTTAAGTTTAGGAGGAAAGGAACTGAAGAGATGGCTCAGGGGTTAAGAGCTCTTTTGCTCTTGCAGGGGACCTGATTTTGGTTCCTGGCATCCATGTCAAACATCTGTAACTCCAGTTCCAAGGGATCTGAGGGCACTGCACACATGTACACACACACACACACATACATACATACATACATACATACATACATACACACATACATACATACACACATACATACATACATATACACATACATACATATACATACATACACAGATACATACACACATACATACATACATACACACATACATACATACATACATACACACACACATACATACATACACACACACACAAACACACACGGGGCTGGGGAGAGAGAGAAACAGAGAGGAGAGAAAGACACACACATGAGTACCAAGATCAGTGCCAATGGCCGAGCACCTACTTAGCAGTTTACCAAAGGGCTATGAGATGTTCACAAGTCTTTCCACAGCAAGCTGACTGGAGGGCTGGAACAATTCCACATGCTAAGGTGGCTCCACGCAGGAGTTGATGTGTAACATGTGTCACACTGCACACTTTAACTGTACACTCTCTGCTCTGCACAAGCCATCCCTCCATAAGGAAAGGAAAATGCCCAGTAATTGATCTTATCTCCGCATCCATAAATTTTCGTGTTTGTTTCCGTGAGGGAGTTAAGAACTTCGGTTATCACCATGGCTCACACTGCACATGAGTCCTTCATGGCTTTTATATACTAAGACTATTAAAATTCTAAAGTGTTCTTTGACCGAGATGCCCGCCCCCAACCTAATCTTATCTCTGAAAACCAGGATCTACACTTGACTTCCAAGTGAGCAGGGTCACTTTAGCTGTACCCTGTTTTATGCTAACTATGCACCCAGAAGTCCTTTTCCTCAACCTAACAGGAACTCAGAAGTTTCCATTATCAGCAAACTTGGAGAAATGGGTTGAAATATGAGGCTAAGATGCCGAGTGTGGATGGTCATGGAGGCCCACCCCATGGCCCTCCTAGGACAGCATTTGCCAGTAGACACGGAGAGTGTGTAGGATGGGAGAACGGGAAAGTAAAGCACCTGTCAATCACATGGAAGGATTATTCAAGCATTACCAATAGCACCACCCACCCCTCACTACCAACATGTGTGCTGGCATTTTACACAAGGAAACACGGCAAAGGGCAGGGGAACGAGAACAAATAGTTTCCAAAAATTGTTCTGCCTTTCAGCCTCGATACAGAAGAAATAGGGCTGCGAGGATGAGCCAGGAAAGTTGGCTTCCTTCCTAAACCTGTCACTACCTAACTCCACACACCACTTAATTTCTCCCATTCGCCATTTCTTCATCTATAAAAGGAAGAGGAGGAGGCGATGATATACATAAGCCCAGGGACTCCAATTGCTCCCGGTCTGGCTGAGTTATGGCATCTCCTACTGTGTCCTGTTGGGGTCTATAATTCCTCAGTCAGAGGAGAAATGTTTCCTCTTGCAGGTCCTTGTTGTTTATTTTCATGTCTACCGTAGCAACATTTAAACATACTGGGTTTGCAGCACTTCCTGGCTCTCTCCCCAGCGTCCTCCTGCTGCTATGCTTTCTCGGGGAGCAGACTTGAAATAACAAAGCATAAGGGCATGGGAATTCTTCTAGGCTTCCTAAGACGATCATCAGCAGAAGGATTCAGAACCAGCCTGTGTTTGTATTCTTGCAAATGGCACCAATTTCCTTAGTGGTTTTTGCATTGGAATTCAATTGGATTATCTTTGGGCATATTTGTTAGATTATCAACTGAAACTTTACTCTCGAAATTATAAACATTCCTGAAGGTAAATCTGCCAATAAACTAAAACTGCACCATTAATGAAAGTCCAGGAGCTAGAGAGATGGCTCGGTAGTTAAGAGCACTAACTAGTCTTCCAGAGGACCTGGGTTCAATTTCCAGCACCCATATGGTAGTTGACAACCATCTGTAATCCCGTTCCAGAGAATCTGACGCCCCCTCTGGCTTCTGAGGGTTCTAGGTATGTACATGGTGCATAGAACCGTGCACATGCAATGGTGTATAGATAGACATGCATGCAAGCAAAATATCCATACACGTAAAGTAATAAAGTAATAATAATAGTTGTTTAAATCCCCAAGATTTTAGTTGTGAGATCTTTTGTTGTTGTATATTTTAAAGTATTAGCTCAAGGGAAGTGACTTTTCCTTGGTTATATTGAAGCCTGTAACACTGCTATTGCATCAAGGAGGTTGGGGGGTCAATCAGTGACAGTAACATCCAGGGACAGAGGATGCCACACTGAAGACTTGTGGTCATGGAATTCCTACCATACTCTAGAGTCCTGTGCTGTCAAAGCAGTGCAGTCACTCAACAAACACACGTGACAGTAAAAGGTCTGCACGGCTCCATCCCAAAACAAGAGAACCTTCAGAGAGGGCATCTGGATTCCAGACCCATCCAATTACAGAGAGTGGAAGCAGCATCGTTTGTGCTGTTTATCACTGTTCACCTACCGCTGCCCTCACCAGCACCTGGGGGAATCAAGACAGATTGAGGGGAGCAGCAGGAAGGGGAGTGGCTTAAAACACAGCACTGAGCACCCAGGAGATAGCTCCGCTGGTAGAGTGCATGCTATGTGAACACGAGGACCTGAGTTCAAACCCAGAATCCACGTTAGAGAGCAAACAGCCAGGCCTGATGGCGCACTCATACTGGTAATTCTAACAGGGAGAGGTAGGGGACAGCAGCGATCCCTACAGCTTACTGGCCAGCAGCCTAACCATGTGGCCTCCTATCAGTGAGAACCCTGGCCTAAAAACAAGGCCAAAGGCTCCTGGAAAGTGGCACTCAAGATTTATCTCTTGCCTACACACACATACACTCAGTCATGTATGCATGCATACATGCAAACATGTACACACATAATAATAATAATAATAATAATAATAATAATAATAATAAAATTTCAATCCAGCATAGTGGTGCACACCTGTAAGCCCAGTGTTTGAGAGGGTAAGACAGGAGAATTAGAGTTGGAGGCCACCCTGAGCTACAGAGCGAGACCTTGTCTGAAAATGCATAAACAATTGTAGGGTATGGATGTGAGATGAGTCGAAAGAATGCTGAGTTATCTTTACCTTATTCTGCTGTAATGAATATGTCCTACAAATTCTACCAAAGTTAGGTAAGTAATAAATTCACCACCAATAAGCTTAATAAACTTAAATTAAGTTAAATAGATAAGAAATTTTAGAAATAACATTTTTAAAGTGGTAATAGTCTGCTAAATACTATGTTTACCATCCTCATTTGTGCTTTCAAAATGAAAATACAAAGCTAAACTCTACATCCCATCACACTTGCTAAAAATAAAGGCACAGTTTAATAATAAGCTCACTTTCTATGATATATTGCCCTCATATCTATAAACTCAGTCCTAAACAACCCTGATTTTAAATTAAAAGTTCACTCTCCTTTTATGTAATTTCCAAAAATAGTTTGCTTAGCTAAATATGTAGGTCCTGCAGAATTGGCTAGATTTATGAAACATTCTTTAATAAGCTAAACAATCACTATATAAAAAGCAGATGCAATACCTTTGTAATTCAATTTTATAGTTTAAAAATATTCTACGTGGAAGCGCCAGATTCTGCCCTGCAGAGACACAGGGCTCCCGCTGACGTCAATAAGAGCCGAGCACTCACAAAGGAGGGCAGAACTATGCCCTGAGCACTTAAATTTAGTAAGCCACTAGATGCAGGGAGGAAGAAAAAAGGCTTGGCTCAAATGCCATCTCATCAGCCTTCCAATCTGCTGGTATTAAGCGTGGCTCGGGATGGCTAAGTTCATATTCTTCTAGATGGAGAAGAAATGGGAGCAGGACACTGTCACAGTGTGCACAGGCATTTTCACTCCCCGGGAGACTACGCCTGTGTTCCTTTTGAGACTTCATTTTTTTTAACTCTCTTAAGATGGCTGAACTGTCTGATTTCCTGCAATGAAAGGTAGAATTTGTGGTTGTAAACTCAAAACACTCCTCTTCCTTTCAATGAATATAAAAACAAGATTTACACATGAACTAATGACTTCTCCTCATGTAAGCTCGCGCTCCGAATTCACTTGACTAGAACACACACAAAGTGACAGCCACAGGGGAAGAAAAGGAGTAGGAGCTGCCAGGTCTGAACGACCTTGCAGGAAAGCTGCAGACTTCTGAGTGACTGTGCTTGCTCACTGTGGGGTTCGGCCAACTGACAGAGAAGGGTTACCTCAACTCTGCTTTAAACAAACAAAGGTGCAGCCCTACTAAGTGTGAAAGTACTTCAGAGAGTTAACTGTGTCACAGGAAGGCAAAGTTGTAGAGACAAAAACATCTGGAGATGGCCTTCATATTCAACTAATCTATCATTAATATTTCTTTGTCACTCTCTGACATTACCAGAACTTTCCACAGGAGTTTTAATTCTCTGCCTCCTCAGGGAATTTTGCAAATCTTTGAGTTGTGGCCCATGAGTTTAAACTGGACAAAAGTTGGGCAATCTTCTCTGCTGTCTTCCTTCTCTTCCAGTCTCTTCTTCACTTCTGGAATAATCTTACCCCATTCCTGCCCCATTTCTAATTAACTAAAGAACAAATGCAAATGAATTGCCCAGGCAAGGCATGCTCTCTAGCAGTTAAACCTCCTCTCGCTCTCGCGCTCGCTCTCAGCTGTTCTGAAGCACTTACTGGTCCCAGTAGAGTGACACAGGTTTGCCATGTAGGTGCACCTGCTCATGACTACATCTCCAGACCCCACCCTATCCCACCCCCAAAAAAACAGTATTTCAAAATTAAATCATCAGAGCTGTGGAGACAACTCAGTCGGGAAATTTCTTGTCATGCAAGATTGAGGACCTGAGTTAAGGACCCCACACTGAAGCAGCAGAGACAGGAGGGTCCCTGGATCTTGTTAGCCAGCCAGCCTAGCTGACACCAGTGAGTTCCAGGTTCAGTAAGGGACCCTGCTGAATGAATGAATGAATGAATGAATGAATGAATGAATGAATGAATGAATAAATAAATAAATAAATAAATACATACATACAAACATAGATGGAGAGAGATTGAGAAAGACATCTGACCTCAACATGTGCGTATGCGTGTGTGTGTGTGTGTGTGTGTGTGTGTGTGTGTGTGTGTGTGTACAGAGAGAGAGAGATCAGAAACCTTCAGCTAAGCTTGCCCCAGCAGTAAATGACCTTCCTGACAATGAATGATCGTCTTGATTCACTTTTAGCTACCAATGTGAGGTATGTTTCACTTATAGCCTAAAAGCACCTTTTGGGAAAGTTGCATATATAATCCACATGTTCATAATGTGCATTCACAGGCAGCTAAAGGCATTAGGATACTGTGATCCTTGCTGATGGGGCAAGGGTCATAATCTAAGATCAAAAGAGAGTGAAGCAATGGCCTTCCCTTGAGTGCTCATCCAGACAAGGAGGACTTTCCAAGGTTCTGACTCACGTGGCTTCTTGTCCAGCCACTCCACGCAGTTAAAAATGTTCTTCGTGGGCTCCTGTCTCCAAGTGTGAAGGTGTGATGTGTCTCACTCTTACCAGAGAAAGGAGAAAGAGAGAGATGTCTTTCAGAAGTCTTTGCCAGGTCACCACCTAGTCCTCATACCGTATCAGAATGGATGCTGACATAGGACACATCATGGGTTTATTCAAGACAGACTCACAACCATGCACTTGAAGACCCCTTCTGTTCTTTTTCCCTACCACAGACAGGTCTGTCATGAAGGATCCCATCTCTTTTTCCCTGTGTAACTGAGAAGCAGAGTTGCTAAGCTGGAAGAACAACATGTTTTGGAAACATGATATATAATGTCTTGGCTCCAGGCTGCAAACGGGGCAGAGAGACTTCTCAGGTGCAACCAGTTCAGTGAGTGCCACTGGGCAACATTAAACTATTCCTGCCTGTATGGACTGTGGCTGGCTGAATCACATGCTGTCTTCAGGAACGTGAGAACGCAGAAATCTGCCTCAGATTTTCAGACTTAGGGATCGTGGATTGGATCAGACATTATATGTTTTAAGGTTTATTTATTTTTATTAGTATGTATAAGTATATGTATGAACATGGGCACCATGTGTGCAGTGCCCACAGAGGCCAGAATGGTGTCAGATAGCCTAAAACTAGAATTACAGGTGGTCATGAGCCACCATGGCTGCTGGACACCAAAATGAGGTCCTCTGCAAGAGCAACAACTGCTCTTAACCACTGAGCATCTCTCCAGCCTCACACATTGGTATTTTTATAAAGAACCCAGAAGATTCTGCACTGGAATAAAGATTCAAATTCGGTTAGTCCATATCTCTCTCTGTCTCTCTGTCTCTCTCTATCTCTCTCTGTGTCTTTCTCTGTCTCTCTCTGTCTCTGTCTTTCTCTGTCTCTCCTTCTGTCTCTCTGTCTCTCTGTGTGTCTCTCTCTGTCTCCCTCTGTGTGTATGTGTGTATGTGTGTGTCTGTGTATAAACATGCATGTGGCACACATATGAGCGTATGTTTTCTGACCAGATGTTGACATAAGGTAACTTCCTCTATTACTCTCCAGCTTACTTTTGAAACAGAATCTCTCACAGGAGCTGAAGCTTACCAAGTGGTCTAGACTGGCCAGCCAGAGAGTCCCGTGGGATTATTCACACATCATGTCTGGCTTTTTATGTAGATGCTGGGGATCAAACTCAGGTTCTTGTGTCTGCCCAGCAAGCACCTTTCCAGCCAAGCCACCTCCCCACCCCAATATCTTTATTTTTAAGGCATTGCTTTAGAATGCAATGCAAGGTATGGGCATTCTTCAGCCCCCCTGGGGTGTCCATGCCTTCCACGGTCACTTAATGTGTTCTCTTCTCCTCCATTTTCCAGTGACGTATAAATAAAAAGATAGGCCCTCCCCTGAGAAAAATCATATTTTTCTTTCTCCTTCCCTCTCTGATTATTACTTTGAGTATTTGAAGCAACAACTGGGTCTTGTAATTTTGCTCTTGTTGTCAGAATAAGAATTCACCCTGAATTACACATTTGAATCTGATTCAACCTCTCTGAAATCCCCAGGCTTCCAAAGACTTGGCTAGAAATAGCTTCACTCATGAGGAATTGAGTGCTCCCTGCTGCATGTTTTCTGTCTGTTCCATTACCTACCAATGAAGCGATGAAAGATAGGACAGTGAAAACTATTCATAATTCAGAAACCTCAGAGCAGCTTCCTATGGGTTGATTTCTCAGCAAAGTGCTGCTTTGGCTCATTTTTTCAATGAATGGGATCAGAATTTTTTCAAAGATCTAGTTAGATTTTCCAAGTGGACAACATTTCCCTCCCAACTAGCATCAACTGGGCTTTATGGGAAAATACAATTGGTTTTAATGTTTACTTAGAAAATTCTCCATTTAGCTACAGTAGAGACTAGAGGGATCAGACATTCAAAATAAGCAGAATGTAATAATCATGGGAACAGAAAGAGAAAATAACCTTGCATTAGCAAAAATAACCAAATTTCTCCTCCTTCAATCTTAAGTAAAGTCATCAGGATATCAGAGGACAAAGAGAAGCATGGACCATTGAAAAACAAGAATAGCTTAAAGAACAAAGGAAAGTTTGCCCAAGAATCAACAAAGCAAGCGAGCTTCATGACTCTGAGCCCTTCCCAGCAGCGACTCAAGGCTCACCCTTGCAGTGCGGTGACACTGGAAATCACTGCAAGCCAGACACCCTTTACAACGAAAGTCCATCAAATCAGGACCAAGAGTTTTGACACATCAAATGTCCTCCTTCATTCTTCTCAGGGACACTAAGTCCCCTATACCAAAAGGACAAAACTAGCAAAATGTCACAGTTGGCAGCAGGAAGCTCACAGGTCATAAGTGGGGGAACAGACAAGAAAGGGAATGATCTTCAAAGAGTTTATGTCCCAAGTGAACATGACTAAGGAGACAGGCCAGGGAAACAGATCACACACACACACACACACACACACACACACACACACACACACACACACACACAAGATACAGACCAAAAATGGTTACAGTATCGATGGTTACACAATAGTTACATTATGATGTAAGGAAATACAACTGCAGGAAATACAACCAACTATCTCCCATGTGGAATTCATCATATCAGCCTTCACTAGGCCACTCCAACGTGTCTTTGATCATCATGTTTATCCATCTCCCATGGTGACTGGCAGGACAATGAAGGAATACTAAGCCCAAGTTGATGCCCAGACACTGAATGAACTAGATGAAATGTGCTCATTCCCTTCATGACAGCCTGCCAAAACACACACAAGAAGAGGTAGGTAATCCATATAGGTTAAGAGGGGAAGAAATTGAATCAATAATTAATAATATTACAGGCTAGAACCCTACAGGGCCTAGGTGGGCTCACTGGTTAGGTCTGTGAAATGTTTAAGAAAGAAATCGTTCCAATCCTCTGCAATCTCTTTAAGGGATGGGGTAATGGGACTGCTTCCTAATTCATTCTATGATGCTGGTATTTCCTTCACAGAGGAGAGAAAAAAACATTATAAGAAAACATGGAGGGCTGGAGAAAGGGCTCAGCAGTTAAGAGCACTTGCTTTACAATCACAAAGACTGGAACTTAGAGTCTAGCACTCAAGAAACAACCTAGTTTTCAGTAGTTGTTGTCTTTCTCAGTGACTTTTTGGTTTAACTGCGGGCTACCAGATTTACCTGACTCCTTCACTGTGATTGGCTCGCTGGGTGCACAGCACAGCAGGGCCATAGCCAAAGCAGCTCCACTCTCACAATTGAAGGAAAAATCAGTGTAATGCGTGATTAAACTTCCTTAGACCAGAATGTGTTCTTCTAGTTCTGATTAGACTGTGTTTAAGAGTAGATGAACTGCTTTGTCTTATATCCAATGATAGTGAGGAATCGGAAGAATCCATTTGAGAGGTGACAGATGATGTGACTAAAAAGGAAGTTGTCAATTAGGCAATTGCTAGAGAGTTTACCATTCACTACCTCCTATAGATGCAAAGCCATCACATTGGGTGGTGCTACCTCAGGGTAGATGGTCCATAGTTTATAGGAAAGTAGACTGAACAAGCCATGAGGAGCAAGTCAATAAGAAGTGTTCCTTCGTGGCCTCTACTTCAGTTCCTGCCTACAGGTTCCTGCTTGACCCTAACCTTCCATTCATGATGGACTATGACCAGAGTGTATGTTCCAAATAAACCTATTCCTCCCCATGTTGCTTTTGGTCATGGTATTTTATCATAGCAAAGGAAAGCAAACTAATATATCCATGTAAATGTGTATTTTGAAATTATATAATGAAAGAAGACCAAAAAAAAGGAAAGAAAAAGAAAACTTCCCTTACAAAGTAAATAGTGACCTAAAATATTTTTTGTAAATTGTTGCCATGACTAAATATCCATCCATTGAGTTATCATACAGAGTGTAGGCATAAAATGAAAGGAATAAAAAGTCAGTTTTTGTTTGCATAGCTAGTGAAGAATTTGTTCCACAGAAAAGCAATCCAAATTTTCTCCCCAGCTCTACCAACACCATTTCCCAGAAACTGGTGTGTTCTTGGTGAGTATTAACTTGTAATATCATCATATTGAGAGAGTAAGGAACCCATTCTGGGGCAATCAAGGGACATAGTCCCTCTTTTGACAATAAATGAAAAATGTATGTTCTCTTTAGAGCTACTTGCAGCCAGAATCACAAACCATTCATCTTCTGAGTCTGAAGCCCATGGATGATGACTCAATGTTTATCCCACTCCCAACCCCCACTCCCATCCCATCGTCAGTACAGGGAGGCTTAAATGATTGGCATTATTAAACCCAAAAAGACCAACTCTGTGAATGATAATTTTTTCCACTGCTTTCACCAAAACCGACAACCTAGATAAAACCATTTATAAAAATCATTATAATAAAAACAAGGAAAATGAGTAAGAATTCCTACAGGCTGAAGGTTTGAAAGGAAGCTGCAGACTATCCCCACAAATATGTATTTATGTGTGAAATCTCAAGCAGACCAACATTTCAAGGCTTTGCCGTCCGTGACTCACTTAACTGTTTAAGAGTGCAGCTGTCTTTCCTTCCTCACCATGCGGCACCTCTGTGACACTCTCGGAAGTCTTCTAAGATGACTACCCTAATCCTCAACACTAAGGATGTTATTGCAACCCTTGAATCTTGTCCTATGAGTGCCTTGATTTTCACCTAACATTGGCAATCGATACATTATATTGGCTTGAATTAATTCTGTGATATCAAGCAAGCCCTGCTCTGCAGGAGACAACCAGCTGCAGCACCCAAGACAGCCACACTTCACTTAACCCAGTGGCTTGGGAACCTCTCATCCAAAAACCAAGAGTCATGTGTTGCTTCAGGGATGATTCTAAAGAAATCTACTTGGGAAATATAAAAACTGGCTTCTGTTCTGAAATTTGGCAAATGGTTATGAAAGACTTCAAAATTTCCAGGAGATGAAGGGAGTCTATTGAATCTATTTGTTCTTGTTCTTTGTCTCTGTCTCTGTGTCTCTGTCTGTTTCTGTGTCTCTCTCTCTCTGTCTCTCTGTCTCTCTCTCTCTCTCTCTCTGTCTCTCTCTCTCTCTCTCTCTCTCTCTCTCTCTCTGTGTGTGTGTGTGTGTGTGTGTGTGTGTGTGTGTGTGTGTGTGTGTGTTTGCAAGCTAGGTTAAGTCGAAAACCCCTATGAATGATGAAATACATAGTGTGATCACCTAAAGCACCCTTAAAATATAAAATATGTACAAACACAGGGGATGTAACTCAGTTGGTAGCACAAGGACCTGGGTTCAATCCCCAGCATTGACAGGTGTGGTGGCACATGCCTATCATCCCAGCACTCAGGAGGTGGAGGCAGAAAGACCACAAATTTAAGGTCATCCTTGATTATATAGTAAGTCAGTGATAACCTAGGCTACACAAGACTCTGTCTCAGTATCTTCATTATAAATGACTGAAGAAGTTAACATTATTTATCATCCAATGGTTTGATGGCATCTGGAAAAAAAAAACAGTCAAATGGAGCCATTCTTTAACTGTGTCTTATTTTGTACATCAGAGATTTTCAAGACAAAGAAGTTGCTTGACAGAACATAAATATAATTTGGTGATTTTTTTCTTTTTACAGGCATTTATTTATTTATTTAGTGTGTGTGTGTATGTGTGTGTGTGTGTAGGTCAGAGCACACCTTGCAGAAATCAGTTCTCTCCTTCCACCATGGGGTCCCAGGGATAAATCTCAGGACACACAGCTTGGCAGAAAAGCATCTTTGCCCATGGAGCCATCTCTCCAGCTCAGTTTGTTGAATTTCAGCTACCATTGTCACAACTATTTTACTCCAGTATGTGAGTGGATTCACAGCTCATGTCTGTCACTTCTAAATTCATATACCTGGCACACACTCTCACAAGAAACACACAGCAAGCAACTCCAAGAAAAGGATTCCATTCCAGATTTAAAAAATAGCAACCATCGCTGCTTGTGCTCAACTACTTTTTTTTTTCTGTCTAAAAGCTGTAAGCCATGTAGTATAAACTTAGCTTTCCTCAATTCCTAACAGAAGAATGAATCAACGCTGAGGCACGTTGACAGAAGCATGGTCCTGCCACCATCCTTTCTCATCTCTGTAATGCTGGGTTACCCAGAATCGCAAGAAGAAACATTGACCGTTGGCGCAAACTCAGCTCTTTCTTCCGATGTTAAGACCATGCCGCTCTCTCCTTCTTGGCTGTTTGATCAGATGTTAAATGACTGGGGGTGTGCCATGATATAGAAGGTGCATGCTCAGTGCCTGAATGAATGAATGAATCAGACACAATTTATTAAATACATTGAAAAATTACACACTATTTAATTTTTCACAGAAGCAATCCAAGTAACTCATTTCTCATCAGAATGTTTCTACTTCCTCCCTCACAGTCAATGTTCAGTTAGGAAAATATATGGATTTTTCCCTCTCAGAATTGGGGTGGGGGTAAATTTTCTTTTTAATTTACATAGAGGTATATACGAACATATTCCACCTCTGTTTTTTAACTTTTATTTATTATTATTGTGTATGAAAGCACACACATGTGAAGGCCATAAGACAGTGTTTGTGAAGCCAGTTCTCTCCTGCAGTTTTTATGTGGTAACTTCAGGGAATCGAACTCAAATCGTTGAGCTTTCACATCAAGCACCTTTGTCCACTGAGCCACCCTGAAGCCCCACCATCTCTCCCTTTTAATCAGGATTATTTGCACACTTGTGTTGAACTAGTATCTGCAGGCATATCAAGCAGTCCATTTTCTGTTCTGTATGTGGCATCTCTATCATTTTTGCTGGTCTTTTATCTTAATGGCAGAGTCAAAAATAGAAAGAGGAAAAAGACTCAATGTTTTCACTGCCTTTAATATCACTGCTTCCAAATGAGCTTCGATATTCAAATTCTCTGAAAGCTGTAGCCCACACAGATTCCAGAATCGGAAAGCTCAGCCAAGACAGAAAGTAACTGCATCAGATGGCACTCTCAACACCGGATGCCTCTGCCGGGAAAGCTTTCGGTTGTGCATGTATTATTAAGGTTCTGTTTTTAACTTCAGATGGAATTAAAACATTATCTAAAACTCCTACTATTTACTTTTATCTTTTCTGTCACAAGCAAATATCACATGGAGAGCCAGCTGTTACAACCATAGAAAGGTGGGAGCAGACTTCAAAAGTCTGAATCTTTGTGCACACTCAATGGGTGTATCCTGTACTCTCCTAGCCTTACATCTTTCTTGTAGAGTGTCATAGACCAGATACCTCAATACATGTGCATTCTGGCACATAGCCCCCAATTTAAGGGGTAAATGATTGCGGTGTCAAATGCTATTCATTTTAGTTCCAACTAGAATACAGCTATTTCCAAGATCTAGAGAGAAGGTCAGTCCTGATTGCAGCCAAAAGTGGAGCAGTCTTACAGCATATAAAGACCATTTTGCCAGGTCTGAAAGCTGATGTGGTCAGGGGAAATTGTGGAGGAATGGGAGTGGGATGGTCTGTGTACCTCATAAAAAAAAAAATACATGAACAAAATGCCCCGGGCTCCTATAAAATCCCTGAAAATGATGCTGTCGTGATCAACATCTGCTTGGTAGGGACTTATTAAATTCCTTCCTTGGGGTTCCCTGTGAGGTTGTACACTTTACCAAATGAATCACTCTGAAACATAGATGGCCCTGAGAGTCTAAGAACTGAGAGCCCTCTCTTTGACTGGGAGGGGAGGGCTCTGTGATAGTCAAGAGCCTGCCACGTCTTCCTACATCCATTGTATGGCAAATATGCAATTCAAACTTATAAATGTCACAGCATCAATGTGAAAAACACTTCTGAAACACAAGTTTTGTGGAAGATACAATAAAGAAAAATTGACTGTAGAAATTAATCATTTCTAGAATGGAGTTAAGTGTGGATCAAATGATATCTAATGTTAGAGTAGGGGCTAGAGAGATGGCTCAGAGGTTAAGAGCACTGGCTGCTCTTCTAGAGGTCCTGAGTTCAATTCCAAGCAAGCACATGGTGGCTTGCAACCATATATAATGAGATCTGGTGCTGTCTTCCAGCAGGCAGAACACTGTATACATAATTTTAAAAAAAAAAAATGGAGAAAAGGAGTAAAATGTAAAAACAACTGGCTCACATTGCTCCTGAATGTCATCAAGAACTCATTTTAAGAGGAAAAAAATGAAAACAATAGAGTACTGCGCTGGTTAGTGTTGAGTGTCAAGTGGACAGAAGCTAGCATCACCTAGGAGACAACCCTCCAAGCACACATTCTTTAGATTAGGGTATCCAGTGACCATGTCTGTGAGGGGCTATTTTGATTGAGTTAATAGAGGTGGGAAGATCCAACCTAAAAGTGGAGGCACCATTGGGCTGAGATCCTGATTGTACTGAAAAAGGGGAAATGAATTGAACACAAACATTCATCACTCTGCTTCTTGGCTGTGGATACAAGGTAACCAGCTTAAAGCTCTTGCTGCTGGGACTTTCCCATCATGGTGAGCTGTATCCCTTGAACTGTAAGCCAAAACAAACTCTTTCTTAAGTCTGAGTGCTCTCTCACAGCAATGGGAAGAGTAATTAAGATAACCATAAATAATGACTTTCTCAGAACTCTAAACTCTAATCAACACATGCATATTGATAGAAAACAATTTGTAATAGAACAAAACATTGTTCAATGAACAAGCATCCACATGCACACCTGTGGACATGTGTGGAGAGTAATATAAAGCAAGTTCCATGATCTCTTTGGGTATATCTAGTGTTCTTAAAAATTAATAATTATTTTGAAACTTTCTTGTTTCAGAAGGTTATGCTTGACCTAAAACACATTTTTAAATTATGTAACATACTTTGAATTTAGTAGCCAAGCATGTCCAATTCCATATAGGAAATACTTAAGAGAGATAAGATGCACTCTGGCCAGGTGTGGTGATGCATGCCTCTGACTCCAGCACTTGAGAAGGTAAGTCAGGAGACTTGTAACTGTAGGAAAGCCTGAGAAACAGCAAAAAGGCAAACACTGAGCATAGTGGTGCATACCTTGACTTTCAGCACTTGGGAAGTGGAAGCTGAATGATCAGAAGTTCAAGGTCATTATCTGCCCCATAGAGTTCAAGGCCAGTCTGGACTACCTGAGACCCTGTCTCAAAGAAGGGAAGAAAGAAAGAAAGAAAGAAAGAAAGAAAGAAAGAAAGAAAGAAAGAAAGAAAGAAAGAAAGAAAGGAAGGAAGGAAGGAAGGAAGGAAGGAAGGAAGAAAGAAAGAAAGAAAGAAAGAAAGAAAGAAAGAAAGAAAGAAAGAAAGAAAGAAAGAAAGAAAGCCAACAATAAAAAGTAAAAATATATTCTCCTAAAATTCCAACTTAGATGGATCAACTCCACAACCATCTTCTAGCCATTGTCTAAGGAGTGGAGACACCACTAAGTTAGATATTTGCAGTTGCGACAGCAGATATCTCAGATGCCCTTCCTTCTAGAAGTCTAGGGAACTAAGAGAAATCTCAGTTCTCACTCACAACTGAGCTAATCCTTTTTTCCTTTCTTGGCAAAATGAGACAATACCACACACACAATAGAAACATTAGAACATAAAATTCTCTCAGTACCAAAGGCTGGTTGGAATTCCCACACATAAAAGTACAAATTTAGATTGGTACACTACTGTGTAAAACTAGTTGATAGTATTTCATCTAGACACACACACATCCACAATTCACTTCCCACAAAAAACTATGTAGTTCTGTTCACCAAAAATTTGTCTAAGAATGTTCATAGTAGCACTATCTGTCATAACCCAAAACAGGAAATAATCTATAAATAGAACAAGGAATAAGTAAATTGTATATTCATACAAAGAAATACCACAGGGCAGGCCCTGGCAAAGGTGGGGGAGGGGGCAGATGAAGAAATGTTCCAGGCTTTGCAGGCCAAATATGGTCTCTATTGAGTACTCTTCTGTATTTTTATAGTCCAAAATCATTCTCAGTTTGTAGGCTGTACTAATCCACCTATACTGGACCTGGAGGAAGCTTTGCTGGCTGAGAGTCACAGAGCAAATTATGTGGTTACATTGATGGAGGTCATAGACGTAATGCTGAGCAAAAGACAAGTCTTAAAGAAATAAACATCAGCTGGCTTCTGTGATACATGCCCACCTTTCAACACTCAGGAGGAGACAGAGGCAAGAGTTCAAGATCAGGCTGAGTTGTACAGATAGACAAGATTTCAAAAATTCTAATCAGTTCATCATAGCTAAAATACTACTTCCATGAAGTTTGAGAACAAAACTCATCTACAGTGATAGAAGGCTGACAGCATGGTGATGGGGGTGGGGGAGGGAGCTGCTAGACAGCACAACATCTCTAATTTGGGTTATACTCCCCCATTGTGTTCATGGTGTAAAACTCCATAGACCTGCGAACAGAAGATCAGTGTACTCCAGGACAACTATGCTGGCTTCAATTTAAAAAAAAATCAGGCAAAAACCATAACAATTTATTTACAATAGGATTTCCCAAGTCATTTAACACACTAGGGGCCTTTGTGAGGTTTCTAGGGAATTACAAAATGCACTTTCCACACATTTAATCACAAAATTTCCTTCTTCCCACAGCAGCTTTCAAAACTGTCATGAAAACCTTGAGGAAGCACACAAGGTATGTAAGAGAATAGCTGGAAGAAGGAATATGGAAAGGGTAGTTATGAATTGTAGGCGACCTTAAATGCTGTACTGATCTCAACTTCCAACTTGGGGCAGCCTTTAAAAGACTTGAAGTGGAAGTGGGCCAAAATCAGGTTTATGGATTGAGAAGGCAAGACTGGCAGTCCCCCAGAGAGCGGCAAGCTGGGATGAAGACTGGCAACAGTGGGAACAAAGGATAGAATAAGCTGAGCATCAGCTGCAGCCGCCCCAGGAGCCTGTGGAAGCAGCCACAGGAGGAGACAAAAGCCATGGGTGACTTGGGAGCAGGCTCTTTCTGCGAAGTGCTGCTTGTCACACAAGCATGAGGATCCCCATACTTGTGTTTGGGGATCCCATGTTTGGATCCCCAGCACCCATGTAGATCCTGGGCTGGCCTTCCTGTATCTGTAGCCACAGCACTTGAGGGATGGAGACAGGTGGATCCCTGGGGCTCACATAATGGCCAGTCTAGCTGTAGCAATGAGAGACATTCTCAATGAGAGACATCATGTCCAAAACAAGGTGGGGAGTGACCGAGGATGACACCATGTCAACCTCCAGCCTATACACACACACAAAGATGGAAGCCATCTAACTTCCCTTTAGAAGCAAATGTCAGCTCAATCTAAAATATTCCTACTAAAATAAACATAAATAAATTCACTGGTTGACCAACACATCACTAATGAAAAAAACACAAGTCATATTTCTAAGAAATGTATCCTTGCTCTGCAGTATCTATAACTACCCACTTTGAATACATAGTTCTCATTGTCAGTAAATACAAGGTGCAGACAATAAAGCATGGAAGGTCAATAGATTGAAGGGGATGCTGTACTGTCCAAGGAATGATCTACACAGCTGTACTTTCAGTTGTGAATAAATGAACTTCTTAAGCACACAGCAAGTAAAAGAAGATAAAAAAAAGAAATAGGAAAAGGTAGGTAGACAGATAAGAAAACTTCATAAAGTGGGCTGCTCAAATCATTCAGCAGAAACTGACTAGGGAAGCTGAGGATGGAATTCCTGACAGCTCATCTCCATGGCTGAACTCCAGAGTTCCCTCTCCCACTGCAGGCATCTTTTTATCACAGGATAAACAGTAGCGATCTCAGTGGGAAATGGTTGACCCTTCCAGCTGTCCTCAAGGACACAATGTCTTTACTCTTAAGCAGTTTTGCTGTTCTCTTCTCTCCCTGTCACAGAGTTAGGGGACATGCCAATTTACCAATATGATGCACTTTACAAGGAGGTGACAAGTTGGAAAGGATCTTTACACTTGATCTTAGCCAAAAGGCCGAGAAGTGATGACAAGTTGGAAAGGATCTTTAAGGGCCTCACCCTTCCCTTAAGTGAATGTTTACCTAGGATGCATTGAGCTACATTAGCCATTCAAGAAGTATGTTTCTACCTGGAATATGAGCCTATTTAGGGGTGGAAGTGATGATTGGCAGAAAAGTCTTGACATTTAAATTAATTGTAGTGTCATAATGACAAAACTTTTGTAAAGCTAACTATTTGAATTTTGTTACCACCGGAGTGCTAGACACAGTAGTAGACACAGACACACACACACACACACACACACACACACACACACACACACACATACAGAGAGAGAGAGAGAGAAAGAGACAGAGACAGAGACAGAGAGAGGGAAGGAGGGAGGGAGGAAGGGAGGGAAGGAGGGGGAGAATAAATTATAAAATAATATGACACACTGTGATTGGATCTCATTTATGTTTGTAGTTTCTGGTTGAGATGTTATCACGGGGTCTCTGGTAAATTGAATAACTCTTCCACAAAAATGTATCAACCTCTAGTCCTAGGTACCGTGGGTGGCATGTCAACAGGGACTTTGAAGATGTAATCTAAATAAGTATTGCTGTTGTTGATGTGGTGTTTTTTGAGGCAGGGAATCTCTGGGTAGACCTGACTGTTCTGGACCTAGCTATGTAGATAAGACTGACCTCTAACTCAGGGATCCACCTGCCTCTGCCTCCTAAGTGCTGGGGTTAAAGGCCTGGATTATCTGGGTCTCATGCACCCCAGTGGACCTTGTTGATACAGATGTGAAAATCAGAGGAAGTGATGTGACTGTACAAGTAGGAACGGGACTGACACTTGAAGATGGGAAAGTGGGCCACAGTCAAAGAATGCAAACAGCCACTGGGAGGGGGAAAGGAGATTTGGAAATAGCTCAGTGGGTAAAAGCACTTGCCACCAAGCCTGACAACCTGTGTTCAGTCCCTGAGCCCCATATGGTGGAAGGAAAGAACTGAGTCTGAACTCCACACTCAAGCTTGTTGTTACTTAACAATTGTTAAGTAAAGGCTACAAGTTGGTCTGACAATATCAAGAGTTAAAGTAAAACAGAGAGCCAACTCCCAATCTAGTCTACTTGGTAAGTTCCAGTCCAGTGAGAGACCCTGTCTCCAACAACAAGGTGGACAGCCCCTGAAGGAATAATGCCTAGGTGGAGAAATATTTGTAGGCTCCGGGGAGAGTTTTCACTTACTAGTTCTTCTGTCCATGCACAAAACAGAGTCTGCTCATATAATTTCCCAGTCTCCTCTTAGTGCGTTCCTAGTGAGAAATTCTGCTTATAGGTTAGTTACTTGAAATTGAGAATATTTTAGTAGATTAAGTAGCAAAAGTTACTTATTCATTCACATTGGTTATGTTTGGGGACTGCAGTATCATGTGCTGTACAGACATTTGATGCTCATGCTTTGTACAAAAAGCAGTTGGATGTTACATATATGTCAGCCATGAAACCCAGTTCTTACTAGATCTTATATTCTTTTGAGATCATTGTTAATTGCTTTCTTTTTTAAAGGGGAAGAAAGCATGGTTTTCTCAGCATCATACATACTTCATTCTCCTCAGTGTCTGAATGAAGCAATCAGAAATGGAATGTAGGTTAGGCTTACTCTAAAGCTTACTCTCAATCTCTGCTGCAGAGTAGATATCCTGTATGCTATAGCGCTTTCACCATCAGTGCAAGAGTTGTTTGTAATGACATTTGACTAGGTAGTGAGAAATAATTCTGGTCTTATTTAGACAATTAAGTTGAATTCACTTAATTCCATCTACTTAATAGAAAATTCAGCCAGCCAGATATCTTGATGAGAGTTCTGATTAATGTAAGCATTACTCCATCCATCCATCCAGGACAGGATATTCCAATAGTCTGGGCTGGCTTCTCATTATTTAGTTTCCAGTCTGACCTAGAATCCATGATGTTCCTGCTCTGCCTCCCCAAGTCCTGGAATTATCCATCCCTAGCTTCAAGTGTTACTGTTCTAATGTTTTCTTGTATTCTGATAGAAAACTTTTCTTTTTATATTAAAATATTTGAGGGAAAAAAAAAAAACAGAGAGCCAAGAGTGAGATTGGGGAGCCCTGGAGTCAGGTTATTGAGTCAAAGGGAAGCACAAAATAGTGGGCCCATTCAACCTGTGTTGAGGCCCAGGCCTCACACATGCACACACATACAAATAAATAAACAAATGTAACTTTTTAATTAAGCTGAAGGAGACACACACACACACACAAGCATACACTCATATACTGAGGTACTCTCTCACACATCAGGGGTTACCGTGAGCCTGATTCCCTATAGAAGCTCCAGCGTGGGGAGTCTGGGGGCTGTCTACATTCCTTGGCTGGTAGCCATATCATCCCTCTCTCTGCCCACATGGCCACTTGCCCCCTCTCCTCTCCTCTCTGTGTCAGAGCTGCCTCTTTCTTATAAAGAACGACTGGACTTAGAGCAGTTACTTTGAATCGAAATGTTCCCCACAGACCCCTGTGTTTGAGCACTGGGTTCCCAGCTGAAGCAAGTTCAGGAGGTTGTGGAACCTTTGGGCCATGGTGTCTGATTAGCGGGTGTAGAGTTGAGGGTGGGGCAGGACTAGAGAGTTACAGACCACCTAATTCTTGCCAAAGTCTCTGTTCTTTGTCTGCTGTAGATATATGTACAAGCCATCTCATACCCCTGCACACCAGAGACAAGAGCCATGCCCAAAGCCATGAATGTGCAGAGCCCTCTCCAGCGTGGAGTTGTGAGCTAAAATTAATTCTTCTTCTCTTTATTGGTTTTTGTCAGCAATGAAAACAATAACTACAGCAGACACATGCAGATAATCCAGAATGATCTCCCACTGCAAGCTCCCACATAATCACACACTTTTAATGAGAGCAGGACTTTGCAGACCCCAGGAGTTCACACTTTGGTCCTTATTCTGTCCAGTATAGAATCTGAGTATCCTTTGAGGGTACTGAGACATGAGGACAGTAGAGCTGAAACAAAGTTTCCAAAAATCCAAGACTTAAAGATTTTTATATTCATATCCCTTTTAACTCTTGACAAATTGTAAGTATTGTGGTGGTATTGTGTATTCTAATAAATTTATCTGGGGTCAGAGAACAGACAGCCACTAGATACAAAGGCCAGAAAATGGTGGCACTCACACCTTTAATCCTAGCATTCCAGAGATAGAAATCCCTCTGGATCTCTGTGAGTTCAAGGCCACATTGGAAATAGCCAAGCATGGTGACACACGCCTTTAATCCCAGAAAGCCAGCCTTTAATCCCAGGGAGTGGTGGTAGAAAGCAAAAAGATATATAAGGCGTGAGGATCAGAAACTAGAGGCATTTTGGCCTGGTTAAGCATTTGGCTGGTTAAGCATGTAGCTGGTTAAGCATTCAGGCTTTTGAGCAGTAATTCAGCTGAGACCCATTCCGGATGAGGACTTAGAGGCCTCCAGTCTGAGGAGACAAGACCAGATGCTGAGGAGACAAGACCAGATGAGGATCCGGCGAGGTGAGATAGCTGTGGCTTGTTCTGTCTCTCTGATCTACCAGCATGGACCCCAATAACTTGCCTCGGGTTTGATTTTATTAATAAGAACTTTTAAGAATCCTGCTACATCTGGCGCCCAACGTGGGGCAGGTGGTTTTTTGGTCTTTTTAATGGGTTTTGGGTCTGGGATAATTTTCAGTGTTTAGGGGGGTTGGTTACAAGTTATTGTCAAGGGTTAGGAAAAAGGCTAAGCAAAGGAGATTAGATTTAAGGTTCTTGTTTAAAAAAAAAAAAAGAAAGAAAGAAAGAAAAGAAAAAGACAATTACTAATTTTAAATACTTTACATTGGATTGGATTGTTTTATATTGTATACAAATTTGAAATTGATATTGTTAGAAAATGCTATATGTATATTTCTAATTGTATTTATTCCATCCATTTAACAATGTAATGCAAATTTCTGATCCTTGAATGTTATTATTATCAACTATTAGGATATAAAGAAATGAAAGCTAGTAGTTAGACATTATCATAGAACTTGTAGTCATATTAGATATGTTTTAAAAATTGAGCAGAGATGTTTTAGACAGGTCATCTTCAAACCCTTCAGAGATCTACAGAATATGGCATTTAAAATGTTTTAATAACTTAGAAAATTTTTCTTTTTTGAGACATGTTGGCTCCTGGCAGTACCAATCTACTTTAGAGAAAATATGGGCATTGAAGAAACTGCATATGGAGTCAACTTTCATTCTGGCAAAAGTTAGCCACTGGACAACAAAGTATCCTCGAATCAACAGGACAAAATGGACAGACAGATCACGAAACAAGGGACTACTGATTCTTGCCAAAACAAGTGTGGTTATGGCTTTATCAAAAGGCATCTTCTGAGGCCAGGACAATATGGCCCCATCCCTGAAGTGGCCTTCGCATCCGGAAAAGGTACGGTGCCCTTTTCTTCGAAGGCAGCTTAACAGGCAGAGGGCCGATGGATTCTGTTGTACAATGGAACAGCAGCTGAAAGCTCATGCCTCTCAAAAGTAGACTGGCATTTAATAGAGGGATGTGGAGAAGAAGGGGATGCTGAGATGAAGCCATATATACACAGCCAAGAAGAATGGACAGCTGAATTAAAAAACTGTCAACAATTTCCAGAATTTAAAATCCTGAATCATGACAGGACACTAGTGGAATTCAGGTGTTTCTGGTATGTGGACTGCTCTCACCCAATGTGAGGTTGAACTGCTGACCTTGTGTACATCCTACTTCACAAATGAGTCTGTCAGATACACTAAGCCTATAGGCTGAAGATGATGCCCCAACACTGCGGAGAAACCTCAGGTGACTGCCCAGGCAGCTGGCTGTTTCTGTCAACTCACAAAATTTTTTGGAAGTTGCTTGCATGCACTTCCTGTTTTTATTTTTGTTAGCTAATATTATTCCCTTCTTGGGTCTCTGAGGGAGTTGAAGATTAGTTAGTTATGGTTGAAGATTAGTTAGTTATAGTTGAAAATTAATTAGGATAGAAAGTACATTAGATACATCTTGGAATTACCAAAATAGGATAGATAATGGAATTATTTTCTCTGATTTGTCAAATACCTGTTTAGGTATTTATTACTTGTATATATTGTATATAGTTATTGTACTTTTGTATATAGTTTTTCTTTTGTTAGTTATAACCTTTTGCTTTCTTTTTCTTTTTATTAAAATAGAAAAGGGGAAATGTGGTGGTAATCTAATTGTACTGAAATATTATTTTGATTGTATGTTAATAAATAAAGTTGTCTGGGGGTCAGAGCTATTAGAGCCATAGCAAGAGTGTGGCGGTGGTGGCACACGCCTTTAATCCATAGATATCTGTGTGTTCAGGATCAGAGCTATTAGAGCCATAGCAAGAGTGTGGCGGTGGTGGCACACGCCTTTAATCCCATAAGATCTCTGTGTGTTCAGGGATACAGTCAGCATTGGAGACATATGCCTTTAAGACCTAGGGGGCTGTACATTCAGACAGTGACGAGGCAGTCATGTGTTTGGGTTTACAACCAATGAGAAGGCAGAACGACATACTATAAAAAAAACGAACCGACAGGAAGTAGGTCTCTTTTCGCGAAGCTGGGACAGCAGGAGGAAGGGTGAGATTTTAGCTCTGAGCTCTGACCTCTCGGCTTTCTCTTTAAAAAAAAAAAAAAAAAAAAAAAAAGTCTGCATGGAACCATGACCACACCTAACAGCAACTTTGACAGCAACTTTGAAATCTTCAAAAGGACTATGGTAAAGCCATTAAGCTGATTAACACCTTGGAAAAATCAACTTTGGACTACAAACTGCTTAGGACAATTTTGAGATGGCTAGCTGAGATGATCCAGCCTGACAGACTACTTGAACAAAGACTTGAAACAAGCCCTGAACTTTCCTATTATGCAGAGACTGGACAAATGATATAGGACTTGATGATTAACCCAAAAATTTTCTTTTCAAGATTCCCTAAAGATATCTTCACCCCTAGAAAGCAAAAAGAAAAAGAGAATATAGATATGAGATAGATCATCGAATCTACTCTGAAAAAAAAAAAAGATAAAGAAATAATAGGATAAATAGGTGGATCATTGAATCTACACTGAAGAAAAGGGGGAAGATATAAAAATGACAAAAGGTAGACTAATGAATCTATTATGAAAAGAAAAAAGAGAAAATATGGATATGATAAAATAAAAAGGGAGATTATGGAATCTACTTTTAAAAAGGAACTACTTGTTTTAAATAAGATAAGTAATGAAAATTTTTTAGTCTGAGTTTATCAGATGTTACTGGACTGGACATTGCTACTATATATAATGGAGTTTTTTTTGTCTGGATCTGTTAAATGTTAATGGACTAGATGTTGTTAATGTAATCTTGACTGTATATTGCATATACTTATTGAAGATAGTTTTTCTTGTATTAGTTATAAGCTTTCTTTAATTTTAGACAAAAAAGAGAGGAAATGTGGTGGTATTGTGTATTCTAATAAATTTATCTGGGGTCAGAGAACAGACAGCCACTAGATACAAAGGCCAGAAAATGGTGGCACTCACACCTTTAATCCTAGCATTCCAGAGATAGAAATCCCTCTGGATCTCTGTGAGTTCAAGGCCACATTGGAAATAGCCAAGCATGGTGACACACGCCTTTAATCCCAGAAAGCCAGCCTTTAATCCCAGGGAGTGGTGGTAGAAAGCAAAAAGATATATAAGGCGTGAGGATCAGAAACTAGAGGCATTTTGGCCTGGTTAAGCATTTGGCTGGTTAAGCATGTAGCTGGTTAAGCATTCAGGCTTTTGAGCAGTAATTCAGCTGAGACCCATTCCGGATGAGGACTTAGAGGCCTCCAGTCTGAGGAGACAAGACCAGATGCTGAGGAGACAAGACCAGATGAGGATCCGGCGAGGTGAGATAGCTGTGGCTTGTTCTGTCTCTCTGATCTACCAGCATGGACCCCAATAACTTGCCTCGGGTTTGATTTTATTAATAAGAACTTTTAAGAATCCTGCTACAAAGTATTCTTTTAAGAGGGGCCATAAATTCATTCTAATATTGTCTAATATCCATATACAATGGAACTCAAGACATTTCCTCATGAGTTTTATCCTATCCTCAAATGTACAATTTTAGAGCCCATTCCCTAAAAAAAATAATAATGATGATGATGATGATGTTAAATAACTAAAAATCCTAACTCCACCATCCAGGGGCAGAATGCCCTTATTCATCATTACTCCATCTTCTCTTTTTCTAGACACTCTGCACAATGTCCTTTCAATCCAGAACCCCTTCCAGAAAGGCCGGGAAGGTGGCTTCCAGAGAAAAATCAGACTTCTAAAGGATATTATTTTAAAGCAAATGGAACATACAAAAGTGGCAATTTACCTGCCCACAAAACCTACCAGCAGGACCTAATTTCCCCTGGGTTAGCATAATAGAGAAGGCTGATCACAAGAAGGTTATTCTTAGGGGGACGAAAAGGACTTGGCTCTGTACTGTGTGACACAGAGAACCTCATTCTGACCATCTGTTAAGCGGGTGTAACAAGAGCGGGGCAATTTAATCTTGTTCCGCTTTGCTGAGAATAAACATGTCTTCCAAAAGAAATTTAACTCATCTGCCAGACAGCGACTCTACACAAAACGCCACTGACAAGAGCAACTTCTATCCCCGCTCTTGATCTGGCGCCTCTTAGGCAAGATGCTGGGGGTGGAGGAGCAGGGTCGTCACTGGAACGAGAACATATTTCGCCTTCACACAAAGTAAAACTCCTACGTTTGAGCTGTCTTGGTGAAGTGTTTGGCAGCAGGATGCTCTTGGCCGATTTACATGGCGTTTGGGTTTGAAGTTATATGCCATTTGGGTAAGATTACTATAATTAGAAAAATGGCCTAATTACTTTTCTGGCAACAGCGAAGAAAGAGAACAGACTTTTCAGCTTATGGAGACAAGTCCTTGAGAAACCTCAAAAGGTTTCGGGATCCTATTTGACAGGAAAGAACATCTCATATGAACTTGTTGGATCTGTTGGAAAATCGAGTTCCAAAGCCAAACCACGAGAAGGGGGAAGGGCAGGGAAATATTCTCTCCTGTCGGGTTCTGAAACAGGGATGGCAGGAATGGTCCTCCCTGCCACATGGCATCATCAGCTGCGCTGGTCCTCATAGGGAGCAACAAACAGAAAACAACAGAACTGGAAGGGAAGAGCAGAATTTTGCAGCCGCAAGACTCGGAGCGTGGTTAATGGCTCTGTCTGTTTCAACTGTAAATAATATGACAGTGTTGTAACCTCAGACACTGAAGGCACAGCTCCTGTTTAGGTCTCGGGTTCACATTTCCGACAGAAAATCATCCTGAGTTCCTCTCTTCCTGAGCAGAGGGAGGGAATCACTGCTGGTTTTAATCAAACCCCATTCTTCAGGCCTGGGAGTCACAGGACACTACCTTTTACCCAGAAGGGAAGAGGGATCAGCCAGAGCTCTGCTAGAGGGAAAAAATGACCCACAGCTTTCTCTATTTAGGTTCCATTTCCTGAATATAGCAATGGGAACACCTGCACTGGATCAAACATATCCTCCCCAAACACCATTTTAAACTGTCGTGAATGCTTCAAGGACACAGGGGTAAACGCAGGATAACAGAGCAACTTTGAAATGTGTGTGGAGGGGGAAAGGGTGAGAGGTAGCTGGGAGACACGGAAAGTTAGGCAAGGATTGTTGATTTCAAGTTTCGGGCTGGTTAATGAAAATGTTCCCTTTGTAAATGTGGCTCCCTATGATGCTTTCCATCATTAGACTTCCAGAAGCAGCATCCCCTCCACTTCCTAGACACGTTATCTAACACAGGTTTGATTTCTATCTGTCGCCAATCTTCATACAAAGGATCCTTTGTATAAATTTCCAGGTTTGTTTTTCATTCAACAGCAGAAATGGAAAATGTAAACACATATAAAAATACTGGCCTCCCCAAAAAAAAGGACTAGTGTGGGCATCTTATTCCAATTTAAATCTAGCCTTTATCAGGGGCTAGAAAAGTAGCTCAGTGGAAAATATCCACCTAGCATTTGCAAAGCCTTTGGTTTATTTCCCAGTTTAAAAAAAAAGTTAATTTTAAATCTTCTTTCCAAGTATCTCTATTTTATCTTAACCAACTCCTACCAGTCTTTTTTTTTCCAAGACAAGGTTTCTCTGTGTAGCCCTGGCTGGCCTCAAACTCACAGAAATTCACCTGCCTCTGCCTCCCAAGTGCTAGGATCAAAGGTGTGCACCACCACCTCCCAGCTTCCTACCATGGTCTTAAAGGGTGACCTCTGTCCCAGCCAGATTCTCATCAACTTTATTTCTTTCCCAAGAAAAGGGACTCAGGACACTGTAGCAAAGAGACCCTTTACACTATTCTGAACAGTGGGGTAGCTCTAAATAAAGCTGGTGTTTTTTCCTTGAACAATTAGTAATTTCTCTGAAATAAACAGGAATCCCCTCAATTAATCTTTTGTTTGTAGTGTAAGTTTTCACTCACTGAAATGTAATGATCTGATGCATTTTGAAAACATTCACCATGATGCCTGAACTGTTTTTTTTTAAATGAAGGTTAATTATTGTCTATGGCAGGAATACAACTTTTTTAATGAGCCATGAACAGATTAACCAAAGATGGCTTAACATCTTTTGAAGCAAACAGCTATGGAATAAATTGTGCCCCCCCCCCACACAAAAAAAAAATTCACCTGCTGAGGGCTTATCCTAGAATTCTCCTAGAATGTGACTGCATTTAATGGGAAAATCAGGTAATTAAGTAATTAATTAATTTAATTTAAATCTGTTGTTTGTTTTGTGTGTGTGTGTGTGTGTGTGTGTGTGTGTGTGTGTGTGTGTGTGTGTGGAGCCTGATACAATCTGACTGGTGTCTTTATAAGAAAAAGAAAGTCAGATGCACAAAAGGACATCAGTGATGCTCACACATAAGAAAATCCATATGTGGACACCAATAGCAAGCAGTCATCTAGATGCCAATGAGTTCAGTTTCAAGACCCTGAACTTAGCTTTCCCACATTCAGACCTATGAGAAGATTAATTCCTGCTGTATAACTTACCTAGCATTTTGTGGTGGCCACCCCAGCTGGGAGAAGCACAATTGTTAAGTAAAGGCTACAATTGGGAGCAAGAATTGAGTACCAGTTGGTCTGACAATATCAAGAGTTAAAGTAAAACAGGGAGCCAATAGTGAGATTGGGGAGCCCTGGAGTCAGGTTATTGAGTCAAAGGGAAGCACAAAATAGTGGGCCCATTCAACCTGTGTTGAGGCCCAGGCCTGGCCTAAGGGATGGAAGCTCACAGCTATAGAATCATGAGTAGGAAAGGGTTGGATGTCTACAATGAATTTAATTTCTCAATGCTGCCTGTCTTAATGTAGAAGTTGAGAGCCTTTGAAGTAAGAGCCATCAAATGTATGTGTTGGAGCCTACCCAGGTTAGCAGTTCACATGCCATGTTAGCTAACTATCCTTTTCTTCTTTTCTCTATGGGTCACTTCTGTCAGCCTCCATCCTTGTGCGGACCGTGGATATGTCCCTTATCTCCCCCTACAGTGAACTTCTGCCACTTTTCTCTGATGCCATGCAGTGCTCTTGTTTCAGTGGCACCAGAGAAAACACAGGCCTGCTCACTTTCTCACCGCCCTTCACAGAACAACAACATTGATGTTCTTCAGCGTTGGACTCTCCTACCCTCGCCTGGCAGAGGCAGTCATCACGGGTCCCCCCACTGCCCCTGCAAGGTCAAGAAGTCAAACTCAGTATTTTATGCACTCCTTGGGTTGCTAGCACATGTATTTCGGAAGTAAACTAAGGCTATCTTCAGGTAGACATAGAGCTATGTGACTAGCTTTAACAGAATTGAGGCCCTTTAAGCTCACCTTTAAAGAGACCCTCCAGTTACCACTTTTATTCTTTTTTCTCTCTCTCCCAAGGAAAGAATTGCCCTTTCCTACAATCCTGGTAGACTTTCCTCAGGGTCTGCATATTCCTTTTCAGTCTATGAGACCACTCCCTTCACACAGTTGAGACTTTGTAATGACTATAATTATTCCTCAATCATGATGCTTCACCCAGGCTGAAAAATCTCCTTTCAAGGAGAACAATTTTATACTTCAGGTGACACAATTTCCCATTACTCAAAGGATTAGATATTATTCTACAAAGTGTATAAGAAATAAGGAAAGGTATTTTCACAAAGAAGAAAATAGGAAACACTTATTCTTCCCCCACATTCGGCCCTGGGTGACTAATGACACCAGCTGGGTTATTTGGCATCCATGGTTCTCTGGTGGGTGAAAAATTATTCCCAAGTAATTAAACAGGCAAATCCTCTGAGCAAAACCCCACAGTAGGTAGGGCTGGAGAGATAGCTAGACTGCTCTTCCAGGGGACCTTTTTCAATTCCCAGCACCCCCATGGAGGCTCACAACCATCTGTAACTCCAGGACCAGGGGATTCGATGCCCTCTTCTGGCCTCCAAAGACACTAGGCACACAATTGGCATACAGCCATACATATAGGTAAAACACCTATTCATGTAAATAATTTTAAACCCCACACTAGGGAGGGTGGGTTATAAGCAAGTTATGATACCTGACACACAGATAAAAAATACCAATACCATTGATGCCAGCTTGATGAGGACACACAGCCAAGTGCACTGTGGGAGGCCATCGCTTAATCCTAAATGGGAATGAAGGCACAGCTTTCCTAGGGAAACTGAAGTCAAGATGGAGGATGCTGCTTGATAGGACACAACTAGTTCCCCAGGGGGACCCCCATTGGCTTCTGTAGCCTGAGATGCTTTGACCAAGCTTCTCAAGACTGAAAAGCCTTTGGTTGCCGAGGAAAGCCATGAATGCCATCCTAACCTATCTTGGTGGCTAATTCTTCTGAAACTAAAACCAGACATATCCAGGTTTATTGCAAATGAAGCCTGGCTGACTCATGGGCAGCTTCATCCCGCTTCTTTCAGAAAGTTGACTTTAATGGAAATATTACAAGATAAATATTAAGATATTGCCTCCAGGCAGCCCACCCCAGAAATCTGAACTTGCCACTCTCAATCAGTCAACTGTTGCCCATGGTTATTTCAAAGCAGACATTGGTCCAGGTTAAGTACTATGCTGTCAGGATTCATTGAGCAGCACAGGCACGGCACACACACACACACACACACACAGAGAGAGAGAGACAAAGACAGAGAACATTTGAATCTGAATGGCCGACAACAAATTTAACAAACTTTAAATCATAACCATAAGAAAAGGTAAAATGGGTAAAAGAACAGCCATTCTCAAGCCTTAGAAATGTAGCTTTCTATGGCTATTAAATTACATGGGGACTGAGGAGCAGCGGACCCTGAAACTAAATACATATTTGGAATTGTTTTTTAACAGTTTCCATGGCTACTCCTGGGACTGCCTTGTCTTCTCAGAACTATGTTTTCACACACGAAGGAGAGCAACCACACCACCCACAGACTCCGACATTTACGTTGGCTCCCCATTCTGGGATGGGCCCTTTCCTAAGTCACCTTCCTTACTATTTTCAATCTTCTCCTTGCGCTCCCTTCATTTCCCTGCAAGGCCTCCACCTCTGCCAGCTCCTTCCTCATGCTGTGCCTTCAACATCAACTATTAGCCTCTGGAAAGGATCACTTTTCTAGTCCTGTCCGTTGAGATTGGTGACACAGAGACAATTGTCCTTGCTGCCACATTTCTCAGGCCACTTTTTCAGAATGTTTTTCAGAACATTTTCTTTCCATTCATAGAGCTCTACATGACATCTTTGCCTCAAATCCTTTACAAGATCAATTCCAAATTCCTCAGTTTATAATGGACAACATGTCCCCCACCCCGCGGCTCACCCGAAATCTTGCATATGACCCTCTTCTACCACAGTGACTCTTTTTTTTTTTTTAAGATTTATTTATTTATTATGTATACAGTGTTCTGTCTGCATGTGTCCCTGCAGGTCAGAAGAGGGCACCAGATCTCATTACAGATGGTTGTGAGCCACCATGTGGGTGCTGGGAATTGAACTCAGGACCTTTGGAAGAGCAAGCAGTGCTCTTAACCTGTGAGCCATCTCTCCAGCCCCCACAGTGACTCTTGAGACTTGATTTTAATAAACATCTGTTTTCTGCTTTTGACCTCACTCTGAATTCTCCCAGCTCTATCCCTTCCCCTCATTCTTCCCCTTAATTGCAGTCAGTGACTTTCATTCTCATCACATCTCATCTCATGAGTACAATGAGTTCTAGTTATCTGTAACCATTACAGTCTATAAAAGTCATCTTAAACAGTGAATCAATGACTTCTGAACCAAGGCAGCCAGATGAAACAGTGTTACATCCTCTGAGCCTCCAGTCATAATGTGTGTGTTTCTATTTGTATATGCCTTACTTAATTTACACTGTTAGATTTCATGTTGAGGGCCAATGGTCATAACTCATGCCTGATCAAAGTTTATCGTACACGTGTGTTTTCTCCATAAGACACACAGAGCAGCCTTCTCCTTAGGAGTACCAGTCAGGATCTCAGTACTGTGCTTAGGGGTGTTTTAAAACAGCAAAATCACCCACCTGATGGGGGAATGACTTTTTGTATGCTACGAATATGTGTTGCTCTGATTGGTTGATAAATAAAGCCATTTGGCCTATGGAAAGGCAGCTTAAAGACAGGAGGGAAATTCAAAGACAGAGCCAGAATGGAGGAGAGAAGAGACGCCAGCAAGCCACCCAAGGAGCAACATGTAATAGGACACAGGTAAAGCCATGGAACATGTGGATACATAGATTAATAGTTATGGGCTAATTTAAGATATAAGAGCTAGATAGCAGCAGCACGGGAGGTCCCCAACCACAGCACGGATGGACAGCTGCAGAACGAGGAGATGGCAGAAAGTCATTCCAGGACCTCCACCATCATCCCAGGACTTCACAAGATACCCCTCATCCCCCCAAGAACCAACCAACGCCCACTATTCAGCTGGAAGCAGTCTTTGAGAGAAACGTCGCCCCCGTACCCAGTCAACCACAATTTTTTCTTTTTTAAAAAGGAAAGAGTCGAGAATAAAGAGTTCACAACACGCCCCCAACGGTCGCATATACCAGGCAGACACTTCTGCCTAGCCAGTTCCAGGTCAAGCTAGCCATTTCCAGGTCAAGGCATCTCGCGTAACCAGGATCCGTGACGTTACATGGCCACGTAAGCGCGCAACGTGACCATGTGATCTACGCACACGCGTGGAGTAGTGACATGACCTGGCCATGGCCCCAGCCGGTTTTAAAGCAGAACACCATATTCCCGGTTCTCTCTTCTCTCCTCTCTTCTTCTTCTCCACGCACGTGTCTCTCCCACAGGCCTGCGCACTCTGTCCCTTTAACTCTAATAAACTCTATAAGCGGAGAAAAGAAAAAAATAAGAGCTAGCTAGCAAAAAGCTTGAGCCATGGCCATGGAGTTATGATTAATAAGCCTCTGTGTGTTTACTTGAGGGACTCAAGTGGGAGAGATTTGTCTCTACGGCCGTCAAGCTGGGACACAGGAAATCTCCCAACTACACCCACCAAATGAACAGAAAGCTATAAGTACAGTAAACAGACCTGAAGCACCCTTTATTATAATATGGGAAAATCCAAGGCAGGGTGTCACCTTGCTTGACTTTAGGGTAAGCAACACGTCCCTCTGCTCTACATGTGCCCACATATGACCAACCATAAATAGGATGTGAGCAGTGATTTCAATGTAGTGGATACATTTTAGCTACTAAGTGAATTCTCAAATAATTACTGAATTATTCACAACTCTCAAATGAGAAAAATTAACTATAATGGCCCCTCAAGCCTCTGAGTGGAAGTCTGGGGGTGAGGCCTCTTTCTCACCAGTTTGAAAGTTAGCCAGGATTTCTTCTCCCAGGGGCCCTCTGTTCTGCCTTGCCTGGTAATAATAACATGATACTCAAGCTATAGACAGGTGCACAAAATCCACTGTTGAACTTAAGCTCTGTCTGAAAAGAAGATCGTATGTGTGTCACTGTCCTCATGACTGTGACAAATACCTGACGAGAGCAGTCTGTCACAGAGGGAAGGGTGTTAATGGACTAGACATTGTTAATGTAATCTTGACTGTATGTTGCATATACTTATTGAAGATGGTTTTTCTTGTATTAGTTATAAGCTTTTTTAATTTTAGACAAAAAGAGAGGAAATGTGGTGGTATTGTGTTCCCCAAAATATTGTGTACTCTAATAAATTTATCTGGGGTCAGAGAACAGACAGCCACTAGATACAAAGGCTAGAAAATGGTGGCACTCACACCTTTAATGCTAGCATTCCAGAGATAGAAATCCCTCTGGATCTCTGTGAGTTCAAGGCCACATTGGAAATAGCCAAGCATAGTGACACACGCCTTTAATCCCAGAAAGCCAGCCTTTAATCCCAGGGAGTGGTGGTAGAAAGCAAAAAGATATATAAGGCGTGAGGACCAAAAACTAGAAGATTTTGGCTGGTTAAGCATTCAGGCTTTTGAGCAGTAATTCAGCTGAGACCCATTCAGGATGAGGACTCAGAGGCCTCCAGTCTGAGGAGACAAGACCAGCTGAGAATCCGGCAAGGTGAGACAGCTGTGGCTTGTTCTGTCTCTCTGATCTACCAGCATTGACCCCAATAACTCGCCTCAGGTTTGATTTTATTAATAAGAACTTTTAAGATTCCTGCTACAGAAGGGCACAAAGGCAAAAGCCTGGGGCAGCGGACCACAGTCAATCTGCAGTCAGGAAGCCCAGAGATGAGTGGTGGTGCTCAGCTCACCTTCTCCATGTTATGTAGTCCAGGACTCTAGCCCATGGGACGGTTTGAATGATAATGCCCCCCTAGGCTCATATGTATGAACACTTGGTTCCCAGTTGGTGGAACTGTTTGGGAAGAATTGGGAGGTGTGGCTTTGTTGGAGGAGGTGTGTCACGATGGGTGGGCTTTGGGGTTTCAAAAGCTCTCACAAGGCCCAGTTAGTCTTCTCTTATGAATGAAGACATAGGTCTTAGCTACTGCTCTAGCACCATGCCTGCCTGCCTGCTGCCATGCTGCCCACCATGATGATCATAGACTCTAACCCTCTGAAACTACAAACTCCAAATAAACTCTTTCTTCTGTAAGTTACTGCTGTGGATTAATCCTTTTGTATACTGTGAAGATGTGTTGCTCTTATTGTTAATAAAGAGATGACTGGCCAATAACTAGACAGGAAGAGGTTAAGCAGGAGAGCCAAACTGAAAGAATGCTGGGAAGAAGGAGGGTGGAATCACCAGCCAGAAGCAGAGGAAGCAGGAGATGAAAATTGCATGCTGAAAAAAAGATACCACCATGCCAGGCAGTGTTGGGAGGCAGAGCCAGGCAGGTCTCTGTGAGTTCAAGGCTGGCCTGGTCTCTAGAGCTAGATCCAGAACAGGCACCAAAACTACACAGAGAAACTCTGTCTCAAAACAAACAAGCAAACAAAAAGCTACCACCACATGGTAGAGAGTAGATATGAAATAAGGGTTAATTTAAGTTGTAAGAGCTAGTTAGTAACAAGCCTAAGCTATGGGCCAATCATTTATAATTAGTAATAAGTCTCTATGGGGTTATTTGGGAGTGGGCTGGTGGGACAGAAAAGTCCACCTACAAGTTACCTTGGCCATAGTATGTTATCCCAGCAATAGAAAAGTTACAAAGACATCCACATTTTGTACTTCTTGGATTCACATAATTATTTTTGAACTTCAGTTTATCAATTGGATGAAAAGTTTTGTTATATTTTTATTCATATATGTGTACATGTGCCTGTGTGAGTTTATGTGCCTGCAGGTGCCTGTGGAGGCCAGAGGACATCAGAACCACTGGAACTGGAGTTATATTCAGGCAGTCATTAACTGTCTCATGATGGTGCAGGGAACCAAAGCCTGATCTTCTGTAAGAACAGTAAGTGCTGCTGACTGCTGAGCCATCTCTCCAGCCCTAATAAGATGCTTCTTGAGGACACACAACTGCTTCTAGAATTCTATCTTTCTTACAGTCACCTGGAGCTATTCTATGCCTGAACAAAGCCATTAGTAGAGCGCTCACGTAAGTCCTTTATAGCTACTGTCAGGGCCCTGCTGCAGGGTACATACTTCCCACATGGATAGTATCCTTCACAACAAGTTGGGTTTCCTTTGCAGCATGCAGATAGGCAGACTAGCCAACTTCTGAGAACTCTTTACAACAGAGCTTATCTTTGCTTGTAGATAAATGACCCAGCAGAATTCCAAACCCACATAATCATGAATTAAGAAGATTCTGTCGGTTCTGAGTTTCTGTGCTTCCAGTTTTTTATTAAAACCAGGCCTAGGCATGTTGACCTCAGAAAAGCCAATGTCACAGGGCACATTATCTGGCCTCATTAAAGTATGTAGCTGTGGTTTTCAGACATTCAATGTTCATTAAGCTGCCTCAGGTTTAAACTAAGATTTGGGTGTTGACTAGAATCTACCACCCAGGCACTCTGATATTTTGTTCTCTCCTGATCACCTGTATCCTCTTCCAGTTCCCATTCATTGTAGCCTACTGTTTCATGTGCTCCCATCATAGGAACAAGGGAAAGAATTAAGGAGAGTGTGCCATTCAAAGGATGTGTGTCTATGTGTCTAGTGTTAAAAGACAGAATACGATCTCATGGATAACTCATGGAGTACTCTTGGCTGTTGGTCTATCCTTATACTTTCTTGGTGATTTATTCAAGGGACCCTGCTTTGTTTCACTTGCAGACTATTTTAACATTGCAGTGGGTAAACAGAGTGTCATAGAGTTCCCGTCTTTCCTAGGTCATTTTTCCTGGTTATATAAATGTTTGTCTTAATCTTGCTTCTTCCTGTGCATTTCTCAAAAGAAAAAATATGCCTCCAGTCTACACTGGGCTGATGTGCTAATTACCAAATGAGGTGGAGAGGAAAGAGCCTCCGTACTCAGAGATCGAATACATATGTTTTTAAGAAATACAGATATCTTTATAATATCTGTAGCTATCCCTCCATGCACCCCTCTCTCCCAAAGTGCTGTTTCAGATATTAACTGATGACTCCAAATGTGATCATGGAAGAAACCTTCATGTGAGACGTGCAGTGTTGACTGCTTCTGCTTCTGTGGTCAGATATGTCCGTTTATCCACACAATTGGCATCAGCTCTGAGCTCGGATTTAGGGGGAGAAGTCTAGTGTCACATGGAATGTTCCACACTTTTCCCACCAGCCAAACTATGTTGAACTTGGCCAATGGTTTTCTGGAAGGAACCACATATTAAACTCTGGCCATCATAGTCTGTGATAAGCTTAGCTAAATTCAAGAAGGCACAATGTCTGCCAACTGTTCTCACACCCTGACAATTTCTCACACACCCAGAGAAGAAAAGAAAAAAAAAGAAAACCAACACAAACAAAGCCAAGTATTTCTGCAGCAATTTGACTACAAACCAGAAGAATTAATCCTGCTACTGTTCTGAAGCAATTGTGAAATTATAAACAATCCCCTGATCATATCCAGAAAGAAACATTTAACCAAAAATGTTAGTGATTAGGCAAGCTTTAAAAAAATGCCTGTGGTGATATTGTGTTCCCCAATATATCGTGCACCCTAAAAAATTTATCTGGAGTCAGAGAACAGAACAGCCACTAGACAGATATAGAGGCCAGAAGATGGTGGCACTCACACCTTTAATCCTAGCATTCCAGAGGCAGAGATCTGCCTGGATCTCTGTGAGTTCAAGGCCACACTGGAAACAGCCAGATGTGGTAACATGAGCCTTTAATCCCAGGGAGTGATGGCAGAAAGCAGAAAGATATATAAGGCTTGAAGACCAGAAACTAGAAGCTTTTGGCTGGTTAAGCTTTTAGGTTTTTGAGCAGCAGTCCAGCTGAGACCCATTCTGGATGAGGACTCAGAGGCTTCCAGTCTGAGGAAACAGGATCAGCTGAGGAATTGGCGAAGTGAGGTGGCTGTGGCTTGTTCTGCTTCTCTGATCTTCCAGCATTCACCCCAATATGTTACAGGAATCTTAAGAGTTCTTATTAATAATACAAATCCAGGGCCAGTTATTGGGGTGAAATGTTGAGTGGTCAGAGAGACAGAACAAGCCACAGCTAACCTCACCTGGCCAACTTTTCAGCTGGTCTTGTTTCCTCAGACTGGAAGCCTCTGTGTCCTCATATCTGAATGGCTCTCAGCTGAACTGTGCTATAGAAGCCTGAAAGCTTAACCAGCCAAATGCTTAACCAGGCCAAATGCTTAAACAGTTTCTGATCCTCATGCCTTATATATCTTTCTGCTTTCTGCCTCACTCCCTGGGATTAAAGGCTCGCTTTCTGGGATTAAAGGTGTGAGTCAGCATGCTTGGCTGTATCCTTGAACACATGGATTTCTGCCTCTGGAATGCTAGGATTAAAGGCTTGTGCTACCACTGCCTATCCTTTATGTTTAATATTGTGGCTGCTCTATCTCTGACCCCAGATAAGCTTATTAGCATGAACAATATTTGGGGGAACACAATACCACACCAATATCTGGCTCTGAGTTTGTTTTTATTAATATGACCATTTATGACTCATGATACAGATACTGTTAAGTTTTTTTTAATATCTTGTTCAACCCCAAACTGAACACAGAAACCAACCATTGCTTTCCCTATAAACTGACATCACAGCCTCTGCTTCGTGTTGCAAATCCCTTATGGTTGATTGAGCTTTGCCTCGAGAATATTTCTATTTAAAGTGTTTCATGGCAGGGACTAAAACTTCTATAACCTACAATCCAGAAGTTTCCTCCACTGGGTCCAGCATACTTTTCACTAAGGGCAAGAACTCCAGCCATAAGGAAATGGTTTATTCAGGAACACCAGCACTTCCCACTTATCCATGGTGAGGCTGTAAGGCCTGGCTTATGGTTAAAAGAGGAAAAAAAATCAAAACCTAAGAAAGCTTTTCAGGGCCAGAGCAAGGATATTTTAATGGCTGTAAATTATCTTGGAGGTGGAGTCACGCATGCATCAAGTGGCAGGGTCCAGCCTACATAATCACATGGTTCTTTCTTCAGTTAGCACTATGGCTGCCCACTTATTACATCGACTCTCCTGGATGCAGCTTCTTACACAGACGAGGGCATCAGGAAGGTCTCTGCTGGTTCTCCAGTGCCCAAACTGCATCTCCGTAGTTACACTGGGAGGGGTTGGTAAAGTCGACATAAAGGCAATGCCTTTGAGAATCTGATCAAAATATGAAGTTGTTCCCTAGTAAAGATTGTGCACACAATTTAATGCTGTGCAGGGTGCTTTTGAGTGCTGTGGGACTCATATGCACAACTGTAGTGGTTCATGGACCTCAGAGTAAGAAGCCAGGATAAATGTGTCTCTGCAGTAAAGAGCAGATGTCACTGAATCTTCCGTGTGTTGAGTTCTCATTCACTCAGAAAATCTCCTTTTTGTTGTCATTTATTAGTGGTTTGTGTTTTGCTTTGGTTTCTGTCTTGTTTAGGTGGGTGAATCAGTGGGCTGGTTGGTTGGTTGGCTGGTTGGGTGGAAGTCAGGGTCTCACCATATAGCTCTGACTGATTTAGAACTCAGTATGTGAACAAGACTGGTCTAGAACTCGCTATGTAGATCAGGCTGACATCAAACTTGCAGAGTTCTTGTCTTGGCCCCCTACGTGCTGAGCTGACAGCCATGCATCAGCAGGACTTTCAGTAAATTTATTAAGCACCTACCCTCCCACAAAGCACTGTGCAACATGCTACCTATTACCCTCAATGGTCACAGCTAGCACAGTAACTAAATTTCAGACCACATTTGAGGCCAAGGTATCATTTTACAGCTATTATTATACAATTATATTCTTAGAACCAAAGAATCTGTTTTTTGTTTGGTTGGTTGGTTTGGTTTTGCTTTTGTTTTTGTTTTTGTTTTACTAGTCCATTCAATGTCATGGCTTTGGAAAGGAAAACAATATTTTATGTGTTTTGTGCTGCGGGCCACAGGAATATCATAAGAACTCAGCTGGTTATGGCAAAGTCACTACCTGGAGGGATCAGGGAATTCCTCCAGAGGAAGCCAAATCCCAAGGAGTTTTTGGTGTTACTTGGCTTGTTATATATCAGCTGTATTCTGTTATGAAAATCATGTGTGCCTTCATAGTTTTCCCATTTGATTTTTCCCTAAGAAGGGCTAACAATGTAGACTGATCACTCTCTGGACATACACATTCCAGGCATTTGGAGAACAGCCTCAGGAAAGGCTTTCTCTGGAATCAGATATCTCCCCTAGCCACTTTCAAGGACTAAAGGAGACATCACCCAGGTGGTCACCCAATTTCTGAGGACTAACAGTGATAACAACCCACAGGCGAGTCTCCTGACTTAAGGTAAATTCCACAAAGGGACACCGCCTAGGTCAGGTAGACATTAAGTAATAGCTTTACACAGTTTAGCTCGGACCCTCCTTTCTTACAGCCTTACTAACTTTATAGACCTCTAACTACTTACCTAACCACTTCTAGGAATATTTAGATAACATTCTGCGCTAACAGCTATGCTCAGCCAGAACTCCCAGTTCAAGCCTCCCTGTAATTATCATCATTGGCAGCATCCAGCCAGGTGCATCCCCAGATGGAGGAAGTACCTTATCAGAGATACCTCTGTACTCTCTAAGAACAGACTTAAACATCCAGGCTACCTGTTTGAGAAGGCCTGGTGGATGTGCTAATTAAGCTTAACTTCCTCCTTTCCCAAATCTTACCTCCAGTTCCAGATCTCCCTTTAACTATCACCAGAGGCATCTAGCTGTACACAGGTTGCCTAGAGACTGAGCACACTTTCCCTCAGCCTGCAGAAAAATGGCAGACAGCTTGGACAGATAGGAGCCACAGGAAAAAAAAAAGACAGTTTTATTTTCTCCCATTGACCTAGCAACTTATAGATTTTTAACATCTTTTACCAAACACATTTAAGATTATAGTTGTGCACATAAGATCCCTCTTCTTAGATATTACCCGTATTTAGCCTTTAGTTAATTCATTAGTCACTTCCCCTTTGGGTCGCAAATGGTAATTAACAACAAGTGCCCTTCTTTGTAATTCTTATCAACCCTCCATTTGATCTTGATAGCGGACAGTCACTGCCTGAGGAAATTCAGGCTGGATGTCCTGGGTGGAGGAGAAGATTGTGATTTTGGGGAGATATATAACTGTAAAGCAGAGGACAGAGAAGAGAAAAGAGAATGGAAGAACTAGATGGGTAAGAACTTGAGAGGAACAAACTGAGATGGGGAAGAACTAGACTGAAGGGCTAGAAGAGAGGACAAGAGGAACGAGATGGAAGATGAGGAAGAGCCAGATGGGGAAGAACAAGATGAGGAAGAGCCAGATGAGAGAGAAGGAGACGGGAGAGGAGCTGATAGGGGAAAGGACTAGATAGATGAGAACCTAGAAGGGACAGAACTAGATGAAGGAATTAAGATAGAACCTAGAGGGGACAGTAGACAAATATAGAGAAATCAGGCAAGGAAGGAGCTAGGCATGAGAGCAGAATAGAAGCTGTGTAGAGAGAGAACTATCACAGAATAATAATAAAGTGTATGAACTAAGGAGTTTCATGTACATAGATTCATTTCTTTTCATCAAAGATTAATTATCAGCTGGTTGTAGATTCTTCCCTGACCCTGGGAGGGGACTATGGAGGGGCTGAACCCGCATAGTCCCAGATAGTTTTGTCTTATTTCATTTTATTTTGATAAAGGGTCTTAGTCTGTAACTCAGGCTGGATTCACACTTGTGGCAATTCTCGTGTCTCAGCTTCCCAAGTGCTGGGATCACAGGTATGAGACACCAAGTCTAGATGAAAGAACAATTTCTATAAACCCAGAAAACACTAACTTTTAATTTTGCAATTTGGAGCATTTTCAAAACCCCCCTTGACTCAGTAGTGAGATCTTTGTTTTCCGTTACCCACTTGGGTTCATCAGGGCTCTCCAAAAACACAGCGCTGAGTGAGTAGATAGGTACACAGAGAAAGGGACATGTTCTCAGGCATTGGCTCATGAGATTGTAGAGGTTTCAAGGCCCATGATCTGCCATCTGCAGTGGTGGCTGGCTGAGCTGTGGTGCAGCTCCCCTTCAAATCTGAAGGACAGAGAAAAAGGGAAGCACACAGTCTAAATCCAACGGTCCCAGAGCCAGGAGTGCCAACATCCAAGGAGGAAGAGTAAGTCTTGGCTTCAGCAGACAGGAAATTGGCCTTTCCTCTGCCTTCCTCTTCTTCCAAAGGATTTAGTGGGTTCCAGACAGAGGCAATCTTCTACAAATGCAACTCTCTTCACCGTCAGATGAGTACATAGGAACTGACTCAGATGAAGAAAAACTTGCTGAACATCACATAGCTAACACCCTAGGGAGCCTGAGCTCAAGTACTAGTTCCTCTCCTCATTGTTGTGATGGAATGTCTGACGGAAGCAGCTTATGGGAAGCAGAGTTTATTCTGGCCCACGGTTTTAGAGGAAACAGGTCATCAAGTGGGGAAGGAATGGCGGCAGGAGCATGAGGCTGCTTGTCCACATGGGGAAACACACACACACACACACACACACACACACACACACACACACACACACACACATTTTTCATATCTCTGGCATTATAGAATCCAATGTCTCTACTTAAAAAATAAGTTGGCTCAAGGTTACTTATATTGTCAAGATTTGCTCACTAGTTTACTCTCTAAGTCTTGCAGCAGTAACTTGGTACTCAAGTCCTATATGATCATTACTCATCTCTATCATCACCTTTAGCCACACTTTCTAATAAGTGATAGGGTCTCATTGTTGTGTAGGCTGCTCAGAGCTAGATACTAGGCTTCTTTACTGCTCTGCAACTAGTAACAGCTTTGCAACATAATAGGACTTCAAATTATCCTTCATTGAATTAACTACTTTGAGGCTCCTAAGGAACAACATAAACCAACATTCAGAAATGTTTTCAGGACAAAGGAGATAACCCACATAAAACTACAGTAGATGCTGTCAAACAGCAAGCCACTACTCTCCCTTCTTGTTCGGAAAACTGCTACAGAGCTTTCTTTAAATGGAACTTAGTGGCCTGGAAAACAAATGTGTCTGCCTAAGTGCCTGGACCCCAGAGAGCCACTTATGTAACCAGAAGCGTTTGGGTTATTTCACTTCACAAGCTCATCTTGGTTCTTAAAGCACTACACACAGACTTTCTTATCTGACTAACTCATTATTTTAGACCTTAGAAAAATGATTTAGAAAAAAATTAAGCATCAAGTGTAGCTAGAGTTTTCCTGCCTTACCCACAGTCAGGACAAATCTCTGTCACCCACCAGTCCCACAGCCGCTCAGACCCAACCAAGTAAACACAGAGACTTATATTGTTTACAAACTGTGTGGCTGTGGCAGGCTTCTTGCTAACTTTTCTTATAGCTTAAATTGATCCATTTCCATAAATCTATACCTTGCCACATGGCTCGTGGCTTACCGGCATCTTCACATGCTGCTTGTCATGGCAGTGGCTGGCAGTGACCCCTTCTGCCTTCCTGTTCTTTCTTTTCTCCTCTCTGTTAGTCCCGCCTATACTTCCTGCCTGGCCATTGGCCAATAAGTGTTTTATTTATTGACCAATCAGAGTAATTTGACATCCAGACCATCCCACAGCAATCAAGAAAACTAGAAAGAATAAAAAAGTAAAAAGTGTGAATGAAAAACTACATTAAGAGGTAGAGTATGAATAAGAAACCACCCAAATCAAGCTTTTAAGAGAGCCGCAAGCAAGGTTTTAAGCTATCAGAGTGTGTGAGAATGTACACTGTTCAAGGCAAGTTCACCTAACTAGGCAGATACTGGATTTCATCAGTATGGCTTTGATTCAAAGATAAGACTAGTCACACATGAGAATATGAACAAGGAGGAATGTGACATAGACACAAAAGTCAATATCACTGCATGTGATTTTTTTTTTAACTGAAGGAAGTTTCCTGATTTAGGATGGCATTGAAGGAGCCTATGTCCTTTAGCAAATTCATTTCCTGAATAGTCAAACTGACTGGAAACTATAAATCACCTGTTGTTCTACAGATATTTGTCCTTAAAATCCTTTGCAACTATGTCATACAAAAATACTGAGCAAATTTCCTTGTACTTAAATGTAAAACCTTCTTCAAGAACTGAAGGCAGTCACCATCTTACAACTTAATAAGGATTTGAGTGTCCATCTGCAATACTACCATTACCTCCCAATATTAAACCAAAACACACATATTTTCATGGGCTATTGAGATGGCTGAGCAGGTAAAGTCACTTGCTGCCAAGCCAGAGGACCTGAGTTCAATCCCAAGGCACACATGGTAAAAGGAAAGAACTGACTCCCAAAAGTTATCTTCCGACCTACACATGCACTAGGACACACACACACACACACACACACACACACACACTAAAATGTAATAAGTATACACCTTCAACCTATCAACAGATTCATATACAAACACATTAGCTTCTTCTTCCAAATTGTATATCTTATCAATTATTAGTTCTTCTTCTAAATTTTATATTTTATAAATTCCAAAATGCACATATTGAGAGGAGTTTGTCCTTATACTCATATATTATTAATTCTTTACTAAAAAGAGAGCCAAGTGAAGGAGGAAGGTAAGAAGCAAACAGCTTGTTTATGACATGGAATCAAGATACCCAACAAACAGTTTCTTGTGGAGGGTGACTGAGTAATGTTCTGAAGTTCAACATCAGACAGACAAAGTCTAGGAGAAACCTGAAGACCCTGATTGTCAGGACAGAGGACGAATGCCTCCATGCTGAGCTTACTCGGTTCAACGGTGGTACGAAAGGAAGAGTTGATAGGAAGGGAAAGAGGGAAAGTTGTCATGGGCTTTTTGGAAGAGGGGATGGGGTGGGCTGGGGGAGGAAGCTGGGAGGAGTGAGAGGAGGGAGGAAAAGGAGATCTGTGATTGGTATGTAAAATGAATTAAAAAAAATTCTTTATTATAAAAAAAAAAAAGATGTCATGGTCTGTGGTGGTATTGTGTTCCCTGAAATATTGTGCACCCTAATAAACTTATCTGGAGTCAGAGACAGAGCAGCCACAGTATTAAACATAGAGGATGGGCAGTGGTAGCACACGCCTGTAATCCTAGCATTCCAGAGGCAGAAATCCATGTTTCAAGGATACAGCCAAGCATGGTGACTCATGCCTTTAATCCCAGAAAGCAAGCCTTTAATCCCAGGGAGTGATGGCAAAAACAGAAAGGTATATAAAGCATGAGGACCAGAAACTAGAAGCATTTGGCTGGTTAAGCTTTCAGGCTTCTAGCAGCACAGTTCAGCTGAGAGCCATTCAGATATGAGGACACAGACGCTTCCAGTCTGAGGAAACAAGACCAGCTGAGAAGTTGGCCAGGTGAGGTTAGCTGTGGCATGTTCTGTCTATCTTCCAGCATTCACCCCAATACCTGGCCTCAGGTTTGACTTTATTAATAAGAACTTTTAAGATTCATGCTACAATGGTCAACAATCTGCACAGCAGATGAGTTCTCCATGTAAAATGTGCTGCTGTGATGAAGAAATTTGCCTTGAGAAGGTCCTGCCAACAGCTTGCTGAGTTGGGAACTGTAAGTTCCTACAAATACATTATCCCAATCAGCATTTACTAGTGTAGCCCCAGCTGAGTGCCATTCAACCAAGCTTGTCAAAAAGAATATGCAGTGGGGTTGTGTTGGAGATGGAAGAGAGTGGAGATCGCCTTGTCTTTAAGACCAGCAGCTTGTGGAGACACTTAACAGGCCCTGCTACATTTTTTCCTTCCCATCTGTTACCTGCCATGGTGGAACCACCCACTGCTAGAAGGCAGGTATTTGAAAAAATCTCTTTTGGGAGAGATCATCATACCCAAGGTTGAACCCTCATATATATCAAGAAGGAATTTTTTTGATTGACAAAAATCACCCTTTGGAGATGATATATTGTCGGCCTACAATATTTGAAAGGAGTTCATCTTTCATCTAGAAATTAAGTGCTGATGTAGCCTATAGAGCTACCAATAATAAGCATTGGAGAATGAAAGTTTTGTTGGCTGTTCTAAAAATAAGTAAAATGGATGACAATGGCAGAATTAGTCACCTTCATCAAAAGTGCCCATCTACTGTGTGCAGTGTTACAGATTTTATGACTAGGTATTACTGTGCTATTGTTTAATGTACTGCCTCAAAAACTGGTAACTGTGTATGAGTTAATGAAACATATGAACTATTTGACCTAAAAGAATGACTGAATGACCTTTTAGAGATGTATGTACAGTACCAACTAAAGGGCAATAGCTTGGAGAGCTGAGGCAGGGTTTCCCACAATCCTGTACTTATGCTTAGTCAGCATTCGATACATGGTGCTGTTTCTCCTCTAGCCAGTATTCATGGATCCAAGAGTCAAGGGGTTAAAAAAAAAAAAAAAGAGGATGAGACCACTCATTCATCACCCTAGTGACTCACTGTCAAGGTTTTGCTTCCTGTTCCCATGACCTTCTTCTTTACTAGCCTAGACTGATTCCAGATGAGGTATGCTTCTGCCAGGAAGCACAACAAACATTCCATGAACTAGAAGCTAAGATGTCCCAATGGCCACTTCAGGTTACTAATGCCATTGAGTCAATGGGATAAATGGAGGGTAACAGTTTTATAATGGATGATTGATCCATATTGCAGGGGGAAAAATGGACTGCCCCTCAACAAGAGAGGTAAGGATTATAACTGGGGTACAGGAGATCCTTTAGGGCAGTGGCTCTCAATCTTCCTAATGCTATGACCCTTTAATATAGTTCCTCATGTTGTGGTGAGCCCCAACCATAAAATTATTGTTGTTGCTACTTCATAACTGTAATTTTGCTGCTGCTATGAATTCATAATGTAAATATCTGATAAGTCCAATGGTTTGAGGCAACCCCTGTGAAAGAGTCATTCAACTCCACCGCCTGCAAAAAGTTGTGACTCACAGTTTGAGAACCACTGCTTTAGGGTGTTATTTAATGATCGCATACCTTGTGATTAAAGTCAGTGGGAAACTACAATTCAACTAGAGCAAGATGGTGACCAGCTCAGATGCTTCAGTACTGAAAGTGTGGACTACCTACAGGCAAAGAGCCAGGACCTGCTGAGGTGCTCGTTAGAGGTAAAGGAAATACAGAATATATAATACAGAAAGGCAGTTATTAACATCTTTTATGGCCATATAACCATACTAAACAGATATTTGTGTTTTCTTTCCTCTATTTCTGTACCACATAATATGAGATCAATTGGGATAGCATCAGTAAATGTTAATAAATCATTATTATTGCACTTAAGTCATGTACTATTAAAAGACTAAACATTCCTCAAGGGACTTTGCCATCTATTCTGAGGGGAGAAGACACATGTTTTGGTTATCCATAGATTTGTTATATCATCTTAAGCACAATTATGGCCTTGTTTATTTTTCCTTCAATTGTAAATTAAGCATTACATAGGAGAGGTATTTGGGTGTCAAGTTGACCAGGGGTGGATTTGTGATGGTTAATCTTGACTGACAACCAGATAGATCTAGAATCAAACAAGAGATGTTTCTCTGGACGTATTTGTAAGGGTATTTCCAGGGAGAATTAACTGAGGGAAGACTCTTCCCTAAGAGTGGGCAGCACTTTCCAATGCCGTCACAGATATAGAGACCTGAGGAAAGCAGCATTTGCTTACTTGCCAGTTTTCACTTCTTGCTGTTGAGTGTACCTATTCTGGTGCTGCTGCTGACTCCACCCTTTGCCGATATCAGAGCCCAAGTTCCTGTCCGATATGGACTGCAGACCAGAGGCTCTCTAAGAATCCTCCAGACTCTTAGTCTTAGATTGGGACTGCTGAAGCAGACAGCTTTGTGGACTGAGCAGCCGCCATGTTCTCAGCCTCTCTAACATGCAAATGGTCATTATTGGACTACTTATCCCATCATATAAGCCAATCTCGTCAATCCTTGTGTGTGTGTGTGTGTGTGTGTGTGTGTGTGTGTGTATGTGTTCATGATTCATTCTGTTGGTTCTGACTCTAATACAAGGTCATCCTGGTTTTCTCTTAAGCAATTACTATCTAGTATACCTAGTTCCCCTGTGCACTCAAGGTCTGAATTCCCCACAATAATCCCCCTGCCGGCAGGGACTTCATTGGTGCTTAAACTGTCAGCATCTGCAGTGTTGTCCAGACCCAGCAGGTGCACACTGGATGCTTGGTAGATGGAGTAGACTGTGCTGCATGCCTCCCGTGCTCACCTCTGTGATGCCGATACATCCCAGAATTAGCCAAATGAGCTTGGTCCTCCCATTTAGCATTAAAGACTCATTTTAATCCTTTGATTTCTATGTATTTTTAGAGGAATCCTAATTGCTTAGATGCAAAATTCCCTTTAATAAATGCGTTTGCATGAAAGGTTAAAAAATGATATGAACTATTAACAACAACAAAGTTGGTTGCTCCAGTGACCAACCAGCTAAGGACTGTAGAAAGACTCAGCAGGATCAGGGGCCAGAAAACCACAGTCACACATGGTGTGAAGCACAGGACTCGCCCTGCCCCGTCTAGCCAGGAGTATGCTTCGTTGACCTGCATTCTGTGTCGGCTTCATGGGTTACTAAGGACTCTGTGCCAGTCCAGCCCTCACAGTCCATCGGTTGAATCTGTTCAGGGTGGACTCTAGTAGTCAGGAACTTTGACTCAATTCTATCTTATACTAGGGAACAGAAAAACAAAACTGTTTGACAAGCTCCAATCCTAAACCACTTCTACAGATCAAGTTACATAAATAAAAAAAAAAAAGAGGGATGAATAGTTCCACCATCTTTGCTTTCTCTAAATAGTACAAAGTCCAAGGAGGTGCAAAGAGAAGTGCAGAGTGAGAGGGATAGGAAGTATCCACTCTTATCTACATAACTACACAGCCACCCTGGTGAAAAAATTAAAAAAAATTATACAGATACATATATATTATATATACTGTTTTTCCTATTTTCCTTCCTCAAGTAAGGTTTTCCCTTTTTCTCTTCTTCCTAATAGTCAAATTCTTTTTATCCCTTTTACATTTCCTCCCTCTCTCCCTTTCCTCCCCATCTTCACTTTTCAACTTCTTCTCTTTTACATACATAAAAAATCTAATTTTTTGTGCTTTCCACTTCCCATTTTCTTCTCTCTAAATTGTTTTTTCCTTTTCTTATTATCTTTTAAAACTTCTCTACATTGTGTAATTTCTGCCCCCACTGATTTTATTGTTGTTAGTTGGTATTTGGCTTTCATCTCATTTCTGTGCCTGGATTGTTGCTATTTGCTGCTGTTACTATGGCCTTCCCCTTTCTATACAGCACTGGTGACTGAGAGCAACACGTCAAGCCTAATGTATAAGACCTCTGCATCTGAACAAAACTCCCAATCCAGCTAAGAGTAGCTGGATACAACCAATCTCTGCTCAAACATCAATAAAATAAATAAATTTGAAGAATAGGAGTGATTGAAACTCTAAACAATGACCAAGATGCAAATGAGCATAGATAAAGGGGTCTTAAAGACATGTTCTAAGATACCACACCCTACCACAGCAGCAGAGAAACAAAATGACTGTGAACACCAACACTTTGAGGCTCATCCATATAAGTATGACCGCAACCTTTTAGACTATACAGTGTTGACAAGAGTAGAGGAGTAATTGAAGATATATTCCACTATCTATAATACATCTACAAAATCTGAAAGAAGTAATCCATTCTTGGGAAACCTACGGGGAATCAGGATCCCCCACGCTCTAACACAATAGACACTAGACCAAAATACAACAATCATCAGTGAAGAAGTAACAGGGAACATATACCACAAATACAATGGGAAATGTATTCAATGTTTCACAGGGATTGAATATCCCAGGATACATCATTAAGAGAAAGTAGTTCCCTGAAAGGTCTCTCACGTAGATGTGGAAGAGAAATACCAATAGACACAGACTAATTTAATAACTATGAAAAAAGCAAGGTAACATGACTCCTCCAAAAGTGCATAATTCCCTAGTATCCAAAGATACTGAAGTGTATGAAGTACCAGATAAAGAAACCAAACCACTTTTTCTTCAAAAGATCAACGAATTCCAAGAAAAACAGTGGAAAAATTAAGGAAGACAACACAGGATAAAGAGACATTCAAGGAATTAGAGCAATGGCTTAGTGGTTAAGAGCACTTGCTGCTCTTCCAGAGGACCCCGGTTGAGTTCCCAGCACCATATGGAGGCTCACAACTACCTGTGAGTCTTACTCCAGAGGATAAAGTGCTCTTAACTCACACTGAACTAACAAATGATATGTACGAAGAACAAGCAAATGGATTTGGTAAATTTCAAGTCACATTAAAAGAAAACACTAATGACAAGATGAGCAATGCTTTATATTTGTTATTCTGTTATCTAAAGAGTCTTCTAAAGAATCTTTGATATCAGCAACACAAATCTATTTTGGTTTTAGTTTGCACAACTACTTTTTATTTTGTTTTTTTAATTTACTTTTTTGAGAACTTCATACAGGAATATTGTATTTGCATCATTTATACCCCTAGTTCTCCTCACTCCAACATTTCCTGTGTCCACCCAACTCCCTCTCAAATGCATAATCTCTCCTTCAACTATCATTGTTTTACACACACACACACTCACACACACACACACACACACACACACACACACACACACGTGCACACAACCTTCTGTGTTCATATAACGTTGGTCATATATACATGTTTTTAGGACTGACCCTTTGGGATTGGATAGCCTATCAGGGGTCTAGTACCTAGAGAAAATTGATTCTTTCTCAGCAACCATTGATTGCCTATAGCTCTTAGTCTAGGATTGTGGCCTTGTGAAACTCCCCCATCCACACTGGCATATCAACTAATGCTGTCATTATGCAGGTTTAGGAAACCATATTCCTTCACAAATCTTAAAATCACTTTTCTAAGAGTAAGGAAAGAGTTGAGTGGATAAAATTAGTTGCTATGTAGGGGTTGGAGAGATGGCTCAGCGGTTAAGAGCACTGGCTGCTCTTCCAGAGGTCCTGAGTTCAATTCCCAGCAACCATATGGTGGCTCACAACCATCCATAATGAGATCTGGCGCCCTCTTCTGACCTGCAAGTGTATATGTAGGCAGAACACTGTATACATAATAAAGAAATAAATCTTTAAAAAAAAAAAAATTAGTTGCTTGCTATGTAAGCATGAGTTCAAATGCCCAAAATCCACTTAAAAAGCTGACCATGCTCATGTATGTACCTGTAACTCTAGAGCTGTGGGTGGGGTGGAGACAGGAGGATTGCTGGGGACTGCTGATTGACAATCTAGCTCTAGACTGAGTGAGAGTACCAGTCTGAAGTGGAGGGTGACAAGAAAGACACTGGATACCCTCCTTAGGTCCTCCACATACACATGCACATGTACCCCTGCACACATGCATGCACACACACCACACAAAGAGAGGGAATGGAGAGGAAGAGGGGTAATGAGGAAGAATCTCTTTTCTAGAAATCCCATTAAAGGATTTATCTAAAAAAAACATATAACTTTAAAGTCAATGTCTGAGGGAGCCTCTTGGATGAGATCTACATGAGTGGACTAGGGGGGGGGCTGCCGGAGGGCGAGGAGTGGGGGATGAGAACATAGGGAAATGGGAGGGTCGAGCTTGAACAGGGACAGAGTGGGAGGGCAGAGAGGGAGATACTACTCTGGTGACTGGTCTAGCAAATAACCTAGCTGTTATCATAGAGCCTTTGTTCAATGACTGATGCAGATGCAGAGATCCACAGCCAGGCGCCAGGCTGAGCTCCAGGAATCCAATCGATGAGAGAGAGGAGGGATTCTGCAGGCGAGGGATGTCAAGATCATGATGGGAGGATGTGCATAGATGATCAGCCACACTAGTGGAAGTCCATGAACTGTGGACTGGTGGCTGTGGAGCCCCCATATGACTGGACTAGGCCCTCTGGATACAGAAGATAGTTGTTTGGCTGGAACTGTTTGAGGGGCACCCAGGCAGGGGGATGGGGATCTGTCCCTGGTGCATGGACAGGCTTTTGGAAATCTGGTGCCTGTGGACACTTTGCACAGCCTTGGTGCAGCGGGAAGGGGCTTAGACGTGCCTAGGCTCAGTGTGCAGGGCTCGGCTGACTCCCCATGGGAGACCTCAATTTGGAGGATGTGGAAATATGGGGTGGCTTGGGAGAGAGGGCTGGAGGGTGGGAGAAGGGAGGAGGTGGGATCTGTGGGTAGGATGTGGAATGAGTAGAAAATTTCTTAATAAAGAAAAATGAAAAAAAAGAAATTAAAGCATGCAAAGAAATTATAATCAGAGGTGTTAATAAAGTCTGAATCTGCCTTGAAAATAATATATAACATTCATACCCCTGGAGCATTTGACACCAACACCACCAGGTGCTGGGTGCCAGCTGCTTCTCACTTTGCTTGCTGCTTACTATCTTTTTCATAATGAGTTTTAACCATTTAGGAAGACAGGAAAGAACCATAGCCTGTCATTCTACAAGGTACATAAATAGTTCATTTATCCATATATTCATTAAGCAAGTATAGCATCAGTATGTATGGGCAGAGAAGGGCTTCAGGGGGTACACAACATAAGGAGAGGAAAAAGAACATTCCTGGGAGGAAGTATGGTAGTTTGAATAGGAATGGGCTCCATAGCCTCCTAGATTTCAATGTTTAGTCATAAGGGAGTGGCACTGTTAGGAGGTGTGACCTTGTTTAAGGAAGTGTGCCACTGGAGGTGGGCTTTGAAGTTTCAAGGGCACAAGCCAGGCCCTGTGTCTCTTTCTCTTCCTGCTGTCTGCTAAACTAAATGTAGAACTCTCAGCTACCTCTCAGCACCATGTCTGCCTGTGTGCCACCATGCTTCCCACCATGATGATAATGCACTCTGAACTGTAATGCAGCCAGAATTAAATATTTTCCTTTATAAGAGCTGCTATGGTCATGGTGTCTCTTCACAGCACTGACTAAGACAGAAAGAAAAGTACTAGAGCCTTTACCTTGGAAGAAGAAGGACATGTGAGAGGAAAAGGAATACACAGTGAGGGACCATACAGGAACCACAGCAGATGCTTTTGTTGAAAGAGTCAGGATCCACCATGCCCAGCCTCCTCATTGACAGTCTTAACCAGATAGCCAAGGTCCAAAAGAGGCAGGAAGACTGGAAGATTCTTCCAGGATAAGGACATAGCTCAGTAGATAAAGGTGTTTCCCAATAGGTAATGGTGCCCCAGGACACATACAGTGGAAAGAGAGAATTGACTGCTGAAAGTTCCCTGACCATATGTGCACCATGGCATGCATGTGCATACTTGCATGCATGCACATGCATGCACGCACACATAAATTAATTTTTAAAAAGAAATAGTTAAAAAAATAATAACAACAGGTCAGACATGGTGGCACACGCCATTAATCCGAGCACTTAGAAGAAGCAGGCTCTGTGAGTTCCAGGCTTTCTTGGTCTACCTAGCAAATTCCAGAACAGGCAGGGCTACACAGAAACTTTATCTCAAAACAACATCAAAATTAAATAAATAAAATAGTGATAAAAGTAAGTTACAGAGATTCTTTCCTCTATGCAGTCCAGACACGTAAGCCAGTGGAAAGCTTCTATCTTGAAATATCCATGAATTACATGTAACTTTTCTTACTATCTACTGACATCCAAGATCTACAGAGTGCTTTTAAATTATTGAAAATACATTTATAAAACATCACTTTGAACACTAAGTATTCTCTCTGAACTATACTTACAATGTACACTTGTGGCTACCACCTCTAGTGAACCTGGAGAAGAGTAGGAAGATCACAGAAGCCTTCTAGTTTAACAAAACACATTTCAGCCAGACATTAAAGGTTGTGCATAAAACACAAAGTCAGGACACAAAAACAAAGCTCAGTACTATCCACACTCAACAACAGATTCATTTTGCCAAAATTTCCAAAAGCACACTGTAGTTTAATATAAAATAAAGACTATTCTATTTTTCTATTTATTGGGGTTTATTAGAGGTGCTATCTACAGAGATAATCATCTGTTGCAAAAGTCATGTCACATCCTAGAGGAGTCACAGACTTCAGAGTTGGTGGGGCTATGTGAAAGATAGGAAAGACACTGCATGCCTCTGCATACAAGTTTATGAGCACAGAGTCGGAGCCATACATGGTCAGAAGGAACTCGGTGCACCAACCATGTGCTTGGGCGATCATGAACTCAGGGACAGATCTTAGACAAAAACAGGGGACCGGATTCCTAAGCTGTCTCCCTTACTGTGACTTTTGGCCTTTGGTCATTTGTTTCCTCCATCTTATGAATCCAAGAGCCAGAACACTATGCCTGACTAGAAGGAATGATTGCTGTTAATCCTCTCTGCTGACTTGGATGTGGAGGCTATTTCAGTGTGAGACAGAACCCAAACTGCACACTCTACACTGACATTCACAATCAGGAAGCTGGGAACGTGGGCGAGGCTCAGTGTCTCTTCAGAACACTGCCTCCCTCCTGCTTGAGGTACTCCATCTGTTTGACTTCCTTCTTCTGAGGTGAAGATCAAGGAAGCCCTGGGCTAGGTCAGACTCCAAAATTCTGGGAAACTAATGCTGGCAGCTTAAAAATCAGTAAAACCTAAAATATGTCACATGAGCAAATTGTAAAAGTGGAGAGAAAACAATTATGAGGTTGGGACAGAGCAGGGAAGACTCATTTGAGAGACAACACCAACCCTAGCTTTCAGGGAGCCGCTACTTAAGGAAGGAGAGAAATGAGTTACTGTTTTACTGTGGAGGAAACTCAATAGTAGCTCTTTGTATCTTCCAAACAGCTAGTGGCACTGTTTGGAAGAATGTGAACTCTCCAGGAGATGGAGCCTGAAGTACATTGGGGAGGCGGGGGTGACAGGGAGGCACTGTGAGGTTTTTTTAGATGGTCTCTGCGCTTGCGCTCTCTCTCTCTCTTCTCTCTCTCTCTCTCTCTCTCTCTCTCTCTCTCTCTCTCTCTCTCTCTCTTGATTGCGGGGCAGCCTCACAGTTCTGCTTCCATGTCTCCCTGCCGTGGCTTACTCTGCCACTTAGGAATGGTGAGCTAACAGAAAACCTTCCTCTTGGAGTGGCTTTCACCAGGGTATTCTCTCACAGTCACAGAAGGGAAGGCAGGGAGAACACCAGGATAGCAGTGTGAGTGATCCCAAAAGGAAATTAAGAACACAACACATGGACAACTGAAGATGATTAAAAGTTCCAAAGCTAGAGACTTGAGTCCAGGCCATCTGCCACATCTAAGCATGAGATAAAAATTACCTGAGCTCACTTTGCCTCGTTGCCTTATCTATAAAAATGAGAACAAGCCACCATCCACTTCATAGGACTATAGTGAGAGTAAATCACTTAATGCCTGTCAATGCCTTAATAGAGTCACACGACACACAAGCACTCACTCCAAGTGACCTGTCAGTGGAAGTGTAAACAATGTGTACTAGAGAAGTGAGAGACCCCCGAGCCTACACCCCTCCAGCTTTGCAGGCAGCTTTAGGAATCTGCGGCAGTTTTGTTCTTGTTCAACGTGCGCTTAGGGCTCTGCTGCACCCTCTGTAGAGTGCGAGAAGCTTTCCCCAAACCTCCTTTTGCCTCAGTCACTTCCACATCAAATCGTCCACGAAGTCCTGAGAATCCACCTTCTAAGGAGCTCTCCTGCCTCTCGTCTCTACTCGCTCTCCACTCGAACCCCTAAGAGAGAGGTCCTCTCCTTCCACTATGTAGGTCCTGGGGCTCAAACTCAGGGCATTAGTCTTGGAAGCAAGATCCTTACCCACTGAGCAATCTCACTGGCCTTTGAATTGTATCTTATCAGATTTTTATTCTACAACTAAACTCCTTCACTCACTAAATATCATAGATTTATAATGTCAAATGTTAGGCATAAAAAATAACCTGTCCTTATTACTTCCCATGTGAAGTAATGGCTACTGTAACCAAGAAAAACTACTCCATTCCTTCTCATATGATGAACCTACCTGGCAAGCTACTGAAGTATTTGACTGGATGGTTATCATTCAGTTTAATCATCTGTGCTTATGTATGTATATATGCATATGTCAGCACTCATGAGATAGGCTTGCACAACCGTTTAAATTATAGGATGTCGTGAAGATACAATATCTTAAATCTGACAGTAGACACCTAATGCAACAGATGAAAATAAAAGGTCTAAAAAGAAACCCAAGTAGCATAGCACCAGATATTGGTGAGTAAAACCTAAGTCCCTAAAACACATGGTGCAGAGACAATGAGTCACCAGATGGGAGGAGGTAAGCTTTGATTCAAGGGAGTCTCAAAATTCCTGAAACCACAGTGACCAGAAGAGAACACAGTTGAACTCCTCTACAGCTCCCAGTGAGGCCTTGCCATGCAGCTACCAAAATGAAAAGCCCTCAAAGGAAAGTTGACAAATTCATCACATGAGAAGGCTTAATTCTACCAGATACTTTAAGAGAAGACAAAAAAATAGCTAGGAAAACAAAAAGCCTAAGACATCACAGAACTAATGACTTTAATATAAAAATAGCTACAGAAATTCACAAGAAAAAAAAATATCCTAAAGGTGATGCAGAAGTCCTTGACATAAAAAAAAAATTGAGAATTGAAACCATGCTGATATAGCATGTGTATGAGGCAGCTCACCTGGCATTTGAACATGGCCTGTTGTTGATGCTGAAGGGACAGAGTAACTTCTGCTCTGGTGACTTGTGTGCATCATGCCCTATGTGGAGCCAGTTGACCACAGTTGTCAAATTTCCAAATTTTCTTCCTATCGGGAAATCTCAGTTCTATGAATTTATCATACAGATAACGCCCACGCGGACTAGATGGTATAAGTAGGACACTTTTCACTTTGGCATGGTCAGCAGAAGGAAAGGGAGAAATAAGGCCAGTGTGTATCCCTGGAACATATCCACTTAACCCTTAGAGAATGGTATGGGAAGATATATGACATGCTGTTTAAAATTACGTAATAATTAAGAAAGAAACAAAACAAGCTCTGGGATATACTGTATACTACCAACCTACAAACTTAACTTTTAACTTAAAAAGTTAGAATCCTAAAGTGTCAGTGGTCAAGAAAAGTCATTTGTTAGTAGAAACACTGACAAAAGTACATGGAGAGCTGAGAACTCCTCAAGGTCTGACTGAGGAGCCTTCTGTACGTGGATGAGTGCAGAGGCTGGCTCTCTTATTGGCTGTTGAGTATAATGTTGCAACAGACATGGGAGTGCAGATGTCCTCGTGATGTATAGATTTCATTGTTTTGTTGTTACTTGTTGGTTCATGATGTGTTTTTTTTCCTCTGTAGCTCTAGAGTGTAACAGAACATCCTCCTGTCTCTGATTATAGGCATGCTCCACTGTGGCTAGCTCCTATTTTTAATTTTTTGGGGGGAACCTCCATACTGTTTCCCATTATTATGGAGCTAATTTACATTTCCACCAACTGTGTGTGAGGGATCCATTTTCTCTTCATCTACATGAATATTTGTTACTGTTAGCCTTTCTCATTACAGCCATTCTTACTAGAGAAAAGTGACATCCTCTTGTGGCTTTGATTTGGATTTTCTTAATGTCTGATGATGTTGAATATTCCACGCTTGCATGGCTTCTTCTAGGACATCTGTAGATACATTGTCCACTTTCAGTGAGGTTATTTAAGGTTCATTACTACAGTGTTTGGGGTGTAGATGTAACCAACTGTCTTATTAAATAAGAAACACAGAACCAATGTAAAAGAGAAAGCCAAGAGGTCAGAGCTCAGAGCTAAAACCTTACCCTTCCTGCAGTGTTCCTATCTCTCCAAAAGAGAGTTACTTCCTGTGTGTCTATCTTTACATAGTCTTTCTGTTCTGCCTTCTCATTGGTTGTAAACCCAAACACGTGACTGCCTCATCACTGCCTGTAAGTACAACCCTCCAGGTCTTAAAGGCGTGTGTCTCCAATGCTGGCTGTATCCCTGAACACACAGAGATCTACCTAGCTCTTCTACCAAGTGCTGGGATTAAAGGCGTGCACCACCACCACCACCACCACCACGCTCTTGCTATGGCTCTAATAGCTCTGACCCCTGGGCAACTTTATTTATTAACATACAATTAAAATCACATTTCAGTACAAATAAAAAACCACCATATTGGGGAATTCCATAACAGACTCTGGGTAATGACCTCTTGTGACACATTCTCCTGCAAATATTTTTCCCATTGTGATGTTTTCTTTTTGTTCTTGTTTCCTTTGCTGTGCAGAGTAGAGGTGTTTAGATCGATATAATCTCATTTGTTTATATTTACTTTTGTTTTTTGTTTTTGGTTTTGTTTTTTGTTTGTTTGTTTGTTTGTTTGTTTGAGACAGGGTTTCTCTGTGTAGCTTTGCGCCTTTCCTGGATCTTGCTCTATAGACCAGGCTGGCCTCCAAATCACAAAGATCCACCTGGCTCTGCCTCCCGAGTGCTGGGATTAAAGGCGTGCGCCACCACTGCCCAGCTGTTTATATTTACTTTTACTTCTTGTGGTCTTGGGTGTGTCTAAACATTCCTTACTCATTCCAGTGTCCTGGTGTGCTCCTGCCAGAGTCCCAGTGTCCCCTTGTTTTGGTCCTGTCCCCTTGATTTGGTCCTTGCATTTAAGTTTTAGCCATGTTGAGTTGACCCTGTCTGGTGAGACATGCTGGTCTAGTCTCAATCTTCTGCATGGTGATCTCTGGTTTCCCAGCTCCATACTGGAAGGACCACCCTCTTCAGCATGTTCACTGAATCAGTTGGCGCAGAAGTACAGGTTCACTTCTGGATGCTCTTTCCCACTGCTTGAAAGTCTTTATACTAAATCCAAGCTATCACAATTACTAATTTTATGGAATTAAGTCAGATAATGTCCCTGCCTTGTTTTTATTTGTTTGTTTGTTTGTTTGTTTGTTTTTTGTTTTTTTTTAATTTCTTGTTTGGTTGGGTCTTGTTTTGGTTTATTTGTCTGGCTGGATTTTTCTCAAGTCAAGATTTCTTTAGTTGGGTGCTTAGGATTTCCTTATACTTTAATATAGATTTTTAAATGGTGTTTTCTATTTCTGTGAAAAAATGGCACTGATATTCTTGTAGAGATTGATTTGACTCTATCAGCATATGGTGTGTTCCTTTTAAAGGTATACATAATTATCTACATCTCATTACTTCTATAACAATATGCCTTATGCAAGTAATTTTTTTTTTTTAAAGAAAAGGAACTAAAAGCAGTCAGGGGGATGGAGTGAATTGTGACTGCTCCAAAACTTGATGACTACAATCAATTTCAACAATATTAATGTGTCAAAAAATGGTAAATGAAGTCCACCTGATTTTCCCACAAAGCAGGAAGAGAGATGTGAAGGCCATCTCCTCTGGGGAAGCCTTTCCCATTAAAACCACCCAAGTGATGGCAACAGATCCACCAGATCTGCCAGCACTCGGAAATGAGAGACAAATATTACAGACGCCCTAAGGCAATCAAGCATCTTGGAAAAAGAAGACAGATTGAATGAGTTGGTTCTAACCAAAGTTAAAATGTTGAAGTAAACCAATTGTGGATAAAATGACAGAGGAAAAACATCACATACCAGGAATGTTACATTCAGGACACCTTAGGATATAGAATATTTCCCAAAACTCTTCTCCTCATGACAAAGGAATGATGTCATGATTATTAAGATTTAAAAAGTCGGCCGGGCGTTGGTGGCGCACGCCTTTAATCCCAGCACTCGGGAGGCAGAGCCAGGCGGATCTCTGTGAGTTCGAGGCCAGCCTGGGCTACCAAGTGAGCTCAGGAAAGGCGCAAAGCTACACAGAGAAACCCTGTCTCGAAAAAAAAAAAAAAAAAAAAAAAAAAAAGATTTAAAAAGTCAAGCACAGTGACTCACACATTTATAATCTCAACACATGAGAGCCTGAAGCAGGAAGACTGTCCTCAGTTCTAGGCTAGCTAGGGCTATATTATGAAGCTCTACCTCTGTGTAGAAGAAGGAGGGAGGAAGAGGAAAATAACCTACCCACCAGCCACCTCCCACCTTGTACAAAGCCACAACTCAATCTTGACATTGATCTCATGCCTACTTAGAGACTAAAAAGCATGAAGGCTGAGGAATTAAGGCTATACAGATAAAATGCCTAAAAATGAATCCCCAGCACCTCTGCCTTGGGCTGAGTGAGCCACCTAGAACAATTGCTAAACCATTCTGAGCTGATGCCTCCATTATATCATTTGTACCATGATAATGAAACCTGGACTGTTCTGCAGTGTGTTTTCACACAAATTAAATGAATTAATAAAAATATGCCCTTGAGAATGTTCCCATACATGATATGACATATACTCACAAATATAAATATCAAAATATCATCACAACAATGAGGAGGAGGAGGAGGAGGATAATGAGGATGATGAGGAGGATGATGATGATGGCTATCACTAACTTTCATGCTGTAGGTTATCTTCCAGCACTGTGAAATAATGAAACACTCCTAAGATTTCTCTGAATCCATAGGAGAGGTTTATCTCCAGTAGACTCAACAGAAAATAAAACAGAAAGCATGTTGTAGAAATTTTCCTATGAAAAACATTTCCATGCTGAATGGAGTCTGCCTATTAAGGCAAAAAGTCATTATAAGGAACAATGAAGTTAGATAACTAAGCTTCCATTGTCGATGAGAACATTATTTGACTCACTCTATTAAGGACCATGTACTAACATTTGATTACATTTTTCTTTGTGTTGTTTTACTGCCCTCAAAATTTGCAATTAATGTTACTTCCTGAGAAGTTGCATACAGCAACCCAACAGTGTGGAACATGAGATTCTTTCAAAGCTTATTTTTGCTATTTAAAAAGTCTTTCCATATTAATCTGAAAAGTAAAATACCATAGTAACAAGATTTCATCCATATTAAATTTAGATGTGAAAAAAAGACATGACTGATGTCCCAATCTAGATATTTTATTTCCAAAGCACAATGCACTGCTTTGTGAACATTCAAAACAAAACAATGAATACTTATGTTGGGGATGACAATCTTCTTAAAGAAAGAGCCTATCATACTCTTATGTAATCATTCAGCCTATATATAGATGTTGTCTGAAGCTAGAAGTATGTTGTAAATAAGAGGTCACTGAGTTCCAGATTGCCCCAGTGGCCAGCACAGCCCTTCCTTAATGTTTATGCAGATTGATGCTTTTAATTAACTGCCCACCTGACTTCAGTAGCACTTACATATTTTTCCACATAAAGATATTTTATTTCTTGTGTGTATTTTTTTAAGATTTATTATATACACCAGAATAAGGAATCTGATCGCATTACAGATGGTTATGAGCCACCCTGTGGTTGCTGGGAATTGAACTCAGGACCTCTGGAAGAGCAGTCAATGCACTTAACCACTAAGCCATCTCTCCAGCCAAGATATTTTATTTCTTATTCAGTATGTGTTAAACACATTTTCTGCACTCTGAAAAAATAGCCAACGTGTTTTTAGTTGATCTTCTCTTTGTTCTGATCAATTACCTGACAAGGAGAAACTTAAGGGAGAAAGGTTCACAGTTTGAGGGCTGTGTTCCATCATGGAGGGGAAGGAATGGTGGCAGGCAGCTGGAAGGTATCAGGAGCATGAAGCTGCTGTTTATGAAGTGTCCACAGTCAGGAAGCAAGAGAATAAGGACAGGAAATGGGACTAGGCTATGACCTCAAAAGCCCACCTCCAGTGGCCCATTTCCTCCAGCAAGGCTCCACCTCCTGGAGGTTCTACAACCTTCCAGAATAGCATCACCAGCTGAAGACCAAGTGTTCAAACACGTGAGCCTCTAGTGATACTTCACGTTCAAACCACAAGGTCACAGAAAAATGGCAGGTGGGTATCAGTCCTACTGTCACTGAATGAGAAAGAAATATGAACTTCCTAATGATAAAGACATTCCCACAGAACAAAACATGAGGCTTATTGTTTGTTCATTCTAAATGAAGTAATTTTTAAGAAATTCTCTTAAAACTGAGGAGATTGTTCGGTGGTTAAGAGCACTGGTTGTTCCTCCAGAGGACCAGGGCTCTATTCCCAACTCCAACATGGCAGCTCACAATCATCTGTAACTCTAGTTTCAGAGAATCTGATGCTATATTTTGGCCTCCATGGGCACTGCACACAAATGACACACAGACACACATCTGAGCAAAGCACTCATATGCATAAAATAAAAATAAGAAAATCTTTTTAAAAAAACAAGAAATTAGTTTAAGTTTATAACATATTAACCTTTTCTGGTGTTGTCTTTTAATAAGATTTCATTTTTTATTTTAGGTATATAGGTGCTTTGCCTGCACGTATGTCTGTGTACCACATGCATATAGTGCTTATACAGTCTCACAACTTAAGGACAATTTATTTTTCTTAGTTTTAATCCAAATATAGTTTTCATATTTGGGGACCAGAAGAGGGCAATCAGATCCCCCTGGAACTGGAACTACATACCATTGTGAGCTATTATGTGGGTCTGGGAATCAAATCTGGGTCCTCTGGAAGAGCAGTTAGTGATGTTAACCACTGAGTCATCTCTCCAGCCCCTCGGACAATGTCATGGTAAGCTTATAATGTAGCAAATCAATACTTAGAGAGGCATGAGTGGGAAAGGGTAGACTTAACACCTAACTTATATGTTGGTTTCTCACCCACTCTGCGTCTTCTACCAACATCTTTCATTTTGATGAGAGGACAGAACCAAAATGGATAAAAACATACATGTCATGCAGTACAAGGCAATGCCTTACAAGCTTTCCTCCTCCAACTGATAATGCACAGCACTGGGGAAAAGGTTCTAGTGTAAGATTATGGAAATGTGAGTACAATAAGAGCCTGAAATTTTCATAAATGGTGAAGCACTGAAAGTCTGCATTGGATGATAGGAAAAGAGATTTGTGCAAAATTCAGCACCTATATGATGGCTTCTGTGTGCCTTGCTCTGTAACACATAAGATATATATGGTTTAGGAGCATGTCCTTTACACCTAAGCAACATAGTATTCTTACTAGACATGAGGAAAGCTGGATGTTGAGTCTCATTAGTAACACTGCCTGCATTACTCAAAACAAGCTACTGAACATCTTCAGGCCTCAGACTCTTCATGCTTAAAACAAGAGGCTGAAAAGAAAGAAAAGAGTTGGGCATGTTGTCCTTCAACTACAATCACAGCACTTGGAAGTGGAGACAGAAAACTCAAGAGGTCAAGGTTATCCTTAGCTATATATCAAGTGTGAGGCCAGTCTGAGCTATATGAGACCTGTCTCAAAAAGAATAAAACAAAACAAAAATAATAATAAAATAAAGGATACAGTATTAGGTGAAAAGAAGATTTGAAGTTTGGACCATGAATTCCAAATTCTTGTAACTAAGCTCAAATACATCGTTATTAATCACAATAATAGGAACTATTACAATCAACACATTTTTGGCAACAAGAAACAAATTTCTTTATCCCTGTAGCATAAAAACCCATAAGTCCTTGCCTTGAAGGGATTCAATACACTTGAAAAAGCGTTTTCTTCAAAATCTGCACCTTGCTTATTTTGAAAACCTTTTCCCTGAAAAGAGCTGGGGTGCTTGAGGAAGCAGCAGAGATCAGATGAATATGGCAGTTAAGGCAAACTCTATAGCCCCATACACTCAACTTTTGAGATATTGGTTGATATTGCCAAGGAGAACAATTGGGCCCTTCCTGTCGACCAATGCCAGCTGCTGTGCTGTAGTTTTCCTGTATCTCATTGATGTGTGGAGCACACTTCTCAGACATAATGATTTCACTGGCACTCAGATAGCTGTAGTGTGAATCAGACTGACTGCTGATCACCAAACAGTGATTGTGCAGTTCCTTCATTCCTTTGTTTGTTTATTTTGTTCGAGTTTGGCTTTGGGAGCTGCAGTGGAGTTTCTTCTCATTCCTACTACTGAACTGGTGGTTACTGGTTGTAAACCATCCACTTTTTGCCACATGTCATGATCTGGTGGTCAAATGTTCGCCCACTTATTGAACTTCTTCACCTTTCCATTTTGCTGGGAACAGCCATGTTGAGTTCTTTAGAGACTTCTTGAGAAGCTGGAAAATGCAAGTTTAGGTGATTGTTATCAGCTGGTCGTTGTCAGCTTCTGGTGGCAGGTGGCTGTTCTCCACATTCTCAACTCTCTTATTTCCTTCACAAAACTCCTTGACCCTCCACCGCACTGCACGTTTGACAGCAGCTCCTGAGCCAAAGGGGTCGTGGATGTGTCTTCCTCGTTGTTCTACGGCCCATTTTGGACACACATAAGAAAATGAAATTGCTCGATCTTGCTTTTGCTTTATTATTATTTCCATAGTATAAGATAAATATAAAATAAACAGTAAGTAATGAGTCAAAAAATACACATCCAAATGAGATGTAACTTAACCACATCTAAGAATATATTCCATTACCAAATGGCAAATTTCAACAATGCAAAAGCCACAGCTGCTTTTCACCAGCCTCATAGATCCATGCACACATAGAAAAAGTTCCATGGCAGATCACTGACAGCAAAACTAAGCTGTGGAAAGCTGGCGTGACACACGCCAATCCAACCTGTAGTGCAGAAAAGCGTCACTGTGCTTTAGGCCAAGAGCACTAAAGGTGCGTCTCTTCCATTTCTCATTTGCAGGTAGCCCTGGACTCGCCATTTAATCTTGTTCACCTCACATCCCTCATCTGTAGAATGCTCTTTCTGCAGGGATTAATGAGCTGAGGTACACAGAACCGTGCCACAATTTGATCTTGCAGCAACTTATTTCAAGCGTCTTAATGTGTAGCCATGATCTTCTTTGTGAATAAAATCCTTGATGTGTTTGTGGTGGTTAGTATGAGAACAGTCCCCAGAGGCTTGCATATTAAGTGCTTGGTCTCCTGTTAGTGCTGCTTGAGGTTGTGGAACCTTCCAGACATGGAGCCTTGCTAGAGGAAGTATGTCACTGGGAACAGGTTCTGAGAACACCACTTCCAGTTCACTCTGTTTCCTGTTGTTCATTGAGAATGTGAGCTCTCAGCCAGCCGATGCTGTGCCCCCCACCCCATGCACACACACACACACACACACACACACACACACACACACACACACACCATTATGGACTCTCCATCAGGAACTGTAAACCAAAACAAACTCTTCTACAATAAAAAGAGAAGGACCAGTGAGATGGCTCAGCAAGTATAGGCACTTGTCATCAAGCCTGACAACCTGAGTTGAACCCCTGAAACCCACGTAGTGGAAGGAGAGAACCAACTCCTGTGAGTTGTCCTCTGACCTCCACATGCATAGTGTAGCACAGGCACACACATACCACACACGTACACACTAAATAAATAAAATGTAATTTTTTTCCTTTTATTTTATTTTACAATACCATTCAGTTCTACATAACAGCCACAGATTCCCTTGTTCTCCCCCTTCCTGCCCCCTCCCCTTCGCCCCAGCCCACCCCCCATTCCCACTTCCTCCAGATCAAGGTCTCCCCCCGAGGACTGGGATCAACCTGATAGATTCAGTCCAGGCAGGTCCAGTCCCCTCCTCCCAGACTGAGCCAAGCATCCCTGCATAAGTCCCAGGTTTCAAACAGCTAACTCATGCAATGAGCACAGGACCTGGTACCACTGCCTAGATGCCTCCCAAACTGATCAAGCCAATCAACTGTCTTACCTATTCAGAAGGCCTGATCCAGTTGGGGGCCCTTCAGCCTTTGGTTCACAGTTCATGTGTTTCCATTCGTTTGGCTATTTGTCCCTGTGCTTTATCCAACCTTGGTTTCAACAATTCTGCCCATATAAACCCTCATCTTTCTCGCTAATTAGACTCCCGGCGCTCAACCCAGGGCCTAGACATGGATGTCTGCATCCAGATTCCTGAGTGTTTGGATGGGGTTTCTGGCACAACTATTAGGGTGTTTGGCCATCCCATCACCAGAGTAGGTCAGTCCCGGCTGTCTCTCGGCCATTGCCAGCAGTCTTTTGTGAGGGTATCTTTGTGGATTTCTGTGGGCCTCTTTAGCTCTTTGTTTCTTCCTTTTCTCATGTGGTCTTCATTTACCATGGTCTCCTATTCCTTGTTCTCCCTCTCTGTTCTTGATCCAGCTGGGGTCTCCCACTCTCTTTCCCTTGACCCTCGCCCTTCATTGCTCCCACTCATGTCCAGGTTGTTCATGTGGATCTCAGCCATTTCTCCGTCATTGGGTGATCCTCGTGTCTTTCTTGGGGTCCTGTTTTACAGGTAGCCTCACTGGTGATGTGAGTAGCAGTCCAGTCATCCTTGTTCCACATCTAGTATCCTCCTATGAGTGAGTACATATCATATTTGTCTTACTGAGTCTGGGTTACCTCACTCAGAATGATTTTTTCTAGATCCATCCATTTGCCTGCAAACCTCATGTCATTGTTTTTCTCTGCCGAGTAGTATTCCACTGTATATATGTGCCACAATTTATTTATCCATTCTTCAGTTGAAGGGCATCTAGGTTGTTTCCAGGTTTTGGCTATTACAAACAATGCTGATATGAACATAGCTGAGCAGGTGCTCTTGTGGTATGATTGAGCCTTTCTTGGGTATATGCCCAAGAGTGGTATAGCTGGATCTTGGGGAAGATTGATTCCCAATTTCTAAGAAAGCGCCATATTGATTTCCAAAGTGGTCATACAAGCTTGCATTCCCACCAGCAGTAGGGGAGAGTTCCCCTAGTTCCACATGAAGAAGATGTCAGAAAATGGAAAGATCTCCCATGCTCATGGATAGGCAGGACCAACATAGTAAAAGTGGCAATTTTACCAAAAGCAATCTACAGATGCAATCCCCATCAAAATACCAACACAATTCTTCACAGACCTGGAAAGAATAATACTCAACTTCATATGGAAAAACAAAAAACCCAGGATAGCCAAAAGAATCCTGTACAATAAAACAACCTCTGGAGGCATCACGATCCCTGACTTCAAGCTCTACTATAGAGCTATAGTAATAAAAACAGCTTGGTATTGGCATAAAAACCGACATGTGGACCAATGGAATCGAATTGAAGACCTTGACATTAACCCACACACCTATGAACATATAATTTTTGACAAAGAAGCCAAAAGTGTACAATGAAAAAAAGAAAGCATCTTCAACAAATGGTGCTGCCATAACTGGATATCAATGTGTAGAAGGCTGCAAATAGATCCATATCTGTCACTGTGCACAAAACTTAAGTCCAAGTGGATCAAGGACCTCAACATAAATCCAGCTACTCTGAACCTGCTAGAAGAGAAAGTAGGAAGTAGTCTTGAATGCATTGGCATAGGAGATCACTTCCTAAATATAACACTAGTAGCACAGACACTGAGAGAAACAATCAACCAATGGGACCTCTTGAAACTGAGAAGCTTTTGTAGAGCAAAAGATACGGTTAACAAGGCAAAGCGACAGCCTACAGAATGAGAAAAGATCTTCACCAACCCCACATCTGACAGAGGACTGATATCCAGAATATATAAGGAACTCAAGAAATTAGACATCAAAACAACCAACAGTCCAATTAAGAAATGGGCTATAGAACTAAACAGAGTTTTCAAATGGCTGAAAGACATTAAGGAATTGCTCAACATCCCTAATCATCAGGGAAATGTAAATCAAAACAACTCTGAGATACCACCTTATGCCTGTCAGAATGGCTAAGATCAAAAACACTGAAGACACTTTATGCTGGAGAGGATAAAATGTAATTTTTAAAAGATGGGACAAGATAGATGGCTCAGTGGGCAATAGCAGCTGCTGTGCAAACATGAGAACCCTAGTTGAAACCTAGGCACCTGCATAAAAAGCTATGCATCGCCCTGCACATCTATAGCCCCAGTCGAGGGAGGAGACAAGAGGCTCATGGCTTTCTGGCTGTCAATCTCATTCCATTAAGAGATCCTGTATCAAAAACAAGGTAGAGAGTAGAGCAGGACACCTGACCTCCTCCTCTAGCCTCTGTGAGCCTGCACACCAACACAGGCATATACCACAATCATAACACACACACACACACACACACACACACACACACACACACACACACACACACATCCAAAAGCTTCATAGATCTCATGTGTCTTCCACAGTTACAGATAACCAACAGTTAACTATATCTGAATGCTACCTAAATCCATAGTAGAGTAAGCGAGTCTAGGAGCCTACTTATGGATAAGGCTGTTAGTTGCCAGGGCCCTGACCGGTGCTCTTAATTGCCAGCAACACTGGTGTGGGAGAGAATGCCCCAGGTGTGCTGAAGGGCATGATCTAAGAGCACACACTTCTCTCTCTTCCCCGGACCTCGGTCCACTAGGGACTCTATTAAACCGGGCCTCACACTGTGGAAAAGTTTCGGATTCAGAATTCTGCTCAGGACTCTGGCCACTCGCCGGCTTCACCTGCCTGTGACAGGGTTATTGTCTCCTCTTATTCAGGTTATATTTCTTCTTTGGGGAAATATCTCCACTTTGCATCCCAGCTTTGTCTTGGTCTGCTGAGTTGTGGTTTCTTTTTCTATGTTTTGTATCCATCCCAATGTCAGGCTTCTTGCTTCTACCTTAAACTTCTCTCTCATGCCATGACCTGGTTATTCTCTTTAATTTTTTAATCTTCTTGGGTTAAAATTTTTTATCTATTTTATGTTTAAATTCTGTAAAAATGTTTATCTTTCTCTTAGATTTTTCCTTTGAGTTATTCAAATTACCTCAGCTTCCATGTGCTTCTTGATTGTTGTGTAGTTTAACTTTTCCTTGTCATCTCAAAAGCCCTAATTAGTCTTTATGTGATGTTTTGTATTCACACTACTAGAGGAGGGTGGGCAAAGCAGTGGTTCGGAGTAGACATGTCCATGGGACAGTCTAAACAACAATCTCCCGGCGATAGTCAAGGACCCTCCAGTTCCACCAACCTCCCCCACTTATTTACCAAAATACCTCCTTTCAAAATGTTGCATGATCCACAAATACCCTACTCTGGGGTGATCGTCAGAGGTTATATGCCATCCCACCTTCTAGTGGAGGCATTCCTATTCTAAGATATGTCTATATGTGTGAGATATGTGAGGCACGTATTATATATGGGCTGTGCAGGTGAGTTTGGAGAAGGAAGTCAGCTGTCTTCTGTCACTCTCTGCCTTGTTGCTTTAGGAAAGGGCCACTTGCTAAACCAGATGCTCACCTGGCCAGTGAGCCCCAGGGGTCTGTCTGACTCCTCCTCCCAAAGCTGGGATTACATGCTGGTTGTTCACATAGATGGTAGGGACTTGAACTGGGGTCATTGTGTTTTCACAGCAGGCACTTTACCCACTGAGCCATCTCCAAGCCCCTGGGATCCTTCCTCTAAGATTTAGTCTTCAGTCTACATTGAGGAGTTGAGCAAGTTGAGCAAGACAACGTCTCTCTGTCAACATGTCTAATCCAACACTGGTTAAACTACCCGTCTATACTGAACATGGACAGACATTCTACCCTTTGTGCTTCCCTAGACAGCTGTTTACACAGCCTTTTTGTTGTCTTCATCATTAGGAGTAATGTGGCAGACCTATAGAAAGACCTTCCAGTGTGCTGGTTTCTTCACTAGGAGTTGAGGAAACTCTCAGGAGAACTCAGCTAACCCTCCATGGAGAGAGTCATCCTGCTTTGCCTTAAGTCAGGTTTGCTTAACAAGATGACACAGTAAATGAACAGCCAAGTCATCAGCCATATGGTTTATCTAACCCATCCAAACCAATGAAAAGATAATGGTCTCTCAACTCAGAAGATTTATAATATCTCTTAAAAGCTCTCGAGATACAGAATAGAGCTGAGTCTGGGGTTTTCCCTCCTATTTCACTTCCTCGAAGAGAGCAAGAAGCGTAGCTAGCTCTGTTGACTTGAGCAACTATTCATGGTCCTAGTTTCCTGCATTTTCCCCATTCTTTTTGGGGGAGAGGGGGATCATCTCCTTCCTGCAGCCCCAGTCTACCATTAAACAATCCCTATGATTTATTCCCTCATTGGACCTAAGATAACAGCCAAATGTCACTTGTCCATGGCCACCCCTCTACTCAGCTCACAGTGATGAAGGCCCTCAGGCTAGGCATCCTCTGAGACCTGTCTGCCCATGTTATTCCCTGCTTCTGCTGTGGGATGTCTTTCTGTATGCTGGGAATATGTATTGCTCTGGTTGGTTGATAAACAAAGCTGCATTGGTATATGGCAAGGCAGTTTAAGGCAGATGGAAAAACCAAGCAGATATACGGAGAGAAGAAAGGAGAGGAGTAGGGAGACACCAGTCACCACCAGGAGAAGCAAGATGTAAAAGTACCGGTAAGCCACAGCAATATAGCAACTTATAGATAAATAGAAATGGGTTAAGTTTTAAAAGCTAGCCAGGTGGTAGTGACGCACACCTTTAATCTCAGCACTGGGGAGGCAGAGCCAGGCAGATCTCTGTGAATTCCAAGCCAGCCTGGTCTACAGAGTGAGATCCAGGACAGGCACCAAAACTACACTGAGAAACCCTGTCTCGAAAAAAAACAAACAAACAAATAAATAAAAGCTAGTGAGCAAGAAGCCTGCGATAGGCAATACAATTGGTAATTAATATTAAGCCTCTGAATGATTATTTTATAAGTGTCTGTGGGACCTCAGGACTGGAGGGAAATTTACGACTACATGCTTCTTTTGACCTTGGTCTGCTCAAGCTGCAACTAGAATGCCAGCTGATGGAAGCTCCACGAAGCCCGTGTCTATGTTCCATTACCATCAGGAATGCACCATCCTGCATATCTGAATCCCCAGGAAGTGATCACAAAAGCATCCAATTAGGAAAGGCTCCCCTGGGTTAGTTTTCTACTCTCTTTCAACAGTAGTTATCTGCTCCAAGAGGACTAAATTTTAGAAGTCTATTAGCACATAGGAGCCTTTCTTGTCTCCTATCCTCTACTCACTCACAGTCTACAAACACTCTGCACTGTGGTGGATGCTCTTCCTTGGCTCTTGCAACTACCTACCAAAAGCAAAAAGCCTACATTCCTAGTTTCTAGCATCTTTTGTAACAGAAGATATCAAGTGACCAGAGCTAAGGTGGAGAACAAAGAACATGGCTGACATCTCCCCTGATGACTTCCAAGTTGACATCTTATCTTTTTATTTTAAAAAAAAAAAAACTTGGGGAATCTGAATGAATGTGAACTACTTGGTTTTCCGCTTACCTGCCTCTCTCTACACCCACGTTCAAGGTTCCTGTTACATTTTCTCTTTAGAGTCTTGCCCCTACCATAGCCAGTCCTATTTCCAACAATGCTGCACTGAAATTGCTCTTATTTTGCTAAACCCCAAATATCTCCCATTTGCAGAATATTTGGACACCTTAATTTGTATATTTTTGACCTCTCAGACATCTCCACATTAGAACATTTTCTCTTTCTTAAAAATTCTCTTTTCCTTGTGGCTTATATGACACCACACAATCATGGTTCCTTCTGGTCCCAACCATTTTCTCTCTCTCTCTCTCTCTTTGTGTCTGCGTGCATGTGTGAGTGTGATATATGTGTGTGTCTGTGTTAGATTGCATATACCCATGTATGTGCTTGTAGAGTCAAGAGGACCATATCAGGTGTACTGTTCTATCATTCTCCTCCTCATCCTTTTGAGGCAGGGTTTTTCACTGAACCTCAAGCTAAGCTGACAGCCAGCAAGACCCAGCATCACTCTCTCCTCCATCCCCCAAAGACACACGTGGCTCATCACTCTCTCCTCCATCCCCCAAAGACACATGTGGCTCATCACTCTCTTCTCCATCCCCCAAAGACACACGTGGCTATGCCCAGCATTTTATATGGGTGCTGGATCCCATCTCTTCTTCATGTTTGCCAGCAACTGCTAATATCCACCAGGCCATCTTTCTAGACCCTTCATGGCTAAGTCCTTACCTTCTACTTAACTCTTTAATTTTTTAGCTTCTAAGACATCCCACCATTGGTTCATTCTCTCACCTTTACTTCCATTCTGAAAGAGCATCACCCCTCTGCATCCTTTGGCTATCAACTCTGCCCATAATACAATTCTGGGGCCCCAGAGCGGCACCTGTGGGAAATTATATTAGATACTTTTTCTCACTTTCTAGTGACCGTGACCAAATTCCTGACGAGGCAGCTTAGGACAGAAACCTTTTCTTCTGACTTGCAGCTTGAAGGGATGCAGGCCACTGCGGTGGGGAAGGCACAGCGTGTGATGCTGCTGTCAGGCTGAGACCAGACACAAAGAGTGGTGATGATGGGGGCTCTCCATGCGCAGGACCCTCATCTGAGGAACGATGCAGCCCACGACCGAGGGTTTGCTGCCTGGCTGGTTCTAAATCTTGTCAAGTTGACAATCAACTCAAGTTCAAGACTCTTCAGAACACGTTTAGACAAGCAAAAAAAATCAGAGACTCTATAACAATCAGTTGATATATAAACTAAGGAGTTACTAAGTTCATCCAAGGACCTTCCCGAGTAGATGTATGGCAAGGGTAAGAATTCATAGCATTATTTCGGACCGATACATTCCTGCAATTCTTCCATCGTGGCTCTCGTGGTTGGTCAGTATCCAGTGTTTACTCTTGGCCAACCCCATATCAGATCTGCCTCTGCCCCTTAGGAATAACCAGTGGAAAACATTGTTCTAATGAAGTCAGTGGAAAGTTCATAGGCTTATCCAAATCTTATCCCCACTATTTATAGTCCAAGAAACAGGAATACAGCACTTAAGAGTGGCATGGGCTTTTCTTAGTAAACTCCACCTTTTGTAAGTTATTTTTTTTTAATGCATAAAATTTCAGGAGAGAAAAGGGCTTCAGACCCTTCTAGAACAACACAAATGGTACCACCACATTACCACTATGTACTATAAAAACAATTTATTCAACAAGAATCCTAAATAAACAGACATCAGCTCTATTTCCACAGTCTGTTTGAAAGAATAAGAAAAAAAAACTATTTGAAAAACAACTGAGAAAGAAGCAAGTGTTGCATGAAGGCAGCTTTTCTCCACCTTTAGTGTGCACAAATCAAACTCCCCAAAGGTATTCTGCCATGAGCAGAGGGATATTAGGAACCACACTTCAACTGCAAGGTCATTCAAACATGGCTGGAGTTTACCAAAAGAACTTAATGGAATCTCCCTCAGAAGTTTTTAAGAATCAATGAGACAGTCATTTGCAGGAATTAGCGTAAGATAATTTGAATGCATTTCTTTTAGCAGCAAGGATTGAACCTCAAGGTTGTTTTTCCACGACACTATTTCCTGGCTGTAAGTCGAAGGTGGGAAAAGAAAATTAGAATGAGCTTGAAGTTTGTGGTTTTGTTATTTAAATCATTTCCTCATGTTAAATGAACTACTACCTTCACCATTTATGGTATTTAAATATATTCAGAACTCCAGGATATTTGGCATGCCCTTGCCAACTGGGATTTGCTTAACTTCTGACTAATTTGTGCTTAGGGTTGCTCTGAAATATGCAGAAGGTCTTGGGCTCTGGCTCCAACTTTATTACTTCCAGTCAAGTCAGAGAACCACAAGACTGAGCTACCACAGTAGACTGACGTCTATTGTTCAAGGACATTGTGGCTAGCACAGACATTTTTTGATTCTTGAAAGAAAAATTCATAGTCCCACAGAGAAGGCGCTTTATGGCTTCAAAGTTGTTACCTTGTCTAACAAAAATATCCATGCAAACCAAGTAGATTAGTGCACACCTTTGATCCCAGCACTGACAAGGCAAAGGCAAGCAGATCTCTGTGAGTTCAAGGCCAGTCTGGTCTATATAGTGAGCTCCAGGTCAGCCAGGATTACAAAGGTAGACTTTGTCTCGAAAAACAAAAACCATATGCAGGCCACTCTAGCTCAAAGGATTAATGAAGAAGAGAAATGTAACAACTGAATTCCAAATCACAGGTAAAACAAAACTACAAGTAAGCATGATTTGTCCATTCCCAAGACATCACTTCAACACTCTAAATTAATAAAGAAAAACTAAATACAAATCAGTAAGGGGAAACTAAGTTAAGGTGTATCAAGAATGTAGCCTTTGAGGCGAGGACCATCTAGGGCAAAGTTTTCAGAAATGTACTGGGTGGGGCTCCACAAATATCTTTCTTCTCAAAGGAGAATCCAAAGGGACTGGGAAGATGACCAGTCAGTAAAGCTTGATCTCAACCTTCATATTGAAAAAGCTAGGCTTAGCAGATATGTGCTTAGAATTCCGGTGCTGGGAGGCAGTGACAAGTGAGTCCCAGGGCTCACTCAACAGCCAGCCTAGCCTAACTGCTGAGCTCCAGGCCGGTTGATATCTGAGTCTGACTTCCGGCCTCCACACCTACACACTCACACATATGAGCACACATATCAGAAGAAGGGAAAGGGGGAGGAAGAGGAGGGGCGGAGGAAGGAGAAGAGGAAGAAAGTGGAGGGGGAGGAGTGGAAGTAAGGAAGGGACAGAGAGAATAAGAAGAGAAGGGGAGGAGCAGGGGGAGGAGCAGAATGGAGCACAGCTTGTTGGAGAGCACTACAAATAACGGCATTATCAGAGTCACTGGATGCCTGGCCTGTGATGGAGAGCTCTCAGAGGAATCTTCTAGAGACAGAGAGCCCTGCCTAGGCTCCCCTCAGGAGCTCTGGTCCTGGACAGCAGGAGCTGCAGGAAGGATGCCCTGTGAGAAGAAACGGCAAAGCTACTATGTTCACAGCCCACCGACTGTCACAAGGAAAGAGCCATTTTGGCCAAAACATCATGGTCCTTGGTGCTTTCTATGTCCAAATGTTCTAGAATCAAACAAAAAGTAACTTTGGTAAGTGGGGAGAGATAGTCATTGACAAGTCGTCTTTCACGGAGAAGCATGAACGTGATCACATGGCTAGCCTCCCTGGGACACAGCAAGCAGTAGGTGAGTTACCCTTGGCATCTGAGAGTGTGGGGTTAAGTCTGTGGGTGTTCTATCCCTTGTCTGTGTGCCCCAGGGTAAGTCTTCATTTCCTCTAAGACTCAGACTTGTTCATTTAAAATGGGAGATGGCTCAGCAGTTACTGCTCTATCAGAGGAGCAGAATTTGGATCCCAACACCCACATTAGGCAGCTCACAAACACCCATGACTTCTGGTCCAAGGAACACCATGCCCTCTTCTAGCCTCCACTGGCATTTGTACTAGTTGTGTGCACCTATACTACCATGTGTGTATGTGCAAGTACACACGCACACACATACACACACACACACACAGAGCTGGCACACATGTCCACACATGCATGCACACATGCATATGCATACACATTTTGTTTATATTTTACACGAGAAAGAGAGGAACAATGAAGAAATATGAGACATCTGCAGGATACTCATGTGGAAGGACTGTTGTGAAGGTTAAAAGACCATATCAAAGTTCCTTATAAAGTACAGAATTTTAATAAAGGAAGAACTTCTGTGTACATTACTTAATACCCTTTACTTCAGTGATTAGCAATCCAATGATCCTTGAGTATCATTCAAGTCTGTGCCAAAATTCACCCAGAAGTTAGGAGTAGCTTCCTGAAGCAGAATAAATATAATACTCCCAGGACAAAGGAAGCCAGAGAGCCACTGTCTAGAGAGAGCCCACATCCGCACTCCGTGTACCCAGCACCAGCCCAGCTCTCAATATCACATGCATTATATACATCATCAGATAGTCTGTGATTTTTTTCCAACAGCTTCTAAGAAAAAGTGAAAACTTTCATAAAAACCAAATATCTACAAGTTATGTAAATAACTTACTTCTTTTTAGAATTTAAAATGTCTTCTCTTGGGATGGGAGTTGCTTTTTTTCCTGTCCTACACTAAAATCATTTCCTCTGAAATCACCAAAAGAAAACAAAAAAGTCTTATCTAACAAATGTTCTACAATAACAATGTGTAGAGATAAATTAATATTTATTGTGAACCTATAACGGGCTAGACTTTATCTAGAAGCCTTTTGTAGCATTCGAAGTCCGCTGCTCACTGGGGAGCTAGCCATGCTTCCAGCATTCAGCGGGCAAATTTCGCAGTTTATATCTCACACCATTCTGACAGCAGTCACAAACAGTGCCTGTTTTTCAGATAACAGAGGTGGGAGTCACTGTGACAATTTTAGTGGTCAACTCCATACAATCGAGAATTGCCTAGGGAAAAAAGTCTCAGTGAGGGATGGTCTAGAATAAGTTAGCATGTGGGCATGTCACTAGAGGACTGCCTTGATTATATTAATTAATATGAGAAGAACCAGAAAGAAAGCCGGTGGCCTCATTCCCTTAGTTTGAGTCTTGAATTACGTAAGAGGAAGAAAGCGAGCTGAGAAATAAACATGTGAACAGCTGGTTTTAGTTTTAGTTCCTATGCTTCCCTGCTGTGGTGGAGTGTAACCTGGAATTGCAAGCTAACATAAACCCTCTGCTACCTTTGCTGGGGTGCATTACAACAGAAATGAATGGAGGAGAGTAACTGATCGAGACTTCCTGAAATTCTCACAATGGGGTTGAGATTTAGCACTCCCAACAATCAAACTTCTCATTCCAATTCTGTCTAAATAATAAATGAATTGACCTTATTCCTATGAAATTATTGCCAGAACAAACACCTAACTACAGCACAACCACATCAATAGGTACCAGTTTGCATCTGTCTCAAGACTTGGATAATGACTAGGGAAATGCAAATATGGACACAACCCTAAAAGAGCACTGTCATGCTTGACCCACTGAGAAATCCCCCTAGTTGTATTTTCCTCATATTTGGACTTGGATGGTGTTCTTTAGTTTTGTTAGAGGTGGGTGCCTGCTCTGTCTTGGGTTAGTAATCCTGTCAGCAAGGGAAAGAAACCCAATTTGACAAAGTACTTCTTTCCACAACTTTATGGAGTAAAAGAATTTTCAAAGTGTTGGGGTCTGCAATACTGCCTTTGGCATCTGGTCAGTGGAAGAGTATTTGTCATATAGCCATGCTCTCAGCTGTCAGTAAAAATGTCCAGGATGAACCAGATGCCTTTGTCGTTATAATGGGCGTCTTTTCTTTGTAGCTGCCCACTTCCTTACTGCCTTGTGATGTCATAAGCTAAACAATGGTAAGAACACACACACACACACACACACACACACACACACACACACTGACAAAACATCTGGGGCATTATCTGAAGGGTTTAGCAGATGCTCATACAACCTGCAATGAAAGGCAATTTGGTGTTGGGCACAGGAGTAGTTAAATTCACCTGGTGAATTTTAAACATAAGCAAAAGACCATCTGCCTTTGGTATTAAAAATAACATTGTTGCACATATATTTTTGTCTTATCAAAATGTTTCTTGTGGCTTTTCTGCCTATCCAAGGATTCAAGCCAAATTCTCCAAGCTGATTTTCTCTCACAAGAGCACAGCCAGGTGCCCACCGGCAGTGGGCCACTGTCGCTCCCACAGCCACATCTACCTGCACACAAGTGACATGAGAAGGTCCCTTGATTCCAGAGACCTTCCCCAAACTGCCTTCCAACAAGAAGCAATGCCTTCTGCCAGTTGAGAACACCTCACATTCCAAAAATAACTCACCAGCACACTAGCAAGCAGTTCACTGTCCTGAGGCAAAGAAAAAAGAAACGGCCCAGGTGAACAGAAAGATGGGCATTGTGAGGAAGCATTTCCAGAGGCCTTGTGAGAAATAAACAAAGCTGCCAAGCCCTCCCCAACTGATGATGAATACTATTCTAATTATATTTGGAGTTAACTTTTTTAAGGTAGATTTAAAATTAGGTTTATCTGAGTGTGGTGGACCTTTAAGCCCAGCACTGGAGAGTCGTAGCAGGTGGATCTCCATGAGTTCAAGGTCAACCTGGTCTATATAGTGAGTTCCAGGTCACCCAAGGCTACACAGGTAGACTCTCTCAAAAGAAAAACATGAGGTTTACAAAAACAGCTGCAGATCAACATTTCCGTTCCCACAATGCCTTTCTCCACGGCGCCCTTGTCGCTTTTTCTGTAAGACGGTCTTCTCTGCAGTTTTTCCTCGTAGAGTGGGCAGTTCTTGTCTGCAGCATCTCTGGAGATGCCTTCCATCCTCTAGTGTCCACGCGTCTTTCCCAGATGGCTCTCCATGGTGATAACTCAGCCCTCAGCAGCTTTCGCCCGTGAGATTTACGTCCCCCACGGAAAATGGCAACAAGCATCAGTTTTCTCTGCGTGGACAGGCTACCACGTGGTCTGGGAAGCGCACATTCGTATGAACTCGAGACAGAAAGATGAATTGCCCTTGTGTGTGATCTTTGGCCCATGGCTCCAGAAGTTTCCTCAGTGTGCTTTGGTAAGACGTACTCAACTGGAACTCTCCTTTCCTGTGAATTTTCCACTGGCGTCTCTGACTGTCCTAATTGGCAATGGAGTCTTTTCTCTTTAATGAGTGCTGGCAAATCCCACAGAGATGAAACTTTCCTTCTGTAAGTCTTGAAAACCTGTCAAGGAACCATTTCCTCAGCTCAAACGTCTCTTTATCTCTGAACAAAACATTAGAATTGCTATGATTTCTGGCTTTTAAAAAAAAAGCATGAGTTTATTGCTCACATGTCATTATTTCCTCTGAAATACACGCAAGTAGAATAGTCTTTTATATAGGTGATGTGTCTCATAGCAAGAGTAGAGAAAGAAAAGACAATTACAGTGCTACTGTTTCTGTTAAAGAGCAGAAAGCAGGGGCTGGCGAGATGGCTCAGCTGGTGCTTGCTGCCAAGTCTGCTGACCTGAGTTCAGTTCCTGGGAGCCACAGAGTCAAAGGAGAGAACTGCCTCCTGCAAGCTGGCCCCTGACCTCCACACACCACAGCATGTGTGCTCCCTCACACACATTCTCAAAGTTTTAAAAAAAAATGTAACTTTAAAACGGTAAATAATAAATACACAGAATTTAGATTAACCAAGGTTCTGTGTTAATGTTTAAAATCAACTCATTGATTTAGGAACCACACACATAAGAGACCATGAGAATTTGACTGTACAGATTCATGTGGATACGAGTAGTATATTCACAGTACAGTCTTAGAAGCCGTGGACTCTGGAAAGCCTCCTTCCTCGTGAACCTTTAATTTTTCTCTGAACCATCCCATAGTTTTCAGAGTTGACTTCCTGCATTCCTGTCACTATAAGCAACCCCAGGTTGGGGTGACAGAAGGAATATAGGAAGGGATAGGCTTTCTGCTATATTTTCCTGCAAAGACCCATACCATCCACCCTTAACAAACACACATCCACATTCAGTCTGGACCACAGGACCACAGACCACCACTCCTCCCCAGCTGTCTAGAACTCACCTCTTCAGCTTTCCACCCCAACAATCTGCAAGTCTGCTATGATAGCCAACTCCTGTTACTCACCCTGGGACATACAGTAAAACCAGGGGGAAACCTGAATAAAATCTCCATATTTAACTCACTGTGCAAGTTTATGGTTTACTTACTTCTAGTTAACTATAAGAATCACTAATTTGGGGACACAGGGTAAAGGCTATGCAAGACTCATGACCCAAACTTAATCCCCAGAATACACACAAAAAGTTAGAGCCCACATGAAAAGTCAGATTGGTGGGGTGTATCTGTATTTCCAGCACACTACAGAGAGGTGAGAAGTAGAGGCAGGAGAATGGACCAGCTAGCCTGAGGTACACATTGCATCATCAGAAACAAGAGAGACAGCCACAAGAAAGGGAAAGGTGAGCTCTGGGACACACACACACACACACACACACACACACACACACACACACACACGGCAGGGAGAGAGAGAGAGAGAGAGAGAGAGAGAGTAAAATAAAGTAAAAAAAACTTTTTAAAAAATAATTTATATTGGAGTCATGTGGCTGTGTACTATATTTCTGGTCTCATATCAACTTTATAGCTGTTAGTAACATTTGCAGTGTATGGGTCATACCTAGTCTACTTTTCGGGGCCTTGAAGGCTACTTTTGCTGAGACCACCTACTCTTCATTTAAGTATGTGGCAGTGTCCAGTAGACAACATTAGAAGGCTCCAAACTCCACCCTCTGATGGTGCTAATGGCACCATTTTTTAACATGTGTCCCATGGTGAGCTGCTGCTGGGTCCTACCGGCTCCCTCTTGGAAAGGGGGTGAGAAGGTGCAGCATCAACAGCACAGACACCATGAGTCACGCAAAGTACAAACAGCAGACACATTTATTCAGCAATGGGGAGAACTTTAAATATTCATGGTCACTACTCATTGGCTGGGCACCATAAGAACCTCTGACAGCACCTGTTGGATCAAGTGACATTGTGTGGTATGCCCCTCATTTGCTAGGCACAATCAGGACCTCTTACAATACCGGTTGCTAGACCCTCAGGCAGACTCAAGATTGGCTCATCTCTCAGCCTTGTAGGCTTTATCTTCCTACAATGAGCTATGAGGATTCCCCTTACATGCACACAACACAAGGACTCTACTCCTCATCCCCAAGCAGGTGACTCAAAGCATCCTGCTTTTTTCTCACATAGACAGCTTTAAGCCCAATGCTCTGGAAAGTGAACCTCAGGAATGGCTCTCCTGCCCCCACCCCCTCTTGACTGCCAGGTAAATGAACTCTCCTCTACAAAACTCACTCTTTCAGTGATGGCACAAGATCCAGTGGGCAGAGCTGGCCTTACATGGTCTCAGCAGCACACTTACTTGATTTTCATCTGAGTTTTTTGTTATTTTGGTTTGATTTGGTTTGGTTTGGTTTGGTTTGGTTTGGTTTGGTTTGGTTTGGTTTGGTTTTGTGAGTCAAGAATTTACTCTGTATCCCAGGCTGGCCTTGTACTCACTATGTAGCCCAGGCTGGCCACACATTCATGGTCCCCTGCCTTTGACTTCCAAATGCTGGTGTTGTGAGCATGCGTCACTATGAGGAGGCCCTCTGAGGTCTGCATAATACAGTCAGTGGTTTGCTTGTTTGCTTGATTTTTCCAGAAAGCTTTCTAAATTGGTGTCTGTTGAATGAAGAATTTGATGGAAAAGCTGGCACGTTTTTTGTCCATCAAGAATTCAGGGAAAAACAATGTCAGGAGAAAGAAAAGTAGAAAGTTTTCAATCATGCAAGACTAGAACTCATTTTAGACATGCTTAGAAGTATCAACAGAGGCACACCAGGCCCTGCTTATCTGTCCCTTGCGTAGAGCCTTTGAACACTTGCAAGTCAGGGAATTTTGATTTTATTCCCTCTGAATTCATCTTTTATTTTTACTAAAACCCATTAAGGAAGAACTTTATTAGTGGCATCAAACTTTTCCTTTATCTCTGTGAATAGTTTTCTTATAGAGCTTATGTTAAAGGTCACAAATTTATATCAGGCAACACTTTCTTCAAAAAGATAAAGATTCTATTTGGGGCCCCACTAAATCATAGCTGAAGAAATTTTTTTTAAAGTAGCATTATATATTCTTTCCAATTATGATATAACTCATCACCTACCTCAAAAGGTTGTGCACATTAATGAGATCAAATAATTTGAATTTCTTCCAAATAGGCATGTAAAAATAACCAAAGTTATTTCTTACTGGTCCATTAGCTTTGACTCTTCTTATTTTAAAAAGAAAATATAAGAAATTGAAGCCTGGTCCTCTGCAAGAGCAACCAGAGTTCTTAACTGCTGAGCCATCTCTCTGTCCCTTCCGCCATTTCTTAAGAAACAGCACTAAGGTATAAAAATGTGTTTCCTCGAAGGTGTTTTCCCATGATTCATCCTTTCTCTTCGTCATCTTTCCTCCGGCTGGCTGGCAGCTTTCATCATGAAGGTCAAGCTGTGCAGTTTCAGCGGGTACAAGATCTACCCCGGACATGGGCGGTGCTACGCCAGGACCGACAGAAAGGTTTTCCAGTTTCTTAATGCAAAATGCGAGTCCGCATTCCTTTCCAAAAGGAATCCTCGGCAGATAAACTGGGCTGTCCTCTACAGAAGAAAACAAAAAGGGACAGTCGGAAGAAATCCAAAAGAAAAGAAGTCGCCTTGCAGTCGAATTCCAGCGAGCTATCGCTGGTGCATCTCTTGCTGATATAATGGCCAAGAGGAATCAGAAACCAGAAGTTAGGAAAGCTCAGCGAGAACAGGCTATCAGGGCTGCCGGGGAAGCAAAAAAGGCTAAACAGGCGTCCAAAAAGACAGCAGTGACTGCTGCCAAGGCCCCTACCAAAGCAGCACCTAAACAAAAGATTGTTCAGCCTGTGAAAGTCTCTGCTCCCTGAGCTGGTGGAAAATGCTAACTTGGTAGATCAGAGTTTTGAAAAAAGATCAATCTCTTAAAAAACAATGCGTTTCCTCTTTGACCTGGCAATTCTACTAATTAAATACTCACTAATAAATCAAAATATATAGAAAGATATTTTTGAGGCAGGGTCTGGCCTCAGACTTTCAGTTTGCTTGCCTCAGCTTCCTCAGCACTAAAATTACAGGTCTTGCTACCAAACCTGGCTCCAAAAATACCTTAATACCCAAGTGTGTTTACTGCATCCTTTAGTAGCACAGAAAGAAACTTATGACTCCAATAATGAGGAAACGGTTAAGAAAATTATGATTTAGTCACATGATAAAATATCCTGTAAATATCAGAAATATACAGATACATTTTAAAGAATTTTACAAAAATAAGAGCTTATGTTGTAAGTGAAGAAGAGGGAATAATGCTGTTTACACACTATGAGCTAAGAAAATCAAAAATAATGAAAATTAGAAGGTTTAACAATCATTTTCCACAGAGTCAACTTTACCTCTTTTAATTTTCCCAACTACTTAGTACATTTTTATTATGTTCTTAGTGATAAAATTAATCAAATAGGTCTGCTGAATATGGAATTTGATGTTAATATTCTCTAATTGTGAAAAATGGATGCACGGGTGTTCAAACTAAAGTTTCAACTGAGATGATTCCTGAAAAGAGGAGCTGGAACACGGTGCCACACCAATCAAAGACTCTGGGAAGCAGATCAAAGGCTCCATGGAAACAGAGGCTGATTGGAGGTTGGAGATTAGAAGGGTGTCCAGGTCTGGTTTCTGTTGTTGTGATACACATCATGACCAAAAGCAACTTGGGGAGGAACAGGTTTATTTCATCTTAACAATTACAGTCCGTCATGGAGGGAAGTTGAGGCAGGAACTCAAGACAGAATCTTAAAGCAGAAACCATGGGAAGTGCTGCGTATCGGTTTGCTCCCTGTCTCATGCTCGGCTAGTTTTCTTAGCAGCCCAGACCAGCCCGCCTAGGGATGGTTCCACCTTCTACTTCAATTATCAGTTAAGAAAATGTTCATTGACAGGTCTAATCTGTGTGGTTCTTCAGCTAAGATTCTCTCTTCCCAAGTGACTCTGGATTCTGTCAACTTGATAGCTGAAGTTGACCATGACAGAAATGAAGATTTGTTGCTTTGTTTTTAGCACTTAGGGAATAAATTGACTGGGTTGTCCCCCTAAATTAGAATTACCAGAGTCTATCACACAGAAAAGCTACAAAGTATAATTTGAGGCACAAGAAATTATCTGTAGGCAAATATCCACACAGCACACATTCTAGTCAGGAAAGAGAATGCTGCCAGCACCATAGGAACTCAGAATAGATTTTTTAAAAGATTTTCAGGGAATTGCCTGACCCTTCACCTCAACCCAGGAAACCAGCCCTTTAAAAGGAAGCAATGCCCCCTGCTGTTGGGAACACTGGGGCAAGAGGCTGGCCAAGAGGTCTGTTCAAGAAATCACTTTCTGGGAATTTATCAGGGCAAAGAAAATACAACTGTAGAGTGGGCTATTTCCCTTGAACCAAATGTTTGGAATGATGTGGGAGAAGGAACTGTATGAGAAATTTTGAACACTAAAAATGCCTCTGGGAAAATGAGTAAGTATCAACAGAAAGATGTGGGAGTTTTTTATTCACTGGGAAAATGAAGAAAGAGCATGCCGATTAAAAATATGCTTGCTCACGTCAGAGGAATTGTAGGGGTCTCACCTGTGAAGAAACTGTAAGTTTGCCTGTACTGATTAATCTGTCTATTACTGTAACGAAATACCTGATGCTGGCAACATATAAAGAAAGATTTATTTAGCCCATAGTTAAATGGAGGTTCGAGGACATGGCTGACATCAACTCTGCTCTGGAGAGAGGCTCATAAAAGATGACATCTCACAGAAAGCCTGTGAGAGAGACCGCGTGTTGAGTCAGGGAGTCAGAGTTGGGGAAGAGTTAGTCTTGTTTTTCTTGTAACAACTACCATAATCCCTTTCAAAGATCGAATTCCCTCCTTCGCCTCATACCAGACTCTGCCTGCTTGGTTGGTTGGTTGGTTGGTTGGTTGGTTGGTTGGTTGGTTGGTTAGTTGGTTGGTTGGTTGGTTGGTTGGTTGCTTGTTTTAGACAGGTTCTCACTATTTGCATTGGCTCGCCTGGAACTCACTCTGTAAATCAGGCTGGTCTCACCTCACAGACATCTGCCTGCCTCTGCCTCCTGGATACTAGGATTAAAGATGAACTACCATGCCATGTTTCAGATTTCACATCCTGTCACACAAGGGGGAATTAGCTTTAATGTCTGCCGCTTGAGAGGGTATCGATGTCACCTCCACAGGGTTGTCCCCACCAACAGGGAGCAGATCACAGGCAAAGAGAAAAAAGACTGGAGGCTCACTGGGCATAGGGCAGAAGGCCATCACTCAGCAGTGACATGCCAGAGACTAGAGAGAGGCTTTAGTCTTGAGTCAAGTCTCATCACTGTATGGAAAATTTGGCTCTCATCATGACTTGGCATTTTACTTTAGAAATTTACATATTTTGAATTACTTAAAACTGTAGAGCAATTCATTCAGTTGCACATATTATTAGGGACACATGAGTAGCCAGTTTCACTGAAAATACTGAAAGAAGAGTGAGATTTTTAAAAAGTTACTTTTGACTACTTATTGACATCCTGTTGTGGTCAATACTTGGGATGTGGCATTATTCTTACTGCCATGCTGGATGAAGAGCCATGGCAGTGGGGTTCGCACCTCCAGGGCTGCCACAGGTACAACCCACAGTTTACACAAGACGCTATGCTTGGTCACTGTGGAATTTTTATGATACTGTTTTAAAAGCAGCGTTACCCATTTGAGCATAGTAAGTCAGGAAGCCTCCACAGGCTTCCATGTCACTTTCCTGAACACTCAGCAGTGAACACAACCTGTAGTGTTAACCCTGATAGTCAACTTCAGAGGATCTAGAATCAGCACCAAGATAAGCAAGCCCCTCGCCTGCCTGTGAGGGACTGTCTAGATTAGACTTAGGTGGGCAGACCAAATCTAAAAGTGGGGAGCCGCATCCCGTGGGCTGGGATCCTACACTGAATAAGGAAGAGGAGAGAGGTAAGCAGCAGCATTCTCTCTCTGCTTCCTCATTGATACAATGTGACCGACTGCCTCATCCTGCTTTCTCACTGATACAATGTGACCGGCTGCCCCATGCTCCCTGCCCTGACTTCCCATCTTGATAGAGAGTATCTTTTAACTTCAAAGCCTTTCTTTGTAAATTGTTTTTGTCAGATACATTGTCACAGCAATGAGAAATGTAACTGATAGGCCACATATATATAAAAACAATGAGAAGTGACAGAATAGGCCAGATTTCCAAGTCACTGCCTAGTTCCAGAGCCCTGGCACCTGCTCTCTGAGGTGATACCCTACCACACTTCTCTACGAGCCTCGAGGCAGCACATCAGAAAAAAACCCATCCGAGCGAACATCCTTCCTGGGCTCTGACACTGCTCCCACTGTCATGGTGACTCTTGAGCACTGCATCGCATCAAAGAAAGCAGGATGGTTAACATAAATGAAGGAGCCCTCAAGAATAATCAAAAAGGTAAGTTTCTTCCTTTGTTTACAGCTGGCAGCGGACAATCGGAAACTCGGTGAGTATAAAAGAATGGGAAATATCAAATACCAGACATAGGCTATCCATTAGCAGCCCCCATGGGCAGAAGAGATTAAAATAGGTTCTGAAATGTCAAGCTGGGGTGTGGCTTGTGGTTACTATAGCATCATATTCACAAAGTGAATAAATGCCGATGGGGGGGGGACCACTGGCTAGTCTAAACCATTGTAAGCTGAATGATGAATTAAAATGTAATTTCCATAGCTATGAACCAAGCTCTACTTCTACCCTAATATGTATGCCCATGTTAAGGGCACTGAAGATTAATTGAAATGTTACAGCTATTAAGAGTCCAGAATCAGAAAGGGCCTTAATCATTTTCTTCCATCTCCCAATTTTCCACACTGGGAAATGACTTGGTCTAAAGTTGCCTAATTAATTAGCTGTGACAAAAAGTCTAGAAATCTAACCAAGAGGCCTGAGAGATAACAGCAGTTAAGAGTGTGTATTGCTCTTGCAGAGAACCCAAGTTCGGTTCCCAGTACCCATACTGAGTGGCTCACAACCTCCTGAAACTCCAGCTCTAGGTGATATAATGCTCTCTTCTGGCCTCTGTGAGCACTGCATCAAACATGTGCATACCCACACACATACATATAATTAAAAAGGAGGGGGAAAGAAATCTATCCAATAGCCTTTGCATTGTAGTAAAGACTTTCCACCTAGGTTCTATATAGCATTTGGGTGCTTCAGAAATAATTCAAACCCTCCCTGGGGTTAGGAAGATTTTTAGAATTTTCCTAAACAATACCAGATTGTGCCATTCCTTCCCCACTTCAAACTAAGCAAGTTTTGGGTGATTGTTCCCGGTAACCCAGGATGCACAGACATAATCAAAAGATTGAAGACAATGACATTTCAGGCTGACTTGTTCTGATTGTTGCCCCTGGGACTAGTAAACTTGAGGCTAGCATCTCCAGGAATGGGCACATACATGAGCATGCCTTCTGGCTTATACACTGGTTGTGAAACAATTGATGGTTGTTCACAAAGTGGAGTCCTCTGATCTGCCCTCCAGTCAGAGGAGATACAAAGAGACCATTCGGGAGGTGATAATCCACAGTAAGAAAGTTGAATCTTACTGAAAGTGAATCAATGGCACCATTGGTGCAGAAGCCAAGTGCCAGCGCACCTTGGTTTATGGGCAGTCACTCATAAGATGAAAAGCTAGACCTATCCTGGCTGAAGCTCTGATTGCTTCCTACCTCCAACTTGTTCAGCTGACACAGGTGTGCCTATCAACAGAGTACCCATTCTCTCATACAAACATTTACAATGTCTGCAAAATTTCTGAATATCTCTGCTCAGTATCTAAAAGAAACATAGGTCTTTAAATTTTTATTAATTTATATTTGTAGCTATTCTTTTTGGGGGGGTTTTTTGGCTGTTTTTTTGTTTGTGTGTTTGTTTGTTTTGAGACAGGGTTTCTCCGTGGAGCTTTGGAGTCTGTCCTGGAAATCACTCTGTATATCAGGCTGGCCTCGAATTCACAGAGATCTGCCTGCCTCTGCCTCCCAAGTGCTGGGATTAAAGATGTGCACCACCATGCCCAGCCCTGCACTAGTTTTTATAATTTACTGTGTCATATATTCTGTGTATCTCATTTCCAACAATGGAGGTGTAGATTATGTTTACTTTCTATTACTGCGATAAAGACCATGACCCAAGCAAGTTGAGGGAGCAAAGGGGTTATTTCACCTCATAGCTTATTGTCTGTCATGAAGAGAAGCCAGGGAAAGAACTCAAGCAGGACAGGAACCTGGAGGCAGGAGCTGAAGCAGAGACCCTGGAGAATCACTGGTTGTGCTGCTCCCCATGGCTTCTCAGCCTGCTTTCTTAGAGCCCAGGACCACCTGCCTAGGAACAGTACCACCCACAGTGGGCTAGCCCCTCCCATGGCAATCATAAATCAAGAAAATTTCCACAAGCTTGCCTACAAGCCAATCTGATGGAAGGATTTTCTCAACCGAGGTTCCCTCTTCCCATATGGTCCTGGCTTGTATCAAAAAACCAAGCAGCAGATCAATTGTATCAGCTGTGGCTCCTCTCTGCTGGCTCTGAGAAACATTAACCTACTTCCTGTTTCCACTGGCTACAGTGTTCTAGTTGTTGCACACTCAGACATCTTGTCTGTGGTCCTTCATGGCTGGCAGCTTCCACTCAGCTTGCTATTTTCAAGGTTCGTCTGTGGGTGTAGCACATATCTGTGCTTCTTTCTCTTCATGGGTGGAAGGCTATCCTACTGTGTGGGTAGAAGACCATCCTACTGTGTGGCCACACCACATCCTACCAATCCATTTATCGAATGATGAACATCCGGACTGTTACCGTCTTCAGGCTGTGATCGGAAATGCTGCTATAAATGCCCATGTGGAACGTGTATGTGTGTTTCTTCAGGCACACACCCAGGAACAGAGTTACTGAGGCACATGGTAACTCGCACTTCAATGCTGGAGGAACCCCCAGGACGGATTTCGAGTTGGCCTTGCCACTTTGTGTTCCTCTCTGGGTTTGGATTTTTCCACATCCTCTCAAGCTCTTGTTATCTGACTTTCGAACCCCAAGTGGTTATTTTTAATGATCATTTTCCCCCTCTTAGAAAGACTGACTCGATTCACTCAATATTTTCAATACTATTGTCCAGGATTGCCAAATTTCACCTTGTCAGTTACAGAATTTTGTTCCTGTTTCTAAGAGACAGAACAATAACAGCCTTTGTCAATTTCCTGCAATCGCCCCCATTCTCCAAGCTTGAACAAATGTCACCACTTCTCAAAGATCACTCTGCACTAAGGAAACAAAAGATCCATTTGTGTCTTCTTCTTCCACATTGAAACCAAAGCTATCATGAAAAAGAGTTCTCAAAATATGGATTCTTTCTTTTTAAAAAAATGATGATTTAATTTTGGTTATTTCCAATTAATTCTTTGGTTTTCCTATATTTTTCCTATGTGGGGTTGTAAGTGACATATCACAGAATACAAAGTCAACATTTAACAAGATTATGTAATCCCAAATTCAATAGAATATATTCAGTTAATTCTTTTGCATATTAAACACAAGGTCTAATCTTTGTGAAATGATATTCTAGTCTAATAATCTAAACCAAAAGCTTTTCATCAAATTCAGAGTTTAAGTAAGAATATTATTAACATTTCTGTCAAAAATTGGTTAATGGAAGCTGGAAAGATGCCTCAGTAGTTAAGAGCACTGGCTACCCTTCCAGATGACCCAGGTTTGGTTCTCAGCACCTACATGGCAGCTCACAACCATCTGTAATTCCAATTCCAGGGGATCTGATGCCCTCTTCTGACTTTCTCAGGCATTGCACACACATGGTACACATACATAGATACAAAATGAATAATCATACACATAAAATAAATCTAAAGAAAATGTTACTATCATTTGATGATTTAATGTGTATGGGTGTTTTGCCTGCATGTGTGTATGTGTGCCACATGACCACCTGGTGCCCAAACAGACCAGAAGAGGGCATCAGATTCCTTAGAATTGGAGTTACAGATGGTGGTGAGCTGCCATGTGGGTGTTGGGGGTTGAACTTAAGTTCTCTGCAAAAGCAGCCAGTGCTCTTATCCACTGAAGCACCTCTCCAGATTCAAATACAGCATAACAGCATTTATCTCGTCATTATTCCAGTCTAGTTTTATGATTCAGTACAACCTAAAAACTGAGCAACAGACACTATGAGCTAAAACCTCCTTCCATTGCAGATAAATTAAGAACTGAAAATTAAACGAATCTGTGAAGAAAGTAGCTCAGGTCCACTCAGGTCCCATTAGCCTGAAGCAGTCAATCTTGGTCAAGCATGGAGGACATAGGAGTCATGCTTTAAGCTTTATGTGACATCTCAACACCTCCAAGTTCTTTCAGCATCATTTACAAAGGTCAATTGTTCATCTATTTATTCTTTCTCAGAGTACCAGAATCTTCCACATTCAGAGTAAAAACACAAATGTATTCACTAACAATCATAATCTTAATCATCTCCCATTTTGATTATCTAATTAAAACCCAAACCAACTCTTACCTCAGCAGGCTTAAAATTGTCCATACATGCAACTTCACATAGAGGGCGTCCCGGCCTTTCTAGAGGGAGTGACTGAGGACATGTGAATATTTCAGCCAATGCCTCAGTCTAAAACTATTTGAGTTTTGCCAAGTTGAAGTCCAGTCAAGTTCTCTAGAGCTCACAATCCAGAAAGCTGGGTGAGTATCATATGCTAATTCACTGTAATAATCTCTCTTCTCTCTCTCTCTCTCTCTCTCTCTCTCTCTCTCTCTCTCTCTCTCTCTCTCTCTCTCTCTCCCTCCCTCCCTCCCTCCCTCCCTCCCTCCCTCCCTCCCTTCCTCCCTCCACTTACATTATTTCTTTATTTATTGGATTACTTTATTTTAGGATCCCACATGCCAATAAAATAGGGGAAAGCTGTCAAGGCCCCTACCCTAAAACAAGAGCTACAGACAATCAATGGCTGCTAAGAGAGGGAGACTCATCACCAGGAAGAAACCCTTGACAGGTTATCTAATCCCAAGAGGCATCTAATTATTTTAAAGTCTTAAGGTAGACAGAGCATCCACACAGGGACATCTAGTGGTCACCACGACCCACTGTGATTCTTACCTTCTTGTCTGCCTCCAGTCTTGTCATTGCTTGAGGACCAGAGTGAAATCTGGACGATGCTGTGTTTACAACAGAAAATACTCAAATAAAACAAAGCATTTGAACAGAATCTTTTTTCCACAATAACAGAATTCCAGGCTTAGAGCTATGACACAGAAGTAAAAGAATAGTTTTACAAAAATTAATCTTTCTAGAACCATTATAGACTACAATAAACTAATTATCCTTTATGTTGTAGAACATTAATTTTAATAGCCCTGCTTTATAAAGTGACATGACGATAATAAGGAAACTAATAGAAAACTAACGATGCATACACGGTTGAGATTTTTAAAATGAAATAACAGTGAATCTTAATTAAACTACTCAATATCCTTAAGATATTTTATGTGCCTTTTATATAAATTATTTTGCTTCTTTAAATTGCAGTGGAGAGCTGGAGAGAGGGCTTAGTGGTTAAGAGTAACGGCTGCTCTTCCAGAGGCTTGGAGAATGGTTCCCACAAACGGAGGCTCACAACCACTTTTAACCCCAGCAGCAAGGGATCTGTGTCCTCTTCTAGCCTCTTGGTGCCAGCACACAGATGGGTATTCATATTCTCCCTCTCAGGGGAGGGAGGAAAGGGAAAGTTTGGGTGAGAATAAAATGCAGTGGAAATTGAGCAAGAAACAGACTCCATTGTAAATTCTAACCTCCCCACTTTCTCTCATGCTGGTGAAGGAAAACAACTGCTTTTTTATTTATTATTATTATTCAGGGATTCCTGGATAGCTGAAGAACAAAATATGGAAAGGATGAGCATTTTGATCTTGGCTTCAGAGAGGACTGTTTTTAAGGACACGAGGAGACTAATACTTAGGAGGATGAAACATTCCAGTTCATCCCAGGCACCCAGAAAGAAGAAGCACATTTTATAATTTTTGTTCATTTGTTGTTTTGTTTTGTTGGAGACAGGGTCTCACTATATAGCTCTGGCTGTCCTAGAACTCACCATATAGATCAGGCTGGCCTTGAACACAGAGAGATCTACCTGCTTCTGCCTGCCAAGTGCTAGGATTAAAGGTGTACACCACCACAACTAGCTACATTTTGAATTTTAAATTAATTATTGGCCTTAGTCATTTCAAAAGAGCAGCTGGGACCTTGCTGAAATATAAACACTTGAACGAATATTTTTTTCATCTGGTCTTCAAACTATAAACACCCTTGGGGACTCCATTGCTGGGGATGTCTTTCTGTATGCTGTGAATGTGTGTTGCTCTGATTTGGTTGATAAATAAAACACTGATTGGCCGGTAACCAGGCAGGAAATATAGGTGGGATAAACAGATGAGGAGAATTCTGGGAACAAGAAGGCTGAGTCAGGAGTCGCCAGCCAGACACAGAGGAAGCAAGATGTGAAGGCAGAACTGAGAAAAGGTACCAAGCCATGTGGCTAAACATAAATAAGAATTATGGGTTAATTTAAGTCAGGAATAAGCCTGAGCTAATGGCCGAGCAGTTTTAATTAATATAAGTTTCTGAGTGATTATTTTATAAGCAGCTGTGGGATCCTTGGTGCCGGGCGAGCACAGGAAAACTTTCAGCTACACTCCATGATGATGCTTCCAGCTCCTTCTAGATGCCTATTTCCAGTCCCAATGCTTATCATTCTTCCCTAATAAGTCACCACATATTCCCACTGTGGGCTGACATTAAGGATGACCTGCGTGCTTTGAGTCAGTTCACACTCAATGCTCTTCTGCTATTAGACAATCTTCATATTCCCGTTTTCATGTTTCCAACGCTGCCTTCACTCTCAGCGCTCCCCACTGATGAAAAGATCTGGCATTTATTTTTCTTGAGAAAGACTAAAATTGTTGAACATCTCTTTCCACTCACTCCCAGATCACAAGTTTATCCAGTTTTTGTGCAATTTACTTATGTATTCTGGATTGTATAGTGCACAATAAACAGATTTGCATGCTATGTGTATATAATTGGTGGCTATAACAATCACATTAAGTAGTACTGATGTTTAGGCCACTGAATAACTCAGCTAAATAGGCAGAGAAAAAGCAGCCAATGGTTACCTGAATCTGGACAGAGAAGATGAATAATATGCTAATACATTTTAATGAGAAGGGCATGATAGCTGTGAAACATTGCTATTAAAAATTCATTTGAGGGACATCAAGATGGTTGAGCAGATAAGGATGCTTCTGCCAAGTCTGGGACGTGAGTTCAGTTCCTGGATCCCACATGATAGAAGGAGAGAACCAACTCCTGAGAGTTATCTCTGACCTTCCCATGTGTGCTGTGGCATGTGCGCCACACACACAACATAAACATAAGTTGTTTCTAAATCATTTGAGTAAGAAGTCTCCATTTCTCAATGTTTTCTCTTACATTTTATCTCAAATTATTTCATCTGCCTATATTTTTTCTAAGATGTCAATAGCCATTACCAATCATAGCTATAAACTTTATTTATAATCAAAGTTTAGACTAGATTTGGATCCATGTAAACTAACAAAGCCATCACCATGCAAAGAAACCAAGCCTTAAACTCTAACACCCCCTGCCTTCACCTCCTAGGTACCAGGATTACTGGCATATACCACAAATGCCCAGCTATGAATTCCCTTTATTCAAGAAATCTGACCAATGAAGAGCAATACCTATGCCTCATCTGCTGTTATTCTTGTCCCAAAATTGATTTATGCATTACTTTGTACCTCAAAAATACCTTACAAAGAATTTGAAGCCAATAAAACACAATAAACACATAAAACAAAATGATGAAATATCAGTAATGATACATTCCCAGGAAAATTCAAGACACAGATACAAAAGAGATGAAGAATCCAAAACATGTATGTATTATGTATGTGTGTATACACTCAGGTGTATGTGTGTGCATATACATGTATATGTGTGTATGTAAATGTATGTGTACATATGTGTGTTTGTATATATGTGTGTACATATATATGTTTGTGGATATAAGTGCACGTGTGTATATATCTACATATATGTGTGTATGTGTCTACATAGATGTCATGTGTGTGCATATTGATGTGTGTCTTTGTGTATGTGTATGTATTTTTTTCCTTTCTTGGGTAGTAAAAGGAAAAGGCAATTAGACTCTGGCTAGCCAAATAGCTTACCAAGTAAAAGTGCCTGCTGCTACCAGATGACCCAAACTCAATCCCCAGGGCAAACATGGTGGGAGTGAAGAATTGACTCCCCAAGTTATTCTCTGACCTCCACACTCGGGCTGTGACTCACAGTCAATCAATCAATCAATCAATCAATGAAATGTGATTTTTTAAAAGAAAAGAAAAAGAAAAAAATCAAACTTGATTTTTGTTGCTAAAAAAAAGAAACTCAAAGATGTCACAAGCTACTCAGGGCAAGCACACCTTCTTAATCACTTAGAGCAGCGCTTCTCAACCTGTGAGTGGAGACCACCTTGGGGTCACATGTTAGATATTTACATTAAGATTCACAGCAGTAGCAAAATTAGTTATGAAGTGGCAACAAAATAATTTATGGTTGGGGTCACCACATGAGGAACTGTATTAAAGGGTCATAGCATTAGGAAGGTTGGGAACCACTGCCTTGGAGCATGACAGGACTTTCTCATCTGGGACTTTCATAAAGGGCACTGAGCCATGCAGCTGGCCACATCTTTGACACAGTCCTAATAATGTCAGGGAATTACCAAATTTCCTGTAGCAATCCTCCAAGATACATAGAACAACAGCTCAATGTGGACAATGAAGTCAGGGAGCTTAGGTCATCTGCATCATTGTTTGTTCAACATTCCAGAAGCTCTAGTGCCCTGCTTAGACAGACCAACAGAGGTCTACAGAATCCAGAGCAGGTGTCCCTCAGCCCCTTGTAATGTGTCAAGTTGTATTTTTAGGTGTATTTTCAAAAATGGTATACACTGAGTGTGTTGTTACAGTTACTTTTGCTTAGTGATGACCAAAACACCTAAAATACCAACCTAAGGAGGTAAGACACACACACACACACACACACACACACACACACACACACACACACACATGCACACGTATCAACTAGAGTAGGAGAGGCAGAGAGGTTAATGTCATGGTGACCAGGAAGCAGAGAAAGGGATGCAGGAAATAGAAATAGATCAGGGCAAGATACAGCCCCCAACAACGTGCCCCCTGTAGTGGTTTAAATGAAAATGTTCCCCATAGGCTCATGTGTTTGAACACTTGTTCCCAGTCTGTGGTGCTGTTTGTGGAGGTTTAGGGGGTGTGGCCTTGTTTGAGGAAGCATGTCACTCGATTAAAGATTCTCTATATGCCTCTGCTTTGAAAAGTCATCTACCTTCTGAGAACCTGAAGCACTGCAGTAGTTTCAATAAGAATGCCCCCCTTAGGTTCATAGGGAGTGGCACTATTTGAAAGGATGAGGAGGTGTGGCCTTGTCGGAGGAAGTGTCGATGGGGCAGGACTTCGAGGTTTCAGAAGCCCAAGCCAGGCCCAGTGGCTCTCTCTCTCTCTCTCTCTCTCTCTCTCTCTCTCTCTCTCTCTCTCTCTCTCTCTCTCTCTCTCTCTCCCTACTGCCTGCAGATCTGGATGTTCTCAACTTCTCCAGCACCATGTTTCCTACATGCCAACATGCTCCCTGCCATAACAAAAAAACACTGAACCTGTACGCCAGCCCCAAGTAAATGCTTTCTTTTATAAGAGTTGCCAAGGTCATGGTGCCTCTTGGCAGCGGTAGAACACTGACTAAGACAAGTGTGTAAAATGTGCAGTGAACGTGCTACAGCACAGAATGCCCACAGCTGAGGGAGGTGCGCCACTGTCGAGAGCCACTGCTCGCCCACGGTCTGACACTGGAAGACTTCAAAGCTACATCCCTGATGCAGAGGCCATCAATGCAAGTCGTTCGTTTGACTTCCTACCGAGATGCTGCAAGAATGAACCAGGAAAAAAAAAAAAGAATGAATTTGTTTCTGAGAGTCAGAAAAAAAATATTTACTAGAACAATAAGGAAATTTGAAAACAGAACATGGAACAGCCATGAGTGCTTTTGATTTTAATTAATACACAGATCAAGGTGTCTCAAGTGCAAAAAAGGGGGTGGGGACACTGAGAAATGGCTCAGTGGTCAAGAGAGCTTGTTTCACAGCCACAAGGACCTGAGTTCAGATCCCAGCCCAATGTGACATGTGGGGAGTGGGCACTGGAGAGCCAGAGGAGGAGGATCGCTGAGACTTGGTGGCTGCCAACCAAGCTAAAACACATGCTCCAGGTGCAAGGGGAAACCCTGCCTCAAAGAATAAAGGAGACTAAAACAAGAGAACACCTGATGCCTTCCTCTGTCCTCTGTGCATGTGCACACAAGTACATGCACCAACCCATGCACATGTGCTTAACTTCCCATATATGTATACATATAACAAACTCACACACACACACACACACACACACACACACACACACACACACGCATGCACGCGCGCACACACACACACTCTTACTCTTTCTTTGACTGTTTCCAGGAAGTGATTTCTTCCATTCTGCCTGGTGATCACACACACCCAAGGGAGGGGTGGTGCTAAGTCGCTGTCATTTGCAGACTGGTGGACCAGCTGTCAACTAGTAGGTAGTGCTACAAAGAGAAGGATTGCTTAAAGGAAAAGTGATGGAATTTGATGCTTCCCTTCAAAGGACAGAAATAAAACGCTGTGGCTAAAGTATGAATGTGGCATCTCCTGGGTCTACCTAAAGGAAGCTGTCAGTACTCTGTGAGATTCCTGCTCATTGTGATTACTGACTCACTATAACAGCCAAGAAGTAGAACACTGTTTTATGTAATGACAAAGGACAATTTATTTGTTTCTCTGTGCCTTTGTGTCCTAGCCTACAAGATAAAGATAGCAACTGCAAGCCCACCATTGGGTCATTTATTTATTTTCTGTGTGTGTGTAGGTGCATGTGTGTAAATGCATATATGTGTGGGGGTGCATGCATGTGTGTACAGGTATATGTGTACATGTGTGTGAGTGGAAGCCAGAGGACAGCTTCAGAAGCTATCTACCTCCGTTTATTTTTAAGAATTTTTATTTTACATATATGAGTGTTTGGATACATGTATATATACATGTACATCACATGCCTCCTTGGTGTCTGCAGAGGACCTAAAAGCATGTCAGATCCCCTAGAACTGGAGTTACAGATGGTTGTGAGCTACCATGTGGGTGCTGGAAACCAATCCTGGGTCCTCTGCAAAAGCAGCCATTGCTCTTAACCAGTGAGCCATCTCTCTGGCCCCCACCTTATTTTTTAGACAAGGCTAACTGGCCAGTGAGCTACAGAGACCCACTTGTTACTGCCTCCCCAGTCTGGGATTACAGATGCACACCACCACTCCTGAATTACAGATGCACACCACCACTTCTGGGATTACAGATGCACACCACCACTCCCTGAGATTACAGATGCACACCACCACTTCTGGCATTTTTATCAGATTCTGGAGAGGGATCTCAGGTTCCTTGAATCATCTAGCATGATGTGCCCCAGCCCCACATCATGTCATATGAAATAGCATGATATAATGAGTGTGCATTTGGTTCTGCTATAAACCAGAACCTATAAATGCCCATGCAATGACCACAAAATAGCAGGTGTCCTAAAGCACAGTCTCATCAGCGATAGCTCAGAACTGCTGTGGATATCGTCCTGTATAAATAAAGCACTGATTGGCCAGTGGCCAGGCAGGAAGTATAGGTGGGACAAGGAGAGAGGAGAATTCTGGGAAGTAGAAGGCTGAGTGGGGGAAGAGTCACTGCCAGCCACCGCCATGATAAGCAGCATGTGAAGATGCCAGTAAGCCACGAGCCACATGGCAAGGCATAGATTTACGGAAATGGATTAATTTAAGCTATAAGAACAGTTAACAAGAAGCCTGCCACAGCCATACAGTTTGTATGCAATATAAGTCTCTGTGTTTGCTTGGTTGGGTCTGAGTGGCTGTGGGACTGGAGGGTGACAAAGATTTGTCCTGACTGTGGGCAAGGCAGGAAAACTCCAGCTACACAGAACAGCAAAGGAAAACCTTGTGCTGGCATCACCTAAGTTAGACACGTAACTTCAGTCCTTCTAATACCAAGGATATAACTGATTCTAAGTAAATTTTCTACAAAAATGACTTTCCCTCTAAATATTCACTGTCACATAATAAATGCAGCTGGAATTTGTGCCAGCTAAAGAACATTCCATCATACATAAACACAATTTTAAAAAAAAATTAAAACAATGAGATTCCACATAGAGAAAGAAGACAATGAAACTATGTTCCCAGTGCACACTTCATAAACAGTCTTGGGAATGTCTACACAGCTGTGCTGGGTAATTGCTTTACTCTGTGCCCAGAATTATGAACAACACCAGGAGAAGATGGCAAGCCATTCTTTTTGACTTGATATTTTCAGGAAAAACCTGGTACAGAAGCAGTTCAGTTGACAAATGACAAAATCGTCTTATGTCAAGTTCAAGACCAGGGGAGCAACTGGGGGATGCGAGCTAGAAGGTTCCAGATCTCAGAAGACAGGAACTTCTGCACATTCTGGGAGCATCAAGAATGTGGTAGGCTGGAGCTGTCTAGCGATGATCCTCGAATGCCTGGGCCACGGATTTGATTCCCAATGCCAAGACAGAAAAGGTAGTTATTACATGCAGAAAAAAGATGTAACTCACACTCATAAGATCAGACACTAAAGAAACTCAAAAATTAAACACAAATGTGTCTCCTACACCTGTAATTGACCCAAGCCTGATCGATGCAGCATTTTCAGCCATTTAACCCTTAGATGAAAAGCTCCTGAGAACAGGTACATTGGAACCTCTCACAATCAACAATTTCCAGGGATTTAATTTGCCTTCTAGAAAAGAGAACTGGGAACTGAAGTTCCCCAGGGGCTGGCAGCGGGAGGGGCTGGCAAGTCAGACCCCAGTTAAAGACCCTACAAAGCTGCCTGTGGAGAGTGGGAATGTTGCAGACCCAGAAGCAGAATATCTTGGGCTAACTTCCATCCTTTACATCCATCTATTGCCTGCCTCTGTGTTTGACCTAACATCTTTGTGACTGTCAAGCAAAGTCTTTTGGGATGTATTAACTTACAGACCACTAGATTCCACCAACCCAGAAACTCGATGTCATCAGATTGCAAAGGAGACCAACAACAGGGTCTCCCACCAACCTGCAGACTGCACTGAAGCATTTGAAACAGGCCTTGAATTAGGACTTTCATTTGTCCTGTAACTGAAAAAACAAAAGCTTCAGCAAACCCTTTATACATTAGACATTTTATTTGGGGCAACCAGAATCCATAATCCTAGACCATGCTCACCCATATTTGACTAAAACATAATCCTTCATGCTTGGATTCCCAGAAAGAGAGAGAAATAATCTTTTATTCTCAGGGAGATGAAGGCTTGCTCTCCATTAACAGAACAGAAATCCATAACGCCCCCATGCAGGTTCGATTGACACATATGCCTAGTCACTGTTGCTCCTGGGATGATGTGACATTTGCCATTCAGTGAAGAGGAAAAGAGGGAATGTTCTAGAAGAGTGCACTCAGAGCTGAAGACGCAGCACAAGTGATAAGGACTGAGTCCGAGCAGCTGGTTTCAGTCCCAGCTCTGTGACCAACTGGGTCACCTTGAACGAATCATAAATCCTCTCTGACCTGTAGTCCCTGAGTAGTACAGGGCAGGGCTGACAGCAAGACCTTCGTAAGGATTTGGCACATGGGGCAAGAGATCATGGCAGCCAAAACTTTGTAAACTCCAAGTTCATTAAGTTAGCTTGGTAAGCCGCTACACTTCCCTCTCCCCCCCACCCCCGGAGTAAAAGCTGAAAGATCAGAGAAGCAAAGGAGCAGCCATAGTCACCTCTTACCTCTCCAACTCCTCAGACCAAAAAGGGCAGAGCTCCTGTCTCTGCCCTGCTTGCCATATCACCTCCTGTCTCCTGTCTGTACAGACCTCCAGACTTCCATGGTTAACTAGTGGCTGGCTCCACCCTCTGATCTTCAGGCAAGCTTTATTTGTCAGAACACAAAATATCACATTTATTAGAGTGCATAATATTTTGGGGGACACAATATACCACTACACTTTTTTAATGGTTTTTCGAGACAGGGTTTCTCTGTGCAGTTCTGGCTGTCCTGGAGCTCTCTCTGTAGACCAAGCTGGTCCTGAACTCACAGAGATCTGCCTGCCTCTGCCTCTCTAACTGCTAGGATTAAAGGTATTCACCACCACTGCCCAGCAAGTCACTGCATTTTATCTTTCTCAAAGACTGGAACTTTCTTGGTAGCAGAAACTAATTTCTCATTTCTTTCACACCGCACAGTTTCTTTATTATTATTATTATTATTATTATTATTATTATTATTATTATTTTACTGTAATTATTATTGCCAGTGTGTATGTGTCTGTCTGTCTGCCTGTCTGTGCGTACATGTATGCAGCTGCCTAAGGATTACCTGGGGTTGGTGTTACAGGAGGTTGTGAGCCATCCAACATAGATGCTGGGAACTCAACTCGAGTCCTCTGGAAGAACAGCAAGCACTTTTAACCACTGAGCCATCTCTCCAGCCTCCCACAGTTTTATTTCTATTTTATGTGCATGGGTGTCTTGCCTGAATGCATGTCAATGCACTGCTTGCATTCCTGCTGTCTGTGGAGGCCCGAAGATGGCATTAGACGGCCTGGAACTGGAGTTACAAACCATTGTGAGCTACCACGCAGGTGCAGGGAACTGAACCTGGTCCTCCACAAGAGCAGTCAGTGCCCTTAATCCTCGAGCCATCTCTCCAGACCTTACCCTCCCAATGTCTTAAGAAATGCTTTTGGTGCTTGGCTGTGGATCTCTGCATCTGCTTCCATCACTTATTGGATGAAGGCTCTATGATGACAGTTAGGGTATTCACCAATCTGACTACCAGGGTAGGCCAGCTCAGGCACCCTCTGCACTATTGCTAGTAGTCTAGTCTGGGGTCATCCTTGTGGGTTCCTGGGAACTTACCAAGCACCAGGTTTCTCCCTATCCCTATGGTGTCTCCCTCTATCAAGATATCTCTTTCATTGCTCTCCCACTCCATCCCTCCCCTAGCTTGACCATCCCATTCCCTCATGTTCTCATTTCCCCCATCCCCCACCCTCTATTGCCTCACCTCATCCCCAGTTTACTCATCAGGATCTCCTCTGTTTCCCCTTCCCAAGGTGATCAGTACATCCCTCTTAGGGTCCTCCTTGTTTCCTAGCTTCTCTGGAGCTGTGGGTTGTAGTCTGATTATCCTTTGCTCTACTTCTAGTATCCACTTATGAGTGAGTACCTACTGTATTTGTCTTTCTGAGTCTGAGTTACCTCACTCAGGATGATATTTTCTAGTTCTATCCATTTATCTGCAAATTTCATGATGTCATTGTTTTTTTAAAACTGAGTAGTACTCCATTGTGTATATGTACCACATTTTCTTAATCAATTCTTTGGCTGAGGAGCATCTAGGTTGTTTCCAGGTTCTGGCTATTACAAATAATGCTGCTATGAACATAGTTGGCAAGTGTCCTTGTGGTATGATTGAGCATCCCTCGGGTATATGCTCAAGAGTGATATAGCAGCCGGGCGGTGGTGGCGCACGCCTTTAATCCCAGCACTCGGGAGGCAGAGCCAGGTGGATCTCTGTGAGTTCGAGGCCAGCCTGGGCTACCAAGTGAGCTCCAGGAAAGGCGCAAAGCTACACAGAGAAACCCTGTCTCGGAAAACCAAAAAAAAAAAAAAAGAGTGATATAGCTGGGTCTTGAGGTAGATTGATTCCCAATTTTCTGAGAAACAATTATACTGATTTCCAAAGTAGCTGTACACGTTTGTACTCCCACCAACAGTGGAGGAGTGGAGGAGTCCAGTTGAAGAAATGGCAGAGGGATTATATGAGCGAGGGGGGAGGGGCAGCGTCAAGATCATGATGAGGAAATCTTCAGAGACAACTGAACAAAGTTCGTGGGAACTCACAAACACTGGATTGACAGCTGTGGAGTCTGCACAGGACCGAACTAGACCCTCTGCACATGGGAGACAGTTGTGTAGCTGGGTCTATTTGAGGGGCCCCTGGCAGTATGATCAGGATCTATCCCTGGTACATGAGCTGGCTTCCTAGATCCCATTACCTATGGGCAGACACCTTGCTCACCCTTGATGCAGCAGGGAGGAGCTTGGTCCTGCCTCAACTGAATGTACCAGGCTTAGCTATCCGCCCATGGGAGAGCTTACTTACCCTGTTGGCAGAGTGGGGGAAGACTCCCTTAGAAGAAACTACATTTTAATTTGTAAGTGGCAAAAAAAAAAAAGTGTTTTTGGAGTGCAGTGAAAACACTGAACTATAAAGCTTAACTTTTAGCTTCTTCCACGGGTCAATAGCTTCTTTCCTACACATAGGGATTTAATTTCACACAGAATAGGAAGTTCAGGGTGGGAAAAGTCTCAGGGTTCACTGCCTGTATGGCTCAAAGATGCCACCAGGGATCACTGATCAACTTCATCCTGAAACTAGCCATAACCTGACAGCCAGCAACTAGTGCCCCATGGCCCCTGCTCCCTTTGCCCTTCAGTGTGAAAGGGCACACTACAGGGAGTAGACTGGTCACAGCCACCGAGGGACGTGCCTCAGCACAATGACTAGCTGAAGCACTACTGTGTAATTGCCTTAGCAGTACTCTGTGTATATGCACAGGGATCCATGTGGATGCACAGGGGTATGTGTTCCACCTTGAGCTTTATGTGTTGTTTATTTGGGAGATGGATTAGCCTGGAGCTCTCCCAAGTAGGGTAGGTTGGCAAGCCTATTAGCCACCAGCGATATGTCTGTCTCCACCTCCTCTTCACTGGGCTTCTGAGATCCCACCATCCCTAGCTTTTTTTTTTATTTTCTGTAAGGTAAGTTCTTGGAATCTAAGTCAGGTCCTTATGCTTGACCAACTGAGCTTTCTCCGTAGCCCAGAGTATTTTATTTTTAATATCCATTTATCACAATCCTGAAGAGTCTCAGAATTCAGTGAGTCTGTGTAAAGTTGAGACATATTTATTTTTTCAAGGCTCTCCAAATGGAAAAATGCCACCTCAGATAAATTAGGATCTATCCCTAGAGCTAGTGGTGAGGCTGCTTAGAAAATAGCTACCTGGCTGATGCAGCAATGAGTACAAAACCACAGTACAAAAGCTGAATGCTCTACTCATGTATCTGCACACCAAACATTCAACAGTGAAGAGAGCTTTATTTACTTGCCACGTAAAGGAGGGTTTCCACCAACAGAATAGAGGATAGAGGCAATAACAGAGTGAAATACTAGCAACACAAGTCCCTTTGGCAGCACAGGAGAGCTGGCTCAGCAGTTAAGATCACTTGCTGGTCTTCAGAAGAACTGGGTTCGACTCCTAGCACCTACATGGTGGCTCCAGGGGATCTGATACACTTTTCTGGCCTCCACAGGCACCAGGCACACATGTAGTACACAGACATGTATGCAGGCAAATACTTAGAAATAATGAGGTATTTTTTGCCTCCAATAATGACTCTCATAGAAATTCCTATGACAGGAGATGGCTCCGTGAGTGAGAGTTCTTATTGCATGTGTATGAGGACCTGAGTTTGTGGTTGCCTGCACAAGACCTACACAAGATCAAGCTAGTCAACATGCAACTGATGGCTTTTAGGGGAGGCAGAGTAACTTTTCTTTAAGGGTATAGCCTCTGGTGGGTCAATCACACTCCAGTGGATGGCTCCACACCCATTAACAGGACTCAGTGGGTTATGCTAAAACAAAAGGGGGGGCATACAGTTAGGAAAGGGTGAGAGTGGATCTGGGAGGAGTTAGAGGAAGGATAGGTTGAATGTGACCAAAATACATTTGTAGATATAACCAACCTTCTTATTAAATAAAAAACACAGAACCAATGCAAAGAAGAAAGCCAAGAGATCAGAGCTAAGAACCTTACCCGCCTACTGCAGCTAACCTCTTAAGCCAAGAGACCTCTCTGAAAAGAGACCTACTTCCTGTCTGTTTGTCTTTATATAGACTTTATGTTCTGCCTTCTCATTGGTTGTAAAACCAACCACAAGACTGCCTCATCATTGTCTGTTGTACAGCCCTCCAGGTCTTCTATGGTATTGAGATTAAAGGTGTGTGTCTCCAATGCTGGCTGTATCCTTGAACACACAGAGATCTACCTAGCTCTGCCTACCAAGTGCTGGGATTAAAGGCGTGCGCCATGAACGCCCAGGTCTGCTATGGCTTGCTATTAGCTCTGACCCCCAGGCAACTTTATTTATTAACATACAAATAAAATCACATTTCAGTACAAATAAAATATCACCATATTTCTGCTTTTCTATTTTAAGAAAAAGAAAAAGGAAAAAGCTTATAACTAACATAAGAAAAACTATATACAAAAGTACAATAACTATATACAATATATACAAGTAATAAATACCTAAACAATGTCTAGTCCATTTGTGTTTGACAAATTCAGAGAAAATAATTCCATTATCTATCCTATTTTGGTAAGTCCAAAATGTATCTAATTCACTTTCTGTCCTAATTAATCTTCAACTATAACTAACTAATCTTCAACTATAACTAACTTGTCTTTAACTTCCTCAGAGACCCAAGAAGGAAATAATATTACCTAACAAAAATAAAAACAGGAAGTGCATGCAAGCAACTTCCAAAAAATTTGTGAGTTGACAGAAACAGCCAGCTGCCTGGGCAGTCACCTGAGGTTTCTCTGCAGTGTTGGGGCATCATCTTCAGCCTACAGGCTTAGTGTATCTGACAGACTCATTTGTGAAGTAGGATGTACACAAGGTCAACAGTTCAACCTCACATTGGGTGAGAACAGTCCATGTACCAGAAACACCTGAATTCCACTAGTGTCATGTCATGATTCAGGATTTTAAAATCTGGAAATTGTTGATGGTTTTTTAATTCAGCTGTCCATTCTTCTTGGCTGTGTATATATGGCTTCATCTCAGCATCCCCTTCTTCTCCACATCCCTCTATTAAATGCCAATCTACTATTGAGAGGCGTGAGCTTAGTTACTCTTCAAGAATAACTATTTCAGCTGCTGTTCCATTGCACAACAGAAGCCATCGGCCCTCTGCCTGTTCATCTGCCTTCGAAGAAAAGGGCACTGTACCTTTTCTGGATTGCGAAGGCCACTTCAGGGATGGTGCCATATTGTCCTGGCCTCAGAAGATGCCTTTTGATAAAGCCATAACCACACTTGTTTTGGCAAGAATCAGTAGTCCTTTGTTTCATGTCCTGTCTGTCCTGTTTGTCAACAGTTGATTCGAGGATACGTGTTGTCCAGTGGCTAACTTTTGCCACAATGAAAGTTAACTCCAAATGCAGTTTCTTCAATGCCCATATTTTCTCTGAAATAGATTGGTACTGCCAGGAGCCAACATGTCTCATAGTCATAACAAAAAAAATTTTTCTAAGTTATTAAAACATTTTAAATGTCATATTCTGTAGATCTCTGAAGGGTTTGAAGATGACCTGTCTATATAAAATACATCTGCTCAATTTTTAAAACATATCTAATATGACTACAAGTTCTATTGTAATGTCTAACTACTAACTTTCATTTCTTTATATCCTAATAGTTGGTAATAATAACATTCAAGGATCAGAAAATAGCTTTACATTGTTAAATGAATGATGTAAGTACAATTAGAAATATACATATAGCATTTTCTAACAATATCAATTTCAATGTATATAATTTGTATACAATATAAAACAATCCAATCCAATGTAAAGTATTACTAATCTCAAGGGATAAAGGAATACAAGTCTGCCAGGATCAGCTTATTGGAGAAGGCCAATTCTTTCTCAGCTTCAGGTGATAATTCTCTTGGACTATTTAAGTCCTTGTCACCTTCTAAGGTTTTGAACAAATTATTCAGTTCATCATACATTGCATGAATTCTCAAAACATTAATACAAATACTATATGTTTTAAAAAATACTGAGCACTAGTGATTGGGAAACTATCCCATCCAGCAAGTTTATGGGAAATGAAGGTGTGGAGAAATGATGTAGGGCAGAGATTTCTACGTACATCAAGAGCAAGATACCAGAGAAGCAGTAATGTCATCATGATTATCAAGTACCCTCCGTGAGTCACCAGCGATGTCTGAATGTGGTGACTTGGAAGTCTCAAGGGTTTAACAGTGTCACGTAGAACACAGTTCTGGTAAAGCCACAACCAGGAAGCACTTGAGCAAATGTTATGTGACAATGTCCCTTTGGGAAAAGCATGAGTGCAATCAAAAAGAAGCACACTGGTCCCATCTAAAGAGGTAGTTATCTCATTCCTGACCAAATCTATACACACTCCTTCTAGTTGTCTCAAAATTAACTCATCAACAGATTCTAACTGGCAACCATGAAGACAATCAGGAAGCTCCTCTGCCTACATGAACTTATCTTTTATGAGTATCTGGTCTCCTATCTTAGAATTGCATCTGCCACAAGTCTTAGAAAGTTGGCATTAATGCCTCCTTCCATTCTCACTAAGAGCTCAATAGCATATATGATCGTTAATATACACTGTCAATTTCAAAGGACCAAGAGTTATCCAGGAGACAAGTTCTTGGGCATGTCTGCAAGTGAGTCTTTGGAAAGGATTAATTGAGATGGGAAGACACACTCTCTCTCTAAATGTGAGCAGCATCATTTCCTAGGGTGAGGTCCAAGACTGAATTATAAGGAGAAAGAGAATTGAGCCCCAGGATTCAACTTTCTCTGTTTCCTGACTGTGGATGCAATTTGACCAGCTGCCTCAAGCTCATATCAATATGCCTTTCACCATGGAATAAGCCCTTCCATTAAGTTGCTTTGGGTCAGGTCTTCTGTCTCAGCAACAAATAACAGTATATATTTTTTGTATTTGCAAAGGGAGAGCTGGAAGACTATGGAATGAGAAGGTATGGTGAATAAAAAATATCTCTGAAAAGAAAGAAAACTGGGTCTGGGAAGACAGCTCAGAAGATAATGCACTTTCCCACAGTCATGACTACCAGAGTTTGCATCCCCAGAACCCATTGAAAAGCTGAGCAGGAATGGCAGCCACCTGTATCTGGGTATTCAGGAAGCAGAGATGGGATCTTCAGGACAGGGTGGTTAGCTATCATTGGAATCTGGAATTGGAGAGCACTAGGTTTAGTAAGACACTCTGTCTCGATAAATCAAAAAGTAGACAGTAACCAAGGAAGACACCCACATCAACCTCAAGCCTCCATGCTCACATCCACATGAGTACACACACAGACATGTGTGCCCACACACATCCAAATACATGTGTGTCTGTGTGTGTGTCACATACTTCTACACGTGCCAAAATTAAGGAAAGAAAAAGTGAGAACTGAGCATAAAATGACAGTCTTCATCAGGAGTCAACCACCAGCCAGAGGGAACCATGGAGCCAGACACCATGATCATGAAGGTGTATCTACATGGGACCTGTGAACCAACACTCAAGGTGAGGGAATGAGGCTATCTGAGCTGAAATTACAGTTTCCATAAACTCTGTCTATAGAAGCTCTCTGGGTGGGAGAGATGAGCGGAAAGATGAAGGGAGAGATGGGGAGATGAAGGGATAGAAGTGTGGTCTAGGGCTTGTGTTGTAAATCTCAGCTATGACATATGGCATCTGTTCCTTCCAGAATTTTAAATGATTTCCAAGTTCATAAATCTATGTACTTCCACGCTGTCAACATATGCCATGATGTTAAGCCGCAAAACCATATGTCAAAATTCAGCACCAAATGTTTGTCTTCCAAATTTTTCTTCCTCAGATCTCTGCCACTATCCACTCACTGCTCATTTAGAACATTTTATGTGATGTCATGCCTGTCCCATGAGGGTGAAGCCACAGACTCAGACCCACTGTGCTCATTCCCTACCTCTGAAACTCACAAGCCATGTGAGCTTATATTCTCTCTATCACCAATCCCTTCAAGGGCCTGTGTCACAGTTTCTGACATGACACAATATTGTCATTTACAAAATTCATGCTCTAGAACCACACAGGACTGGAGAGATGGCTCAGTGGTTTAGAAATCACATACTGTTCTTGCCAATGACCTGTGTTCAGTTCCCAACATCCATATCAAGCAGGTACCAGCCATCAGTCTGTAACTCCAGCTCCAGGGACCCCAACTCCCTCTTCTAGCATTCTTAGATATTGCACTTAGGCACAAACCCACACAGACCACACATCTACAAATAATTAAAAATAAAAGCAAAACTGCTTTTATAAAGAACCTTGCAGATGAATTAGAAAAGAATTGCGGTTGACTTACATCATAGTCCATCACTGAAGGAAGTCTGGACAGGAACTCAAACAGAACAGGAACTTGGTGGCTGGAGCTGATGCAGAGGCCATGGAGAGGCGCTGCTTACTGACTTGCTCATCATGGCTTCCTCAGTCTGCTTTCTTATAGAACCCAGGACCACCAGCCCAGAGATAGCACCACCTGCCATGGACTGGGCCCTCCCCCATCAATCACTAATTAAGAAAATGCCCTACAGACCTACAATAGCCTGATCTTATGGAGGCATTTTCTTAATTGAGGTTCTGTCCTCTCAGATGACTTTAGCTTATACCAATTTGACATAAAACTGCCCAGCACAAGGCAGAAAGGGAGAAAGTGAGCTGAGTCCCAGTACTCATCTCTCTACTTCCCGACCACAGATTTAACACGACCATGTGTTGCATGCTCCTGCTGCCGTGACCCCTGCCGTGATGGACTGTACCCTCAAACTGTGAGACAAACTCCTGTTCCCTCCTCAGATGTTTTTGTCACCCAAATGAGAAACATAACCGATACAGCAGCTCTGCAGTGCCCCTAACTAACTAAGGTCTCTGGCATCCCCGCCATTTTGCTTAACCTCCTATGTAAAGATCTTTTTCAGGTTTTTGTTTTTGTTTCTTTGAAGCAATGAAATCTGATGTGCTAACAGAACCCGCAATTTAAAATACATATGCTTTTAGAAATCCAGCTTCAACTATAATGGCATTATACAGGAAACTACTTCTTTGCCTCCTACCGTGGTTCCAGGGAACACAGGACTCCCTGGATGATGATGTGATGTTCCTGAATCAAGGGTGCCTGTGCAAGTGGGACCAATGGCTTGGGGGCAGGTGGGGACCTTGCTTTCAGCAGCACTCTGTAGTCATTAACTCACCATTTCACTTAATCCCCTCGCTGCCTTTAGATTTAGCACAGCCTTTTAAATCTGTAATTATGGGGGTGGTGTGGTGGCACACCCCTTAATCCTGTAATTTGGGAAGTGGAAGCAAGAGGATTAACAGTTCAAGGCCAACCTTGGCTACATAGGGAGGCCTAGACCAACATGGGTTATATGAGATCCTTGCCTGAAAAGAACAAAATGCCAGAGTAATTTAGATTTCAGGGACCATGGACAGCAGAGCTAGGGAGGACAATGAACATGAAAGTAGATTTTCTTAAAACCTGAGTAGAGGGCTTGAATAGTGATCCTCATTCTTTCTCCATACATCACCCCCAACATTAACTTGGAAGATTCTTTTCCTTACTTTCTTTTTTTGTTGTTGTTGTTTTTTGTTTTTTTGTTTGTTTGTTTTTTGTTTTTCGAGACAGAGTTTCTCTGTGTAGCTTTGTGCCTTTCCTGGAACTCACTTGGTAGCCCAGAATGGCCTCGAACTTGCAGAGATCCGCCTGGCTCTGCCTCCCGAGTGCTGGGATTAAAGACGTGTGCCACCACCGCCCCGCTCCTTACTTTCTTTTTAAGGATTTGTTTTTATTTTATGTGTATGAATGTTTGCCTACATGTATGTCTCTTTATTATACACATGCAGTGCCCTTGGAGACCAGAAAAGTTCACTGAATCCCCTGGAACCAGAATTGCAGATAGCTATGAGCTACCATGTGGGTGCTGGGAACAGAACCCATGCTGTTTTTAACAAAATCTCAATCATTCAATTTTACCAATCAAGACTTGGAAGCCCAATGCTGGAGTGAAAACCTGCTAGCTCAGAGAGGCAGAGAAAGCACCCTGATGACCTTCCTCCTCAGTCAACATCCCTGAAAAAACTCTTTTCTCCTATGCTATTTCAAACAAAAAACCTCAAACTGAATGTCCCTCCTTCCTACTTCCTGTGTGTCTCCCTATTGGTCCTCCTGACTCCCTCTTACTCTCTATCATTTTTTTTAACAGTCCTGTCTTCACTTCCTGCCAACTAGTTGCTTGCTCTGCCTCTTGACCTATGGTTGATTTTATTTAGTCCTGTTTGCAATTATTCAAGCAGAAAGCTCTTGAATTAAATGTATGTGATAGGACTGAGCCACACCACAACTAGAAACAGGATTTTCCAGTAAATAACACACAATCTCGGGGTCACAGTGTGATTAAATATCCTGCAACAAACCCAGATCGTCTGCAAGAGCAGCCAGTGCTCTTAACCACTGAGCCATTACTTCAGTCCCCAATTTTCTTTTGAGAGCAAATGGCTGCGTGCTGTAACACTGTGTTGTCTCTGTCACACAGGCAATTAATTTTCATTTGCAAAAGTGATGGTAACGCTGGTTATTAATGTATATTGGAGGTGAGGAAATAAATCTCAATTATGAACCCCCAAAACATTCTCTCTCTCTCTCTCTCTCTCTCTCTCTCTCTCTCTCTCTCTCTCTCTCTCTCTCTCTCGTGTGCATGTGTCTGTCTGCCTGTCTGTCTTTCTGTCTGTCTCTACACAAAGCTAAAGTAAAACACCCTCCAAATCTTTGAAGTCATTTTTAAAAATAAATTATGCAGTGATCTAGTTTGCATGTGGCTCTTAGGCATTTGCATGCTGGTAAATATGAATGAACCACTAACATTTGTGTTTCCTTCCTGAGCCACACTCCCGCTGTGACCCATCTCAGGCCAGTAGCACGATGCCCCCCGTTCAGTGCTGGGAAGAGAGATATCCAATGGACTCCCGTGGCTTGGTGTGAACCCAGCAGGGCTGAAGCAAAAGACAAGCACAACTGCAAAACTCAGCAGTCTGAGCACCACACTGGGAAGAGAGTCCAAATGAATCAATCAGGGATGCTGTTTGCCTCTGCCTCCCAGTTGCTTCAAGGGGATGTTTGCTAATTTACATTTATCATTTATCACAAATCCTACTCCAAGAGAGACATTGAGAAAAGCTCTTCTAGAAGGACATGGGGGACAGTCCATTGTCTGGGCGACATCTTAATAGCCCCCATTAGTATTATTGACTCGAACAAATCACTTAGCATAAATTAATCCAGGGACTCTCTCCAGCATCCCGCAGGAGTAAGTAGGCAAAGAGTGGAAATTCTCTTTTATAGAAGCTGAGGGGTTCTGAGAACACAAGAAATCAAGTTTGCAATACAACACTGAGCAGCAATAAGCATCTGACGATGTGGGAGAGGCCCACTCCTACGGGAAAAACACTTGATTCCCACACATGCTCCAATCTCAGTTCCCACTTAAACCCAGCCTATTTTCCACCCAGCAGGAGCTCAGGGACCCAGTTACCACAAACAGCTAGAAGTGGCAGCCTATGGACCTGAGTCTTCTGTGGCCTCTCGCAGTACCATCACACATCTTAAACATGTATAACTAAAGGAGGCAGCCTCATAGGGCAGACCCTGTTGGGGAAAAGTTAGTATGTGTCTTAATCCTCTTGTACAAAAGAATAAGAGACCCCTCCCCTTTCTAAGAAATCCTTCTGTGTTCTGAATTCCCTGAGAGAAAAGTAGCAATTTTTCTGGTTTCAGATCCATAGATTTGACAAGTTGAGGCCAACCTGACAGGTAAGATTTTATAAATGTGGCTAGCCTTAGCTTGAGGTGTGCATCAAAGGAATTCAATCCCTTATTTAGAAGTCCCCTTACGAGGCCTCTGTCACCCTGGCACAGGTCCACAGGGGCCTTCAAACTGGACGTCTCCACACGGAGTCTGCTCTGTAGCACCCCCAACAGGAATGAGCCCGCAGAGTGGAGACGGGTGGACACAAAGCTCCTGTGCCTCTGTGGAACTTCACCCTCTGCAGCTGGCTCTAAAAAAAATCCACAAAAATGCAGCTCCAGGATGCGTCAATGTCACATAAAATTCGCCTGAAGTCCTTACAGAGGAACACACATTATCTCCGTCCCACTCCCACCACCAATGGCCAGCCTCTACAGGGCTCTCTCTGAGCTACGGGCTGCAAAAGCAGAGGCAGGATGGTTCCTCCACACGGGACCCGAAAGAGAGGCAGGCTTCCGAGGTTGGGAGTCAGGAACACTGGGCACAGGAGAATGTTAGGGAGCTAGAGAAGACAGCTGCTCGCTGTTCCGACAGCATCTGGAAAGAAGCATCAGAGCTTCTGTGACGACGGCTAGGTCCCTCCTGCACAGCCTGGGGAATTAGGTCAGTTCCCTGTGGAGGAAGTGATGTAAATGGCTGGCATCTTCTCATGCACCTCACACACTTAAGCACCTAGTATCTCAGTCATATCAGCTAAAAGGGAAAGCAGAGGCCCCCATCCAGTTCTCTTCCATTTCCATTCCTCTGTTTTCGCCACTCTGAGAATGGTAGAAAAGTTACTCTGATAGAAACTGCCTGAATTTGGATATTCTGATAACCAGGCAAATGCATGCATCCATTTCATTTGATCTTAACAATGAAGAAATTAGATGCTTTCATTTTTATTTGTCATACTGAAAACTTGCAATTCTTTGACTGCAACAAGAAGGTTGTCTCATAATCTGGCTTTAGGCTAAGTAGACACACACACCCCATTCTCTTCCATGTTCCCCGACTACAAATATCTCCCGAGCAAAAGAGCTGACTACACAAAAAACCCATTTTAGTTAGCCAGCTCAGCACTTCGACATTTTACACCTGCAATGTCTTAGTACACCTGCTTTGATTAAATTAAGTCAAATTAAAGATGTATGCACCCCTCTTCAAATGACCAATTTCTAGGAGAAATATCTTTCATATTACACCTTTTTGCCTGGTTTGGGCACTGTGAGTCGTTGCTAGAACTGTTAGCTCCTTTGTATATAAAACTTATGAAATAAACCATAAACAGACAAAACCTGATGATGGAATTGTCTCTAACAATAAATGATCAAAATTCCCTTCCCTTCCAGCCCACCTGCAAGGAGGTCATGAGGCTAAGAAATCTGCATCAGCTTCATGCTAAAGAGGGTGAGGTGTGGTATCTACTTTTCAAACTGGCTTTCTCTAAATGCACCTTAAGAAGCCAAGGATGGTGGAGATGGCTCAGTGTACAAAATGCTCCTTGTGCAAGCACAATGACCTTCCCAGTGACGACAGGTTACGTGTCAGATCAGGCCAGTTGTTTAATGCCTTCTGGCCTTTTCTTGATTTCCTCTTCTGAAACTTCACGGCTTCAACCAGATGATCACTACCGTTCGTGGAGCATCAGATTTTGATTCTGAGATACCATGAAGGCTCAGGGACAAAGGAAGAAACAGACATTGTTCCAGATCTATTGTACACCCAGCTGCGCTTATCAGATTAAGATGCGGAGTTCATAAATGAGGAAGAAAGGACTGATATAATTTAGAATTCACATTTGCTGGAAGAGCAACACATCGTTGAAGAAACTATCTATAGAATAGTTTTGTCAATTCATCCACTTTCTCACAGTAAAAATAACCTTGTTTCTTTGTTATAAAACTATATCTGAATAGAAATAGGGAAATGCAGTTTCTGAACCAAGCCATGCCGGCACTCATCATGGGTCCATTCTTTCCTATGAAGGTAAGAGCACCATCTGCTGGCCTTATGCTCTAATAGCATCCTCATAACACCGTGAAATTTTTTACACACACAAAGACGCTGGCATATTGGGGGTGTTTATATGGTTAAACAATATCAATTATCAAGTCTCCTTAGTTTAACAGTAGCAACCTGAGTGGCCACTCCACCAACAGTGGTCGTCAGCTGGGGAAGAAAAGAAGGAGTTTAGATGAAAAGTCCAACCCCAGATTAAAGTATAGTTGTGTGCTCCATGCAGACTCCAGCCAACAGGGAAAGGCCAGCCTAAAGCATGTATGTAGCTCTCCACTAGGCCATCTTGGCCACCAGGAACACTTTGTTTCTCCTTGCTTCCTCAAAACCTCCTTCTTACAAAACTCTTTTAAGGGCAATCTCCCTGTTTCTGGATTTGCTCAGAAAATGTTTGACATAAAAGCAAAATTCTCCAGTTCCTTAGTCAACTAAATCCAAGGTGATTTCAGTACAACTCACTTCACTGGCAGAAGGTTAGATAACTGTTTAGCATGGTGCTGAGGAAATATGGAAGACAAATGGAATGCTTTTATATAGATAGGCAATCCCGTTTCTTTTTAATATTTTATTTATTTGCAGTGTGAATTTGCATGTGTGAGTGTGCATACATGCCACAGTGCACATGTGGGAGTCAGAAGACAAGCTTCCAGAGTCAGTCTTTTCCTCCAGCACGGGTTCTGGGCACTGACCTCAGGTTGTCAGACCTACACAGCACGTGCTTTTACCCCCGAGCCATCTCAATGGTTCTTCGTTGTTGCTGCTGTTGTTTCTTGAAAGAGGGTCTCCCTCTAGAGCCCTGGCTTGCGGAAGACTCACTATATAGCCCACACTGACCTGGAACTCGTGGCAGTCCTCCTGCCTCAGCCTCTCAAGCATTGGGATTACAGATATGCATGCCACACCCTGATGTGATGATACCGTTGCTATTTGTGCAAAAAGCCACATAAAACTAGGTTTATAGAGAGTGTTCACCTGGAAAAATACAATCGCTCAAAACAGATGAGTTTCAAAACTGCCAAGAAGCCAGGAGACAGACTCACACCATCACAGCATGCTTGCTGACTCTCTGCCTAACCTCTGTAAGACAATGAAAATCGTATGACAGTTGGCTGATTCTTGGCCTGAAAGGTATTATTTTCTCAGGTGATCATGCTGTAATATTAGATGGAAGAGCCAACTAATTGAAATAGTAAATTGGACAACTGATGTGTCCTAAGTGAATTTAAGCAGCAGCAGCAGAGGCAACGTGTGTAGAAGAAACCAAAGCCCTAGCTGATCTTTTGCTCAAAGATGATGTTGACCGTGTTGTTTCTTATGGACAACTATGAATACAGGCTAAGTTATACTGAAAGTTACTCCCTGTTGCTGGAGGGCTTCTCTCCAGGTTCCAAGCCCCGCAGTCCCACAATCCATGTATAAAATAATCACTCAGACGCTTATATTACTTATAAACTGTATGGCCGTGGCAGGCTTCTTGCTAACTGTTCTTATATCTTAAATTAACTCATTTTTATAAATCTATACTTTGCCATGTGGCTGGTGGCTTACCGGTGTCTTTACATGCTGATTGTCCTGGTGGTGGCTGCAGTCTCTCTCCCTCCTTCTTCCTGTTTCCCCAATTCTCCTCTCTCCTTGTCCCGCCTATACTTCCTGTCTGGTCACTGGCCATCAGTGTTTTATTTATATAGAGCAATATCCACAGCAACTCCCAGTCTTTGTGTTAAATTAAAACTCTACTAATCAAGGGGTTGCTTTGGTTGATATTAGTGGCATTTTTACATACCTTCTCTACCACTGGTACCAGTATGTTTAGAATGCAATTGCCTGAAGTTCACAGTCTCTGTTTCTCAGAGTTTGTGTGACTCCAGACTTGTCGAAGTGCTAATGATGGAACCACACAGCCACAAGAATGCAGGGCACCACCGATTGTGAGTGTGCACCAAGCTGGTGGCAATAGTCAATTTAGAGGGCACTGGGTCCTGTAAAGCATGCCACTTCTCATACTGGAGACACCACAGGTCATCTAAAGTAAAAGCATCCAGACCAAGGGCTAGCTCAGACATGCACTGTATCTCAGATTTAAATGCTGTTCACATATTACTTCCTTTGTTTTTTGGAGCACTCTGGGATACACAGACCATTTTAAACACTACTCAGGGTCACTCACTTGGTATTTTACAGATGGGAAATAACTCCTGGGTTCTCCATTAAAGAACTTTTTATAGTGAGTCTAAAAATGCAGGATAACCTGTTGAAGAAATACTGGCAAATGCTGTGCTATAAAAGAAAAAGAAACAGGTTGCATGATCCTGGTGTCTGCTAAAACTACCCCATGACCATAATGAAATGATCAGCCACACACTTGGCTACTGTAGCCTAACAGAGCAAGTGACAATGGATGGGTGCTGAATGCAGGCTTTTCTCCCTACAATGGGGGAGGGAGAGTGCCAGAAAAGAGTTTAAAAAATGGTGTGACATAATAAAACTTGCATTTTAGGTTTTTTTGTTTGCTTTGTAGATACATGTGTTCATGTGTGCACATTTGTGTGTGGGTATATTAGTCAGGGTTCTCAAGAGTAACAAAACTTACTGAATCACTCTTTCTCCAAATGTATATAAATATATTGTGTATGTATGTGTATATAAGTCATTCTAATAAATTCCATATATGTATATGTATATATATATATATATATATATATATATATATGATTTATTAGAATGACTTACAGGCTGTGGTCCAGCTAATCCAGTAGTTGCTCAGTCCACAAGGCTGGATATCTCAGCTCATCTTCAGTATACATTGGAACCCAAAAAAAGTAGACTCTAATGCTAGTGAAGGAAAGGACTTGCTAGCAGAATGAGAGCAAGCAGACAAAGAGCAAAAGCTGCCTTCTTCCATGTCTTTATATAGGCTTCCAGCAGAAGGTGTGGCCCAGATTAGATCTGGGTTAAAGATCTGGATTAAAGGTGTGTCTTTTTCAAACTCAAATGATCTGGATTAAAGGTATGTCTTCCTACCTCAAAGATCCAGATTAGAAGTGGGTCTTTCTATTTCAAATTAGGCAAAAATCCCTCACAGGTATGCCCTCAATTTTGGGGTTTTAGCTCCAGATATAGTCAAGTTGACAACCAAGAATAGCCATCACAGTGTGTATGCATGTAAAGGTCAGAGCACAACCTCAGATACTTGCTGTAGAATAATCTTTTTGTATGCTGTGAAGATGTGTTGCTCTCATTGGTCTAATAAAGAGCTAAATGTCCAATAGCTAGACAGAAAGAAGTTAGGTGGGACTTGCAGACAGGAAGAAAACTCTAGGATGAAGAAGGACAGAGTCACCAGGAAACTTGGGGAGAAGCAAGATGAGCATGCCATGCTGAGGAAATGTACCAAGCTACATGGTAGGAACCAGATAAATAATATGGGTTAATTTAAGTTGTAAGAACTAGTTAGTAACAAGCCTAAGCTATTGGCTGATCATTTATAATTAATAATAAGTTTCTGTGTGGTTGTTTGGGAGCTGGTTGCAAGACAGAAAATTCAATCTACAGGTACTATTCACATTTTTATATATACAGAGTCTCTCATTGGCCTGGTTCTTACCAAGTAAACCAGGCTAACCAACAAGCCACACAGATCCATCTGTTTCTACTTTCTTGGTGCTGGGGATTACAATCCACCACATCTGGGCCCCTTATTTTTAGCATGTCTTCTAGTATCAAACTGGCAAGCATTTTATGAATGAGCTAGCTCCCCAGCCTCAGACTTGCTTTTTTAATATACCAAACTGGTATCAGTACCAAAATATACCTGAGATGATCTTGATGAAAAACCCAAGACTCTAAATTGCCTCTTATCGTGATTTAATAGTTAGCAGCACAATCAGGACCAGAACTGGGGGCTAGGAAGGCAGCTCAATTGGTATAGTCCATCCAGGCATGCACAAAGCCCCAGGGTTCAATTCCCTACACCACATAAACTAGGACAGTGTGTATATCTGTAATCCCAGTACTTAGCAGGTAAAGGTTGGATGGCCAGAAGTTCAAATGCATCCACAGATATACAGAAAGATCAGGGCCAATCTAGGGTGCCTGAGACCCTGAGTGCCATATGAATGGAAACTACTCCCATAGGCTATTTGGTCCCCACTTGATGGAACTGTTTGGGAAGGACTAGGAGGTGTGGTCTAGTTGGAGGTTTCAAAAGACTCCTGCCATTCCTAGTTCTCTATCTCTCTCCCTCTTCCTCCCTCCTTCCCTCATTCTTTCCACCTCATGGTTACTTCTCATGATGTGAGTTCTCAGGTACTGCTCTAACAATATGCCTGCCTGCCTCCATGCTCCATGATGGTCATGAATTTTAATCCTTTGAAACAATAAGCCCCACATGAAATGCTTTCTTTCATAAGCCTTAGTTATGGTGTTTAATCACAGTGTCTTCTTAAGACACTTTGTCTGAAGAAGAAAATAGTTCTTCTAACATCAAGTCACAGAAATTATGGTTGCAGACTGGGACCATATAAAAGAATATTGAGTAATTTAACAAAAATGCTAAAACAAATTTCTTTAAGGCTAATAAATTAGTAGTCAAAAATAATTCACTTCATTAGGATAAAAATTCCTACATATATCATATATTTTTCCTTGCATTTCTCCTGGTTGAATGTTTTCCAGACAGACTACCCATTGTCATAGACTCTACCAAGCTATCTGACCTCCAACTACAAAATTGGCTTTGATGGCTTGCAGTTATGCTATACAATCTAAAATCTAATACTCCAACATTTTTACCTGCAAACAGAAAAGTCACAGCAAGCAGTCAGCCACAATGAAAAGGGACATTCTTTTGAGACAGTGTCACATGCTTGTTTCTGTACTGAACTCTTAGAATCTACTATGGTTCATAGCACAAGACTGGAATTTACCTTTTATGTACTATGTGAAAGGAGATATAGCTAATTAAACTATAAATAAAATAGAAGCAAAGCCTAAGTTTGGATTCAGGGTCTCCCTATGCAGCTCTGGCTGTCCTGGAATTCCCTATGTAGACCCAGCAGGCCTCAAACTTAGAAATATTGGCCTAGCTTTGCTTCCTGAGTACTGGGGTTAAAGGCACGCTCCACCAAGCCAGGCCATTTGTGATTGATTTTCATTGTCAACTTGACTGGATGAAGAAATGTCTAGGGTATTAGTGGGACAACCCTAGGGGTGTTCCCAGAAAGAACCAATTGATAGTAAGATCTATCCACAGTGTGGGTAGTCCCACCCTGAGAACTAAGGTCCTAGATACTACAAAGGGAAGAGGGGGGGACTCTGGAAAGAACCAGCAGCCAGCACCTCCATATCTCTGTCTTTCGTTCCCTTATCCTCCCTTCCCTCAGTGTGTCGGTGGGTGGGGAGGGGGTCTGGTCTGCTAGGATGTGAGCAAGCATCTGCCATATATATATTCCAGTTGCCATGGAGCAGCCACCAGCAGGACGGACTGGGGCCTCTCAAACATCGAGCCCGAATGAGCCCCTCCTCCCTTAAGTGGCTTTTTGTCCAATATTTAGTTACAGCAACAAGCAGGGCAATGAATATGTGATTTACTCCTCTAACAACACTGAGCTATAGCTTCTTCATAATGTCTCTTTACAAATGAGCAGATGAATAAGTAGCTTCCTCAAAACCACATAGTGCAGAATACTGAAACTGGATTTCAAACTTAGGAATCCAAAGCTCAGAGACTGTGTCTATATATGATCATGTCTACTTATATTCCTCCCTGTTTGATAGTCTGTACTGTAGACATCTAAGTATGTGATTGAAAGACTGAGGGGGCGGGGGAGAAATGGTGGAAATGTCTCACAGATAAATTTTGAAGTTGGAGAGATGGCTGTATGGTTAAGAGCACATACTGCCCTTCCTCAGCACCCATGTTGGGTAGCTCACAAGCACTGTAACTTCAGCTGCAGGGCAACTGATGCCCTCTGAACTCATACACACATACCCACACACAGGCACAGGCACATGATTAAAACTAAAGCTTTTTTCTAAAGAAATTTCCTACTCTGTGGCTTAAATGGTGCTTTTATCCTAGGTAAAAATGCTGAGCCAATTGTACTCAGATACTGGAGAATACATATCCTGGCAAAGTGCACTTCCAGCTGTTGAAGCTAATCTTTCTAGAACTAGCTTTTTCAGCGCACCGCTGATATTTTTAGCTATGATTTTCATTTGCACCATCCACATAGCTAAGACAGGAGGCCATGCTTTAATAACCACCCAGCTCTGGATAATTAATCACCTGCTTCAACACAAAACACACTTCCCCTACTGTACACACAACTGAGACTTGCTTAGTTGTACTTACAAAGCTCATCAAGCTGTCCTGTGTTGCCGTCATGTCGTATGTGAACTTAACCCTCAGGGACCTCACACTCTGAGAATACATATTCTCTGTAGATGGGTTCCTGACCCCTAGAGTGCACAGAACTGTTAGAGGTGGTCAGAAGCGCCCTGATAAACAGACTTGGTACAGTAAGGAAAGCAAGCCATCTTCAGGGGTGGGTTTCCATGTGTTAATTCAGTGCACAGGGACTGTGCTCCTACTTTACAGGCAGTGGCAAAACAGCACAAAGATATAGACTCTGAGGGCCAGTGAAATGGTTCAGCAGGAAAAGCACTTACCATGCAAGCCTGGTGATCTGAGTTCGAGCCCCAGAACCCACATCAAATCGGAAGTCAAGAACTGGCTCCACCAAGTTGTCCTCTGGCCCCCACATGTGCACTAAAGCACGTGAATGTGCACACACATTAATAGTGGTAATACATTTTTAAACAAATAAACTCTGTCTCCAAAGAGGTGAGAATAAAATAGGAAATAAAGTCAAATATTATGTGATAGCATGACAAATACTATAGTTAAGAAAACAAAGGACAATGCAAGGGTCCAGAGGCGGCATCTAGATGGGGACTGAAGGGTGTGTGAATCTTCCTGAAGAGTTGGATAGGAAAATCTCCATGGTAAAGAGCACTTGAACCCAGTTGTGCAGACTTGGGATGGTTCAGAAAGGTTGGAGGGAATTCCAAGCACAGAGTGCATAATAACATCACATTGGTGTGGTATTGTATTTCCCCCAAATATTGTGCATGCTAATAAACTTATCTGGGGTCAGAGACAGAGCAGCCACAATATTAAACATAAAGGATAGGCAGTGGTAGCACACGCCTTTAATCATAGCATTCCAGAGGCAGGAATCCATGTGTTCAAGGATACAGCCAAGCATGGTGACTCACGCCTTTAATCCCAGAAAGTGAGCCTTTAATCCCAGGGAGTGATGGTAGAAAGCAGAAAGGTATATAAGGCGTGAGGACCAGGAACAAGAAGCATTTGGCTGGTTAAGCATTTGGCTGGTTAAGCTTCAGGCTTTCGAGCAGCAGTTCAGCTGAGAGCCATTGGGATGAGGACACAGAGGCTTCCAGTCTGAGAAAATAGGACCAGCTGAGAAGTTGGCCAGGTGAGGTTAGCTGTGGCTTTTCTGTCTCTCTGATCTACCATCATTGACCCCAATTACTGGCCTCAGGTTTGATTTTATTAATAAGAATTTTTAAGATTCATGCTACACATTGGTATAAGCATATCCAGTCCGAGGTCAGCAAGCCAAGTGCAACTGAGAATAGACATGAATGTAGCCCTATACAAAATGAACACTTGCTGCTTTTGAAGAAGACCTGAGTTTGGTTCTCAGTATCCACACAGTAGCTCACAACCACCTGTAACTCCAGCCCCAGAGGATCTGACACCCGCTTCTGGCCTCCACTGGCACTTGCAAACACATGGTGCACATACATATGTATACAATAAATAATTCTTTAAATTAGACAATGTATGCAGATGCTACTAACAAATGTTTGGAAAACAGTCAAGTGCCTTCCTTTCTACCACATAGACTGTAATATTTGTTACGATAAAAACAAACAAAGGAACAGAGACAGAACAGGGTTGGCCTCCAGACATTCTTCATAGACATGGATCATCTTGGCACCAAGAGCTTACAACACTTAACTAGGCATGGTTGATAGCTCATATTCCAATATCCCAGCACTCAGGAGATGGAGACACACAAGGTTAAGGCCAGCCTGGACTGTATAGCAAGAAGAAAAATCATAAGGAACTTTTAATACACAATTTTATATAAGCACAGCAGAAGGGATAATTGGGTGTGGAACATTCTACCTTAAAAGGACTAGGAACCAACTGAGTTCTCACTGGATAGTTAACTAAGGAGTGCTTTGAGGGAATAAGGAACAGCAAGGACTCAACTAGTTTTCAGTTCAGAAGTCTGACAGTGACCTCACCATGGTGATTTGGCATCACTTATAGGTATTTATTTGATCACTAAGGCGTGATAGCACAATATTCTGGGATCTAGAACTTTCTGTTTTGTCTCCAGCTTTTACAATGCTAGCAAGTCATTAATCAAGTCTGTGGCCCAACTATCTTTAAAATGGTTCTGGCCAATTAAAAAGTTATTTAAGACTGGTAAATGTGAAGCATGGAAACAGAAAGGAAATTTTTAAAAATAGTTTTCAGGGCTTTGCCTAATTTTGCAGTACATATCCATGTCTCCCATGTGTCTCTGATAAAGATCAAAATAAGATTCATCTTCAAGACAATTTAATGATGACTTGTTGAATATTTTATTGTATTAGTCACCCAAACAATAACTAAGCCATGTTGAAATCATGATTATGACATAGTCCCTAATATCACTAAAGGACACTTGACAGTACCAAATATACTTAATAAATTGTCATTTTGTGGAACCCATCCCTTTACATAAAGCCAACCATTCAATATACAAACACTTTAAATTGTTTATCTAGTAATAGCTTATAAGCATGTACCTTCTTTTAATTAGTCCACTTTGGGAAGGTGAGATACTAAGGCAGAACCTGGTCCAGTCAATACCCTCAGGAGACCATATTAGCAACAGGGCTAAGCCAAGCTTGCGGGATGTGGTTGAGACTAAAAGACTGACAATTAACATGATACAGGCTCTCATTTTGAAAACTGAAAACCAGTCGAATATTTTTTAATAGTCTCTGCTTTTCATTCTTCCTCTCCAATTATTTCAATTATCTCCTAAAGAAAGAACCTAGTAAACAAACTTGTTAGTTATCTATTTCATCACAGAGTCTATCCATTTGATTTCCCAACTATGATGGCTAATCTCAGTTGTCAACTTGCCTATACCTGGAATCACCTGTAAACCTAAGCAGCTGGGCACACCTGTTATTGGTTTAAATATTAAGGCAACTCCACGTAGTTAAAAGGGAAGTTTATTTTGTAGGGTAACTTATAAGTGAAGGGATAGGTTACAGAGTCTGGGAAAGGTGAAGCACAGAGTTCTCCAGAAAACTCTGCTCGGTCTACCTCCAGCATCCAGGATCCAGGAACCAAGAGAGCCGGCCCATCGGGATGTCGGATTTCGAGTCTTCAGGGGTCATGTCCTGGCTCCGCCTTGCAGGCGTGACAGTTACTGAAGCCTCAATGGAGGTGGTATTTCCAGGTCAAAGCTGGAACGGCTACCCACTACAACCTGTGAGGGTTTTTCTTGACTAGATCATTTGAGGTGAGAAGACCCACCCTAAATCTGGGCCACCCCTTCTGGGGGCAGCCCACATAAAAGGACAAGGAAGAAGGAAGTTTTGCTTTTGCTTGCCTTTACTCTGGCCAGCAAGTGCACCTGTCCTGCAGCTGAGGCATTCCTTCACTGGCAGTAGAACCCACTTCTTCAGGATTACAACACAGACTGAAGGTCAAGCTCTCTAGGGATCATCTAGGTCTGCAGCACCAGATTGGGACTACTGGGACATCCAGCCTCTTACACTGAACAACTACCAGATTCTTGGCCTTTGGGTCAGGAGATGTCCCTTATTGAGCTACCTGGACCACAACCTGTAAACCACTTTTTATTAATCTATTTAATTAATATATTTAATTAATATATTTATTTATATACCTTTCAGTATATAGATATTCTGTCAGTTCTGTTCCATTGGAGAACTCTGACTGATACACCAACATTACCTTGACTAAATATTTCTGATGCCCAAGTGCTAGTGTGATGCAAAGTCAAGGAAAATCTACAAGGGAGACAGACCTGGAAACAATTATTCTACAGCCAAGTGTCATGGATGCCAGGACAAAATTGTATAGAGAGAAAGACAGGCGGTAAGAACCAGCCAAGACATTATAGACGTGGAGACAACTGAGCTGAATAGTAAAGAATCAGTGTTTTCAGACACGTGATTAGAATAAGGTAGCTAAGAAGCAAGTAAATATATGAAAGATGGGTTAAAGCAATAAAACTAACCTCAAGAACAATGAGTGGTGGATGATACCATTCCTGAAAAGACAAAAACAAATGTCTACTCAACCCAGACAGGGAACTGACACCAGAACAAACTAAGGATACCATCAAAGTCCAACTTCACGAATCGATGAGGTTGTTTGGGGTTACTTACAGGACGATGGCCTCCAAAGCAACTTTATTACCTATAGCCTAACCCAGAATGTGTGACAGCTCAAAAGCTGGAATCCTGGAGCTCTCTGCACAACTTGCAAGCAGCTTAATAGGTCAGAAAGTCTCCTCTTCTCAGCAGTGGTTCTTATTTCTATAACCTTGAGGAGAGGCGAACCTTATATCTGGTAAATTTCAGGAACTTCTTGAGACTTGCGAGCTATTTATCTCCTGAGTCCTAATGAACCTCCCTTTAGAACGTTCCATGCTTGAGAAGCTTCCCCCAAGAATGGAGTGTTTCAATTAGGGGGACAATTGCTACACAATAGTAAGTAAGCTACCCAGGTGGACAGGCAGAACTAGGAGAGATGATTAGCAATGGTGACTGGAGTGACCTCTGAAAAACAAATCATTCATGAATTTGATTAATTCATGGGCACATGCTCATTAGCACTTCCAATGTGCTAAAAATTACCCTTGGTAAAATGCCAGACAAGATCCCTGCCCCAGATTCTAACATTTTCCAGGCTAAAAGGTTTGGAGCTTAGTCTACAGGTAACGGCTCATCAGGCAAATTGAGAAAAGCCAGTTTAGAACGACGACTTCGTGACAGTAAAGACTGAACTGAACAGAGTGACACAGTGGAGTGGGTTTCCTCTCCATTGCCTCTTGGGGAATACTGTTATCTTCTCATACATGTGTCTTGGTGGGGAATGTATGACGAATCTTCACCTCAAAATGTCATTTGAGTTTATTCTCCAACCTTAGCAAACATCTGCACCAAGAACACATTTTTGTTGGACCCACGTCACATTGTGCCATCCAGCAATTCATAGTCATCCTGATTCATTTCCCAAAATTATTGGTTTGTTTTCCCTACTACTTAAGACAGGACCACACAGACTAAAGCTACTTATGAACAAACACTGAATTCTCAATTTCAAGAGGTCTTTCAAAGAAGGAATAAGCCAAGACTCTTGAGAATCTCAAAGGAAAGATTTGAACTGATTTTAGTTCAACACTCATTCTTAGCAAGATAACTAGAACTTCCATCCTTCCAAACTCTAGTGTCCATTTCATGTGTTTCCCAGAGTTCCAAGAATTTCCCAAAGCCCTGGAATCATGTCCGAAGAACCAAAAAAAAAAAAAAAAAGTGAGTGCTGTGGGATGTTCTGTATGTCCTGTGGGAGCCTGTTCTTGGGTTCCTAGTGGCTTTACCCAGCAGGTCCGCATATAGGATGATTAGGACCACGGGCCTGAGTGCAGGTGTCTGAGATGGTCTGCACTTGGCTGTGCTGGGGGATGGTCTGTATGTCAAGTTTCTCTGATCGGTCAATAAATAAAACACTGATTGGCCCATGGCTAGGCAGGAAGTATAGGCAAGACTAACAGAGAGAAGAAATAAAAGAACAGGAAGGCAGAAGGAGTCACTTCCAGCTGCCACCCTGACAAGCAGCATGTGAAGATGCCGGTAAGCCACGAGCCACATGGCAGGGTATAGATTTGTGGAAATGGATTAATTTAAGCTATAAGAACAGTTAGCAAGAAGCCTGCCACGGTCATACAGTTTGTAAGCAATATAAGTCTCTGTGTTTACTTGGTTGGGTCTGAGCGGCTGCGGGACTGGCGGGTGACAAAGATTTGTCCTGACTGTGGGCAAGGCAGGAAAATTCTAGCTACAAGTGATTTTTATAGAACTTTACATTTTTGTGTTATTTCATTTGTTCCCTGCAACAACCAAAAAAATAAGTCAATTATTGATGCAGCTGGAGCCATTTTTAAACTTTTAAATTTATTTTTATTTTATGTTTGTGAGTGTTTTGCCTGCATGTATGTGTGTACACCATGTGCATGCCTGCTGCCTAAGGAGTCCAGAAGAGGGCATTGAATCCCTTGGAACTGGAGTTCTGAAAGCCTCTATGTGGATGTTGGGAGCTGAACCTAGGCCCTTTACAAGAGCAGTCAGTGCTCTTAACCACTGACCCATTTCTCTAACCCAGAGCCATTTTAAAGACAGAAACCGTAAAACCAAAGGAGACCAAGATATTTATGCCTGTAAATAGCCTGGTCAAAACCTGAATGCTGGCCATGACCTAAGCTTTATTTATTTATATCCATCTCTGGTTCTCCTTTCCCTATACAGCCATGGTGGTTGTTTTCATTGTCAACTTGACACACTCTAGAATCACCTGGGAAGAAAGGCTTTAATGAGGGGTTGTCTAGGTCAGGTTGGCCTTTGGGCATGTCTATGGATTATCTTGATTCAGTTCATTGAGATAGAAAGAACTTCCACTGTGGGTGGCACCATTCCCTGGGCTGGAGGTCATGGTGAGCTGAACACAGTTTAAATTCATCTTCTCTCTTAGCTATGAATGTGACTAGCTACTTCCAGCTCCTGCTGCCTTGGCTTGCCCAAAGCAATAGACTACAACCTAGAATTGTGAGCCAAATAAGTCCTTTCTCCTTAAGTTGCATTTCTCAAGGTATTTTATCACAGCAATGAGAAATGAATCTATGACAAGAGCTTCGTGACAGTTCCTTGCTCTCTTAATGATTAATTAATGACCTCTTCTAGGTCTGCCTCGCCTTCCTGAAACAGCTGTCTTGATTTCAGAGCTCAGACAGAGCCATCCATATGAAATGAAAACCTCCCCTGTAATGCTTCCTCCTCCTCAACAACCTCCTTAGAGTTTCTGCAAAGTTGAAGCCTAATCAACCTACACTGACCCTAGTGAGGTTCAGATTATTTTTAGATCAAAACTGACATATTCAGGCAGCAAAGAGAGCCAGCAAGACGCCAAGCTCAGTCTCCACCCTGGAAATGAAAAAAAGAAAAAAACATGGGAGGCAGGCTGGCTAGGTCAGTGTCCCTTCAGATTTATAAGAAACTAAGAGAATGAAACGGAGAGAACTTGGTGAATTAGCAATGACTCTTCACCAGGAATGCTTTGCCTCAGCCAATCCTGGAACTTACTGTGTGAAACTTAAGCCATCTCAGGTTTGTCAAAAATGTTAATTTCACACGATGTCCACAGAGCTCAGCCACAGCTGCCAAGACTGAGGTCTAAGGAATCCACTGGTGAGTTGATGCTGCTTCAGTCACATGAGACAGCATGTGAGAGGGCACATTCCCTCCTCGGAGTCAGAGCTCCTAGACAGCGTTGACATTTATGAGCCGTGTAGCACTGAGAAAGGAGCCAGGAACACATTACGGCCACCACTCTGCCTGATACAGCACTTGCTGTCACCACCTTCAAAAATCTTCAACCTCACCTACAGAGAACTGTTGACTCGATGTCAAGCCCTTCTAGGGCAAACAGCATCCAACAACTGATCTTACAGAAAAGACTGGAAATGCTAGCCCAAAGCAACACCAGGGTCACCTTTGAAGCCTCAGGGCTATGGATAAAGTCACCTGAGGGTGCTGGGCTGGGTCTCCCTCACAGCTGGATCCTGCCCCTGCCTGATCCTGCATCCTCCACTTGTCTTGCAAGATTTTACACCAGGAAGCTCTCCCTAACAATAAATCTTAACCCCAGAAGGCCCCAGGTTCTCAGAACACCTCCTTCACCCAACATGGGCCAGAAGAAGTCAAAACAAAAATACATGTGAAACTGTGTAAGCTGGACCACAGCAGGAAGTAAAATGTCACTTTCTCAGTGTTACACCAGGGTGATAAACCAGTAGAAAGAGATACATCAGGTCCTTCAGAATTTAAAGGAAACACAAATTCTAAGGAAAGTAGAACTAGATGGCAACTGATGGAGATGACTAATGTTCTAGAGTGAAAGACACCAAAAGTCTGGGATGCAGCTCCCTGAAGAAACTCACCTAGCATGCAGGAGAAGCTAGAGCAGACTCCATACTGAAAAGCTGATCATCATAAACCATCTACTAAAAGTGAGTGAGGGGCTGGAGAGATGGCTCAGTGGTTCAGAGCACTGGCTGCTCTTCCAGGGGTCCTGAGTTCAATTCCCAGAAACCACATGGTGGCTCACAACTAGCTATAGTGGGATCTGATGCCTTCTTCTGGCATAAAGGTGTATACTCATCTACCCAAAATAAATAAATCTTTTTAAAAAGATTTAAATTTTTAAAAAAGTGAATGAGACATATCAGTTAATCCCAATAACTATGTTCTGGAATCCTACCATGTTGTACTCTTTAAATTTTTGCTGATAAGAGTCGACCTAATGTTAAGGACTCTTACCACAACTTTTTGAGAACATGTCAAGCAGAATAGACATTAAACAAAGTTAGGAGATTACACTTTTCATTTCAAGTTATTACAAAGACATAAAGTAATCAAGACGGTTTAGTGCTGTGATTAGTATATAGACAGAGGTCATCAGAGTCTAGAAACAAATCACACCTCAGACTCAATTGTTGTGTTTTCCAGTGGTACCAAAGTCATTCAATGGAGAAAGAATGATCTCTTGAACAGATAATGCTGGGACAACTGGAGATTCACAAGCAGAAAAATAAAGTTGGACCCTTCCCTCATGCCACACATGAAAATTAACTCAAAAACAAAAAGTATTCAAACATTTCAATTTAGGAGTCCAAATTATTAAAACTCTTGAGGGGAGGGGAAAAGAAAAAGAATGTTAGTGTCTTTGCCCAAATGAGTGGCAAGGTGCTCACCTGGCATTGTGAGGACCTGGGTTCAAACTCTATTATCAAGGGTGCAGGTGGGAAACAGAAACAAATTCTGATGATCTTGGATTTTTCAACTGTGAACCCAAACACAAGAGAAAATAAATGTCATAACAAGAAAAGCTTTAGTGCTTCATGTTATAATACCAAAGAGGATTTTTTAAAAAAAGATCATAGAATTGAAGAAAATATTTTCAACCACATAACTGATAAAGGCTTACTAACGAAAGAAGTCTTGCAACTCAACAATAAAAAACAAACAGGCACCCAGCACGTCTTTAATCCCAGCACTTGGGAGGCAGAGGCAGGTGGATCTTCGTGAGTTCGAGGCTAGCCTAGGCTACAGAGTGAGTTCCAAGAAAAGTGCCAAAATTACACAGAGAAAACAAAAAAAAAAAAAAAAGGAAACCAATCATGGGAGGAGGAATTAAAGAGATCTTCATCAAAGACAATATGCAAACGGGCAACAAGAACATAGTATTCACCACTAGTTGTTAAGAAAATACAAATCCAGACCACAGTGTGATCTTCTCAGCACCCACTAGGATAGCCATAGTCAAAATGATAAGCAAGTGTTGGCTGTGATGTGAGAGCTTGGGATATGAAACCAGGCAACTGCTTGGGCAGGTGCTTTAGAGGGAACAGGGGTCTGAGGAGGGAGCTCAGTCTCTACAGTACTTGCCACGTGTCCTGATTTCTTTTCCTGCTGCTGAGATAAAAGACTGACAAAACAACGTAAGAAAGAATTTATTCCAGGTCACAGTTCAATGGTACAGTGAGGAAGTCAAGCCAGAAGAAGTTTGAGGCAGCTGGTCACGACTTCCTCACAATCAGAACGCAGAGAGTGATGGATGCATGCTCAGTTCATTTTCTCTGGTTCATACAGTCCAGGGTTCCCTGCCGTAATTAAATTGTGTCTTCCTGTGTCAGTTAACACAATCAAGATCATTCTCCCAAGGCATGCCCTGAGGCCTGTCTCCCAGGTGATTCTAGATTTTGTCAAGTGAAAGATATTATAAGATAGTTTTCTGTTGGTAATAGAAGGTAGGATAGAGGGGCTGGAGAGATGGCTCAGAGGTTAAGGGCACTGGCTGCTCTTCCAGAGGTCCTGAGTTCAATTCCCAGCAACCACATGGTGGCTCACAACCATCCTTAATGAGATCTGGTGCCCTCTTCTGGCGTGCAGGTACACATGCACACAAAACACTATAGCTGTATACATAATAAATAAATAAATCTTTTTTTAAAAAAAGAAGGTAGGATAGAAAGTTAATTAGGTACACTTTGGACTCACCAAAATAAATAATGGAATATTTTCTCTGAATTTGTCAAATGCAAATGGACTAGACATTGTTGATGTATTTATTGCTTGTATATATTGTATATAGTTATTGTACTTATTGTATATAGTTTTTCTTGTATTACTATTTTTTATTTTTATTAGACAAAAAAGGGGAAATGTGGTGACATTTTATTTGTGCTTTAATAAATAAAGCTTGCCTGGAGATCAGAGAGAATAGCAAGCCCTTAATCTTATCACTTAGCAGGCAGAGTCTCTGTATGTTCAAGGCCACACTAGGGAACCGAGCCAAGCGTGGTGACACACGCCTTTAATCCCAGTACCAACCATAGAGGCCTGGAGGTCTGTACAGACAGACAGAAAGTGACAGAGCTGTGTAGGCAGAGGAAGTGAGGCTGGGCTAAGAGAGCCAAGAGAGAGTAGAACAGCAAGGCAATAAAGGCATGGATAGACAGGAAGTAACTCACATTTGGAAGCTGCAGAGTTGGTGAGATAAGGTTAGCTGTGGTTTTCCCTGTTTCCCTGATCTTTCATCCCTATATTGGCTCTGTGTTTTTTATTTATTAAGACCATTTAGAAATTCGTCTATAGTCAAGTTGATAATGAATGATAGCCTTGTCAATAAAGAATTATGTTTAGAGAGAGAGAGAGAGAGAGAGAGAGAGAGAGAGAGAGAGAAAAGGAAGGAAGGAAGAAAGGAAGGAAGGAAGGAAGGAAGGAAGGAAGGAAGGAAGGAAGGAGGGAGGGAAGGAAGGAAGGAAGGAAGGAAGGGCCCAAGTAGATTTGTTGAAACTCTCATAACCAACAGTAGAAGGAATAAGAAGACAATAGATGGGCTGGAGAGATGGCTCAGAGGTTAAGAACACTGGCTGTTCTTCCAGAGGTCCTGAGTTCAATTCCCAGCAACCACATGGTGGCTCTCAACCACCTATAACGAGATCTGGCGTCCTCTTCTGGAGTGTAGGCATACATTCAGACAGAACATTGCATACATAATAAATAAACCTTTAAAAAAATAATGATAGATTAGGTAAACGGCAAGTCACATAACCACAAAAAGACTCATGCATCTCTCCATTTACCCAAAGGATAACTGTGCTCATGGAAGTGGGTCAGCATCAACAAGGAGCTCACTGGTGACATGCATCCGGAGTCCCAACTGATAACCAAGGACAATGTTACAAAACTAAGGTCACCGATAGCAATGAAATGATACAATCCCCAAATCACATAAACCAGCTTCTCCTGCTTCTCCATCACAGGTCAGTGAGGTGGTCCTTACAATCAGTGGCAAGTTAGAGAGACAGAGAGCTGAGGGCGTGATTAATAAAGCACGCATCCTTTGCAGTAAAATATACTGAAGTCCAGCAAGATCCTGTACAACCAATAAAAGACAAAGGATCAGGAGAATAAGGGTGCCCTACCAAGAGGCACAACCCCTTGTTCCATTTTGAGACTCAAAACTCACTCACTGAAGTAGAAGTTTCTGGGAAGAAGGACCTCAAAACAAACATGGAAGGTAATGATTTCCTTAGTCCATCCCCACTTGAGATTTAGCCATTTGCTTGGGTAATCATGTGTTAAAACATTCTGAGGAAGGTAGGATAGGGTGGGAGGTGACATTGGGACCTATGGAATCAGCACTGCCATTGCCTCTGTTAGAGGATGACACTTGGAGCTAGGTAATAAATGCTGTCTTCACTCATTGCCGCTCTTAAGGGCCAGCTGTGTGCACTCATCATTTCCCAGTCTTCAAATGTATACCTAAGTACCCATGGTAGTTGGGAAAAGCACAACCAGTTCCTTAGCCTAAAGGATGAGCTCAAGTATGTAAGGAAGGAAAAAGGGAATCTCTGAAACTGCTTTGCTCACCCTTTGTCCAAGAAAAAGCAAATTCCTGGGGAGACCGGTGCAATCGGTGCATCTTAAAGACCTGCTGCTGTGACCCAGCAAGACACCTTGGCTGGTAAAGGCACTTGCTGCCAAGCCTGATGACTTGAGTTTGATTCCCAGGTCCTCCAACCAGTGCAACCCCTTCCCACAAGAGAACCAACCAGGCAATTGATAGTAATCTCAACTAAAAGAAGCACATACAAGTTTGACTTCTCTGCCCACAGGGCATCCACCAGTAGTAATACAGTAGGAAGGATTTCACTCTATCTGACCCACAGGAGAGAATTCCACATACCTCATAGCTGGCCAAGAAACCCCCTTTACAGCAGAGCATGTTCAACAGTGGAATCTACCACTGCAACCAAAGACATGCTGAGCTCTCCAGAGATGAGAGTGGAGAGCATGAACCACTGTGTGTAAGAACAGTGCTCCAAGTCAGCAGCTCATATATCATGTTCTCATCCAAAGAGGCAGAAAAGAGAAGTATGGGTCTTAGAATGAAGAGATTAATGTAGAAGTCACCCCATTTACACTCATCTAGTGACCCGCTCACGGAAGTGGCAGTTCCCAGATTTGCAAACTGTTGTCTATAAGTTTCAGGTTCCTGGCTCCCAAAAGACCCAGGAACTTTCAATATCACAGACTTTGAAGGGTCCAGCCCCTCAAAAGCCTGCTCCCAGGGTCCTGGGAGAATCTACTACCAGCTGATAATCTACTCTTTGACAATATTAAATGAATCTAAGTACACGAAACTCTTAGTCCATGTACTTTATTTTTCTAAGTCAGTTCTCTCTCTACACAGCTTCTATTCTGCCCACATGCTTAGCTCCTCTCTGTCTCCTCTTTTCCTGTCCTCTCATAGCCCTAACTAAGCTCTTCTGCTATCGATCTCATCTTCATCCTCCATTTCTCTGTCCATATTCATTCCTTCCTTTCCTCCTCTCCTAACCTAATCCAATCCCTACTCTCTACAAAAAAAACTCTGCTCTGTTCTTTGTTCTCCAGCCATGAGACTCTGCCTGGACCAGAAATCCTGCTCCAGTCTTCACTGCACCTGGTTACACCAAAAAAAAAAAAAAAACTTTGTTCTGAGCCAATTGCTCTGGAATACCATTTGGCCTGTCTGGGTAAGGAAAGTCTGAGCTTCATTTGCACAAGAACAAAATTATGCATCTACAGTCTGCCTGTCTGCTAGGCTCTGTAGAAGTATTACCTAGTTCAGATCAGCAGTAGGTCTGAGAAGCTTATACTGTTTGCCGTTAAGGCCTAGTAGTATATGAGCACACAAGAAATTCATAGCAGAAGACAGCTGATATATTAAAAGCCAAATATCATCAAATATTCTGTATTTGACTTTCCTCTAGAAGAATTCCTTGACCCTTCTAGGTATAGCATTATTATATACAACTGAATCTCTATTTCATATAATTGCAGCTTGCAGCATTTCAATTTATTGGTTGATACATAGACACTTGTAATCCTCGTACCAAAGGAATATTGTGCAGAAAAGGTGTTGCCAGATGGCTCAGTGAGTAAAGGTGCATGCTGCCAGGCCCACAAACTGAGTTTAACCCCTGGAGCCCGCATGGCAGAAGCAGAGAACCAATACCTGCAAGGTCTCCTCTGCCCTCCACACTCATGCTGTGGCATGCTCTCAATAAAATAAACAAACAAATCTTTGAAACTGGGGAGAGAGCAGGAGAGGGGGATACAGACAGGGAGAGACAGACAGACAGACAGAATATGCATGATCCTGTGTGGGCGCCATGGGCCCTGACCCCCCACTGTGAGTGTCTTGCAGCCTTGCTTGCTGACCAGGTGTCCTCCCTATTCAGATTCCCTGCCGGTGTCCTCAGCTTAGGATCATCGGAGAGCTTGCCGGAGGTTCTTTGTTCCTACATCCTGCTTGTGGTGTAAACAACTTAGGTGCATCCTGTATTTGGTGTAAACAACTTAGATGCAAGAATGCAGAACTTTGGGTCTAGATTGTAGACCATTGGTAGCGAACTTCTGCCCTCAGGGGATCCTCCATTTGTGCTGTAAGCCTGTATTTAAGGTTTCTTCCCCCTTTCAATAAACGGCATTTGGCATTCAGCTATGGCAAATGACTCGCTGTCTCTTGTCTCTATTTTTTAATCCGCAGCCCTTCGCTCGGACATGGTGAACGGGTATTGGTAACGCGGGCGTTACTGCTACAGATGGAGGTTCCTACCGAGGTCCGAGTAAGAAGGACCAGCTGATGGACACTCTTGGAAGGCCGGCCGGCATTTTACAGGTGAGAGTAAATTGAAATGGGTACAGCTAGCTCACAGTCAGTTAATTGGACTGTTGAAGCAGGAAGGTACCAAAGTTAAGTAAGGGCAAGACAGCTAAAGATTTTAAATGAGAAAAGGAAATCTTCCCAATAAAGAAGAGGGAAGGAAAGGAAATTTCCCGTTAAAAAAAGGGGAAAAATTTTTGAAACTAGGCCTAAAGATTGGGGCCCTGTAGAGAAAGGATAAAGAAAAGAGAGAAGCCTCTTCCCAGTGGTAATGGAGGATGTAAGGATTTTTTCCAGTTGTAGAGTTTTCAGGATCGCTGAAAACTCTTGAGCTCTTTCTTCCCGCCAGTGCAGAGCGGCAGTATCTGAATTACAAAGAATCGGCAGGTAGGCCTCATTGCTGCTGGCTGAACAGCAAGCGAGCCCAGAGCTTAAAGTTTTGCTGTCTGTTTGCTTAATTTTGATTCAAATGTTTTTTATTTTTCCCTCAGAGTGGAAATAATTCAATATTTAGGATCCCTTTGTGGGAAATGTTTTTCTGTTTTCCCTTATGGTGGGAATAACTCATTGTTAGGTAGTCCCTTCATGGGAGTAGGAAGTTTAAACGTGAATTTGTGTGTGCGGGGCGCGCCCAGCGGCTGTGGCGGACAAAGGCACAGGCGATAGCCCAAAGCAGGTACACGCTGGTGGGAGGCAGAGCCGTGATGGAGTGCGGCCCAGGCAGGTGCTGGCAATAGAGCCCAAACAGTGGGCAGAACAAAGCTAAGCTGCAGCCTCAGCTCTCGCCAAGTGAGCAGAGGCCGGGAAGGGACTAGCACTAAAGTTAAACCGGGCCTAACTTCTGGTGAAAAATGGTTTCGGTCAGGACATTGAATGCTGCGTCAATGCTGTTTGAATAAAGGATGTTCTGTTCTTTTGATTGTCTTGATAAATGTTTGGATGAATGTTTGGATTTTCATGGTAGATAAACTAAAGAAACAGGATTCATAATTTTAAACTATATTAGATGTGCTCTTGTCTGTTGACCATTACTGAAAATTTGGCTCTACAATTTAAGTTGCTTTCTAAAAATTCTTGGTTTAATTCTATAAGAATATAACACCTGAAATGAATTGGGTTATTAGCTTATTAAATAATGTTGCTAAGATAATCCATAAATAATAATCTCTTCCTGATAAGAGGTTACAAAATTATTTTTACAGTAAATAAAATACAGGTAAATTGTTTGGTCCACATTGTTAATAATTGGCTATTTGCATTAATGTGTTATTTAAAATCTATAAAAGAATCCTCTTTTTAAGATTTTATAAAATACTACTCAAGAGTATTACCTAAAGTTTACCTTTTCAAATCCTATAAAGATTGTATTTAATGTTTTTATAATTGGCGTATGTAAAAAGGACCATGGAAACAAAAGCTGGTGATAGAATTTCTCAATTATTATTACTTTCATATTTTAAATTCAAAATGGCGCTGATATATAAAACTAAAGGCTTTAAAAGTACAAAAAAAGGGTGTTTTGACAGACAGTTATCAATGATAAAATTAAAAACAAAAGTATGTGGGATTGAGATTGAAAGATTATTGGATTCTGGTGCTGGATATATCTATAATTTCACAAGAATCCTGAGATCCCAACTGGCCCCTTAAAAATTCTACCTCTAACCAAAAGGTATTGGCACAGCTCAGATGCCATTACAGAACAAGCTACTTTTAAATTAAAAGGATGAGGAAGGTCATGCAGGAACTTTTCAACCCTTTGTACTACCTGACATTCCAGTGAACTTGTGGGGACGGGATGTGTTAGACGTTATTGGAGCGGTGCTTACTACACAGCCTGTACAACAGATGCTGAAGAGTCAGGGCTACTGCCCGGACAAAGGCTTAGGGAAAATGTTGCAAGGAGACCCGCTCCCTGCGGCAGACAAAAACTGTGTCACTAGGGGTCCTGGCGATACTAGAGGATTAGGATCTTTTCCATAGGGGTCACTGCACAGCAGCCTTCAATAATACAACCGATAAAAATCACTTGGAAGAGTGATGACCCTGTATGGGTGGAGCAGTGGCCCCTTACTAAGGAAAAATTGGAGGCTGCATATGCATTGGTTAAGGAGCAGTTAGATGCTGGACATATCATTCCTTCCACTTCACCTTGGAACTCACCTATATTTGTTATTAAAAAGAAATCAGGAAAATGGAGGCTGTTACAGGATCTTAGAGCTGTAAATAAAACCATGCTTCTCATGGGAGCAACACAGCCTGGCTTGCCTGCCCCTGTGGCAATTCCTAAGCATTGGCACTTAATTGTGGTTGACTTGAGGGATTGTTTCTTCACCATTCCTTTGCATCCCGAGGACAGTCCTCGCTTTGCTTTCAGTGTTCCTTCAGAAAATCTTAAGGAACCTTATCAGAGATATCAGTGGGTGGTATTGCCTCAAGGAATGTCCAATAGCCCTACTATATGTCAAATTTATGTGTCTTTGGCCCTAGCTCCAGTTCGAAAAGCTTTTCCAGGTGTTTATATAATTCACTATATGGATGATATATTAATGGCTGCTAAAGATAAAAAACTTGTTTTTGATGCCTTTTCTTATTTACAGGAGGTTCTTAGCTTGGCTAATTTACAGATAGCCCCAGAAAAGGTACAGGTATCTTTTCCCTATCATTATTTAGGTCATGAATTGTTACGCACGGGCATACGCCCACAAAAGATTACTCTGCGTATGGATCAGCTACGCACACTTAATGATTTCCAAACCTTTCTGGGAGATATTCAATGGCTTCGGCCCACTTTAAAAATTCCAACAGGTCAGCTTCGCCCTTGTATGATGTCTTAAAGGGCGACCCTGACCCTTCATCTCCCCGTAAATTAACAGCTGAAGGACGTATAGCCCTACAACGTGTGCAAGAGGCCCTGGAACAGGCTCACGTGCAGTATATAGATCTTAATTCTCCCTTATTGTATTTGATATTTTGTTTTACTCATTCACCTACTGGAGTGTTTTGGCAAACAGGTCCTATTTTATGGGTACATTCCCCAGCTTCTCCAGCTAAAATCATCACTCCTTATCCACAGGCTGTCGCTCAGATTATATTTAAGGGAATCAAGATCAGTGTTCAAACTTTTGGTAAGGAGCCAGATATTGTGGTGACCCCATACACCCAGTCTCAAGTAGCATGGTTGCAAGCTAATGACAATAATTGGGCCATATTGACATGCTCCATGCAGGGTCAGTTTGATACTCACTACCCCTCCAATGATGTGTGTCGATTTTTTTTTTTTTTTTTTTTTTTTTTTTGGTTTTTCGAGACAGGGTTTCTCTGTGTAGCTTTGCGCCTTTCCTGGAACTCACTTGGTAGCCCAGGCTGGCCTCGAACTCACAGAGATCCACCTGGCTCTGCCTCCCGAGTGCTGGGATTAAAGGCGTGCGCCACCACCGCCCGGCATTGTGTGTCGATTTTTTAAATTGCATCCTGTTATATTTCCCAAGATAGTACAAATGACTCCTATTCCTCAGGCCCGTGTGGTATTTACTGATGGCACTTCACGTGGTTTTGCTGTGGTGGTTTCTGGTAACATAGTAAAGAGAATAAAAGTCCAGGGCACTTCTGCCCAGGTGGCAGAGGTACAGGCGCTGTTGCTTGCTTTACAGATGTTTTCTGATGAGAGTGTAAATATTTATACCGATAGTCAATATGTGGCACATGCCATTATGCCTTTGGAAACAACAGCCTATATACCATCCATTTCTTCCATTCATGAATACTTATTGCAAGTGCAAGGACTTATATGGTCTCGCTCACATAACCTTTATGTGGGCCATATCAGAGCTCATACTCAATTGCCTGGACCTCTAAGTGAAGGTAATCAGAGGGCTGACGCCATTACTCGTATGGCTGTCACATTAGTCTGTTCTGCCTTTGATAAGGCTACTCAGTTGCATCAGCGTTACCATCTTAATGCTGGATCTCTCCGATATCATACAGACATAACCCGAGAACAAGCTATCCAGATAGTTAAATCATGCCCTATTTGTGTGGAATTTTTACCTGTTCCTCATTTGGGAGTTAATCCTCGAGGACTTTTACCTAATCATGTGTGGCAGATGGACGTCACGCACGTGCCTTCCTTTGGAAAACTACAATATGTCCATGTGTCTATTGATACATATTCTTCTCTAATTTTTGCTTCTGTCCATTCAGGGGAAAAGGTTAAGGATGTAAAGAATCATTGTCTTCATGCTTTTGCTTACATGGGAGTGCCAAAATGCATAAAGACTGATAATGGTCCCGCCTACAGTAGTACGGGATTTTCAAAATTCTGTCAAGATTTTTCTATTGTTAATAAGACTGGTATTCCTTATAATCCTCAAGGGCAGGCTATAGTAGAACGCTGCCATCGTACCTTAAAAACTTATATTGCTAAAGTAAAAAGGGGGGAGTTAGGGGCTCATCTCTCCTCTCCACATTCTATTCTTTCCCTTGTTTTATATATTTTAAATTTTTTATCGGTGGATTCTGCTGGAGTATCTGCTGCAGATAAGCACTGGAGGGCTCCTGTTGCAAATCATCCTCTGGTGCGATGGAAAGATCTTTCTACTGGCACTTGGAGGGGACCCGATCCGGTGTTGGTGTGGGCCCGGGGATCTGTTTGTGTCTTTCCGCAGGACAATGAAATTCCTCTGTGGGTTCCTGAACGCTGTGTGCGCCCTGTGGCTGCTGCTGAATCCCAACATGGCAGAGACCTATTGGGCCTTCGTAAAAAACTCTCCCCTTCTGATGCCAATGGGGATTGAGAGCCCAATACGGCCAGCCTTGGCAAACATTATTGTAAGCCTAGGAACTGTAGCCATGTGGTTGGATTCTTCAGAAGGTAATGTATGGTAACTTTTTTCAAAAATGTTGAGAATGTATCACACCTTGGAGATTAAGGATAACTCTGAAGGTCAATAAACTTCACTTGCTAACAGTAGCATGCCAGCCAAGCCTTTTTCGCATTTTGCAACCCCCTCAAGCTGGTGTAGTACCTATTTTTCAGGAATGGCTCTGTGCAACATTTATTTGCCTCCTGAAATTCATCTAGCCTTTTTGAAGATACCTCAAAATTTGTGAGCCTGAATGTAGCCATTATTGAGGCCATTAGTTCTGCTCCTTGTTTGCTGTTTTTGTTTTCTGTTTTCTTTATGTTTCTCAGTTGTTCTCTTGCAGACCTGCCAGCCTAAGTAGTGCTGGGATCAAGAAAAATGGGCCTTGGTGGTTCGTGTTCCTGGAGCCGTGTCCATGCCAGTGGACCGTGGCAGCTAGACACAGATGATGCTCACACGCTCCAGAAGAGACTCTGACATCGCTGTTGCCGTTGTTGCTGTTATAGCAGTGGTGGCCACTGCTGCTATTGTTTCTGGGATTGCTATTTCATAATTGGTTACTACAGCTAGCACAATGGAGACCCTGGCAGCAAAAGTAGCTACCACAGTTAGTTAATCTTTCTTCTTATTGGGCATGATAAATTTAATTCCACTTTTATACGTTATAATTGGCTTTGTAAGTTGTAAATTATTTAAAACTCAAGTTCCATTTGCTCGGGATACCACCTTACAGGACTCCTATTTGCGGTAAGGCTTGTTTAAATAGGGAATGGTTCAATTGCCTGTAGCCTTCTGGCTATGGGTGGGTTAGGACTTCTGTTGGTCTTTTCTGTGTCACACAGATTGCAAGCCCAGTGCCACTTTGAGATCTTTGGCAGCAGTCACTCTACAGCTCACGTGGTTGAGTCTGTATGATAATGAGTATTCAGAGACGGGTAATGCTTGGGGGGCTGCCACCAACCTAAGACAGAGCACTTGTGTGGCCTGGGCAGGTGTCTCTATGACGGGTAAGGTGGTCTGCTGGCCCCACGCAACCTAAGTCAGAAGCTCATTTAATAAAAAGGGGGGACCTGTGGGCGCCATGGGCCCTGACCCCCCACTGTGAGTGTCTTGCAGCCTTGCTTGCTGACCAGGTGTCCTCCCTATTCAGATTCCCTGCCGGTGTCCTCAGCTTAGGATCATCGGAGAGCTTGCCGGAGGTTCTTTGTTCCTACATCCTGCTTGTGGTGTAAACAACTTAGGTGCATCCTGTATTTGGTGTAAACAACTTAGATGCAAGAATGCAGAACTTTGGGTCTAGATTGTAGACCATTGGTAGCGAACTTCTGCCCTCAGGGGATCCTCCATTTGTGCTGTAAGCCTGTATTTAAGGTTTCTTCCCCCTTTCAATAAACGGCATTTGGCATTCAGCTATGGCAAATGACTCGCTGTCTCTTGTCTCTATTTTTTAATCCGCAGCCCTTCGCTCGGACATGGTGAACGGGTATTGGTAACGCGGGCGTTACTGCTACAATCCTGAGTAGAACAGGTAGCACTGACCATCAGGATGAAGAAGAACAGGCAAAAAGCACTATATTACATAGCCAAGTGACCCACCCAGGTGCTTCTAAACCTTCTTTACCCAAATTAGAAAGTAAATTGATGACTACAGCAGCCATAGACTGAAAGAGACGTGGAAAGGGCTGGGTACTCACACCAAAGTTAAGCCGTTTAGGCCAAAGTAGAAGCTGAGGATGAGAGAATATCACGGGTAACAGAACAGAAGTTGGTGATTAGCCACCACTCAGCAGAGATCAGAGCATGGACCCAGTTCACCCAACGAGCTTACCTCACACACTTCCTCACTAGCAGACAGCTCAGCACGGCCCTGGAAGCTCTTCTCTAAGTCACAGCTTAAAGCATATGTGAGTAGCTCAGGGAGTGGAGTGGTACTAAGCATGGAACCCCATCCCGTCCAGACTGCAGACTTGTCTTCCCACTGCCCAAGGGTCACCAGCTAACAACCCACCAGTAGAACTTCCTAGAAGTTGACTTTGGCTAAAGAAAGCCTCCTCACTCAATGTCACCTTCTCTCATCATCTCACCAGAAGCCACCTGCATTAATGACAGATTAAGACAGCATTTTAACAGCCTGACTCCTCACCTCAATGCAGGACAACTCAGCCAAGCTTCCCCTAGCATTCGACAATACTGTTTAACAGCTAGCATGGTTTTTCTGCTCTTCCATGTATCATTGTCTTTCCTCCAGGGTGTTCATCCTGAGCCCCCTCCAGTGAGAACCTTCAGGCTTTCCTAGTTCTGCCTCAGAGTTTGGTATCTGGAAGACCATACCAGCAGTGCTACTAATTGGACCAAAATACAAACGGATTCCAGGAGACCTTGTACTTTAAGTGTCTTTTCCATAAACTGATATGATATCAGTTATCTCTTGATTTTTGCTAAATCGTCTTCTAATCATTCTTAATTAGCTTATTATCAAACAGCCTCAAAGAATCCTGGAGAATGTTTCCTATGTGTTATGTCTCCCAGAGCATGCTGGTGCTATCTTTAGTCTCAATAGATGACCTCACTTCGAAGAAATCAAAGCTAAACATTGTTTCCTTTAGGCTCCTCCTCTTCTCCTTTCTCAGAAAACAAAAGTCCCTTGCCAGAGCAGGGTTAATCCTCAGCCCTTGGCGCTCACCCTGTGGCTTCCCGAATTTTCCTGAACAGTATTTTATCAACCTTAATCTCTCTGTCTGAAGGTTTCCTTTCTTTTACTTATTAAAACCTAAAATATTACTCCACCAAAACCTTAACCTCTCTATATTCAGAGTCTTTCCTTTTAGTCTATAAATATCATCCCAGTTTTTAAAAAGGAAAGGAACGAAAAACAGAACCTTGACCCTTGAAATTGGATTGCTATGTTCTTGACAAGCATGTTTGCCCCTGCTCTTCACTGCTCAGCAGCGGCCCAGAACAACCACTGGATTTACTTCATCTGGGGCCCAGGCTTTTTTTTAAGTTTTATAATTTTGCATTATTGACCACTCTTGACCCCCCAACTCCCTACCCTATCTGCCCACCCTTTCCACAAATCTCTCTCGCACATTTATGTCCGTTCATGTTGTTCTGTGATACTGAAATTAACCACAGCCATCAGTGTGACCCTGAGATCAGTGTTCTCTCCCGGGAGCCTGGTGGGCTCAGCAGAGGGTAACAACTAAAGACAATGATTTCCCCTCTCCCAGAATATGTCACTAACCAGTAGTACAGGTGTAACTTCCTTGATTGATCATTGATAGGGTTGGTTTTGTTTGCTTAATTAATTACAATCTGGATTCTATCCACAGTTCTCTGCTAACACCCCTCTCTGAAGAAGTTACTGATGACTTCCTACTAGTCAGGCCCAGTGGCTCTCCTCATCCTTTTCCCTCTTCAGTCACTCCATGATATATTTCATCATTTGCTCTGCATTATTAATCATTAATCTTTAATTCTGACTCTGCTTTTTACAGAGTTCTTTTTTTTTTTTTTTTTTTTTTTTTTTTGGTTTTTTCGAGACAGGGTTTCTCTGTGTAGCTTTGCGCCTTTCCTGGAGCTCACTTGGTAGCCCAGGCTGGCCTCGAACTCACAGAGATCCGCCTGGCTCTGCCTCCCGAGTGCTGGGATTAAAGGCGTGCGCCACCACGCCCGGCGTCAGAGTTCTTTAAACAATGTCATAGGGCTAGAGATGTAGCTTAGTTGGCAGAGTTTTAGACTAGCATACATGATACCCTGGGTTTGATCCCCAGAACTTTATAAAACCAGGCATGGTGGTACATACCTGTAATCCCAGCACTCAGGAGGAGGTAGGAAAATCAGGAGTTCAAAGCCATCCTGAGCCACATAGCTAGTTTGAAGCCAGCCTTGACTGACTAGAGACATATTCCCCCCAAAAAAAATATTTTAAATAGATAGATAAACCATGTCATACATGTGCAGCTATGAAGTTTCATTGTATAGACAGAAGAAACTTTATTGGAAGAAAAAAACTTATGAAATGGCTTCAAACAGAAAAAGGCTCACCAGTACATAAAGGGACTTCCAGAAAAAAAATAAAAATAAAAACAGTGCCCAGGGTGTTCATCAGAAATCTATGAGTAATTACAGCACAGTGAATTAGTCACTTTTCTTACTGCTGTGACAAAACACCCAACAAAAGCCACTTAAGGAAGAAAGGTTTGATCCTGCTCACAGTTGGAGAGCATAATCACCACAACCAGCCAGGAAGGCATAGCAACATCAGCATAGGCAGCTGGACACACTGCACTCACAGTGAAGAAGCAGAGAGAGATAAATGTTGTGCTCAGCTCCCTTCTCCTTTTTATTCAGTCTGGGACCTCAGCTCATGGATTGGTGATGCTAACAGTTAGGGAAGATCTTCCCACTTCATTTAATGCAATGTAGAAGTTCCCCTTACAGACATGCCAAGAGGTTTGGCTCCTACGTAATTCTAGAGACTATAAAATTGACAATCAGTATCTACCATCATCAATAAAGTTGACATCAATCAAAAGAAGAAAATGGGTTGGGCAAGACTTGATTTGAGGAGTTGCCAGTTCACTGTAGAATATGTGGAGATGTTCACAGACATCCGGGTGATATGGTCAAGTAAGCAGTTGGGACAGACACATGGACCATCAACATGGATACAGAGTTGACAGTCACAGCAACACAGCAAGACCACAAAAGGCAAGGAACTGACAGAGAAAAGAAAACAACCTGAACGGAGTTTCGGAGAGAGAATCAGAAGGCAGTACTTCCACCTTCTTACACACAGAGTGACTCACTGCATTGTATTCCTTTTTTATCAACCCTAAGAAATTCATAAGAAAAAGAATTTTGTCTCTTTGTCAGCCATGGATACATCACAAGTACACAGGCAGTACCTGGCTTAGGTGGCATTCAATAAATGTTGAGAAATCAATGAGGGGTGATTCGGTGATTAAAGAGAAATGCTGACCTTCAAGAGGACCAAAATTTGATTCCCAGCAGGCACAACAGTCACATCCACCTGTGACTCCAGTTCTGGGGACTCTGATGCTCTCTTCTGGACCCTGAGGGTTCCTGCACTCACACATATACAAACACACAGATACACACATGTACATATAATTAAAAATAAATATTTTTATTTTTAATTGATAATATATCATTAAAAGATAATACATCTTTCCCAAAATGATTCTTCCCCAAACAGATTTTTTTTAATTCTTGTGTGCATTCACATCACATAAAGATTAGAATTTTTAAAGGTAACTCAGGGAGGCATAATGCTTATCTGCTTTGGGGGAAGACTCTCATAACACTCAATTCAGTAAATGACACAGTTATCAATATATAAATTCTCACTTAAGATGCCTATGAAGCAATTTACCTTTTTGTTTCTATGAAATGAAAACTGTATGTCTTTTTTGAAAATTTCATTAAGGGATGCCATTCATAAAAAGATTCAATTAAGTATATGAAACTTTGCCCAGTGGGGCCTGTACTGTTATTCTCTAAGACAATTTAGGCCTATTTTTGTTCTAAGCTCATCTCTGGAACAAAAAATTGAAAAGATTGAATTTCATTAAGAAAAATAGTTGTGCTCACAATTCCAGTCTCATGGGGTCCTTTGAGAACTACCCAGGACACAGACTAGCAAAGAGACTGCTCATGGGTACTTGTTCTCTCTCTGTCTCTCTGCGTCTCTCTCTGTCTCTCTCTCTCACACACATACACATACATATTGAGTCTTCTATATTCCCTCCTTTTATTTGAGATGAACCAAAGTGGTTTAGTAATAGTTTTCATTTATCTTTTGGAATTTTCATACATTTATATAATGCATTCTGATCATATCTATCTACCACTATCTCACTCCAGCTCCCTGTAAGTGCCCCACCATGTCACCCTCCCAACTTACAGAATATCCCAGCAATCATTTTTCTTTCAAGACAGTATTTCTCTGTGTAACAGCTCTGGCTGTCCTAGAACTCACTCACCAGGCTGGCCTCCAACTCACAGAGATCCACCTTCCTCTGCCTTCTGAGTACTGGGATTAAAGGTGTGCACCATCACTGCCCAGTTCATTTTTGACGATATATCCAAGAAGGCTCTGCTCTAATCCAAGGCTGGTCCACCACAAACCATAGCTACAGTCTTGGGCAATACCTAAGCAATGCCCCTGACCTGGCCTTCCCACCCCTCTGAAGACAGAAACTCTCCAGATGTTTTCTGCACCGTGGATTCCTCTAAACCTCTTTATCTGTGCAGAAACCCCCACTCAAGAACAAGAGACAATCCACACTCTATTGCACAACCTTATATGATGGAGATTTCATAAGAACTTCCTGGAGCAGTCTGTGCTTTGTGGGGCAGCCCTTGAAGATAATTTTGTATTGGTCATGGAATCTCATAATGTTTGCCTCTATGTCCCATGAGTTGCTAGAAATATCTGCCCCTGCAAATGGCAACCATTAACCCTATGAAGGGGTTGATTTCCTTTACACATTGCCCTTACACAGCACTTTCTATACACCCTTGCATCCTGTAGGAACGTGTCAAAAATACACACAGTAGAAATTAGGATAGTCATTTAGGTTTATCTATAAATCCATTTTTCCATTAGTAATTGTTTGTTATACTGAGTTATAGACAGGCTTCATCAGAACTGCCAATTCTGTTTTACTGTCATACCCTTAGAGATCATGATTCAAGAAAGTCTAGAGACATCAGGCACAGTGGCTTATGCCTGTAATCTACTCCTTGGGAGCCTGAGGAAGGAGGGTTACTGTGAGTTCAAGACCATCATGAGCTATGGAGTGAGTTCAGAAAGTCTAGTGTAAAATGTAGGAAAGCAAATTAGCAAAATGAGAGCCTCTCCAGGAGACCCTGACCACATCCTGAATTTAAAAACTAAAGAAAGGTGAGCACCACGTATTTTCTCTCATGCATAGAAGCTTTAAAAACAATGACTCAGGGGGCTGGAGAGATGGTTCAGTGGTTAAGAGCACTGACTGTTCTCCCAGAGGACCAGGGTTCAGTGCCCAGCAACCACCTGGAAGCTCAAAACTATCTGTACCTCCAGTTCCAGGGGATCCAACACCCTCTTCTGACCTTCACGGACACCAGGCATGCACATGGCACATGGACAAATATTCAGGCAAAACACCCATACACATAAAATAAAAAATATTTCAAAAATTTGAATTAAAAACAATAGCTTAGCAGTAGAAAGACTGGGTCCTAAGGAACAGGAAGGGGCTGTGGAGGGGGTGTGTTGTGGAGGGGGTGTGCTGTGGAGGGGGTGTGCTGTGGAGGGGGTGTGTTGTGGAGGGGGTGTGCTGTGGAGAGGGTGTGCTGTGGAGGGGGTGTGCTGTGGAGGGGGTGTGTTGTGGAGAGGGTGGCTGCATCCCTCGCCCTCTTTTTACTCTATCTCTTGAGATAGGGTCACATTAAATTGTACAGGCTGGCCTTGAACTTGTGATCCTCCTGCCTCAGTTGAGATTACAGGCCTGTGCCATGCTCTGGTATTATTACTTTCAATATATAGTAAATAGCAAGAAGGTAGCGATAAATAACATCTGCTTTATATTGAATACCAGCTTTTAATGGCATTTAAAATGGCTCCCAGGTCTGTGGAATCTCTGAGTATTCATTCCATGGCTCAGATCATTGTGGTATTCACTCTAAACCCCTGCAAATGTCCCTCCCAGACTCCCTGCTGGAATCACAGTGCATCCTGGAGAGTGTTAAAACTGTGGCAGGAAGCCAGGAAGCAGGGAAGAGCACACTGTGAGAAACAGCTGAGACACCATCTCAAGAACAACCTCAGGTAACTCAGGTCTCTCTGTGGCCAGAGTCACTCGAAAGAATTGCATGGTGCCTCTAAGGTGACTCAGTGGGTAAAGGCACTTGCTGCCAAGTCTGTTCGGAGAGAACCAGTTGCTACAAGCTGTCTTCTGACCTCTATGTGCGTGCCGTAACGTGGACACACGTGCTCACACAAAACCATTTTTTAAAGGGTTGCTTGAAGATAGGAAAAGGGACTCATGTCTTCCTTCATTCCATGCCTCAGCTTGCAGTTGGATTAAGGACTGGCACTCATCAAAGAGATTTTCTTCAGGAAAACGCCAACAGAAGAGTAAGCGCCTCAATCCTAGATAGAGTTGTGGGCTCAGATTACCAAGCACACCTCACCCACCTTCAGAAGAGGAAAAGATGGGATGGAATCAGCTCCAGAACTTCTCATAGGGAGCCCTCGGTTTTTGACTTGCCAAACAGAGCGCATTACTCCTGCCTGCTTCCTCCCATCCCAAGCAATAGATGTTTGCAAAATGATTCACCATCAAAATGAAGTGTGCATTTCCATGTGGAATTATTTCTGTCCCTTAAATGACATTTCTTGGAGCCTCTATCTGTCTACAGTTTTGATTAATCAAAATAAATTGTCCAAAAACAACTAGCCATTTATGTGTTTAGATGATTGTAATCAGTGTGTGTATTTCTCCCTTAGCAATGTCTTCTTTGGAAAGACCAAAAACACTTCGTGATTCCATAACACTCACACCCACAGCCCCTCCTTAGAGAGTTATAATAAGCAACCCTTGGGCCAATCCCCTAGGAGCCAGTAAATGTTACCCTTTTCTCTCACTTGCCTGAATTAACGGATCAGTCACATAGAACAGATGAGATCCCATCTTACCCCGTCCCCAAATCAGCTGGGGACATCATCTGCCTAAGATCGCATCCAGTGACCAGAGTGGATAGTATAAAGTTGACATGCCCTTGTAGTCAGATCCTTGCCTGATTTCTGCCTCGGCTGCTTTCCACTTCTGACACAGGATTTTTTCACTGTGTCTCACAGTCCTACTACCTTGACTATTAAAATAGGTGTGACATCATCTCCATCCCAAGGAATCATAAAATGACACAGATAGCCAGATGTGACCCACCAAACCCCGCAGTCCCACAATCCACATATAAAATAATCACTCAGACATTTATATTACTTATAAACTGTATGGCCGTGGCAGGCTTCTTGCTAACTGTTCTTATATCTTAAATTAACCCATTTCTACAAATCTATACCTAGCCACATGGCTGGTGGCTTACCAGCATCTTTACATGCTGCTTGTCCTGGCGGTGGCTGTAGTGTCTCCCTCCTCAGCCTTCCGCTTCCCAGAATTCTCCTCTCTCCTTGTCCCACCTACTTCCTGCCTGGCAACCTACTTCCTGCCTGGTCACTGGCCATCAGTGTTTTATTTATATAGAGCAATATCCACAGCACTTCCCCTTTTTATCTTTTTTTAAAAAGGAAGGTTTTAACTTTAACATGGTAAAATTACATATAACAAAACAATTATCGAGCAAGAATTACAGTTACAATATTAAAGAAGATGTCCGATCTATCTTATATTTGTGAGTTTAAGGTTTTATATCTAACTTATCTTTTATCATAACTGAGGAAATTACAACTATCTAGTTTTCAACCACATCAAAGACCTGAGAAGGAACATAATAGTACCTGAGAAATGGTAGATGGATGCAAGCAACTTTCGGGAATCTTGCAAAAGTAGACCAAGATAGCTGGCAGCCTGGACAGTCACCTAATGTTTCTCAGCATTGTTGGTGCATTCAAATTGGCTACAGGCCTAGAATATCTGACAGACCATTTTCAGAAGCAGGAATTCTGAGAGACCATCTTACCCTGTCTTGGCAGAGTACAGCAGTCGCTTTCCTTGTGTCCTGCTTGTCCAGAAAGGACAGCATTGCATTTGTACTGTCAGCCATCAAGGCAAGGGCAGTTCTTTGCCCAGTAGGCCATTTTGTGCCAAAAAGACAAACTTCCAAATGGAAATGTCTTAGAAGCCCAACATTCTCTCGGGATCAATTGGTGAAGCCAGGAGCAACTGTGTCTCACGTCAACAGAATTTTAAGTTATTTAAATACCATATTCTCTAGGTCTATGAAGTGTTTGAAGATTACCTATCTATCTGAAATATACCTATGTATACCTAGAAGACTTAACTAACATGGCTACAGATATGATTATCATAGATGACTAATTATTAATCTATTTTTTAATTATCCATTACAATTTTAAATGAGTTAAATACCTCAAACAAGAATAGAAATATATATATATATGTATATAGTATAACAAAATTAACTTCAAGTTTGTATCAATAAACTAAAATTTATACCAATGTAAAACATTTTAAACATAAACTAAAATCTATACCAATGTAAAACATTTTAAACAAGTTTCTGATCTCTTGGCTTTCTCTTTTACATTGGTTCTGTGTTTCTTATTTAATAAGACGGTTGGTTACATCTACACCCAAGTTCTGGGATCACAGGTGGGCATCATCATGTCTACCTTCTAGTTGCTATTTTTACTGTGCTCTGCCTTCCATTGATAGATTTCGTACACATGTGTGGGTTTGAATGCGTATGGTACTAAGATTCATCCAAAAGTACTTCAGAAAAGGTATTCAATGGTTTCCACTAAAAGTGATTATTATCACACACACCAGCAATTCTACGCCCAAGCACATGCAGCATGCTGCTGTGTTCCTTTGAGGGTATCATGAGAATGTTTGAGGCAGTGTCGTCGGTATTAACCGAGAGAAGAGTGGGGACTTCTCATGCAATACTCCACTGCAGACCACAACGAGGAGGAAGAGAAGAATTGCTTCACACAAGAGGAACATCTCACAAATCTGGTGGTCAGTTAACAGTACTGGGGCCCTTGGTTGTAGAGTGCTTGTCTAGCTTGCATGAAGCCCTGGATTCAGTGCCCAGGTCTGTGCCACAACAAAACAATAACGCTCAGGTAACAGAGAGGACCGCTTCTATGGTGGCATTTACAGAAACTGCAGAAACAGGCAAAAGCATTCTCTGTTTCCAAGTTAAGATACTAGTTACACTTCAGGCTGCGATGACAGAAAGGTGGCCTGAGCGTCTAATAAAAGTCTGTCTCGGGCTGGAGAGATGGCTCAGCAGTTAACAGCCCTGGCTGTTCTTCCAGAGGTCCTGGGTTCAATTCCCAGCAACCACATGGTGGCTCACAACCACCTCTAGTAGAATCTGATACCCTCTTCCAGCATAAAGTTGTATATGCAGATAGAGCACTCATCTACATAAACAAATAAATAAATCTTAAAAAAAAAAAAAGTCTGTCTCGTGTTCTGATACAAGTGGCTGCAGTTTGTGGAAACTGGTTAAGCTAGGCACTGCGGTCTGCACATGTTAGCACTTCAGCACTTTTTTTTTTCTAATTTCCCAACTGTTTCACAAAACAAAGTATGACTTTTCTTCCCCCGCTACAGCTGGGACCTGCTAACTTGCACAGCTAAGCCATTAGCCCTTCACCAGTACATATCCTCAGCTGTGTGCTTCTGTGCAGGCTGCCTGAGTCTGGAGCTGGGCACTCTGGTGACTACTGTTCCCATGATTCCTGGGTTCCCTGGTGTGCCATCCTCCCAAGTCTGTGTTCTGCTCTCTTCCCATACATGGTTCTGACTTCTGACACTAATGAGACAAGACTTGATTGGATCTCAGAAATTCATTTTCCATTTCTTAATTGCAATGGGAGCTATAACACAATTGCAAGAAGGCAGTTTGCCATCCAAGCCTAAAACAAGGACAGACAGCACACAAATCCTTCTTTCAAACATTCACCATGCTGTCCCTTTGATCCTAACATTCTCCATTTTAAATTCACTTTGAAAAAAATTCACTTTGAACTTCACTGTATAATTTTAGAGCTTTGCTAAGGGTGAATTCTGGGGTAACAAACTGGTACTGATATTTACCCTCCTATTCCTGATAGTTCACTTTCAAGGTCAAAAACAACATGAATTCAATTTCACATTTTATTAAACGATACAGTGATGTTCCAAATCCTCTCTAGTCTCAACTGTAACTCTTCTCCCCAGCTTTGAGTAGCCTAGTCCATCAGAACCATAGCCACTAGGACTGGCCCCCACTGGGGGAGAAATAAGTTAGTGGATGACTTTTCCACAGACTGGAAATAATCCCTGGAGCAAAATGAGCAATACAAACACAAACAATTGGGAAGGTTCTCTTCTTTTGTTGTTTTTTGCTTCGGGGAGTGTGTGTGTGTTTACTGGGCTTAATTGTTATTACAATCAATACATAAAAGCAAGTTTCAGTCATCTTTCGTGACTGCAATTCTGAGAACAGATATTCTTTTCCATCAAGGCAAATATCTACATCAGGAAAACAAAAACTATCAGATGTGGTGGCACACATCCTTAATCCCAACACTAGGCAGGCAGAGGCAGGAGGATCTCAGTGAACTGAAGGCCAGCCTGGTCTATAGAGTGAGTTCTAGGGCAGCTGGTACTATACAGTGAGACCTTGTCTCAAAAAAATTTTAAAGAATAAAACAAAAACAAGTAAGTCATACCTTATCCTTTCATAAAGAAAAAAAACTCTAATTTAAAATTATACAGAACAGTCAAATTTTCTTGTAATCATTAAAAATCCTTGGCTAATGAAAATGTGCATCCAGTCTAATAAAAGTATGATACAGTCACTGGTAAACTTTTTTAATATTTAGATTCCAAAAACTCCTTTTATTACTGACAACTGTGTAGGAGTAAAACCTTGTGAGCCTAGCTGTTCCATTGGAAACGATGGAGACCCACAGGGGCATGCTTCTTCCTCTGAGTGGCAATGATTTCTGTGGCAACTTTCCATCTGCTTCCCACTATTTTCACAGGCTTTTCAAATTAAGCTTACATATGTCAGTATTCTAGGATTATCTCTGTGTCTGCATAAACCATATGGCTCATTGACAGAGTTGATTATGCCAATAACATTAGGGAAATATTTAAATGTCATGTCTGTTGCATAAAGAAAAAAATCATGTAAAATGAGAATGAAACTGGTGTGGGAGGCACTCCTGCTATAAATTCATTCATAATTGATATATTTTCTTGTTTTGTTTTGTGAGACAAAGTCTCATGCAGCACAGGCTAACCTCATACTTGCTATGTAGCTAAGATGGTCCTTGAACTCCTGATCCTCCTGCCTCTACCTGCCAAGTGCTGGGATTACAGATGTGAGCCACCATATTCAGCTCAAAATCAGTCTTTAAGCCAGTAATCAAAGGCTTCTCTTTGAGTTGTAAAACATAAAGTGATTTAAATCCTATGAATATTCTAAACCGAATATCCTTGAGTTTAGCCAACACACAATGTGCAGAGGTGGCCTGAGGTTCCCAGCAGAACTGTGCATTAGCATCCTTGATAGATTACTGCTGAGAATTATATCCCTTGAAAATGCAAAGCTCACTAACAGCAAGGAAGGACTATAAATCAGGCAAATTTGTAAACTTTCCTCACCACGAAAGCCTTCTTGTATTACTAGAGATGGTCTTCGGAAATATTGGGTCCATGAGAAGTGCCCTGAATTGGTTCTTAAGGTTAAGCCTTCAATCATGATTTCTTCTTCGGCCATATCTGGCCTCCACCCATGGGGCCTCAGAGAGGAAAAACCAACCCAGCTCTTAACCCTTAACCACTGAAACTTTGATCCTGAGAAAGGCAAATATATCAATGACTACATTTCCTGTTTTAAAACTATTCATTTAAGGAGACTTTCTTGAAGTTGCAGGCACTAATTTTAGATGACATTGCTAAATGGGTTTGTTTCCTTTTATCGAGTAGACTGGTCTGCCTTGCATCTAGAAAGGAATATGTATATCCCATGACCCGAAGAGCTGCTCTGTTGTAATCCCCTCCACCACTCTAACTTGACCTTGTGCCCCACATCTCCTGTGTTTGTTTCCATCAACTTAGGTCATTGAAATTCCCAGTAGACACATTCACATTCGAGAAAGGCAAGCCAGTACATCTGGGCTCTGTCCACATTCATCTCCCTAGCAAAGAGCAGAACTCTGAGAAAGTAGGATTTGGGGTTCCATCTTTCAAAAAGCAGATATGGTGAGCAATGTTGGAGGAAATGCTTTACAAGTTGGGCAGGGTGATCGATGGCAGGAGGACATTACCTGAAGCAGGCACAAACGTGGAAGACCAGAAATAAGTTTACATTTTAGTTTGTTCAAGGTGACGTCTGCCCTAATGCATTAATGCTGTTCATCTCTGACCTCTTTGAGTATACAGCAAAACATGACAGAACCTTCCTCCAATATTCCCGAATGTGTGGCTACATTGCACGCAATGGCATATAACCTGCTCTCCTCTATTCTGGCTGAAAATACCATAGTACATGCACGTTCTGGTCTTGTTTCTGTTTCTGTAATGAAATACCCTGACAAAGAGCAGCTTAGGGGACGAAGGGATATTTGACTTGCAATTCCCAGTTACAGTTCAGTGCTGGATAAAGGGGGAAGCAAGAGCTGAGCAGCGAGTGAAATCACATGCACAGTCAGGAACAGAGAGAATTGACTGCTCCCATGCTACCTGATTGCTTATTTGCAGCTCAGCCAGCCCTCTGAGGTAGGGAGTCATGAGGAAGAGGGCAGCCTGGGCTCATAGCAAGACCCTGTCTCAAAGAATAAGGAAAACCATTGTGGTTAAAATATTTCCCTTAACTTCGTGGACTTCAGGGCCTCCTGATGCACTAGGTTGAGAATCCCAACGAATCCCTGGGGCACGAAGGTGTACCTCACTGGGAGAGCACTTGCCCAGCAGGCATGAATTCTTGGACTTGACCCCAGGACCACAAACAAAACAAGAGAGAGTGAGCCCAGGCAGGTCTTCTTTCCATGCTTGATTTAAATGTGTGACTTAGACTCCACATGTTTACACCATGAAAGTAATAATGTATGCCTTAATAACGTTATGAAACCAGGAATAAAGAATACATAGGGTACCTTCAGTAGCTGTTAGCTCTCATGATGACTAGCACTCCGTCATGAAACAATTTATTCTGAAGCTAGCATTATAACCAGTGTGTAAGTTCTCCTCGCCATGCCCAACACCTAGCAAGAGGCAGCCTGAGGGGGGAAGGCTTATTTAGCTCGGTTTGTGGTTCATCAAGTAGGGAAGACATGTAGGCAAGAGCTCTCACAGGAGCTTGAGTGCACTTCTGAGACCCCCCTCCTTCGCCTCATATATGGGTGGGACAAGAAGCAGAGAACACACAGGAAGTAGAGCCTGGCTACCAAAACTCAGGACCCACTATCCCAGTAACTTACCTCTTCCAGCAAGGTTCTAACTCCTCAAAGTTCCACCACACACACACATACACACAAAGAAAAAAACAGCCCCCCTTGCTGGGTAGTAAGTATGCACACATGCAGCCTTCTGGGGGACAGTTCACACTCAAAGGCCAAGATACTTTGTAAATGAGGAAGCACTTTTATTCCGGTGTCTATGAATTGAGCACTCTTAGCTTCATCTGTTTCATAACATGGGTTTTTTTATTTTTATTGATGTGTGTGTATGTTTGTATGTATGTCATGTGTGTGGGTGCCCACAGAGGTCAGAAGAGTATGTGGGATATTCTGGAGATAAAGTTATAGGTTAAACATAGGTCCTGGGAACCAAATTGTGTCCTCTGGAATAGCAGCAAATGTTCTTAACCACTGAGCCATCTCTCCAGCCCCTCATAGTATATTAATAATATCTAGTTTCAGAAATAAAGAAATCACATTGAGTACAAAATATGGTTTGGTAAGTTGTCCTGGACAATGGCCCAAAACCTGAACTTACACCTTTCTACAGTCAAATCAATTAATCACTCTTATGCAACAAAATGCTCTCAGACTCCCTGTGGAACGTGCCCTCCCGTTCCCTCCCTCAACAAAGGGGTGATGATGTAAGAAAAGATTTAGTAAGAAAATTGGGGGCAGGGTCAAGGAGTTTGGGAGCCAGAAAATGTAAGTTCTAGATAAATTAAAGGGGAAAATATTGAACTCAGAAAAGATGGGAAAGGTGGGTGCTAGTCTCATCGTGTGCCCTAAATAAAAATAAGAAAGAGCAGTTCTTCAGAGTGTTTCAAGGAGCACACCAACCAAGTGAAAAGTTATTACGTATGAGAAATAAAACTGTTCTAAAAAAAAGGAGGGTGAACATAGAGAATGAGGAGACACCTAAGAAACAGATGCCATGACACAGATGTCACTAAAGGAAAAGCCAGGAGCTGGTAAAGATCAAAATAAAAAAGTTCTTGGGAAACAGTGCCTGAGGCTTTAACAGGACATCTAGGACGTGAAGTAAGCATGAGCGAAATGTGAATTTAATATGTTGCCATAGAAGCACTTTGTCCAGCGCAAGGAACACACTGCGTGGGACTGGTAAGGTGGCGTGGGGGTTAGAAGTACTTGCTGCTCGTGCCAAGGCCTGGAATTGGGTTCCCAGCACCCACATCAGGAAGCCCCAACAACCTATATCTGCAGCTTCAGGGGTCCAACACCCTTTTCTGGCCTCCATAGATACTGTATGTACACATGCATACACACACACACACACACACACACACACACACACACCCACACAACGAATGTTAAAATTAAATAATAATTTGGAGGCTGGAGAGGTGGCTCAGCCATTAAGAGCACTTGCTGCTCTTGCAGAACTCCCCCCCCCCCCAAAAGTTTGGCTCCCAGCACCTACCTGGTGATTTACAAACACCCACAACTCTAGTTACAGGGTATCTGACACCTTCTTCCTCTGGCCTCTGTGGGGACCAGGCGTGCATGTGGTGCCCATGCATACATAAATGCAGCCAAAACACCCATACAAATAAAATTAACCACAAAGTGTGGTGGTATTGTGTTCCTCAAAATATTGTGCACCCTAGTAAACTTATCTGGGGTCAGAGAACAGAAAAGCCACTAGATACTTAGGATAGGCAGTGGTAGCACACGCCTTTAATCCTAGCATTCCAGAGGCAGAAATGCATCTGTTCAAGGATACAGCCAAGCATGGTGACTCACACCTTTAATCCCAGAAAGTGAGCCTTTAATCCCAGGGAGTGATGGTAGAAAGCAGAAAGGTATATAAGGCGTGAGGACCAGGAACTAGAAGCATTTGGCTGGCTAAGCTTTTAGGCGTCTAGCAGCAGTTCAGCTGAGATTCATTCTGGATGAGGACACAGAGGCTTCCAGTCTGAGGAAACAAGATCAACTGGGAAGTTGGCAAGGTGAGGTGGCTGTAGCTTGTTCTGTTTCTCTGATCTTCCAGTGTTCACCCCAATAACTGACCTCAGGTTTGATTTTATTAATAAGAACTTAGAAGATTCCTGCTACAACAAAGAAAGAATTTTTTCTAAAACTAATGATTTCTATGTGAATAGAGATTAACTCATCAAAGACTGTACTTAGTTTATTGATTAACATTAAAAGTTGTTCCAACTGATCAAAGGGGTGTTCAAACTATATATACATAAATATAGAGACATACCTATGGATGCTACAATATATTTACAAATAGGTATAAAACAGATCTGCCCACAGGGCAGTCAGAGATTGCATCCCACTGAGCAAGTCTAACTTCAGAGTGCTGTGCCAACCCACTGGGTACATCTAACTTCAGAGTGCTGTGCCAACCACAGTAAGAAAAACACAATACACTTCCAAATTTAGTCATCTAGGGACACTGAGTCAGACCAGCTTAAAACAGTCACAAAACACAATCATTCCAAGATGGTGAGTTCCATCTCTTATCTATTAATCTAAAATTAAATTTCCTGTGTGGCTCTGACATGGAGACTATTTATAGTCCTTCAGGAAAAGAAGGAAAAAAAATAAAAAAAAAAAAAAAACTGAGACATAGCTCCTAAAACCAAATCAGTGAGAAGAAAGTGACATCTGACCACTGATTGACTTTAGCGTCTCTACTTTTCAACCCTCACCCCCATCATACACACACACACACACACACACACACACACACACACACACACACACCTCAATAAATGAGGAAAGAGAGGGAGGGTATATGTACACATTAATGTGGCAGACGTGCACAAATCATATGCATGTGTGTACACGGGCTAGATGTCTAGTGGATTCCTTAATTGCTCTCCACCTTATTTCTGTTTTTAGATGAATCTGGAGTTCATCAGTTCAGCTAGAGTGAGTGGCAGGTGAGTTTCTGGGATCCTCCAACTCCCCAGCACTGGGTTACAGATGTGCACCACCACACCCAGCTCGGATCCCAGGTGCTCATGCTTCAAAGCAAGCACTTTATCACCTGAGCCAACTTCTCAGACCCAAAAAGAGAGATTTTGGAATGAGCCTTCAAAGAAGCCTCCTCCAAAGTCAGGCTAAAAACGTAAAATGTCACCCAGTCCTTTAGTAAATGACCTCAAAACATTCCAATGAACATCCTGCTGGACTGCAGAAACCTTTGACAAGAAGCATGCCAGGACGCAACTCTTGTGGAAAGAATAATAACAATCATGAGGTGCAGACATGGCCAATTGATCTGGGTACCTCATATATCAATTCATTTAAAGAGCTTTTTCAGGGCCCAGGAAGACAACTCAGTGGGTACAGGCACCTGCTGCCAAGCCTGATGACATGAGTTCAAATCCCAGGATTCACACCGTGGAAGGAGAGAAGTGAGTCCTTAAGGTTGTCCTTGGACCTTCACAGTGGATCATGCACACACACACACACACACACACACACACACACACACACTCACACACAAGTAACTTTTAAGAACTTCACAATCCACAGTGCTTGTACAAATGGATAAACAATAAATTCTATAAAAACTCTTAAGGTTAAGTACAAGTGAATTGATGTTATGAAAGATAAGAACATTAAACTTACTTAATCATGTCTCAGAATAGAACTCAGAGGGAACCTGAGAGGTTGTCGTTGGCTTTCTGCCTCTGAAGTTGATAAGAAGTTTATCCCGGACGAGGAACATTTTATACTGTGTGTGTGTGTGTGTGTGTGTGTGTGTGTGGTGTGTAGTATAGTATGTGTGTGCATGTGTGTGTGTCTGTGTGTGTGCATGTGTGAATGAGTGTGTGTATAGTGTAGTGTGTGTGTGTGTATAGTGTAGTGTGTGTGTGTGTACACCTGTGAAGCAGGAAGACAACGTCAGGTGTCTTCCTCTATCAGTCCCTACCTTATTTTTTGCATTATTTTCTTTTTTATTTATTTTCTTTTTTTGAGACTATAATATCATTACATCCCTTTCCCCTTCCCTTTCTGCCCTGCAAACCTTCCCTTACACCCCCAAAAAGACAACAACAAGAGACATGCTAACGTGGAAGCCGGGGTGGAGCGCATGTGGAGCTCATGGGGCCTCAACCCTACACAAAGAACTAAAAGCAACTAAGGAACATTGAGAATGGGGAAATCTTCTTCCCCAGGGCAGAGCACAGCAATTGCTTATCTAATACCAAATGGTCAGCACTGAAGCACATGGGTAATATCACACGGGCTGGGCAAGTTTCCCTTATATATTTAGGAATGCATATACTGTATTTCTGAGACAAGATCCTCATTAAACCTGAATCTACCCATAAGATGGACTGGCCATGAAGCAAGCTCCAAGGATCCCCGTCTCCACCTCCAGCCCTACGATTACAGGCATGCAGCACCATCCGCCTTTTTCCTCAGACCCTGGGGATCCAAACTCAGCCTCACATTTGCATGGCAGGCACAGCACCCCGAGCCATCTCCACAGACCCTTCCTTATTCTTATTTCTTTTCTTTTTCTTTTGAGGTGTGGGGTGTTTTGTTTTTGTTTTGAGACAGGGTTTCTCTATGTAACTCTAGCTGTCTCAGAGCTGGCTCTGTAGACCAGGCTGGCTTAGAACTCACAGAGGTCCACCTGCCTCTGCCTCCTGAGTGCTACGATTAAAGGCGCACACCACCGCTGCCCAGTATCCTTAATTCTCTATACCCTGGTCTTTGCTCTCTTCTTCTCAAGAACCTTTTTCCAAGCTTCGCTTTATTCCAGTGCTGAATTCTGCTGGTGCTTTCTAAGCTCAATGGATACAATGCCCAAGTTAACTCTGTTCAAGCATCCTCCCTCCAGTTCTAGAAAAGTTACCAGGTGGGTGGTGCCTGCTACTGTCAGCTTGAGTCAACTATCCAAGCCAATACCAAGTGTGAAAATATGAACCACACAGATGCAGTTATTACTGTAGCAGTACATATTATGGGCCCAGTATAATTTTATTTCCTATGGAATGTATGGTGTGAAATTAGCCTAATTAGCATATTCATCTTCTTGAAATGATTTGTGAGGCCAGGTTATCTTCTATGGCTCAAGCTGAATTCAGAGTCATGATCTGCCTGCCTCAGCCTCCCGAGGCCAGGAATGACAAGCGTGTGTCACCACAACCAGTTCCTTGAACACTTTGCATTTCATTCATTTTATCTTTAACTGATATATAATGACGTTTTTAAAAACTAGATGGGGTGCCAAGCAATATTTTGATGCATATATCCAAGTCTCAATTAGAGTAAACATTTGTCCCTTTAAATATGTCACTTACTTGTGTGAAAAACAAAATTCCAATGTCCTTTTGTCTACCATTTGGGAATATGTCATACATAAATGTCACCTATAGTCATCTTCTATGCTTCTGAATCCTATTCCACTATAACCTTCAAGGAGGTTTTCTGTTGATAACCATTCTTTTGTAACTAATGAGACATTCATTTATTTACCTCTTATGAATTCATAGCACATCCTGATTCACCTTTCTTGCTGTGAAGCCCTCTTGAATGTTGGTGAGGTACAGAATGAACAGTCACTAGTATTTTGTCTTTGAAGCCTAACTCTGGTATGTGTGAAGCTTTCTCTCCCTTTCTACATCAGAACAAAGCAGACACTCCAAATGACCTGTGTGGAAAAAAACATTTGCTGGGGTTTCTCCAACCAAGAAGCTATAACCAACGAAATTCCTACCTGGCCCAATCTTCTTTCCCTACATTCCTATTTATACCCATTGTAACCTCTGCCCAAGGCTAGTTCAGGCTGGAGACACGGCTCGGCCACCAGAGCATGTGCTGCTCTTATAGAGGACCAGAGTTTGACACTCAGCACCCACAGAGGGCAGCTCACAACTGCTTCTGATTCCAGCTTCAGGGGAATCCAATACCTCTGGCCTCTGCAGACATGTGCATGCACACACAGACATATAGAGACAGACAGACATGGAGAAGGAGAGACAGATAGAGAGAGTGAGAGAGAAAGAAAAGAGAATTCTTAAAATAATAAAAATTCATCTCTACAAAGTATCTATCAACCAAGCTATTAATCTCCAGGTCCTTCCAAGTTCCTAGAGGAGTTAATGGGTTTGTTCTCCTCTCAGACTTCTCAGATACAGAACCCAGAAGGGCCATGGGAAATTCAATTAATTCACTGCTGCGCAAACTAATCAATGTCTGTATAGTTCATTGGTGACTTCTAGAAGCACACCAGTAAGTGTTGTATTCTATTATTTATTTCAAAGAGAAAAAAGCATACAATTGGAAACTATTGCCCATTCAGTAAAATATCTAAGTGGAAAAAAACAAAAAACAAAAAAACACTATCACCAATAAAAGAAAACCCACACACAAACGACACAAGGCCTTTCCTGTGATCCCCACACTCCCTCACAATCCAGGGCCTGGAGTCTGGCTATTTCAGGCCGAAGATCTGGAGCTCTCTCAAGGTGTCCTCCCATGGCTTCAGTCAGGTTTGCTCCGGAACAGAAGAAGTTCCAGCACATAGTAGGTGTTCAACAAATGCCTCTTAAGGTAATGAGTTTTTTCACTCAGATGTGAACACAATTGAAGTTCACAGGTCGGTGTCTCTGGCCACACTTGGCCTATGAATACAGAAGTTCCCATGACATGAATGTATATTCAGAGATTGGAGAGAAACAGTACTTAACACTAACTGAGGCTGATCCTTGGGCTGGGGAGTTGGGGATCATGACAATGACCAACATTGTCCCCAAGACACTAGGTAGTTAGGTCAGAGGACTCTTCAACAAAGTGATGACTCCTGGTCATTGGACACCTTGACTCTCACACTGAAATCATCTTGACAGAAGCTTCAACTCTGGGCTGCAGCCCCTGGGGTCAGGCAGCTGAATGTGAGAGGCAAGAAAATCTGGTAACTGAAAATGAAATCAAAACAAAACATATAATGAATCTAATTTGGGGGTCACAACTGCCTATGTTGCGTTGTATGACTTCACTTGCTTCTGTGCACGCTGCATGGTGCACGCTGTCGGCCCACACAACAGCAACAAACACTTCCTGAAACGCCTCAGCTCCGAGTCAAGCATGTTATGAACTGCAGCATCTTTACCACACTTCCAAGTTGTCTTATAAAAACACCGTGGCTTAATTACAAAAAACCAAGTTAGTGTGCCTTTGATTGGATTGAGTTAGAAGGTTTGATTTTTCAAAACTGCTATTTGAGTTGCTGAGTTTCATAAATAAATAAATTTTTAAAAACTGTGAAATGAATTTTGGCTTGAAAATAAGATAGAACTTCCAACAATTTCTGAAATGGCCCCAAACATATTTCTGCCATTTCCTACTACATATTTATGTACAGCAGTATTCTCAGAACTGATGATTATAAAATCAAAATATTGATCTATTCTGAAAAATGTTGAAATTTAATCCTTTATATAAAATTAAACAATACATCCATCTCATTAGTATGCAAATTTTATTTCATCTTTAGTAAATGGTAAGATTATATGTATAACAAATATTTCATTTAAATAAAATTAAATGCCTAAGGCACAAACCTTCAATCCCAGCACTTGGGAGGCAGACAGGCAAATCTCCAGAAGTTTGAGGCCCTCCATGGGTACAAACTTATCTCAAAATATAAATATAAATAAATAATAAAACAAATGTCTTCATGATTTATTATCAGTAAATGTTTGGTTTGTATTCCTGTTTCATATCTCTGTTGTGATGCTCAGCCTTCATTATCAGCCTCATTGGGTTTAGAACGTCATGGAAATAGCCGCTCAGCTTGTTTACGAGAATGTTTCCAAAGAGATGTAACTGAAAGTGCGGAGCGTTCTCCCCGGAGTTAGGATCCCCAGCTAGGTACAAAGGAGAAAAGTAAATGGTTACGGGCATCATCTCGCTGCTTCTCGACTGCAGAGAGTGCCCGTGACCATGCCTTCCCTGTTTCCCTGCACATGATGACCACCTTCAAACCATGAGCCAAATAATCCTTCTGCCTACCTGCCTGCCTTCTCCTTCCCTCTCTCCCTCCCTCCTTCCCTTCCTCCCTCCCTCCCTCTTTCCCTCCCTCCCTCCCTCCTTCCCTCCCTCCCTCCCTAAGTTTCTCTTTTGTCGGGTATTTTCTCCTGCTGTGGATGATTGATTGATAAATAATACACTGATTGGCCAGTAGCCAGGCAGGAAGTACAGGCGGGACAAAGAGAGGAGAAGTCTGGGAAGTGGAAGGCTGAGGCAGAGAGACACTGCCAGCCACCGCTATGAGGAGCAGGATGTAAAGTACCAGTAAGCCACGAGCCATGTGGCAAGATATAGATTAATAGAAATGGGTTAGGGAGTGGGTAGCAGGGGGCTTCTAACGCATCACGTGGATGGAGGAGATGTCCTATGAGCCACTGGACACGTGTCCGCTATTCATGTCTGGACCATCCAGCAGACTGTGGCAAGAAGACAGAAGCAGCTGTGGTGGTCCAGAAGAAGTGGGCACAGGATACATTAGAGGGAAGCTGTGTGAGCATCTCCCACAGACCAGTGAAGACCAACGGCCAGAGATGGTACATGGGAAGCTACTTGTTTACTAGCCAAGAAAGCCATGTGGGAGGGCAGGGCTTCCCAGGGGATGTCTCTGAGGAATGGGGCAAGGCCAGGCTTTGTGCAAAAGGATGTGCAACATCCAGAGCCACGGGAGGCTTCATCCTCCTCAGCTGAATTGTTACATGATAAAGAACCTTGGCTTTCACAAAGTTCCCAAAGAAGAGGGCAGCTTCATCCTTATTCCTTTCTCTTTTTTTTTCTTTTTTCTCTTTTTTCTTTATAGTGTCTCATGTTACTCCGGCTGGCCTCAAACTCACTTATATAGCTGAAGACGACTTTGAAATTCTGGTGCTCTTACCTTCATCTCCTGACTGCGAGGATTACAGGCACGCTCCACCACACCTCATCAATGAAGGGCTGAGGATCAAACCAGGTCTTTGTGCATGATAAACCAGCACTCTACCAACTGAGCCACATCTTCAGCCCCATTTCCATTATCTTTCAAGCCAATTTTCCATATTTAAAGCTTTACCTTTGATACATGCCAACTATTTCCAAGCATAGCCCCTGGACAGTTGATTGATGGCTGGAATACAATGTCTACCATAATGAAGGTGTTGTAGGAGACAGGTAGCAAGCAGTGAACAGCATCAGACCAAAATGCTGAGCTACACATGTCCCACCATTCAGGAGGTTGAGGCAGGAGGTTTGCCCTGAACTCAAGAACAGCCAAGGCGACATAGTGAGTTCCAAGTCAGCCTGGACTACAGAGTAAAACCATCTCCAAAATAAGGAGAGACTGTGTTGCCTGTTTCTTTACTCACGACTGTGAGGGACAGAGGTGGTTACTAGAAGGGACAAGCTGAGATTGCTCCTGTAGGAGCAGCACATTCCCACCCAGGGCCTGCCTGGGAAGGTTGCTTTTAAATACAGATGTTTCTCTCTGCTGAGGCAGGTCCCCGCACACTTCCTTTTCATCTGTCTTCAGAGCATTCTCATGTTTGGCCTTAAAACCTCCATGAGGAAACTTCACAAGGCTTAACCCACAAAGGCAGGCCCAGAGCATTCCAAACCGACTGAGGGGAGGAAACAGGTGGTGTGCACATTATTTTCAAGGCTGCATATGCCAGATTACTAACTAGAGAGGGTTAAATATAAAAAATTCACTCACAAAGTGCTAAGTCCTACAAGACGAACCTGACACTGCTGCTCACATGATATTTATACTCTTTTTGTTGTTAAGAGAAAAAGTAATAAGCACTAACACAATTGTGCTGTGGGAAGAAATCATTTATGCAGTAGGCATAAGAAGAACACTACTTTTTATCTCCTGGACATGACACAACATTTCATGTTTCTATCTAGTTCTGTCCATCCCATGTGAGGCAAGTCTATCTGTTGTTCTTAGTGAAGGGACAACTCATTTCCAGTCCCTACAGCAGCCTGGACAGGTGGCACCATGGACAGAGATTTGGTGCTGGTGGGGATACTGAGGTCAGAAGTCAGAGGAAGGGGATTAGTCAGTGAGAGGAATGTGTCCACTGTGTGTCATTGTCCTTGTTACATTTCTGTTGCTGTGATAAAATACCCTGACCAAAAGCAACATAGGACAGGAAAGAGTTTGTTTGGCTCTGAATCCCAAGTTTCAGTCAATATAAGAGTCAAGATAGGAACTCAAGCAGCCAATCACATCACTTCCACAGTCAAGAGCAAAGGCAGAATAAAAACATCCGGTTTGCTTGCTCTCTGCTAGCCCTCTCCTAGCTTGTACTGTTGGGTCTTTCTACAAAACAATCCCCCACAGACATGCCCATCGGCCAAGCAGATGTAGAAAAGCCCTCACTTGAGGCTGTCTTCCCGGTGAATCTAGGTTATGGAAGTTAGTAAAGGTAAAGCAACCATCGCAGCCACACAGTGAACACTTCAAAATTATTTCCTGAATCAATATTCTACCTACAAATTTGGTGATATGACAGTGAGTGATGTTCATTTCTCTATGACACCAAAGCCTGGAAGTCCACTCCCCAAATACCGCATCAGTGACGAGAACAAAATGGAATAACCACAAAAATGCGCTGGCCCTCCTCAGAGTATCGTCCCTGAGGGACAAGATACAATTCACCCCATACTGATGAAGCTGGTTGACTGACGTGATGTTTCCCAGACCTTCCCACCTTAAGAACACTACTTTGCCCTTTGTACTTAGTAACATTGTTTAGCATGTGTATGTGTGTTCACATGTGTGGGGGTGCATGTGTGTGCAATGAGTGTGTGTCTGTGCAGAGGCCCAGAACTCACTGCTTTTGCTAGTCTCAAAATCTCTGGTCTCATCATCTCTACCTCTGGAATGCTGGGATCACAAGCAGCTGCACACCTGCCTGACTTTTCACGTGGGTTCTGGGATTCAGACTGCTGTCCCCATTCCCGTACCACATGAGCTGAGCCACCTCCTCAGCCCCGAGTGAACAGCTTTTAAGAATATGCTTTAGTCAGACATGATGGTGCACACCTTTAATCCCAGCACTCAGGAGGCAGAGGCAGGCCAATCTCTGAGGCCAGCCTGGTCTACAGAACAAGCACTAAGAAAGCCAAGGCTACACAGAGAACCCCTGTTTTGAAAAACCAACCCACCACCACCACCCAAAAAAAGAAAGGAAGGAAGAAGAAAAGAAAAGAAAATATGCTATAATGGGGCTGGAGAAATGGTTCGGTGGTTAAGAATGCTTACTGCTCCTCCATAGGACCTGAGGTCAGTTCCCAGCAACCATGTCGGTGGGCCACAACCACCTGTAACTCTAGTTCCAGGACCATCATCCTCTTCTGGCCTTTGTGAGCCCACACACATGTGGCACACACAGAAATATACATACACATAAATAAAATTTTTAAAAGAATACACTGAGATTCTGTAAGGAGATAGCCATAATCACCTAGAGTGTGCACAGACGATTCTTGCTGGACCAGTTCCTGCCACGATAACTGCCATCCATCTTCATCCATCACTTGGCAACGTGCCATAGGAAAAGCCTGTCCCTTCTTCCCCACTCTACTATTTACATTGGCACATCTCCGTCTTACTGTATTGAACGAGGAGCTTCTGAAATTAACAATCATTAACACTTGTTTTGAGTTGCCCAATGTGGATCCTATAATTCATTTCCACCCTTGTTTCTTACTTTCTGGCTCAGGAAGGTATTCTCAGCTCACCTTGCCCTTTCCTGCTCTAACCTTTTCCCAGGGTCCTGAATTCTATTTAGTGGAAACTCTAGTATTCGGTACCCAGAATCTGGACAAGCATGTTCCAGACATCAGTGCACTGAGTTAAGGAATATGTATGTGCAAACACAGGGGAACATCAATATGCACATAGGCTTCTGTGAATATTTTTAAAATGACTTAAGCCGGGCAGTGGTGGCACACACCTTTAATCCCAGCACTCGGGAGGCAGAGCCAGGAGGATCTCTGTGAGTTCGAGGCCAGCCTGGTCTACAGAGTGAGATCCAGGATAGACACCAAAACTACACAGAGAAACCCAGTCTTGCAAAACCAAAAATAAATAAAAATAAAAAAAATAAAAATGACTTAAAGCTGATCTCCAATTCCAACCCAACACTGTGGAACCCCAGTCTTATTCTGCTCTGAGTTCCTTTGTGTCCGTGTTCACGTTGGTGCAGGTTCACATGCCAGAGGTTAGCCTCGGGCATCCTTCCTGTCTGTGCAGGGTCATATGTCAGAGGTTAGCCTCAGGCATCCTTCCTGTCTGCGGATGTGTATGCCAGAGGCTAGCCTCGGACATCATTCCTGAGTATGCAGGTGTATGTGCCAGAGGTTAACCTCCACATTATTCCTTAGCAGCTGCGCCCTTGTTTTTTGAGACCGAGCATCTCACTAGGATCTCTGCTCTACATGTGCCCACATATGACCAACCATAAATAGGATGTGAGCAGTGATTTCAATGTAGTGGATACATTTTAGCTACTAAGTGAATTCTCAAATAATTACTGAATTATTCACAACTCTCACATGAGAAAAATTAACTATACTGGACCCTCAAGCCTCTGAGTGGAAGTCTGGGGGTGAGGCCTCTTTCTCACCAGTTTGAAAGTTAGCCAGGATTTCTTCTCCCAGGGGTCCTCTGTTCTGCCTTGCCTGGTAATAATAACATGATACTCAAGCTATAGACAGGTGCACAAAATCCACTGTTGAACTTAAGCTCTGTCTGAAAAGAAGATCGTATGTGTGTCACTGTCCTCATGACTGTGACAAACACCTGACGAGAGCTGTCTGTCACAGAGGGAAGGGCACAAAGGCAAAAGCCTGGGGCAGCGGACCACAGTCAATCTGCAGTCAGGAAGCCCAGAGATGAGTGGTGGTGCTCAGCTCACCTTCTCCGTGTTATGTAGTCCGGGACTCTAGCCCATGGGACGGTTTGGATGATAATGCCCCCCTAGGCTCATATGTATGAACACTTGGTTCCCAGTTGGTATAACTGCTTCTCGACTGCAGAAAGTGCCCGTGACCATGCCTTCCCTGTCTCCCTGCACATGATGACCACCTTCAAACCATGAGCCAAAATAATCCTTCTGCCTACCTGCCTGCCTTCTCCTCCCTCTCTCCCTCCTTCCCTTCCTCCCTCCCTCCCTCTCTCCCTCCCTCCTTCCCTTCCTCCCTCCCTCCCTCTCTCCCTCCCTCTCTCCCTCCCTCCCTCCTTCCCTCCCTCCCTCCCTAAGTTTCTCTTTTGTCGGGTATTTTCTCCTGCTGTGGATGATTGATTGATAAATAATACACTGATTGACCAGTAGCCAGGCAGGAAGTACAGGCGGGACAAAGAGAGGAGAAGTCTGGGAAGTGGAAGGCTGAGGCAGAGAGACACTGCCAGCCACCGCTATGAGGAGCAGGATGTAAAGTACCAGTAAGCCACGAGCCACGTGGCAAGATATAGATTAATAGAAATGGGTTAATTTAAGATAGAAGAACTAACTGGGCGGTGGTGGCACACGCCTTTAATCCCAGCACTCGGGAGGCAGAGGCAGGCGGATCTCTGTGAGTTCGAGGCCAGCCTGGTCTACCAAGTGAGTTCCAGGAAAGGCGCAAAGCTACACAGAGAAACCCTGTCTCAAAAAACCAAAAAAAAAAAAAAAAAAAAAAAAGATAGAAGAACTAGATAGCAAGAAGCCTGAGCCATTAGGCCAAACAGTTTAAGTAATATAAGTCTCTGTGTGTTTACTTGGGGGACGTGAGTGGGAGAGATTTGTCCTGACCTTGGGCCAGGCAGGACCAGGAAAACTTCAGCAACATTCTCCCAACAGTGAAAAAGTAACTAACACACCTATATACCCAGAGTTGTGTAAAACTTCCTCTGGTGAGAAGGGGTCATGAGTGGGAAAAGTTTAAGCCCTGCAAAGATGGTTTCTGAAATGCTGATGAGACTGTAGCCAGAGAGTTTAGGCTGCAAACAGCAAAGCATTTATGGGCACCAACAGGGTTCATGGGATAGTCAAGAGGGAAATCTATCGTACAAAGAAAACTCAGAGTGTGAACGCTTATGGGAATAAAATAAGAAGCCGATTCCCAAGAACTTTCTCTACCTCTAGCACATCACAGAGAAAGCCAGACAGATGAAGAAGGCATGCAGAAAGGGCCTTCTATAGATGAGAAAAAGATGGAAAACATCATAATAGCTGCCACACAAGTAAAGGAGATGCTTTTAAAGTTGTGTAGGGTAGGGGCTGGAGAGATGGCTCAGAGATTAAGAGCACTGGCTGCTCTTCCAGAGGACCCAGGTTCAATTCCCAGCACCCACAAATCAGCTCACAACCATCTGTAATTCCAGTCCCAGGGGATATGATGCCCACTTCTGGCCTTTGTGGGCACTGCATACATGTGATGTGTAAACACACGTTCAGACAAAACACTCATACACATAAAGTAAAAATAAATAAAATCTCAAGAAAAAAGTTTAAGTGTTCAGGGTAAACCAATAATAATTTTGTTTATTATCACCAGACCTGTTGCAAACCTATCTCTGCTGGTAGAGACAGGCATTATGACCCTTGATCCCTAGTAATGAAAGAGAACAACCAGTACCTCAGAAGTCAACAGTGGCTTAGTGACTTCGCCTGGGTATAACAGACTCTTGAAGAAATTTTTCAGGAGAGCATTGACAATAAAGACAGTATGGTGGGCTTAATGTCAAACTTTGTTAGTCTGCCATGGCTAGCCTGCTGAGTTCTATGGATACTGAGAGAAGACATGCTGTGGGATGGTCCTTCTGTACACTGTGAATATGTGTTGCTCTCATTGGTTGTTAATAAAGCTGTTTGACCAATGGCTAAATGAGATAAGGTTAAGCAGTACAATCAAACAGGGAGCTGAGATGAAGAAGGACAGACGCCAGCCAGCCACCCAAAGAGCAAGATGTCAGAGAACTGGTAAGCCATGTTGTAACACAAATCTTAAAAGGTCTTATTAATAAAAAGAAACCTAGGGCCAAGTATTGGGGTGAATTCTGAAAGGTCCGAGAAGTAGAACAATTCACACCTTGCCAACTTCTCAGCCCATCCTGTTTCCTCAAACTGGAAGCCTCTGAGTCCTCACCCGAATGGATCTCAGCTGAACTGCTGCTAAAAGCCTAAAAGCTTAAAAGCCTCTAGTTCCTGGTCCTCACAAATTATATACCTTTCTGCTTCCTGCCTTCACTTCCTGGAATTAAAGGTGTGTGTCACCATGTCTGCCTGTTTCCAGTGTGGCCTTGAACTCACAGAGATACAGATGGACCTCTGCCTCTGAAATGTTAAGATTAAAGGTGTGTGTGCCACCATTTTCTGGCCTCTATGTCTATTTAGTGGCTGTTCTGTTTTCTGGCCCCAGATAAGTTTATTAGGGTGCACAATATATTGGAGGACACAAATATCACCACACCATGTAGCAATGCACAGATTAATAGAAATGGGTTAATTTAAATGTAAGAGTTAGTTAGTAGTAAGCCTGAGCCATTGGCCAAGCATTTATAATTAATATAAGCCTCTGTGTGTTTATTTGAAGGTAGCTGTGAGACAGGGGGAGACAGAGAAACTCTATTAACAAAGACATGAGATTCACAAATCACAAAGAACATGTTATTTTTCCTCACAACAGCAGTAGTTGGAATATCCATATTTGACCCAGTTTCTCTAAGACTCAAATTCTACAAGGAGATGCAGAGGGCTAGATGGTGTGCATCCAAAGGAACTGTGTTCCTGCAGAAAACCCTGAGCTTGGAGAACTAAAAATTAACTAATCACTAGAGACTGCCAGAAAAGCACAGTGTTGCTACACTGTATGGGAGGCAGGCTCTCCCTTTACTGGTTCAGAGCAACTCCCATCTCCATCTGCAAGGCATATTGCTTCTCACTGCTGCTGTAACAAAGTATACTTATCTTCCGGTTCTAAAGGCTAAACACCAGAATGTGAGCAGGGAGACCCCATTCCCTTGACTTTTCAAGGAAAAATGTATGTGTGTGTATGTGTCTGTGTGTAAACATGTGTATACATGTATTTACACACAGACAACCAGACTGAACCTAGATCAAAAGACTGCCTTAGTCTACATGGGTCAAAATGGGTAGATAATTTTATGTTTCCTCCTAAAGAGGAGCTGTACCAAATGGTTTCTGGTTTGGGGTTTGTTTTTTGTTTGGGTTTTGAGTTGGTTGGGAGGAGTGTTGTTTGGCTTTTTGAGATGGGCTCTTGCTATGTCCTAAAATACTAGTCCCCCTGCCTCAGCTTCCTTAGCAACTGGGACTACAGGTGTGCACTACGACACCCACCTTACAGTGAAACTTTATTAGCAGAGATCTCCCAATTGAATAAGGGCCCAAGTATGTGACCAGCTGCCATCTGCTTGCAGGGGTCGGGGACACTACAGGAAATAAAGCAGGCTCATGACCCAGCCAAGTTCAGACGAGGCCAACTTCAGGAAAGAGTCTTCCGGTCATTCACTAGTCTTTATTTTTTACTGTAGTATGTATGGTGTGAACAGAGACACACATGACACAGCACCCAAGTGTGGGTCAGAGTGACTTTTAGGAGTGGACTCTCTCCTCTTCACTGTGGGATCCAGGAGTTGAGCTCAGGCCTTCAGGTTTGCATAGCAAGTGTTTTTAAGTGCTGAGCTGTCCTTCTGAGCTGATTATTTCATAGCTTGAAACTCATCTATTTGGGGAAATTCTTTGTGTTTAACCTTAACACTTACTATTTGTAGCTTCAATTCACTTCTTCTCAACCTCTCCCCAGGTGTCTCCTGCATATCCCTTGTATGTTTCCAAAGGAGAAATGAGGCTGTTGTGAAACTTTCTCTAATAAATTGTTTGGAAAGGGAATTTTCTCTGTTGTTCTTACACCAAACCTATTTTTTTAAAAAAAACTATTTGGACCACGTATAGCTGTGCACACCTGCAATCCCAGCATTCAAAGGCTGGTGTAGCTAGAGTTTTCCTGCCTTGCCCACAGTCAGGACAAATCTTTGTCACCTGCCAGTCCCACAGTCACTCAGACCCAACCAAGAAAACAGAAACTTATATTGCTTACAAACTGTATGGCGGTGGCAGGCTTCTTGCTAACTGTTCTTATAGCTTAAATTAACCCATTTCTATAAATCTATACCTTGCCATGTGGCTGGTGGCTTACCGGCATCTTTACATGCTGCTGGTCATGGCTGTGGCTTGCAGTGTCTCTCTGCCTCAGCCTTCCGCTTCCCAGAATTCTCCTCTCTCCTTGTCCCACCTACTTCCTGCCTGGCCACTGGCTAATCAGTGTTTTATTTATTGACCAATCAGAGCAATTTGACATACAGACCATCCCACAGCAGGCTGGGGCAGGATGTTCATCACAAGTTCAACCTGGCTATATGTTAAGTCTGCCGACAACCCGGTCTTCTTAGTGGGCACTTGACTCCAAACACAAAACCCCAAATATGAAATAAGTATTCACAGCTATTGGCTTTCCAGGGACGATGACGTCTGCCCATGGAGCTGTTCACGTGGAAGTAAACATAAAGAAGTGTTTGTGTGTGTTGTATATTTGACTTGCAATAGGATGTTAAATAGAGGGCACAATAGAGGCAACAAGACCGAAGCCATGATAAGGTGCTGTGAGATCACAAGCAGAATTTGCAGGGGAGTCAGCCCCAAACACCTTACTGTGGCTCTTGAAATGCTTCACAGACAGCAAGGTTACAAAACACCAGATTGTGGGGAGACAGCAATTTGTGGGAAGAATCTGTTTGAAGGTAGAGGTTTTCCCCCTAAAGCCACTAATTTGACATCCTGGTGGGCCAGGCCTGTAATTCCAACTACTTGGAAGGCTGAAGCAGGAGGATTGCACATTCCAGCCCTGCTTGAGCTGCAGAGAGAGCTCAAGTCAACCCAAGCAAAATCCTGTTTCAAAATACAAGGCAGGCTTGTGACGCAGCTTGGTGCAGAGGCCTGCCTAGATTCAAGTCTCAGTACTGGAAATAAATAAAAAAAAGTCCCACAGGCCTACGAGAGGAAAGGAGTGGCAGATGTTCCCAGCAACTGAGGACTTAGTTCATTGTTAAAACATCGCATTGTGTCTTAGTTAAGGTGACTATTGCTGTGGTGAAACACCATGACCACAAGCAAGTAGGAAAGGGTTTATTCAGCTTACACATCCACAGCACTGTTCATCATCAAAGGAAGTCAGGACAGGAACTCAAACAGGACAGGAACCTGGAGGCAGAAACTGATGCAGAGGCCATGGAGGGGTGCTGCTCACTGGCTTGCTCCCCATAGCTTGCCCAGCCTGCTTTCTTATAGATAGCACTCAGGACCACCAGCCCAGAGATGGCCCCAGTCACGATGGGCTGGACCCTCACCCATCGATCACTAATTAAGAAAATGCCCTAGAGGCATGCCTACAGCCCAGTCTTATGGAGGCATTTCCTTTATTGAGGTTCACGCCTCTCATATGGCTTTAGCTTGTGTCAAGTTGACATAAAACTATGCAGCACACATTGCCTGTGTGAGGCCCTGAGTTTGGGTTCCAGCACCACAAATAATAATAGTAATAATGATGATGATATTTAAAAAATAAAATAAAAAGAAAGCACCAATGTAATGTGCAACCATAGAGCAGGTGAGATAGAAAGTCCTGGAAGAATGCTGGTTGTCAGTTTTTCTTTTATGGCTTCATAATGCCCCACCAAACAATAACTTAAATAACTTCTGCACAACCCAGAAATCTATCTCACACACAAGGAGAAATGATACTTCATCGTTATTTTAGCACCCAAACATTTTGGTGAATTTAACGTTTTCGTGGTCCCATCTTTGGTAGCATTTAGAGAGTCACAAAGTAGAAAGAGGAAACATCAAAGATGGCTGGGCCAAAGGCAGAAAGAACAGCATATGGTAAACAGGAATGAGCGCCCTAAGTGGAAACAGGCTGGAGCAGACAGAGCAATGCGCTCGTAGGGTTTCTTAAGTTTAATTGGTTCCTCACGGCGGAGTCAATGAAAGCAAGATGGCCACCAGGCGGGCTGCAGTCAAGTTCACTTGGAGTGACACATCTGTCGAGATCAGACGAGGTCAGAGATAGACTTTACAGAATTAAGTCGTGTGGCCGTGGGGCCCGGCAAGCCAGCATCAGTTCAGATAACCAGCTGGGAAGTCATTAGATTGGAGCCGCTCCGGTACTGACGTTTCCTATGCACAGCTCAGAGCGAGCACCATGTTCCAGGCCAATCAGAAACCACCAGCTAGCCTCTAAGGATTTTCCAGTGGACTGATTTCCTCGCCGTTCTTCCATGTTCGTCCCATAAAAGCTCTATCCTGGGGCTCCATCAGAGAAGCCCCAAGCCTCCTGTAAGCTAGAGGTAGTCAATTTGTTGGGGCCATACACTCAAATAAATTATAAATACCAGTGTGTCTCGGGTTAACTATCAAACCCCAACAGGCTGGTCTTGAGGAAAGAATTTGTTCAAGAAACCTCCTTCGATTTTTGTCTTGCAGTGTCCCCTGATTAGATGAGGCACCACCCACTTATTAAGGGTAGTTCTTTTACTTAAAGTTAACTAATTGTGGGTGCTGTGTGAACCACCTTTGTGGCGACACAGCAACAGTTCAGTGCGTGTTGACTCTAGTTCACACAAACGCAGCCACAGTGAATGACAGAGGTACAAAAGGGTTAAAATTTTAGGCTAAAATTCCAGGGCTAAAAAATATGATTTCCAGGGGGGAAACAATAATATCTAAAGAGGCTCTTCTAACCATTGTCTCTCCACGGACACATCAATTTGAACAGGCATTTATTTTGGGCTCCAAACTACCTTCTCAAGAGCTAAGGAAGCCAGCTGAGGAACTAGCGTGCCTGGCGCCTGAAAGATGAAAAAATTGACAAAGTTAGGCAGGAAAGCGCTGGTTGAGATGCCCCACCCACCACACCAAGCGCTCTGGTGGAAGATGCCTCCTACTGGGTGCAGGGATTGAGTTGCAAACACCATCATGGTGAGATGAGCAGAGTCCCAATGCGGAGATGTGACAACGTGTGGGAGAGGAGCCTGCGCCTCGTTGCTCCATGGTGATTAAAGCCTGGCCGAATCCCACAGTTCCTGACACACACGACTGAGGGCGAGGCAGTTGGGCCTGCCTTGCAGTTAGGGAAAGACTTATTGCTTCCCCAACTCGGGCTTAGCAACTGCAGATTTAGGACAAAGCTGTGGTTGGAGCGCCCTCTAGTGCTCAGACAGTGACAACAAACCAAGAGCGTGCGGCAAACCTGGGCTTAGGGCTTCCTAAAACGCAGGTGCGAGCACAGACGAGCTGGTGGGGTGGCTTAGCGGATAAAGGTGCTTGCTGCTAAGCCTGACAACCTGAGTTCGATGCCCAGGATCCACAGGGTGTATGGAGAAAGTTGACCTGTAAGGTGTCCTCTAACCTCCACGTATGCCAATGCACATGCATGCCCACATAGGTGCACATGTGCAAACACACACACAACAAACTAACCTTAAAATGCAATACTCATGACTACAGGCTCAGAGAAAATCACTTCTGGGAAGACAGTCATGGTATGTACTCACTCATAAGTGGATTCTAGATATAAAATAAAGAACAATCAGACCACAACCCATAGAACCATAAAGGCTATATATATATAGCATGGAGGTCCCTAGGACGACTGTGGCTTATAATAAATTTCGGTTTTACTCAATTATTGAAAAAAAATAGCCAAATGAATGGAAACACATGAACTATGAACCAAAGGCTGAGGGGCTCCCAGCTGGATCAGGCCCTCTGAACAGGTGAGACAGTTGATTGGCTTGATCAGTTTGGGAGGCAACTAGGCAGTGGGACCAAGTCCTGTGCTCATTGCATGAGTTGGCTGTTTGAAACCTGGAGCTTATGCAGGGACACTTGGCTCAGTCTGGGAGGAAGGGACTGGACCTGCCTGGACTGAGTCTACCAGGTTGATCGCAGTCCTCGGGGGAGGATTTGCCCTGGAGGAGATGGGAATGGGGGGTGGGCTGAGGGTAAGGGGAGGGGGTGGGAGGAGGGAGAATAGGGGAACCCGTGGCTGATATGTAGAACTGAATGGTATTGTAAAATAAAATAAATAAAATTTAAAAAAAAAAAGAAAGAAAGAAAAAAGAAAATCACTTCTGGGAAAGCAAAGTTAGATTATGAATCCTGAAAAAAAAAAAAACTAATCTTTCCATATGCAGGTGACGTCACATGGAGCATCAAGAACTGTCGGGGAAACAAGACTCAGCTAAAAGCAGAGCACCAGGAATGGCCTGGAGAGCAGCACTCCAGAGAAGAATTTGAAACAGCTGTTCTGAGGACACACCTTGAGTTTTCAGAGGAGGAAGGACCTGGTGTTCTAACAGAGAAGCTTGGCTGGAAGCTAGGAATGAGGTCTTCAAATCAAGCAGAAATTCCTGAGCTGAAAAACCATGAAGCAAAATTTTAGATGCAGCAAAAGGCCTTGATATCAGAAGAAACCAAACCAGGATTCCCCAAGCTCAATAAAAAGCTTTTGAACAAAAACAGGGTGTGGGGAGTGGGGAAAATAAAGAGAAACTTGCAGAAACGTCTAAAAGAACTTTGCTGTGGAGTAATCCTCTTGTACACTGCAAAGATTTGCCACTCTCATTGGCTAATAAAAACCTGACTCGGCAGGAAGTTAAGTGGGAGAGCCAAACTGAGAATGATGGGAAGGAGAAGGGCGGAGTCAGGAGTTGCCAGCCAGAGGCAGAGGGAGCAGGAGATGAACATGCCATGCTAATAAAGGTACCACCACACAGCAGAGTGTAAATAAGGAATGTGGGTTAACTTAAAATGTAAGTTAGTAATTCATACAATTCATATAAGCCTCTGTGTGTTTATTTGGGACCTGGTGGTTGGGACAGGTAACGCCCAATTACAGGAGTTATCACTGAATCCCAAGAAACTAGAAAAACGAGGTAGAGACATGGCTCAGTGGGTAGAGCACTTGCTTCACCAGCCTGAGGGCCGGAGCTGGGAACCCAGGCGTCCATGTAAACCAGGCATTGAAGTGCATGTCCAAAGCCCGGCTCTGTGGGGCCGAGAGGCAGGTCTGAGGGCTCACTGGCCAGTCTAGTCCACACAGCGTTCAGACTGTGTCTTGTCAAAATGCCATGGGGCTAGAAAGACAGGTAAGGCTAAGAGTGCTTGCTGCTCTTGCAGAGGACCCTGCACACATGAGAGCTCACGATCACCCACATGAGGGCATCTGGCATCCTCTTCTGTTCTCCACAGGCACTAGTCACACTAGAGTGCACTTACTCACACACATGAGAAATTCAAAACACTCACACAACGTAAGAAATTTTTAAATATTTTTAAAAAGGAACACATACTAAAAAATAATAGCAATAAGATGGAAAAACAGCTGGGACAGACATCTCAACATCAATCCCTGGTCTCCATATGCGCCTGCATGGGCAAACACACCCGCCTGCACACACAGATGTGCACACACACACACACACACACACACACACACACACACATACCACACACACCAAATGTGTGTGGGGTGCATTATTAAAAAAATTCAAATTAGAAGGAAAGAAATAATAAAGATCCAAGTAGAAAGAAATCTGCTAAAATGCAATCCAGCAGATTGGTAAAATGAGCAGTTGTTTGAAAAAGATAAAATTGGCAAACTCTTACCTAGGTTCCATGGGAATCAGAGACAGGGATAGGTAAAGTGGATGCAGGAAGGCCGTGACAATGGGCACAATAACAGCACAAAGGGTCACACTTCATGAAAGAGCCCTGAGTTCTCAGTGCTCAAGAGGCTGAATCAGGAGGGTAGGGAGTTTGGGGCCAGCCTGGGCTACACCACAAGATCCTGTCTCAAAATTTGAAAATCAGAATTATTTGTTTTTCAGGTCATGTGATTTGTCTAAAGGAGTAGTTTCCAATGCAGATGCCACTCTTCTCCTGTCCCTGATGGACAGCCACACTTGGGGGGCAGAGGGCAGATGGCCACACTCACATCCATCTTCCCCTTTGTCACCTCAAGGCAAACCATAGCCCCTGGGGTCCTGAGCAAACCACACACTGAGCAAACCAACTTCTATGGACAGAAATCAGAAGCTCCCAAACTCTTGGACTATTTTCTGGAATTTTTCCTATTCATCCTAGAAGACAATTCTAGTCACATTGAATCATTTCTCCAAATTTAAGCCTTGCATCAATATTTATCAAGTTGAGCCCAAGAAACAGTCCTTTCCAAAGAGGAAAAAACAAAAAACAAACAACAAAAAAAGATCCTCAAAATATTCTGTTAGCCCTTCAACATAATCTGATCAACAATCCCTTTTAATTTGATCTTCAGCAGGCATAGTTCTTCTGGAGGAACCTGACCCCTTATCTTACTTAAAATTAAATTTCTTAAATCAATTAAATAATAAGATTCTTGGAAGATACTTGAGAGAAATTGAACAAAGAGGATAAAAGTGCGTTTCATCACCTAAATACAACCATTGTTAATGTACGTTTATAATTTCTCTGAGCAGAAAAAAAGAAAAACATGCAAATCTCTTGCTTATACACACATAAGCATATACACAAATATACACATATTCACACATATACATATACATGCACACATATACGCAAAAATATGTACATACACATAAATATACACACATACACACAAATATACACTTACCTATACATACACATGCACATATATATCTTACACATTCACACAAACATACACACATATACACTTACTTACATACACATGTACATATACACACATACACTCACACACACATACACATAGTTGCACCTGCATCACTAAAAACAACAGAGAGAGAGACACAGATGAGACACGGTTTCCTGCCTCCGCCTCTTTTGCAGACTGCGCTAACCATCCGCCGTCCTGCATTTCCCGAGACCCCTAGGGAGAGCGTTCCCGAGCCCTCCGGTGCTCCCACAGCCCCTCACTTTCCAATCTCTCTGGCCTTGAGCAGAGGAGGCGGGTGTGCTACCCCTTCTGTCCTGTAGGTGGCAGCACGACCTCTAATACCGCCTTTTCCTCCAGCAGTTGGCCATTCTTGCAACGATCTCTAAGGAGTTGGAGAGATTAGGAATGGAGGAAAGTGCCATGATAAGGGAAGGCGTGGAAAATGGAGACACCGGAGCCTGTGGGGTCTACACACTCCCAGTGTCTATGTCAAAGATTCCACACACCCGGACTACTAGCGCCATCAATTCACTGCTAAGCTGCAAGATTCTGAATAACAGCACTTGTTGATTAGTTCACTTAATGCAGGCAAACAGACTCCCCGCTGTGTATAAAAGCAGCATCACGCACCTCCAGCAGAGCCATAAGCAGGTCACTCATCCTGCCCTCCTGGATCTTGTGTTCTCCTGCAAGAGCTACATGGTTAAAAAGGAAACCAATTAGTGGCTGATGGGAACTGAGCCGCTGATGGGAGTGACTGATTCAGACAGGCTTGTCAAGGAAGGACTCCGGAACTGTTTGTTTTCTTATCAATTAAAATTTAATACATTGTTACTGCCTCTCTGTGAGTGAGAGGGGGAGGGGCACGTGCGCCAAGGGGGGTCAGAGGACAACTTTGTGCAGTTGGTTCTGTCTTTCCGCCATTGTGAGTGTTCTGGGCATCGAACTCAGGTCAGGCAGCAAGCACCTTTACCCACAGAGCCTTTGCACGGCCTTTCTTTTTCTTTTTCTTTTTCTTTTCTTTTTTCTTTTTTAGACAAGGTCTCATGTGCCCAGGCTGGCCTCAAACTTGTTATGTAGCTGAAGATGGCCTTGAACTTCTAATGTTCGTGCCTCCACCCCTGCAGTACTGGGATCACAGACATGGTCCATGCATTTCATCCATATTTCCTCTTCTCCTCCCAAGTACAAACCTGTCTGGTAGGTGAGCATCCTCTATGGTGTCAGGACAACCATGAGACCTGCCTGTGTTAGTGAGCATCCTGTCACCCCCGCAAACACTGAGAAATAGCTTCTAGAGAGAAAAGCTTTATCAAGGTTCATTCCTTCAGAAGGTCTGGCCCATGGCTGGTTAGCCCTATCTATCCCTTTGCCAAAGGCAATACACCACAGCAGGATTGTATGGCAAAGCAAAACCACTCACCATGTGGCAGGGTAAAGAAAGGGGGGGGAGACTAAGGCTCCCTTATCTCCCTCAAAACCACATTCCCAAAGACCTAGAGGCCTCCGTCAGGTCTCACTTCTGAAGGTGTGCCACACTATGCAACAAGCCTTTACCACACGGATCTCTGAGGGACACTGGAAATCCAAACCACAGCAATGTCCACGGTCACAGAAATAAGGTATCTCTTCAGAGTTGAAATCTCCGTAGGCATGTTCAGGACTGATGAACTGCAGGTAAAATGGGTTATATGACGTTCTTATTTTGTGTGTGTGTTCATGTGTGTGAGCACAGGTATTCCTGTGCTACTGTATGTACACAGTGGTCAGAGGGCAACCTCAATATCAGTCCCTCACCTTTCACCTCATTTAAGACAGGGTCTCCCACTGGGTGCTCCAAGCTAACTGGTCCCAAGTCCCTCCAGGATTCTCCGTCTCTGACTCCATTCCACTGTCGGAGCACTGGGATGGGCGTGCATGTCACCACGCCCCACCTTCTGTGGGTTCTGAGGATATGAACTCAAGTCCTCCCATGTACACAGCAGATACTTCATTTGTTCATCCACCCCCTGCCCCAGGTCACATGAATTTTAAAGGCACAGATCGGGTCTCCTGATTTCTGCCAGTATTCTAGTCAGCCCTGGTTGTGAAATCACTTTTTCTTAAACCTATTTTTTCTAATTATTTATAATTACAAGTGAGTTTATCAGAGCATTCAGTCCCCTCCATAACATCCAATCAATATCTCAATACAGTTATTTCAGATTTCTCACTCTGCCTTCGAATTGCCTGCATCTGTTTAGCTTGAAGTTCTTCTTATTTTGGTGGGAAATTTCTTTCCTGTTTATCTCCCAGAAAGCAAATCAATTAAATTAAGTCATCGAACATTCCTCCGGTGGCTGTGACAGGAACTCGGTAAGGTGGGAAATAGCCAGTAACATCGGGCTTCTCCTCATTACAGTTTTCAATACCTGGCTGGTCAGAGTCTGAATGCCGAGCATGACCACGAGTTGCATCCTTGGGGTGCCAAGGTGTGTCACTCACACTTTAAAAGTCTGAAGAAAACCATGAGCTTTAAACAGCAGGAAAATGTCAGTGCTCCCAGAATGCTCCAATCTCTGTGGTCCTCCATGACGGAGCCCTAGGGATTGCAAGGTGATTTCAGGACTTCATCTGCTTTAAGGGAGCTCCTAAAAGTCATATGTCAAGCTTACTATTGGACAGTCATAACAGTATGGTAGCATTTCCCTCTATTTGCATCACAGTGGACATTATATGTCAAAAAAGCATTTCATTAAAAGAGAAAACCAAACAACTATTGATAGTAGGCCAAAAGTTACCCAAACTTACACATTGTCTCCCTTTTTAAAAGATATATTTTCTTTTTAATTATATATGGTGAGGGACAGGGTAAGTACTAGCAGGGTCCAGAAGAGGGCAGTGGACCCCCTAGAGCTGGAATTGCAGGTGGCTGTGAGCTGGACAGTTTGGGTTCTGGAAACCAAACTTGGCTCCTCTGCAAGAGCAATAGGTGTCCTTAACTACCGAGCCATTTCTCCAGACCTTAACCTATAACCTTCTCAATGTCAGCACAGTAAATATCCTAATGCCCATGTGATGACGAGGGTCCAAAGGTGAGGATTCCTTCACTGCAGAGAGAACACCTGTCCCCCAGCAGTCTCACGTGCCTTGGTCCACAGAGCCCCCTCTTGGGAGTCCTTTTAGGACTCCACTCTGTGGCATAAGTGATTGGCCAGGGCAGGAGGTGCCTGGGAACTCCCCTTTCTCTGTACAGAGCCCTGACAGCTGAGCTCCTAACATAATAAGCCTCAGTTCTTGAGACCACTTAGTCCTGTCCAGGTACCAAGGGGCCCTTGATCAACAGAAACACCCACAGCTCTTCCCTAGAAAGATCCCCTCCCGTGGTTACAGTAGACCCCTCCATGCCCTGCAAGTATTCAAAAGTACTCCTGATGAGCTGGAGTAATCACATGCCAAAGGGAGCCTTCCTGCCTCTCATTAAGATGGTTTAATACCCTTTCTCAGAAAGTGTACTTTTCTACTGACCAAGGAATCTGAGTGGGGTATCTATACTACACAACCCTGCAGGGAGGAAAATACACTGTCATCGCATGTGATGCTACCAACATGCATTTGGGGCGTTTTCATGCTTCGGGTTTGCCTTTGTTCCTTTTTGGTTTTTGTTTTGAGACAGAGTCTCACTCTGTAGCTCAGGCTGTCCTATAACTTTTTATGTAGTCCAAACTCTCATGATCTCCCAGCCTCCACCTCCCCAATATTAGGACTATAGCCATGTGTCACCATGCCTAGCTTAGATTGTTATTTTTAAGAAGTTTATGTTGTGGTTGAATTAAAGAAGCGATTTAAGCCAAGTCAGTGGCTTACCTGGCACAGATATGCACCTGTAGTCACCACTGCTCCAGAGCCTACAGCAGGAGGATTGCTTGAGCCCCAAAATTTGAGACCAGCCTGGGTGAGAGAGCATGGCCTCTGTCAAAGAGAAGAGGAGAAGGGAAGAGGATGATTAAGAGGAGGAGAAAGGGGAGGGAGGGAAGGGGGGAGGGAGGGAGGTGGAAAGGAAGGGAGAGAGGAAGGGGGTAGGGGAGAAGGGAGGGAGGGAGGAAGGAAGAAAAGGAAAGGGGATGATGAAGAAGAGGAGGAGGGAGGGAGAAGAGGGAGAGGAGGCGATAACTTAAACTAGACTAACTGAAAACCTGGGTGGAACTATGGAACTGCAGATACAGCTTTCCCCAGAATTACATTTACTAAAACTGGGTAATATATGCCGTTTTTCAAGTCATCCTGTAAACTTCAACTATATAAAGTGAAAGAAAAAAACTTCTCATTAACCACAAAATTCAAAATAATCTAGGTCAGAGCTGTTGACCATAATAAGGTAACAAAAGAAATTAATCATTGTGTTACAAAGAAAGCTTGCAAAGTTAAAAGCAGCCACCCCAAATGGCATTTACATGGTAATTATGTTTCAAGTTGCAACTTCAGAGAAGTTTCCTGTGCATGTTTTTGAGGTTACTGTCTGTGTTTCTGAAGGGCACTTTTCAACGACAAAATCATGTGCATTTCAAAGAAATACTATCATAGGAAGAAAACAAAATTCCTTTTCTTTCTACCTGATGTGGTATATGAAAGACTAACCGCAAAGTATGATACCCTGGCACACTTGAGCAAAGCACGTTTCTTCTCCCACCGCCCTCATTTTGAGGCCAACCCACCCCCCCCACACACACACCTCTAGTGGAAAGGCTTTTTAAATTGAAATGAAGAGGAATCTCAGCAAACAAGCTTGCCAACTGTTTACCCTGAGGTCATCACCCTGATCCAGTGATATTTCCAAACAATTGTCCATACCTCCTCAAAGCTAAGCACAAAAACGTGCACTTTTCCCTGGATCTGGGGATCTGAAGTCTCCTACATCACAAAAACAATCAGTAGATACATTATCTATCCTTGGTCTTTTATCTTGCTAATCTCTCTTTCCTCGTAGGGGGTATGATGGTTTTTCTTGACAGCTTGACTGCATTTGAAATCTCCTAGGACACATGCCTCTGGTGTGCTCAGGAGGGTTTCCAGGGAGATTTAACAGAGGAGCTAGTGAACACCCACCCTGCATGTGAGCTGCACCCTCCATAGACTGGCGTCGTGGGTGAACAAAAAGTTAAAAGGAAGGGAGGCCAGCATTCATCTCCATTTTCTGACTGTTGGTGCAATGTGACCAACTGCCTCCCTCTCCTGTGGCCCCGCCCCGGCCCCGGCCCCGCCCCGCCCCCGGCCCCGCCCCCAGGATCGACAGAACCCTCAAACAGTGAGACAGAATAAGTCCAACCCTCCTTAAACTGCTTTGTCAGATGTCTGATCTAGGCAGCAAGCTGCAAGGAGTGTCCGCCACAAATCCTGCAGGGACGAGGAAGACAGTGCCTGCCTGTCCTCTGCATACCCGCAATCCTGCATCAAAAGACATAGTAACAAGAATACCACATGTGCCAGGGGTCATAGCTTTAATTCCAGAGGCAGAGGCAGGCGCATTTCTGAGTGCGAGGCTAGCCTGGTCTACAGAGTTAGGACAGCCAGGGCGGTTACACAGAGAAACCCTGCCTTGAAAAAACACAAAGAATAACTGCATGCAGGAGGGCTTGGTAAAACTTTGACAAGTTGTTAGAAACTAAAGGCCCAAAGAGTCAGTGAAATCTGAGCATTTTCACATAAGCTTTGGAGAAGAATGGAGACCCATGAAAAGGAAAGGGGAAGGGGAACGGAACGTCTCAAGTCCAGGCAGCACAGACAGGGCTGTGTGTCCCAGTGGACAGCAACAAGGATACACCCCATCAGCCACAAGAAAGCCTCTCCCGGGAGAATAGGGGAACCCGTGGCTGATATGTAGAACTGAATGGTGTTGTAAAATAAAATAAAATAAAATAAAATAAAATAAAATAAAATAAAATAAAATAAAATAAAATAAAATAAAATAAAATAAAATAAAATAAAGAAAGCCTCTCCCATGGAGGTCATACCACCTGCTTCTGGAGCAGGACGCAAATGCCTTCCTATGTTTTATCCTGATGGAGAGATAGTTCAGTCAGGAAAGTGCTCACCACACAGACATGAGGTCCTGAGTTTGGTCCCCAGAACCTACATAAAAAATGGAAGGCCCTGGGAAAGGCAGAGATGGGGTCGTGCCTGGGGCTCAGTGGCCAGCCAGACTAGGTGACATGGTGAGCTTCAGGCCAATGTCACACAACAAGATAAATATCAAATAAAGACCAACAGCTGAAGTTGGCTCTGACTTACACATGCACAAATGTGTGCCTGCGTGCACATACACCACACACACACACACACAAACACACACACACACACACACACACACACACACACACACACACACACACACACCAAGATGGAGACAGATTCCTTCCTAGGTTTTATGACTCGCTAATGGGAAAGGGTGACCTTCCTAGCTTTGCGTTTTCTCCAGTTCTTTTAGCTTAAAATATTGGCTCTGCCAGGGTGACATATTTCAGCATAAGATGCTGTGGCGATTAATCTTGTCAATTCTATGCAGTCTGGAAACACCTCAGAGGCAAACCACTGCCATGAACAGATTCCCAGACTGAAAGAGAAAGAAAGAGACCTGAGCTCCAGCGCACCTCTCTACTCCTGGCTGCCTGCGGCTACAATGTGACCAGCTGCCTCCCTGCTGCTGCCACAGTGAGCCACACGCCACTGTGATGGACTTCATCCCTGCTGAGAGCCACAAAGGACCCTTCTTTCCCTAAGCTGTTTTGATGGGTATTTTTATCACGGTAACAAGAAAAGTAACCAACAACAGGCAACCTGACCCCCACCATCACCTCAGCTGGCCACCAACCTCTCTAGGGGTAGTTTTTTTTTCTGCTAAGATTAGTTTGATGTCTATTTAAAAAAAAAAAAAAAATCTCAAGCAACTGACCCTTTGAAAAGCCAGCAGAGGTTTGGCCACATTTGAGATAAAAATATAAAGTCAGACCCTGTAATATGTCATATTATAAATATATGTAAGTATATGGAGGGTTTATTTATATTCATTTCATGAGTATGAGTGTTTTGCCTGCATGTATATCTATACACTGCATGCATACAGTACTTGTGGAGGCCAGAAGAAGGCGCTGGATTCCCCTAAAACTGGAGTTATACACGGTTCTGAGTCACCATGTGGGTGCTGGGAATCAAATCTAGGTCCTCTGGAAGAGCCATCAACCCCAAGTTTATATTTAAAATGTATACTTGTGGGCTGGAGAGATGGCTCAGCAGTTAAGAGCACATGCTGCTCTTGCAGAGGACCTGGGTTCAGTTCCCAGTACCCAATGGCAGCCAATAACCCTCTGTAACTCCAGTTCTAAGGGATCTAACTCCCTCTTCTGGCCTCCATGGGCACTGCATGTACCTGGTACAGACATACATGCAAGCCAAACACCCATACTCATAAAATAAAAATAAATAAATCTTAAAAAATAAAATGTGTGCTTAAAAGACAGTGAATCCCCAAATCAAGTGACTTTATATTAACTCACTTTTCCCAAATGACATTTGAAATAAAGAAAATTACAGATTTGCCAATAACTTATTCCAAGATAATTTCCCTGAAGCACACATTTGAAAGTGCAAAGAATCTCATTAAGCTGTTAATTAAATGTGCCCCCCCCCAAAGATGGAGCAAGGGACATGAAGTTATCCTTCTAAATATACCTCTCGTGTACCTAACAACACCCTGGACTATTTTAGGATTGGTAAAAGAAAACCAACTAAAAATGCAGAGGCTCCCCTCCTCCTCATTCTGGACAGGCCTCTGGAATCAAAAAATTAGCCCCTCAAATAACCATGACACATCATAAAAGAAGACAAGAAAACTATATGATTTAAGGGTCAAATAAAATTATTCCACAGTCATGTTAAAATCTGTGCGTTTTCACCAGGCTGAGAAATTGATTTTCTGTGAAGAGAAACACATGCCATCCGTATAAGTCCTTTCATTAAACCCCAAAGTCCTGTCTACTTGCTGGTTATAAAAAAAAAATGCTACATATGGAAAGAATGTTTAAAACCACTGTACGTGAAATTTGATGCATACACGCACAACCTTGCACACATAATTACCTGCATGTAAAACTCTTCATGGGTCTTGTTGCATTTTCCTTTTCCAGTGTTAAGTGATACTGAGTTACACAGTAGTCTCCTGCCTGGGTTTATGGTTTAATAGAACCTCTTTTTCTCTGGCCACACACAGAAAGAAGAGATTCAATTCAGCCACAAAAGTGCATGAGGTGCTAGTAATTTTGTTTACCTCTCAGATAAACTGCAACTCCGAAAAATGTAATTATGTGCTGATGATTCTATGGGAAGGCATTGTGCCTCCTCGTACATGATGTGGAGGCAGGGAAATACCTACAGTAGGTGAGATACAGCCTCACCACACAACAAGGCATTCTGTGATTCTGCTGTGGGGTCTGGCCATAGACCTGAAGCTCATCCATGCTAAGGGAACAAAGCTTCCTTCCCTGTCGCCCGCAGGAGAAGAAATGAGAAAAAAGAGTACTCCACATTCAGCAAGCCTTGTCTCTCTGTCTGGTGCTGAGAAAGTGATAATGAATGGCAGGAGCCCTGTCTGTGAACAGCTTCCCAGATTGCATGACAGAGAAATGAGTGGGATCATAATCCACCCTTTGCCCCTGTATAGCCATATAAATGTATGATCTTATTTTTAATTATATGTATGTGTGAACATCTGTGTGGTGTGTAAGTGTGTACATGTGAATAGTGCCCACAGAGGCCAGAAGAGTTTATTGGATCCCATAGAGCTGGAGTTACAATCAATTGTGAGTCACCTGACTTGGGTGCTAGGAACCAATCTTGAATCCTCTGCAAGAGCAGTTTGTACTGTTAGCCACTGAGCCATCTCTCCAGCTCCAGCTACCTGGATTTGATCTGCAATTTATGTCATGCCCCATCCCCAACTTCCTACCCTTACCTGCCAGTTCTCTGCTGAGACAGTCCGTTAGTAGGAAAGGCTTCCTGAACCTCAGTGGATTGATTCACTTAAGACTGGAGGATTTATTTTTGTCATCCATCTATATTGCAATGGAACTCATATTGTTTATGTTTATGAAAGCGGTTAGATTTTTTAACTTTTTAATTATAGAGGTTCCCAGCCTATGCAAAAAAAAAAAAAAAAAAAAAAAAAAATGGAGGAAACAGATTCATGACTCCTCTTACAAGCCTGGCGCTTCCCCTCGACACAACACTGCTCTGTCTCAGCCACAATCCCTATCTCTCATGCTCCGCCTTAATTCTGCTTCCTTGTAAAGCAAATCTCATCTCTCATCACAATACCACCTCAGGAAAATTCTTTATAGCACATCTGTAAATCTTTCTAAGTGGCAGAGGCTTCCCAAAAGAAAAACAAAATCACCACATTTCTATCAGTACACTCGATCTCTTCAAAATTATAGCACCCACACAAACAAAACCCTTTCTTTACCCCATTTGATGGACTGTTTGACTGACTGACACCCAAGTGCTGTCCAGGCTGGTTTGGACTCCTGCCTCAGCCTCCCAAGGATCTAGTATCCCGGTGTGCAACAGCTGCAGTTCTTCGCAACCCCTGGGAACTGACCCCCACCTCCATTGGAACCCCAGCTGTCTTGGCTTAAGCACTTCCATGATTCAGTTTCTCCACTGCTAAAAACAAATTGCAGCAACACGTGCCTCAGAGAGATACCAAAAAGGGTCAACAGAGAGAGTCCACGGCAAGTATTTACCACAATACCCGGCTCTTAGCAGCAATCAATACAGCAAGCAGGGAAAGGATTGGGGGAGAAACACAAAGCTTCTGAGGCTATGTATGTACAACCACGTCACTACTTCTGTCTCAAGCCCTGCAGTTAGGGAGTGGGTAGCAGGGGGCTTCTAACGCATCACGTGGATGGAGGAGATGTCTGCTATTCATGTCTGGACCATCCAGCAGACTGTGGCAAGAAGACAGAAGCAGCTGTGGTGGTCCAGAAGAAGTGGGCACAGGACACATTAGAGGGAAGCTGTGTGAGTATCTCCCACAGACCAGTGAAGACCAAGGGCCAGAGATGGTACATGGGAAGCTACTTGTTTACTAGCCAAGAAAGCCATGTGGGAGGGCAGGGCTTCCCAGGGGGTGTCTCTGAGGAATGGGGCAAGGCCAGGCTTTGTGCAAAAGGATGTGCAACATCCAGAGCCACGGGAGGCTTCATCCTCCTCAGCTGAATTGTTACATGATAAAGAACCTTGGCTTTCACAAAGTTCCCAAAGAAGAGAGGCAGCTTCATCCTTATTCCTTTCTCTTTTTTTTTTTCTTTTTTCTCTTTTTTCTTTATAGTGTCTCATGTTACTCCGGCTGGCCTCAAACTCACTTATGTAGCTGAAGACGACTTTGAAATTCTGGTGCTCTTACCTTCATCTCCTGACTGCTAGGATTACAGGCGCCCTCCACCACACCTCATCAATGAAGGGCTGAGGATCAAATCAGGTCTTTGTGCATGATAAACCAGCACTCTACCAACTGAGCCACATCTTCAGCCCCATTTCCATTATCTTTCAAGCCAATTTTCCATATTTAAAGCTTTACCTTTGATACATGCCAACTATTTCCAAGCATAGCCCCTGGACAGTTGATTGATGGCTGGAATACAATGTCTACCATAATAAAGGTGTTGTAGGAGACAGGTAGCAAGCAGTGAACAGCATCAGACCAAAATGCTACACATTTCCCACCATTCAGGAGATTGAGGCAGGAGGTTTGCCCTGAACTCAAGAACAGCCAAGGTTACATAGTGAGTTCCAAGTCAGCCTGGACTACAGAGTAAAACCATCTCCAAAATAAGGAGAGACTGTGTTGCCTGTTTCTTAACTCACGACTGTGAGGGACAGAGGTGATTACTAGAAGGGACAAGCTGAGATTGCTCCTGTAGGAGCAGCACATTCCCACCCAGGGCCTGCCGGGGAAGGTTGCTTTTAAATACAGATGTTTCTCTCTGCTGAGGCAGGTCCCCGCACACTTCCTTTTCATCTGTCTTCAGAGCATTCTCATGTTTGGCCTTAAAACCTCCATGAGGAAACTTCACAAGGCTTAACCCACAAAGGCAGGCCCAGAGCATTCCAAACCGACTGAGGGGAGGAAACAGGTGGTGTGCACATTATTTTTAAGGCTGCATATGCCAGATTACTAACTAGAGAGGGTTAAATATAAAAAGTTCACTCACAAAGTGCTAAGTCCTACATGACGAACCTGACACTGCTGCTCACATGATATTTATACTCTTTTTGTTGTTAAGAGAAAAAGTAATAAGCACTAACACAATTGTGCTGTGGGAAGAAATCATTTATGCAGTAGGCATAAGAAGAACACTACTTTTTATCTCCTGGACATGACACAACATTTCATGTTTCTATCTAGTTCTGTCCATCCCATGTGAGGCAAGTCTATCTGTTGTTCTTAGTGAAGGGACAACTCATTTCCAGTCCCTACAGCAGCCTGGACAGGTGGCACCATGGACAGAGATTTGGTGCTGGTGGGGATACTGAGGTCAGAAGTCAGAGGAAGGGGATTAGTCAGTGAGAGGAATGTGTCCACTGTGTGTCATTGTCCTTGTTACATTTCTGTTGCTGTGATAAAAATACCCTGACCAAAAGCAACATAGGACAGGAAAGAGTTTGTTTGGCTCTGAATCCCAAGTTTCAGTCAATATAAGAGTCAAGATAGGAACTCAAGCAGCCAATCACATCACTTCCACAGTCAAGAGCAAAGGCAGAATAAAAACATCCGGTTTGCTTGCTCTCTGCTAGCCCTCTCCTAGCTTGTACTGTTGGGTCTTTCTACAAAACAATCCTCCACAGACATGCCCATCAGCCAAGCAGATGTAGAAAAGCCCTCACTTGAGGCTGTCTTCCCGGTGAATCTAGGTTATGGAAGTTGGTAAAGGTAAAGCAACCATCGCAGCCACACAGTGAACACTTCAAAATTATTTCCTGAATCAATATTCTACCTACAAATTTGGTGATATGACAGTGAATGATGCTCATTTCTCTATGACACCAAAGCCTGGAAGTCCACTCCCCAAATACCGCATCAGTGACGAGAACAAAATGGAATAACCACAAAAATACGCTGGCCCTCCTCAGAGTATCGTCCCTGAGGGACAAGATAAAATTCACCCCATACTGATGAAGCTGGTTGACTGACATGATGTTTCCCAGACCTTCCCACCTTAAGAACACTACTTTGCCCTTTGTACTTAGTAACATTGTTTAGCATGTGTATGTGTGTTCACATGTGTGGGGGTGCGTGTGTGTGCAATGAGTGTGTGTCTGTGCAGAGGCCCAGAACTCACTGCTTTTGCTAGTCTCAAAATCTCTGGTCTCATCATCTCTACCTCTGGAATGCTGGGATCACAAGCAGCTGCACACCTGCCTGGCTTTTCACGTGGGTTCTGGGATTCAGACTGCTGTCCCCATTCCCGGACCACATGAGCTGAGCCACCTCCTCAGCCCCGAGTGAACAGCTTTTAAGAATATGCTTTAGTCAGACATGATGGTGCACACCTTTAATCCCAGCACTCAGGAGGCAGAGGCAGGCCAATCTCTGAGGCCAGCCTGATCTACAGAACAAGCACTAAGAAAGCCAGGGCTACACAGAGAACCCCTGTTTTGAAAAACCAACCCACCACCACCACCCAAAAAAAGAAAGGAAGGAAGAAGAAAAGAAAAGAAAATATGCTATAATGGGGCTGGAGAAATGGTTTGGTGGTTAAGAATGCTTACTGCTCCTCCATAGGACCTGAGGTCAGTTCCCAGCAACCATGTCGGTGGGCCACAACCACCTGTAACTCTAGTTCCAGGACCATCATCCTCTTCTGGCCTTTGTGAGCCCACACACATGTGGCACACACAGAAATATACATACACATAAATAAAATTTTTAAAAGAATACACTGAGATTCTGTAAGGAGATAGCCATAATCACCTAGAGTGTGCACAGACGATTCTTGCTGGACCAGTTCCTGCCACGATAACTGCCATCCATCTTCATCCATCACTTGGCAACGTGCCATAGGAAAAGCCTGTCCCTTCTTCCCCACTCTACTATTTACATTGGCACACCTCCGCCTTACTGTATTGAATGAGGAGCTTCTGAAATTAACAATCATTAACACTTGTTTTGAGTTGCCCGATGTGGATCCTATAATTCATTTTCCCCCTTTTTTCTTACTTTCTGGCTCAGGAAGGTATTCTCAGCTCATCTTGCCCTTTCCTGCTCTAACCTTTTCCCAGGGTCCTGAATTCTATTTAGTGGAAACTCTAGTATTCAGTACCCAGAATCTGGACAAGCATGTTCCAGACATCAGTGCACTGAGTTAAGGAATATGTATGTGCAAACACAGGGGAACATCAATATGCACATAGGCTTCTGTGAATATTTTTAAAATGACTTAAGCCGGGCAGTGGCGGCACACACCTTTAATCCCAGCACTCGGGAGGCAGAGCCAGGAGGATCTCTGTGAGTTCGAGGCCAGCCTGGTCTACAGAGTGAGATCCAGGATAGACACCAAAACTACACAGAGAAACTCAGTCTTGCAAAACCAAAAATAAATAAAAATAAAAAAATAAAAATGACTTAAAGCTGATCTCCAATTCCAACCCAACACTGTGGAACCCCAGTCTTATTCTGCTCTGAGTTCCTTTGTGTCCGTGTTCACGTTGGTGCAGGTTCACATGCCAGAGGTTAGCCTCGGGCATCCTTCCTGTCTGTGCAGGGTCATATGTCAGAGGTTAGCCTCAGGCATCCTTCCTGTCTGCGGATGTGTATGCCAGAGGGTAGCCTCAGACGTCATTCCTGAGTATGCAGGTGTATGTGCCAGAGGTTAACCTCCACATTATTCCTTAGCAGCTGCGCCCTTGTTTTTTGAGACCGAGCATCTCACTAGGACCTGGACTGGGTCACCACTGAGGCTAGCCCAGCTCCTGCTGCCCACAAGCTGGGATTAAAAGCATGTGTCACCACACTCAGATCCTTGACATAAGTGCTAGTGATCAACTCAGGTCCTAACACTTGTTTACTGACAGCTACCTCCCCAGCCCTGCAGTCTAGAGCTTTTAAGATTTATTTGTGTGTGTGTGTGTGTGTGTGTGTGTGTGTGTGTGTGTGTGTGTGTGTGTATCACAGCATACGTGTGGAGGTCAGAGGAAAAATTTGCAGGACTCAGTTTATCCATCTATTTTTTTTAAGGCCAGGTCTCTCTTGTTTCTACCACAGCACTAGCTGATTCTCCTGACTCTCCCTCGCTCCTCACCACACAGAGCTGGGTCACAGATGTCACCACCATATCCAGCTTCTTACAGGGTTCCCGGAATGGAGGTCAGCTCACCGGTCCTGGGCAGCAAGCACTTTATCCACCCAGCCATCTCCCCAGCCCACTTTCTGTACCTCGTAATCCTTTTCTGCAGTGGTAGAAAATTAGTCCCTGTATTTCACTCTTTTTAAGATTTTATTTTTAGTTATGTGTCTGTGAGTACAGACACCATAAAATCCCTAAGAGGGCATTGGGTTCCTGGAGTTACAGGCAATTGTGAAGCACCTGATGTGGGCACTGGGAACCAAACTCAAGTTCTCTGCAAGAAGAGTACTCACTCGACTGCTGAGCATCTGGCCAAGCTCTCAAGATGCTGGTTAACAGCCTGAAATGCACGTCCAGGAGACGGCGACTTCCATTTTTGCTTCCACCATTGCTGGTTTTCATGTTTCTTCCAAGCTTTTCATTTTGTTTTGTTTTGTTTTGTTTCACTTAGGTGGAGTTTCTGTTTCAATTAAGATTTAAGAAAAACAAAACACAAAAACAAAACAAAACAAAAAACAACTTTAGCCAGGCGGTAGTGGTACCCACCTTTAATCCTAGCACTTGGAGGCAGAGGCAGACAGATCTCTATGAGTTTGAGGCCAGTCTAGTCTACAGAGTGAGTTCCAAGACAGCCAGGGCTACATACAGAGAAACCCTGTCTTGAAAAACAAAACAAGCCGGGCGGTGGTAGCGCACGCCTTTAATCCCAGCACTCAGGAGGCAGAGGCAGGCAGATCTCTGTGAGTTCGAGGCCAGCCTGGTCTCCAAAGCAAGTTCCAGGAAAGGCGCAAAGCTACACAGAGAAACCCTGTCTCAAAAAACAAGAAAAAAGAAAAAGAAAAAGAAAAACAAAACTTTAGTGCGCGTGTGTGTATGTGTGTGTGTGTGTGTGTGTGTGTGTGTGAGAGAGAGAGAGAGAGAGAGAGAGAGAGAGAGAGAGAGAGAGAGAGAGAGAGATAGACAGACAGAGACAGAGAGAGAAGAGAGGTGGGGGAGAGGTGAGGGGGATGGACACGTACTTGCCCCAGCAAGTGTGTGGCCAAAGGACAGCAGTGAGGAGTCAGATTTCCCCACCAAACTCAGGTCTGCAGCTCGCCCAGCAAGCACCTTCATCTGCTGGGCCTTCTCCTCCGGGGTGATTTTCTCTCTGGTCCAACACCCCCTGTGAAGTGTTCGTAGGCTCTTCCTGGTGTTCAGCTCTACACCAGGCCTTAAAGGATCTTCAGAGAAAGTTCTGTCCAAGCTGTGCATTCATTTTCAGCTACTTCTTTATCTGAAACAGGAAGCTCCTTCTCAGTAAATGATGTGCACATGACATTTGTATGGATCTGGCTTGTTTTGTTTTGTTTCTTTCCTTGCTAGTCTTTATTGGTTTTGGAGATTGTGGAGGAATTTCTATTTGGATGCACAGCATTATGTCAGCTACCTAGAGATCCCCTCCACGTATGATATTTTTTTAATGACTCAACACATTCAATGACATCATGGCTTTTATCTGGATATGGAAAGTAAATTCCTATGACATGTGACATATATAAGGTTTTACAAGATCTGACACAGAATTATAGGAATTGCTACAAACTATAAATCTCAAAAATCTGGATTGTTTTATTTAAAAATGATAATTTTCTCAACCATGGGATGCTAGGGTTAAAATGTTAGGCCTTCTTTACTGGGCCAGTTTCAATTCAAACACTATTATTTTTCTTTCCAATGTCATCCTAAACTTGAACCAGTCCTCGGGTTTTTTCTATTGTTGCCAGATTCATGAGGTTTCTAAACAACAACAAAAAATTATCTTCAGAAATTAAGTGGAGAAAAGTTTCAATAAGAATGGTATTGCTTCTCTCTGTTGTGTATGAGCTTAATTCCCTGGTGTGTAGGGCAGCAGTTTGTGTTTTAGGACTAAAAAGACAGTCGTATTTGAAAACTTACAGGAGTTTGGCATCCAATCCAGATCTGCAGCAACCCGCAGCCATACTGCAAGCCAGATGGAGGAGCCATCTCTTTTACAGCATTGAGCAGCTGTCTCCTCTCGGTGCTCACATGCCTGGAGTGGAAGCCCGCAGCCTGCATGTGCCCTAGTGAGTAAGAGACATAGAAATCAGATTCTTCCCAGCTTCCTCTTTGACTTACAAAATAGTCCTAAGGGCCAGAGAGATGGCTCAGCAGGTAAGGATGCTTGGGATCCACATGAGTGGAAGGGGAGAATTAAGTCTTGTAAGCTGTCCACTGACCTCCACACAGACACCACAGTATGTGTGCATGATAAATAAAGTTTATAAGTAAAATGTAATTTTTTAATTTTGTGAATATTTTTGTTGTTGTTGTTGTTTTGAGATAGGACCTCTCTATGTAGCCCTGGTTATCCTGGAACTCTTGATGTAGATCAGGCTGGCCTCAAGCTCACAGAGATCCACCTGCCTCTGACTCTGGAGTGCTGGGATTAAAGGTGTGCGCCACCATGCCCAGATTTAAATGTATTCTAAAGACATGAACTAAGTGGAAGGAGTCCCGGCTAGTTGTGGTCTTGTGTCTGTGGAACAGGGAACTTCATTTCACCTTTCCCCCTACTCACAAACACTTTACCACGTGGTTTGCACACAGGACGCAAATAGTTTTAGATCATTTGATCTAAAACTCAGTAGAAAGGTATCATTTCAAAAACAGCACTGAGAGCTGAGGACATGCCCAGTGAAGAAGAGCACTTCCTGTGCAAGCACAGGACTTGCGTCTGAATCCCCAGCACCCATGGAAGAAGCCAGGATTGGCTACACATGCTTGTAATCCCAGCACTGGGGGACAAAGACAGGCAGATCGAGAGCTTGCTGTCCAGGCAACCTAGCCAAATAGTGAGCTCATGGCTTTGTGAGAGACCATGTTTCAAGGCAATAAAGCAAAGAGTAATAGAGAAAAAGACACCCAACTTCCTGCTCTAGTCTCTGCAGGTGCGCGCGCGCGCACACACACACACAAATTAAATTAGTTCTACGGGTCCAGAGAGATGGCTCCATGGTTAAGAGTGCCTGATGCTCTTACAGAGGACCTGAGTTCAGTTCCCAGCATCCACAGTGGGTGGTTCACAGCCTCCTGTGAACTCCAGCCCCAGGGGATCAGATGCCTTTGGCCTGCACAGGCGCCTGCACTTGCAAGCACATACTTCCACAGAGACACATAATTAAATATAATAAAAATAAATCTAAAGCTTAATTTATAGATTAAATAAATAGAATAGCAAGTGAGCCTCCCTGGGTTAACCATACACACACACACACACACACACACACACACACACACCACATGTGGTCCACCTCTTTCTGCTGTGCACTAAATCAGAGGCTAAAGAGGGCAGGTAGGAAGTTTGGACTCAGGGGCTCATCCCAGAAGACAAACAGGAGAACAGATGGCCAGTCGTAAGGCAACCCCAGCTCTCCATCACTCTGGTTCTCCCAGAATTAAACATTTAAACCACAACGATTCTCACATACATCCATAAAAAGCAGGAAAACAGAAAAGGTATGCAAATTCTCCTGAAACCCACGTCGATCTCGTGGAGATGGAATTAATCTGAGCCTCCATAAAATCATGGGGTGTGAAGATCAATCTTTTTGCGCAAAATTAACATGTGACCCAGAGCTCCTAGTGCTTCCTGTCCCTCAGATGGAAACTATTTTTGCAAGGGAGATGGTTTTTCAGGCTGGCTGAGCCTCAGCTGGATGGCAATCTTCTGCTCACATCATCTACTGGACCAATTTTTAAAATGCTCGTTTTGATAGCAGGAGCCAAGAGCAGCTATAGATTAAACAGACCTACAGAGCCCTTGGATTCGATTTCACTGGGAAATTTCACTGCAGAATGTACTCAGGGATCCATTCACAGAAAGACATTAAGCAGTGTGGCTCCAGTCTCAGCTTAAAGACTCTGCAGGGTGGTGAAAGGCGAGAGAGGAAAAAGAAGAACAGAGAGAGGTGCAAAGAAAAACAGGGGTGTGCACGTCTCTCCATCTTTAGAGTGAACGAGCCTGGCACCATACTCAAGGGAGGAAAGAAACACTCCGTATGTGTAAAGGGGACCGGCCTGGCACAACACTGCACAAGAGAACCCATGTGGGGTTAAGTTATTGCTTTCTTTGGGAGAACAAACACATTTGCAAAAGTGAACTGGTTCCAAATAAAACAAAAGATCACTTAACAATCCAGTCTTGATGAAAGTGGAAGTCAGACATATTATCAATGGCAAACTTAAGCCTTCGATCCCAGTACTTTGCCAGCACAGGCTTTTCTTGCTGTGGCTTCACTCAGTGAACAGCATGCCATTAAGAGACTAAGCTGGACAAGAGTAGTCAGTCCACCTTCCCGACATGATGCCACCCACATGAAGGACAGAGATTGTGAGAAAAATCAGAGCTGAGGAAATCCAACATGGAAAATAGGTTTCATTTCTATCATTTACTTAGGGCCAAGCTAAAATGGGTTAGAAGGGGTCAGTGGGTACGAGTGTTCGCTGTGCAAGTATGAGGATCTGAATTTGAATCCCAGGACCCACATGAAAACCTGCACCACCTTTCTGCTGGGTACTGGCTGCTTACTGTCAAAATGGGCAAGTTCATGAAACCCGGGACAGTGGTGCCGGTCCTGGCTGGACGCTACTCCGGACACAAAGCTGTCATGGTGAAGAACACTGATGAATGGCATTTCAGACCGCCCTTACAGACATGCCCTGGTGACGGGAACTGACCGCTATCCCCGAAAAGTGACAGCGGCCATGGGCATGAAGAAAATCGCCAAGAGATCAAAGATCAAGTCCTTTGTGAAAGTTTATAACTACAGTCACCTCCTGCCCACAAGGTACTCTGTGGATAAACCCTTAGACAAAAGTGTTGTCAACAAAGATGTCTTCAGAGACCCAGCCCTGAAACACAAGGCCAGACGGAAGGCCAAGGTCGAGTTTGAGGGACGATACAAGACAGGGAAGAACTGACGGGAGCCATAAGCCTAAATGGCCTTTGGCTCACATGCCGCCATATTTGGGCTTCTCTCCTCTTTTCTTAGATCTAGGCCCTGCTTAAGTCTCCATAGCAACCTCTTCTCACAAATACCAGAACCTCTTCTCAGAAATCAGGTGACCCAGCTGCAGTTAGGCAATTAGGCAGTTAGGCAAGAGTAGATAGATAACCCCCGGAGCAACATTCCCTGCTGGCCGAACAACCCATGACTGAAGTCCACTCCCTGCTTGGACCCCACTTTGCCCCCATCTATATACGCCTAAAGAGGAAAATAAAATTTTGGAGTTTGATCAGACATCCTGTCTTGCTCTCATTCTTTGTATCTCTTGTCCCTCTCATTCGCCAGCCCCCTCCAGGTCCCCCTTGAAGACTCCGCTGGCCGGCCGGGACAAAGAACAAATAGTTTTTCCAGAAGCTTTGCTTTTAGGTATATTTTTATTTCCATCATTTAAAATTAAAAAAAAAACTGCACATTAACTTATAATCCCAGCACTGTGGGGCCTTCTGACCCCCAAGCTATCTCCAAGTTCAGTGAGGAAATGGCATAGAGTTACAGAGTGGGACAGATGTCTGCCTCTGGCTTCCAAGAATGTCAACATGTACACACACACACACACACACACACACACACACACACACACACACACACATTAATAATAATAAATTATGAAATAGTGAGATTTTTGTTTTGGTTTGGTTTGGTTTGGTTTGGGTTTTTTTGGTTTTTCCAAGACAGGGTTTCTCCTTGTAGTTTTGGTCCTGGATCTTGCTCTGTTGACCTTGAACAGAGAGAGATCCGCCTAACTCAGCCTCCCAAGTGCTGGGATTGAAGGCATGTGCCACCACCACCACCACACCACCACCACCAAACCACCACCACCCACCCACCCACCCCACCCACCCCACCCACCCCACCCACCCCGACTGGAATAGTCAGATCTTATCTGAGCCTTGTAACTTTTTGCGTTGTTTGGTTTGAGGCAGCACCTCACTATGTAAACCAGGCTGGCCTATGACTATAGAAACTCATGTCTTTAGCATCCATTTCCCAATTACTGATATTACAGAGACCCAATTTCCTTATTACTAAGAAAACAAGAGACACTCGGGTATAAGACTGAGTGCTGGGTTTGGGGCTGGGAGAGAGGTGAAGTAAGAAACTCCTTCTTTCCAGCTTCAACATAGCTTCCCACTTCCTTATACTGGAGCTGGTAGCACAGTCTCGCCTGATTTTCTCAGCTGTTGGTTTTTCAACTGGGGGGAGCTCTCTAGAGCAAGGGTTCTCAGCCTTGCTAATGCTGCGACCCTTTAGTACAGTTCCTCATGTTGTGGTGACCCCCCCAACCGTAAAATCATATTCACTGCTACTTCATAGCTGTAATTTTGCTACTGTTATGAATCATAGTGTAAATATCTATGATTTCTGATGGCCTTAGGCAACTCCGGGGAAAGGGGGGGTCTCGACCCACAGGTTGAGTATCACTGCTCTAGAGGTCTGCACTGCCATCTGCAGGCGGCCAGATTTGTTGCAGAGAACAGAGCAGGAGCCACAGACACAGCTCCATGGCACTGCCTATTGTTGTGCCCAGATCACGACCCCCAGAGAGACCACCAAGGACGAGCAAGCCGGAATGCAAAAGCAAGGTTTAATCGTGGATATCCAAATGCAATACAAGCCTAGGCAGGGACTTCGTCCAACAGATCCAACGCAGTGGAAGCTGGAGGAAGTGCCCACCTGTCTGCAAGCTCAGTTTCTAAAGGGAAAAATCACAAGGTTACATCATTTAGGGGGTGCTAGTACGGGTACAATTCTGATTGGCTTGTGTCTAGGAATTCCAGAAATCACAATTCAGTTTTCCTTCTAAGGAAGTAGTTGCCCACCACCATTTTTCATTGGCTGCCCCCAAATGGGGGCATCTGGTGATTACACAGTCACTATGGAAACTAGGGTTGGGACATTCTATGGTCAAGCAGTTGCCTAGGGGGCCAGGGAGAGGACATTCCATAGTCCGGCAGCCATTACCTCCTGACTACCTTGTGACTCTGTACTTTTACACTTCCTGGTTTCTGGAATCTGAACTGACTGGTCTCAGTAACTTCTGGCCTGTTCCAGTAACTTATGGCCTGTAGCTAAAAGGAGCAGTCTTAGGCCTTTAGTTTTTGGGGTGAGAGCATTTTGGTCTTATTTTGGTTCCACACCTATCACAGCCTGGAGAACTGTTTGCAGCAGCCTTCGCTAATTCATTCTCTCTCTCTCTCTCTCTCTCTCTCTCTCTCTCTCTCTCTCTCTTTCTCTAAAGATGTAGTTAATTTTATGAGGATGGGTGCTTCATCCTCCTGTGTCTGTGTGTGCAGCATGTGCTGCAGTGGCTGGGAGGCCGGAAGAGGGCATCAGATCCCCTGGCACTGGAATTACAGATGGTTGCGAGCTCCCATGTGGATTCTGGGATTCAAACTCCAGTCCTCCGGAAGAGCAGCCAGAGCCATTAACCACTGAGCCATCTCTCCAGCCCAAAGACAAAATTCTACACTGGTAAGAATTTCGGAAAAGTCAGCGCAAAGCAGGGCTGGTGTCTACTAAGAGCATATTTTAACAGAGATTTAAGCACAAGAGTTAAAGTGGGGTGCCCTGGGAAAGGTAAGACATGCCCATGTGTGGGCACGGCCTTCTCAAGAGTGTCTTTACAACAGCCATATACGATTTGGGTGGCTTCTGGGGTTATAGCTCAAAGGATTACTAAGCCCTCCCCGTTTGGGGGGTAAATGAGGTCATAGCGTAGCTTCTGATGTAGGAAAAGGAAACTCTGGGTCACATAGGTTGCAGAAGAATACTAAGATGTATAAACAAAGTCGATGTCATGTTGGTGAGTTTCCCAGAAGACTGTAGGAACACATCTGGAAATGGGGGAAGGCCATACTTGGGCCTTAGCACGGTCTGTTGCTATTCTAACATTCTGAAGCACCCCTACATAAAAAGATTAGCATCTCTATGTAGACAATCTTCACAGAAGGTTTTGTTAATTATGCTAGAATTTTTTAAATTAGCATACAAGGTATCATCTATCGTTGTGGTATTTTTGAACAAAAAGATGTTTTAGCAGATTCTCTTTCTCCTCATCTCTCCCACCCGCGTGCTCCCATACCCTCTCACAACTCCTCCCCCTTCAGTCTCCTGCCCGCCTTCAGGTCACGTGTGTCCTTTTGCCTCCCCTGCTCCCACTTCTTTCTACTCTCACACATGTGTACATCATAAGCTAAGATCTACAAAGAGCGAGAACATGCAGTTTTCGTCTTTCTGAATTCGGGCCACATTGCTTACACTTTCCATATCCATTCATTTTCCTGCATGTTTCATAATTTCATCTTTCTCTTTTTTTAAAAGATTTATTTATTATGTATACAGTGTTCTGCCTGCATGTATTCCTGCATGCCAGAAGAGGGCACCAGATCTCCTTATAGATGGCTAGGAGCCACCATGTGGATGCTGGGAACTGAACTCAGGAACTCTGGAAGAGCAGCCAGTGCTCTTAACCTCTGAGCCATCTCTCCAGCCCCAATTTCTTCTTTCTTTACAGCTGAATAAAATCCCATTGTGGCCAGGCGTTGGTGGCGCACGCCTTTAATCCCAGCACTCAGGAGGCAGAGCCAGTCAGATTTGTGTGAGTTCGAGGCCAGCCTGGGCTACCAAGTGAGTTCCATGAAAAGTGCAAAGCTACACAGAGAAACCCTGTCTCGAAAAACCAAAAAAAAAAAAAAAAAAAAAAAAAAAGTGCATTAAAATCCCATTGTATATACATTTTCATGACCCTTTCATGAGCTGGCAGATATCTAACTGGTTCCATTTTCTAGCCATTGTGACCAGAGCATCAATGGACATTGATATGCAAGCATCTCTGTAGTCTGGCATGGAGTCCTTTGGGCATATGCCCAGGAGTGGCTATATATACCCAGAAGTGGGTATATATGCCCAGGAGTGGTATATGTGCCCAGGAGTGGTATATATGCCCAGGAGTGGTATATATGCCCTGGAGTAGTATATATGCCCAGGAGTGGTATATATGCCCTGGAGTGGTATCAAAGGTCACAAGGTGGTTCTGGCTTTAATGTTATAGAAACGTCCTCAATGATTTCCATAATGGCTGCACTGGTTTACATTCCCACCAGCATTGAGTAAGGGATTCTCTTTCCCAGCTTTCTCATCAGAATTCTCTAAGCTGATGAGACTCCAAACTGAGCAGGTTCTTCCCATGTCTTCTTAATTTTCTCTGCCTTTGTATTCCACCTCAGACTAACATGGGAAATGGAGGCACCATAGAGATAGCTGGAAGCTGAGGTAACCACAGATGCAGCTGGGACCAACATGGCCAAGCAAGATGGCTGCTAACTGTCCTCTGCTTAATAATAATGACATCTTCACATCATTAGCCCTACAGAAGTATTCCCATCATGAATCTGATATCATTCCACATCACAAATGTGGTGGTATTGTGTTCCCCAAAATATTGTATACCCTAATAAACTTATCTGGGGTCAGAGACAGAACAGCCACTGGATACAGAGGCTAGAAAATGGTGGCGCTCATGACTTTAATCCTAGCCTTCTGGAGACAGAAATCCCTCTGGATCTCTTTCAGTTCCAGGCCACATTGGAAACAGCCAGGCATGGTGACTCATGCCTTTAATCCCAGGGAGTGATGGCAGAAAGCAGAAAGGTATATAAGGCGTGAGGACCAGAAACTAGAAGCATTTAGCTGGTTAAGCTTTCAGGCTTTCGAGCAGCAGTTCAGCTGAGATCCATTCGGATGAGGACTCAGAGGCCTTCAGTCTGAGGAAACAGGATCAGCTGAGGAATTGGCGAGGTGAGGTAGCTGTGGCTTGTTCTGCTTCTCTAATCTTCCATCATTCACCCCAATAACTGGCCTTGGGTTTGTTTTTATTAATAAGACATTTTAAGATTCCTGTTACATCATAAAAACCCCGCAGAAGAGAACAACTCCCTATTCCAGAGAATCCTGACCTGCTCCTAGCACGCCATCTTCTCCCTCACCTCAGCACGGGCACAGTCCCCCCACCACTGCGACTCTCTCGAGTCCACACTTAAGCTCTTCAGTAAAACTCCCCAAATCCTTACTCTGAATCCTTTCTCTGCTGATGACGAGAGCCTGGGAACGCTGGGTTGAGCTGTCAATCCACTCCCCACCTTTCTCTGAGTCCCCAGCTTCACCAGCCAGGCACTAAGTTCATGCTGCTTCCTCCAGCACTAGATTTAGAGACAGAAACACACACCGCCACTTCCCAGTTGTTTGCCATTCACCAACTTGTGTATTCTAAAAAGACACAAAACGTTTTGCTTCCAAACCCTGACCTCTAGTCAGCTCTGTAGTAGTCTCTAAGGTCAGGGAAACCAATGGAACCCTTGCACTGATTGTGGGGCTTGGGGCAAACCCTGTGTGCATGTCTGAAACAAAAACACGGTTTTCAACAGGCCTAGGGAGCCGTGTCATGGCAACATAGAAACACGCAAGAAAATCAATGTTCCCTAGTACATGGTAAGCGCCGCTTCTGAAAGGCCCATTTAGGAAGGGCAGGGCTGAGTACCAAGCCAGAAGTGGGTCTCCCTGCACTGCAGTAGGCCTTGCTGTCTCAGGATGCTTTCGGCTGGATCCTTTGGGTATCAGAAACACTTTAAGGTGTTCCTCACTTACACACAAGTAACCAGATTTGAACTTTAATACACTCCCACCAACACTGAGTGAGCCCAGACCTCACGGAGCCTTCTACTCCTCCAGCTTTCATTCACTTTATTGTCACATGCATCAAGTCTCACACCGATCCACTGGCCATGGGAAGCTGACCATCAGGAATGTTTAATCAGGATCACCAAAGGGCATGCAGATGGTTGCTCAAAATCCATCTCTTGAAAGCCCCTACTGGATGGAGAAAGAACCGCCCAGAACATGAAACTCATAGCATCTAAGAAAAAGATTTAGACGAATTGCCTGTCTATGTTTTCTAAAACAGTAGTCTGCTTCTAGGAGAATAAAAAGAACTTCCGGACCAGCAAACACAGAAGTAGCAAAGGTCTGAGCAATGGTCTGAACCACACAACCAGAAGGGACAACATGGCTAGGACAGCTCTTCACTTCTGCATCCTACTGTATCTGAATGGGGGGAGCTTTGGGGAACATGCAGAGGGGGTTTGTCTACAAGATCAGAATGATAGGGCTCTGCTCACTTAAGCTAAATCACCAATTACTATAGCATTTTTAAAAATTCCTTAAAACTCTGCATTTTGAAAGTGTATGGAAGACTGGTTCTTGTCCATTTACCAGGGAGCCTGGCCTTTAATGAAACAGGCCTCGGGTTTCCACCTTTTCTACGGAGAGCTAACACAGACAAAGAATCAACGGGCACTAGGGTAATTTTCCTTAAGAAAAATTTCAAAAGAAAAAAGCACTCACCCATAAACATCAAGAAAAATTTTTTTGCTTACTATCAAAAGTGTAAGTTCACCCAAAGGTGAAATCAGTTAATTGCCCGTCTTTCTGGGCAATGGAAAGAGTAAGTGCATACATTGCTGGCCTGCTTACAGAACACTGTTTATAAAACATTTAGTGCAGTGCTTTCTTGCCAATTAAGAGTGAGGGTAGGATTTACCCTTCAGTTTTAATATCTTCGCCTGACTCTCATATACTAGGCAATATGAGCCAAAGGGATTAAGGAAACCATTGGCTACACATCTCTGCAAAACTATCTCCCTGGAAATTATCTTCAGAGTAAAAGGAAATGGTATTGGGGCTTGAGTGAGGGATTGGCTGGATTTCCTCTCCATATTATCAGTCCAAGTTGGAACGTGTTTGTATTTGTACTGCCAACATCTGATTATCTGGCCATCGCAGAGATTCTTTGAGCTACCTAATACCTTACCAAAGCACTCTATCCTGACCAGAGGGGGTAGGGCAGATCTCTAGGTCACAGTACCCTCTATCCTGACCAGAGGGGTCAGAGCAGACCACTGGGTCACAGTACTCTCTATCCTAACCAGAGGGGTTAGGGCAGACCTCTAGGTCACAGTACTCTCTATCCTAACCAGAGGGGTTAGGGCAGACCTCTAGGTCACAGTACTCTCTATCCTAACCAGAGGGGTTCAAGCAGACCACTGGGTCACAGTACTCTCTATCCTAACCAGAGGGGTTCAAGCAGACCACTGGGTCACAGTACTCTCTATCCTAACCAGAGGGGTTCAAGCAGACCACTGGGTCACAGTAATCTCTATCCTAACCAGAGGGGTTCAAGCAGACCACTGGGTCACAGGGTAACAGATACTAAGGGTTTGCAGTCATTAGACCCTCAAAGAAATGGGAAGATTTGGGAGGCATCCTCTCTCAGTTAGGTCTGAAAGCAACGGAGAATCCCTTAGCATTTCATTTTCCAAGGAGCAGGAGTTTCGTGCATGAATGACTTTGGGAACATGGAACGAAGCATGTACTGTTGGCAAGAACAAAAGGCCTGGGCTCCACACAGGAAAATTTACAGGAAGGAGACACCAAGTTCAATATTTAAAACATCTGGTACATGACACAATCACAGAATAAAGCGTTGCTGTGATCAGCCTTTCAAACACCTCTTACATCTTGTGGTTGCTTCACTGGGATCAAGATACTGTGGATCTCGCATTTTCACAATTGGAATGTGGGCTGGTTTCACAGTCTGTCTGTTAAGTGCAGTTGGGACACTAACTGAGCAAGAGCGGAGCCCTGAGACACACAGTGGAGAGGCTGTCGGCGCTGCTGGGCCACACAGTGGAGAGCCCGTGGGTGCTGCCGGACCCTTTAAACCAATAGGCCCTCTTTGCCAGATTCAAGAGTTCCCTCTTGGAGTTTGTGTGTGGTGAGGGATATACACATATGTATATGTTTATGAGGATGTGCACACATATGCCATTTTATGTGGAGGCTAGAGGTCCATGTTAGATGTTTCACTTCATTGCTCCTCATCTTATTTTTGAGACAGAGTCTCTCTCTAAGCTGAAGCTTACCAATTCAGCCAGGCTGCCTGGCCAATGAGCTCCAGGGATTCCCCCTGCCTCTGCTTTCCCAAAGCAGGACCAAGTCTCCTATGTCCCACTCCTCCTCCATCTATACCTACAACTAGGGACTTTTTGCCACCACGCCATGCAAGGGGAAACTGCAAAGCCAAACCATGAAGTATACAGCAGAAAGAAAAGTTACCAGAACTGGTTAATTCATAACATCAGAAAGCTGGAGAAATGTGCAAAAATGGAGTATGAGGAAGCTAGGTTAAAATCACATGGTTTCTTCTTCTTTTATTTTTTATTGGATTAATTCGCGCGCGCGCGCGCGCGCACACACACACACACACACACACCACATACATGCCTGGTACCTCCAGATGTCAGAAGGTGGTGTTGGATCCTCTGGAGTTATGGATGATTGTGTTTGCCACCATATAGGTGCTGGGAATCAAACCTGGGTCCTCTGCAAAAGCAACAAGGGTTCTTAGTCACTGAGCCATGTTGCCAGCCCATTTTCTTTCTTTTAAAGGCCTTTTTAAAACATGTATGTACATGTGCTTTCATGAGTTCATGTATACCGCATGCATGGAGGAGCCTGCACAGGCTGGAAGAGGGCACAGATCCCTGGAACTTGAGTTACAGACAATTGTGAACCACCATGTGGAAATGCAATAGAATCTGTACCCTCACTAATACCAGGAAAGGAATCTCCATTCAAAGTAAGCTTAAGCCTAACCCAACAAAAGAATTTAAGAACAACTTAAAATCAAAAAGTTGAAGGTCATCCTCTGCTATGTAGTGAATTTAAGGCAAGCCTGGGCTACATAAGACCCTGTCTTAACAACAAAAATGGCGAAGGAACTCCCAAAGGGTGAGATATTACCTTCCATGGACTCACTTAATTCTGTAAGAGCAGGAGGAAATGATACATCTTTAATTTTTTTAAATGTATTTATTTACTGGGATTGGGAAGGCACTCATGTGGAGGTCAGAGGACAGGTTGTAACCATCAGTTCTCTTCTACCCTGTAGATGTCAGGGACTGAGTCCAGGTTGTCATGCTTGGTGGCGAGTGCCTGGACCCACTGAACTAGCGCCCCAGCCTGGGGTGTTTGTCATAACCATCATACAGAGAATATTTAATACTTAAATGTTTCCCTAGTAATCTGTGAAACTTGGAGTTAGCTGTTCAGAAACATGGCCTCTCCACTCACTTCCGATGGCTCCTATGGACTGACCTGTAGGGTTCAACAGCCAAGGGATGAGTTAAAAATGTCTGTGCTGGTGGGAAGTCACTTGTTTGGTGAGTGATCCGTCTTAACCAACAGTTAAAAGCTGCATCATCACCAGGTAGTGAAACGCTGTCTCCAATATTCATAAAGGTCGGCTGCAATTTCTGAGGAGCTCTCATCCAAAGTCCTGGCGTGCTTCCCTTCTAAATCCAAGACCACACGTTGCGGCAGATACTGAGATCTCTTGGTCTCGAGACTGAGGGATAAATAAGTAAAATAAGCAGAGGCCATCACTTGTCCGGGACTTTCTAAGGACAATCTAGGGGGATCATTCAAGTAATTCGAGAAATACAGTGCCTGAAGAAACAGAACTGCTAACGGTCCTAAGACACCGGAGCAGACAAACGAGGGTAAAATTTCTCACTAGAGTGACAATGACTGTTCTCCTGGCTTTGTTCTGCCTTAGGATGGGAGGGCTACAGTGCGTCATGGCAGGGCAAGCATGGCAGCAGACACCCATGGCAGCCGCTTACATGACTTCCACAGCCAGGAAGTAAAGAGCAGACAGGAAGTAGGACCAGGATATCAAACACAAGGCCCGCCCCAATGAACCACTTCCTCTAGCAAGGCTTCACCTCCTAAAGGTTCCACAACCTTCCTAAACAGTGCCACTTTCTAGAGGCCAGGTGTTCAAAGACACCAGCCTCTGGGGGGAATATTTCACATTCAAGCAGTACCACTATCTAGCTGATGAACATTCCCCAGATGGAGCAGTATTTCCTCAGAGAAAATCTCTTCAGATAGTCAATGATGGAGAAAACATGTAGCCCATGCAATCAGTGGTAACACAAGCCTCTGTTAACGAACATAGTGATGGAGGAAACCGACAAAATCAGCACCAAATGAAGTCTTCTCCCAAAAACTCCATCATGAGACTTTGTGATTGACACATTTGAAAAAGCTGAATGACTTGGGGGGGAAAGTGTCTCCTGTCTGAGGAAAGCAGTCCAGCGACTTGGATTCCCCTGGAAACTTAGTTTGCAAGTTTGTACTATGAAGACTAGAGACAGCCATGATGTTCTTAGAGACGAGTTGCAGGCCCCCAGCACTGGTAGTAGCTGGCAGAGCCAACCCCAGACACCAGCTTACATTGTTCTGAGAGATCAATAGTATCATCACATATGCACCTAAAACTTAAAACATCTCAATGGTATTAAAATATACCAGAAATGAAATATGGAAATGCTCTAAAAAACGATTTTCAGAGCTGGGGTCTCAGCTCATGTGGCAGAGTCCTTTATCTAACATGCATTGAGCCCTGGGTTTGATCCCCATAACAACACAAACCCAGTGTGGGGGTGTGCTTCTGCATTTCCAGCACCCTGGATATGGAAGCAGGAAAGTCATCCTCAGCTACACAGAGAGTTTGAAGAAAGTCAGGCTGCATGAAATCCTGCCTCAAAAACAAAAATACAGCCAGACGGTGGTGGCACACGCCTTTAATCCCAGCACTTGGGAGGCAGAGGCAGGTGGATCTCTGGGAGTTCGAAGCCCACCTGGGCTACAGAGTGAGTTCCGGGAAAGGCACAAAGCTACACAGAGAAACCCTGTCTCAAAAAACAAAAACAAACAAACAAATAAACAAAAAACTATTTTCATTTAGTTACTTAAATGAACCTAAAAAATGCAAATCAATAAACTATATGCCTTCTGGGTCTCATTATCAGTAAATGAAGCAGAGAACTACGTAATAACCTGTTCTCAATATGTTTTATTATGAGACATACTGAAATCATGACGGGATTTGTGTTCTCTCTTTTTCAAAGCAAGTTTCCAGCCCATCTGCAAAATGTATCATCTGGTCCCATGTGGGCTCCTATTAACTTCCACTGTTTCGTGTTGTTGTTTTTGTTGTTGTTGTTGTGTTTATTATTTGTGAGAGTGTGGGGGAGGGGTGTGAGAGGGAGGGTGGGGGACAGCGACAGGGAGCAGGAGCATGCCACAGTGCATGTATAAAGGTCAAAAAACAGCTTTCAGGAGTCAGGTCACTCCTGCTTCGTTTTTAATCCAGGGACTCTTGTCCCTCCCACTCCGGGTACATCAGCTAGCAGGCCAGCAGGCTTCTGGGCACCTGTCTCTGTCTCCCAGCTCATGTGATAGGAATGCTAAGATTGCAGACATGCATCAATGCATCCAGCTTTTCTGTGTGGGCTCCAGGGGTCACACTGAGGTCACCAGGCTCTGCAGCAAGTACTGTCACCTGCAGAGGACCAGCCCTTGGTTCTTGTAGGCGGTAAACCCTGAGTGTCTCCTTCCATCATGTCAACACTATCACTCAGATCACGCAAAACTACACGAGGAAGGTGGAACTGCAACCAGTGTGGTCCTAGAGGAGAGAATTCGGGAGCCGTGGGGGAAACTGCTCACCGGGAAAATAGCAAGGAGTTCTTATTCAGAAACAAACTCCAGCCTGAAAGAGCAGCAAGGATTCTTAACCACTGAACCTCTTCTCCAGGTGAGTCTTTTTTTTCTTCAATTTTAAAATTATAGTGTGTGTGTGTGTGTGTGTGTGTGTGTGTGTGTGCTGTGTGTGTATACATGTGTATGTGTGCGTGTGTGCGCGCATGTGTGTGTGCACGCGCGTGTGTTCGCGTGTGTGCGTGTATGCGTATGTGTGCACGTGTGTACATGTGTATACGTGTGTGTATGTGTGCACGTGTGTACGTGCGTGTGTGCGTGTGTGTGTGTGTGCGCGCGCACGTGTGTACGTGTGTACGTGTGTGTGCGCGCGCGCCCGCGCTCTGCAGGACATGTGTGATAGTCACAGGACAGTTGACAGGACTCAGTTCTCTTCCTTCCCCCATGTGGGTCCCAGGGATCAAACTCTGGTTGTCAGGCTTGGCGGCTTGAGCACTGAGCCATCTCACCAGCCCCCGGCCATGTTTACATCAGCTACTGAAATCTTGACACTGAGCAGTCCTAGGTGCTCCATCACTAGTCTATCCCCCGCCAGATTCTCCTTACCCCTCATCCTCCGTTCCAGCGCCATCACATTCTTACCAGTCACGTCTCCCTCTTCAACAGGTGGCCGTCCTGGTCATTTCAACATGGTTTCTAAGTATCAATTAATACAGCCTCCAAAACTTACGTAGACCAAGCCAGGGATAGTGACCCATGCCAGCACTCAGGAGACGGAGACAGGAGGAGCATGGCAAGTTCAAGGCCAGCCTGGACTACATGGCGAGGCCCTGACTCAAACAGCAGCAACAAAAAATAGAGCAACTTAGAGCTGAGACTGAATTAATGATGGAAAAATCCTTAAATGACAAATTTTCAAATTATATTGAATTGCAAAACATGTCATCTGGTCCCACGTGGGCTACTACCAACTTTCACTGTCCTAGTTACTTTGTTCTATTTATTATTTGTGTGTGAGAGAGAGGGAAAGAGAGACAGGCAGAGAACAGACACAAGTACCACGGTGTGTGTATAAAGGGCAGAGAACAACTTCCAGGACCAGGACTCAGGTTGTTTTTGTTTTTTCATCTTTAGACTAACTCATGTTCATGTTTTTTGAGTTTTAATGAGAGAGAGAGAGAGAGAGAGAGAGAGAGAGAGAGAGAGAGAGAGAGAGAGAGAGAGAGAGAACACCACACATGTGCTATGCCATGTACTTGGAGGCCAGACCACAAGGGTCAAACTCAGGTTAATGCTAGGCATCTCTCCAGCCCTGGACTAATCCTCTTAATGTTCACAATGCCGCATCAAGATGGATGCTGTCATGGTTCCACGGATGGTAGGAGTCAGGCAAAGACACCTGCAGCTGCTGGGATGTGCAAAGCTGGAAATTCAAGGAGATTTGCTCTGTATTTATTACATTTATATATTTATTTAGGGGAGGCACACACGTGCCATGGTGCACAGATGGGTGTCAGAAGACAACGTGGAGTAATCCGTTTTTCCTTCCGCCACCAGGAGGGCCCAGGAATCACACTCAGGTCACCAGGCTTAGTAGCAAGTGCCTTCACCTGCTGAGGCATCTTGTAGGTTTTTTTGTTTGGTTTGGTTTGGTTTGATTTTTTTGAGACAGGCTTTCACTGTGTAGTTTTGGTGCCTGTCCTGGAACTCACTCTGTAGCCCAGGCTGGCCTCAAACTCACAGAGATCTGCCTGTCTCTGCCTCCCAAGTGCTGGGATTAAAGGCGTGTGCCACCACCCAGCTAGGTTTTTTTGTTTGTTTGTTTGTTTTTTTAAGATTTATTTTGGGGTTGGGTTTACCTCAGTGGTAGAGAGCTTGCCTAGCAAGCGCAAGGCCCTGGATTTGTGTGTTTGCCTGCATGTATGTGTGTGCGATGTGCATCCCTGGTGCCCACAAAGGTCAGAAGACAGAGTCCATTCCCCTGGAACTGGAGTTACAGATGTGACTGTGAGCCACCATTTGGATGCTGGGAACCAAGCCAGGGTCCTCTGCAAAAGCAACAAATGCATTGTCTGCAGCCCCTCTGGGTTTAGTTTTTGAGTAGGTCACATGTAGCCAGAGATCACCTTGAACTCCTGATCCTCCTGCCTCCACCTCCCAAGTGCTTGGATTTGAGGTGTGAACCACCACACCCAGTTTTCTGTGGTGCTACAGACCGAGTCCAGAGCTAGGTAGGCACTCTACCAACTGAGCCACACCTCCAGACCATAATTTGTCGGTCTGACCAACAGGTAGGGTGGAGGCGGGACCGGTCCACCGGGTCTCCCTTGGGGCTGAGGGGGATGATGAGCGTCGATGGCCCAGACCTCCCCATTCCACCAGAGAGAAGCACACTGGGCCGGGAGTCTTGCATCAGGAGTGGACTTATATAGGTTGGGGTGACGGAGGTAGGGGGGGTGGGGGGAGTGGGTGGTGGTGGTGGTAAGGATAGCGGGCCAATGAGATGATGCCGTCTCAGCAGTTACTAGGCAGAGGCGATTCTAGGTCAGGCAGTGCTGAGTCACTCATATGTGGAAGTCATATCCGAGGACAGGTCGCCAAACTCCAGCTAGGCTCAGGAAGTTGCACTGGCCCTCTTGCCTGGGCCTTATGGGACCCAACAATAACTGAGATTTGAGACCAAGCAGTCTTATTCCAGACCTATACTCTTTAAACCTCTGTCCTAGGCTGTGTTCCCAAAATAGGAAAACAAAAATTGAAAGATGCTAAGTGGTCTCCCCCAACCCCTCTGTGTGCGTGCGTGCGTGCGTGCGTGCGTGTGTCTGTGTCTGTCTGTCTGTCTTTCACACACACAATTTGTCTTTTGAAACATGGTCTCTCTATGTCCTCAAACCCTTGATCCCCCGCCTTGGTCTCCCAGTTGCTAGGATGAGCTACACCTACACCCAGCACCGAGTGCTCTCTTCGGAACCCCTTTCCTACTTCACTCAGTTTTTTGGGGCTGCTTTCCATCCCTTCCAGTTCAGTTTCCCAATCGCTGAAGGAGAAGAACAGAACAAAACCTTTCACACAGAAACCGCTGAGAAGAATCTGTCCAAAGAACGCAGGAATGTGGCCCCAGGACTCTTGCTCAGCCATCTGCTCACATTACTCACTTGAAGCCAGCGGGCTCACCACCCCTTTGCTGGCTTAGCTCCACACACAGGTTTTCTGCAGGCTTCTATCTTTGGCCCCCGGTGGGAGGTACCTGGAGGTTAACTTGGCACTCACCTTGCTTCCTGACCCCCCTCACAGATCCATCTGGTCTTAAGTCTGAGTGGCCCACACTTTGGGCAAAATGCTTTGGCTTTTTCTGATTTTTGGTGAAGCATTTCAGGCATACAGAACGATGTCAGCATCCATGCAGCCTCAGAAATGAGAGCGGCTGCGTCAGTGGGAACCCCATGAACTCTGCACCATCTGCTGTTTGCTCCGTCTCAAATTCCCCACCACCCTGAGCTTGGCATACAGAGATGGGAGACTTCCAACGGGAGTCTAAGAACAGTACACATCACTACATGCCTTTAGACTTCAGAGAAATGATGTCACATTGTGCAATTCTATGCTTCCAGCTACTGGCACAGGTTGACAAAAGGAGCGTAGCTGTTACCATGACATCCAGGGGCCCTGGTCTTCATCCCACCCCTTTGCCCCAGAGGCAATGATGTCCCCTGACTAGCCTGGCCACTTGCCTCCCTTCTCCACAGTTGCTGGATTCCCAGATCTGGGCTCTCTTAGCTTTACACGCTCTTTGGCATAATAATGTGTGTATACAAGGTCACTTCCCCCATTTAGTGTCTTGAAATCTTTCTACGATGGTAAATGCAGCAGCATTTGCTCCATTTCTACTGTGATACAGTACACTGTGTGATGTATAACTCTACACCGTGTCAACTTTTCTGTTGGAACAATTTCCTTTCATTGCTTATATTCATATTCTCTAGTTCTCCTTTTTTTTTCTTTTGTCTGAGATAGAATCTCACCATGTAGCCCAGGCTTGCCTTTTTCTCCCATTACAAGTAAGGCTGCTGTAAGTACATGTGGCCATTGGGCTCTCTATGCACAAGAACTACTACCTAATCGTTATCTTGTTGTATAATTCTGTTACTGAGATAATAACCTTTGTATGTTCTCAATTTAAATTTCAACCCAACCCCTCCGGGATTTGCTCTCTGCTCCTCGCTTCTCCAGATGAGCAATGCAAGGAGGCAGCTTTAGCAGGAATCACAGGAATTTTGTATGGAAAGGAGTTCCAGATCCATTGTCGTGCCCCACCTTGGTGTGCATCCCATCCTGGCTGTGGGTTTTTCTTTTCCTTTGGGTTTTGGATACTTTCCTTGGCAGCAGTCTCTCACATCTTACAGCTCCCTCTTAGCCTCCCTCTGTACCTCTGTCGAGGGAAGAAAAAAAATCTTCCAGGCTCCTCCACACTATTCTTGCTGCTGAACCAGTTAAAGCACTGCCTTAGTCTGGCTCTTCCTGGACAAGGGGACTTATCTGTCTGTCTGTTGAGACAGGGTCTCATTGTATAGCCCAGGCTGCACTTAAATTCAGTCTCCTCCCACTTCAGCAGGGATCAGACCTGCACTCTCATGGCCAACCCAAAGGGACCTTTCTGTCTCCTGCAATTTCACCAACAAGAGAGGCAGAGAATAGTCCTGGTTACACAGATCACTGGGGACATAAACAACACATATAAAGCCTGCCACTGCAGTGAGGTTAAATCTATCCTGATGATCTGAATTAGATAAATGCCTGGAATTACTAGGGAATCACACGATTGAACAGGTAACCTTAGGGAAATCCTGGCCAATGTGACAGCCACTAGACATACATGGAGACTTGCGTTTAAAATATAACCAGTTAAAATAAGTCATTCAGAACTCTGTGAGTTCAAGGCCAGTCTGGTCTACAAAGTGAGTTCCAAGACAGCCAGGACTGTTACACAGAAAAACTCTGTCTCAAAAAAGAAGAGGAAGAGGAAGAAGAAGAGGAGGAGGAGGAAAGGAAGAAGAGGAAGAAGAAGATGAGGAGGAAGAAGAGGAGGAAAGGAAGCAGAGGAAGCAGGAGCAGAAGGAGGAAGAAGAGAAAGAGAAGGAGAAGAAATGAAGCTCAGGTTCACACAGCAGATCCCTTTACACTCTGGTCAGAACAGACGAGAAGACAGAGAAGCTGAGGTGCTCCCTAACCCCCTGATTCGGCAGTGAAGGAGCTGAAATGAAGCAGACTTTGCATTTGACCATTAAAAACCCAGAAAGGCCGGGTGGTGGTGGTGCCCGCCTTTAATCCCAGCACTTGGGAGGCAGAGGCAGGCGGATCTCTGTGAGTTGGAGGCTAGCCTGGTCTACAGAGCGAGTTCTGGGGACAGCCAGGGCTGTTAAACAGAGAAACTCTGTCTCAAAACACCAAAGAAGAAGAAGAAAAGAAGAAGAGAAGAAGAAGGAGGAGGAGGAGGAGGAGGAGGAGGAGAAGAAGAAGAAGAAAAGAAAGAGGAAGGAAGGAAGGAAGGAAGGAAGGAAGGAAGGAAGGAAGGAAGGAAGGAAGGAAGGAAGGAAGGGGTGATATTGTGTTCCCCAATATATCGTGCACCCTAATAAATTCATCTGGGGTCAGAGAACAGAACAGCCACTAGACAGACATAGAGGCCAGAAAATGGTGGCACACACACCTTTAATCCTAGCATTTCAGAGGCATAGATCCGCCTGGATCTCTGTGAATTCAAGGCCACACTGGAAACAGCCAAGCATAGTCACAAGAGCCTTTAATCCCAGGAAGTGATAGCAGGAAGCAGAAAGGTATTTAAGGTGTGAGGACAAAGAACTAGAGCTGGTTAAGCTTATAGGTTTTGAGCAGCAGTTCAGCTGAGATCCATTTGGGTGAGGACTCAGAGGCTTCTAGTCTGAGGAAACAGGATCGGCTGGGGAATTGGTGAGGTGAGGAAGCTGTGGCTTGTTCTGCTTCTCTAATCTTCCAGCATTCACCCCAATAACTGGCCTTGGCTTTGTTCTCATTAATAAGACCATTTAAGATTTGTGCTACAAAAGGAAGGAAGGAAGGGAGGGAGGGAGGGAGGAAGGAAGGAAGGAAGGAAGGAAGGAAGGAAGGAAGGAAGGAAGGAAGGAAGGAAGGAAGGAAAGAAAGAAGGAAGAGAAAACAGGAAAATAAAGCCATCATGGGCCAATGAGATGGTTCAGCAGGTAAACCACATGATGACGACCACTTTAGTTCAATCCCCAAGACCCACATAGAGAACCACCTCTGAGAAGTTAGTTGTCCTCTGACTTCTATGCACTATGGCAACCTCATGCCTGCTTATATATATGTACACTAAATAAGTAAAATGTTTTAGCATTTTTTTTTTTGAGACAAGATCTCACTGTGTATGTATGTACTCCTGGCTGTCCTGAAATTCAGTGCATGAACAGGCTGGCTTTGAATTCACACAGATCTGCCTGCCTCTGCTTTCCAAATGCTAAAATAAAAGCATGGGCCACCAAGCTCAGCCAAAACAAAACAAAACAAAAAAACCTTTTCAATGAGCTGTTCATGCCTATAAGCCCAGCCCCCTTGGGGGTGGAGTCAGGAGGATAAGAAGCCCAAAGTCACGAATGACTACATAGTATGTTTAAGGTCAACCTGGGCTACATAGAGAGACCTTGTCTCCAACATAACATTGAAAACTAAAATAACAGCTCTGTGCTGCTCCTGGCTGTTCAGTCTGTCTCTGCATTTCTTTCTCCTCTTACTGTATCAGCCAAGAACCTACGCCCTCAGATACTGCCTGCAGTCTGCATTTCTATGACTCACTGGAGCTGGTGGATTAGGGACCAGAAGGGAGGTAAGGGAGGGAGATGAGGAAGGAGGATGGAGCCTAGTGGACCTCCTCTCCCAGGCCACCTTTAACAACATCTCCAGCCACACCTGTCTTCTACAGCTCCTGCTCACACCACCCAGGCTAGCTACAGCTTCATCTCCTTAGAGTGACCCTAACCTCAGGGCTCCAGGAACACTGACTGGAGTGATGCCCTGCAGTCATAGCAAATATGGGGCTTGGCTCACCATCTCCTGTGACTTCCTGCAAGCACTTCCAACATCTGCGTGAAACTTGGTTTCTGTGCCCCCAGCTGGTGGTGAACCAGCTCCATGTGTCTGTTCATGCTGAGGTGGCAAGGCAGAGGAGTATCTTCCTCAGCTTCTGCAAAGTGTGCCCTGCAAGTTCACAAGACTAAACCCTTCCCTAAACTACACGTACACACGTGGCCTATGCTGTATTCAATGGTAATCTGCATGTACCCACGTGGCCTGTGCTGTATTCAGCTGTAATCTGCATGTACCCACGTGACCTGTGCTGTATCCAGCTGTGATTTTTTTTTAAATGCTGTCTTTGATTACGAATACTGAATTTTGAATACAAATGGCAGCCCACCATGCTTATTTATCAGGGAGCAACTGATACTGTGGCCCCCTGTAGTATGAGATGATTCTGGTCTGATTCTATATTGTACCTTGACCCAGGTATGAACAGATTTGCCCAAAAGGACATTTTTGTCTGACTGGTCTCTGCAGGATGACCACATTTGGAAATTTATTTAAAAAGAAATCTGTTTGTGGGGCTGACGGCTCAGCAGTTAAACAACTCTTACTGCTCTTGCAGAGGGGACTCAGATTGGATTCCCAGCACCCACATTGTGGCTTACAACCATGCATAACTCCAGTTCCAGGGGATCCAACAGGCACACACAATGACCATACATGTATGCAGGCAAAACACTCATATACATATAGTCAAATAGAAATCTAAAAAAAAAAAGTTTTAATGAATATTTTTTTACATATCTCTCTCTACAGTACACAAAAGCTTCTTAGTGCCAGAAGTGCTTAATATCCTCTACTTCACACACACACACACACACACACACACACACACACACATATGCATACACGCATACATGCATATAGTGATATTTTATTTGTACTAAAATGTGATTTGTATGTTAATAAATAAAGTTGTCCGGGGGTCAGAGCTAATAGCAAGCCATCGCAGAAGCTGCACAGTGGTGGTGCACGCCTTTAATCCCAGCTCTTAGTAGGCAGAGTTAGATAGATCTGTGTATTCAAGGATACAGCCAGCATTGGAGACACATGCCTTTAATCAATACCAACCATAGAAGACCTGGAGGTCTGTACAGACAGGCAGCGACGAAGCAGTCATGTGGTTGGGTTTACAACCAATGAGAAGGCAGAACAGAAAGTCTTTATAAAGACAGACACACAGGAAGTAGGTCTCTTTCAGAGAGGTAGGACCACCGCGAGAGGAAGGGTAAGGTTTTTAGCTCTTAGCTATTGCTCTGACCTCTTGGCTTTCTTCTTTGCATTGTTTCTGTGTTTCTTATTGAATGAGACAGTTACTACTACACATGCATACATACACATGCATACATACACACACATACATATACACACACATGCATACACACACAAACACACACACACTATCATGACTCTGAAACCATTTAGTTCCACACACTTCTGCTGCGTCCACTCCCTAAACACAATATTGTATCACTTAACAGCAGGGTTAAGCTCTGAGAAACGCATCATTAGACAACCACACCTTCACAGCCAGTATTCGCAGAAACTATGATGGGCTTATGTCATTATATGATAAGATCTTTATTTCCACAGTGCTGGGGATCGAATCAGAGCCTTAGACTTACTGGGCAAACTCTACCACATGCCCCAGGCCCTTGATTGTGTAAATCACAGGACCAGCAGCCCCAGGAAGAGGCCTTGTAGTGGGTAGCCATTCCAGCTTTGATCTGGAAGATCCAACCCCCATTGAGGCTTCGGTAACTGTCAAGCCTACAAGGCGGGGCCAAGAGAGGACCCTGAAGATCCAAGATCCGGATGCGCCGGCTCTCTTGGTTCCTGGACCCTGGACACTGGAGGTAGACCCAGCAGAGTTCTCCAGAGAACACTGCTGGACTGCGCTACACCTTTCCCAGACCTTGTTACCTATCCTTTCACTTGTAAGTTACCCACAAAATAAACCTCCCTTTTAACTACGTGGAGTTGCCTTAATAATTTCACCAATAAGGCCTTTTCTGTCAGAGGGTCCCTGGGGCCTCTCCCATTCTAGATCTTCTTTCACACTGTAGATACAATGTCTGCCTTATGGGTCTATCTGCCATCCCTATATACTGTCATCTCTTCAAGGGAAAGGACTGTGTCTCAGGCTGAATCTGCAGGGCTAGGAAAACAAAAACAACCTGGCACACAGTTCATACTCTAATGTGCAGATGGAGTGAAGATCAGAAGCACCTGAGATTCACTGACCACCTTCCCAAGGAGAGACAGATTCCATGGTCACAGGAACACCGTGAAATGACCCACATTACTTTTCCTGGGACAGTTCAGACTTGACCCAGGTATGCTGGTGTCATGCATGCTTAATCCCGGAACTCGGGAGGCTAAGACAGGCGGGCTATTGTAGTCTGGAGCCTGGACTACACAGCAAGAGCTTGTGTCAGAAAACCAAAAAGAAAGAAAGAAGAGTGAGGGGGGAGGGGCGGTGGGAGGAGGGGACAAGAGAAGAGGGAGAATCTGACACAGGACCTAACCCTACACAGCAATCTAAGCATCCAACTTGGCCTCTTCTTGTGCCACTACATTCCTGTGAGGCTTTTAGTGGCTTAGGAAAACATCACCCTTCTTAGGGAGATAACTGTCTAAAAGTTCTTGGCTCTGAGGAAATAAATTAGACAAAGCCCTTCCTGCTAGCTGGCTCAGGCGATGCAGCGCAAATGCACGCCATAGTCCATGCACACCACCAGAGCTTTCCACAGCCCACGTGGAAACAGAGGTTCATGTTCCTTTTTATCTCGATTTCTGAGCTTCCTCCACCAACTCTAATGCATATTTACTATAAAATGACTTTCGGGTTTTTGCTTTTTGTAGTATATGTAACTCCAAGGCATTGTTGAGTAAGCTTTTGATGGCAGTATTTTTAGCTACATCGCAATGAAACCACTATTTCATAAAAGTTATTTTCCGGCTCTTCTACCACCATCAGCTTCAAGTCCTCATATTTCAAATGGAGCCAGATGTGTTCTAATCGGTGTCTAGCCTCTTTCCCATAAATCCTCTGTCTTCCATAGCAGGTAGGCTTCCCAGCCCAGGAAAGGGGACTTTGCCTCTTGCTGGATTTGGTTCTTAACAAGTTCGTCTGTCTTTGCGCCTCACAGAGTGAGACGTGACACCACCACTGCCATTGTCTGCTGTCAGTCTTCATGCTGTACTTCACTCTCTTGGATTTTGGTACAGAACAAACAGATTTAACCATCTAGGAAGCAAACTGACCCATATTCCACACACTGTGCCTCCAGTCATGTCTACACCCTTTGTACATGTACGAGCATGCAGGTGCCATGATCAGGACTTGCAGAACATAGTTCTCTCGTTCCACCACGTGGAGCACAGTCTTCAAACATGGGACCTCAGGCTTGGCTACAAGCACCTTAACCCACTGAACCACACTCACCAGCACAGCCCAGGTCCCCACTGACACTTAACACACTTACCTTGAAATAATTGTGCAGATGTCAGAAACAACCATCCCAAGCTCATGAAAATGGTAATGGCTGTCTTGTTTAGAGATGACAGACAGACAGACAGACAGACAGAATATAGAAATGAGTCACACTTTTTGTAAGTTTCTGCCCTCTTCTCCCCAACTTCAAGAGGAAGCACAGCCCCATGCCCTGCTTTAGATTTCCCCCTTCCTTTGCGATGCCTGTCAGGGTCCTTTTCTTCACATCTTTTTAGTGGATGGTTACAGACACTGCTGGGAGTTATAAAAAAATCATTTCCTTTGCATTAGTGAAAGAAGCCTCTTGCTTGCCAACTCATTAGAAACACAAGTTATGATTCTAATTTTGCTCTTCTCTCTTCTCATTCCAATCTTTGCCTTATGTGCCTTTCATCCCACTTTTTCCAACCTGAGGACCAAGATCAATCTTTTCCCCCTGCTTCCCCAGGTCATCCTTTAACCTTTGCACAAAATGGGAACGCAGTCACTTCAAACATATGCACAGGCACAGTCAGCCCACTCTGTTCTGCGGTCTGTCAATCACTGATATGTGCTGAACAATGCTTCCCCATCTCCACTCTGGACTGAGCCCACAGAATTAAGCAATCTTTGTCCACTCGAGGATGTAACACTGACAGCTGAGCTGATTGACTTTGTAGAATTTTAAAAATCATCCTACTGATCAGCAGGCAGACGAAAGAAGAGTGGAACATAACTAGGAGGTCATTGCAGCAACTACAGAACATAGTCAGGTCTGACGGAGGGAATCGCAAAGGCAATGTAGGAGAGGAGATGGCATTGGGTCACCCTTAGCAGGGGTGGAAGAGATGGCTCAGTGGTCAACAGAACTTACAGCTCCTGCAGAGGACCCGGGTTCTGCTTTGAGCACCCTGAGACCCTGAGCAATAAACTGACAAGACTCAATGATTAGGAATAAGGCCAAACAAGTTGGAGAAAATAACTCAGAGTTGGGCTTTTGTGACTGAAAATGCTCTTTACAAAGAGAAGAAGAAGAAGATGGGGAGTGGGGGCATTGAGACAGCTCTGCGTCTTAGGGGCACTTGCTGCCAAGTCTAACAACCTGACTTTAAGGCCCAGGGGACACACAATAGAAGGAGAGAACAGACTGTTGCATGTTGTCCCCTGACCTCCATACAACTGACTCTGCGCGCGCAGATGCAGGAGGGAGAGGCTGGCATCTCAGTGAGACTCCAGGGACTCCCCCTCCCTCGTCTGTGAAGGAGTACCAAGTCCGCAGATCCCATCTCCAGAGTCTCTTGAGCAGCCATAGTGCTCTACATCACCTGTAAACGCGGATTGGGTCAGCAAACAAGCAAAACGAAAGCATCTCAATGAGAGGTGGGGTGTGTCCAGATGCTGTGGGAATCTGGACAGTCATCTGCTTCCAAATAGAGCCAGTCATTGCCATGAAAAATGGAAAGCTAATGTTCCCGAGCCTCTAGATTGCAACACCAGCAGACTACACAGTTTTTCCTGTCAAGTTCATCAGTGCTGCAGTGCTGGCAACAACCTCATATTTGGCTTTGCTTTGGCGTGAGAGGGTGACTCCAGGTATGGGCCCAAAATTATACATATAAATTCAGGAGTTGGTGTTGGCTAACAGATTACAACCCTGTGGTTCTTTTCTGGAAACAGAGAACAAACATCCTCATGTCTGTGGGCTGGAGACACAGCTCAGTGGTTAAGAGCCTATACTGTTCTTGCGGAGGACCTGAGTTCAGTTCCCAGCACCCACATCAGGCAGCACACAATCACCTGCACCTCAGTTCCAGGGGATTTGATGTCCTTTCTGGTCTCTGTAGACATCTGCATTCTCTCTCTCTCTCTCTCTCTCTCTCTCTCACACACACACACACACACACACACACACACACACACACAAATGGAAATAAATGTTTTTAAATCTTCACATTTTGAATCAGAGATAGCTTCAGGAAGTAGGGTGCACTGAGGGGAAGAGGGAGAACATGGAGGGAGAAAAGGAGAAAAGTTGGGGGCAGGCATAATCCCAGCCCTCAAGGAAGACTGTTACAAGCTTGAGGCCAACAGTGTAGGGGGAGGGAGGCTACACAAATGGGTACCAGGCCAGCCAGATCTACAGCGCAAGACCTTGTCTCAAAAGGACTAAATAAAAACATACAGGTAAAAACAGAGAGAGAAAGTGCAGTGTTCCTGCTGTGTAGGACTGGCGGGGGTTCTGAGAGTGTACTCTCATCTACGACACTCTCACTGTCCTTTTAGTGAGTCAGGGTCTGAGTAGCCCAGTCTGGCCTTGAACTCACATGGATCCATCCGCTTCTGTCTCTGCCTCCTAAGTGCTAGGTCTAATGGCATGTCCTACCATCTCCTGCCCATTATTAATTCCTAGAGCAAAGGGGCAAAACTAGGCCGGCGACCTCACACCTTTAATCACAGCACTTGGGAGACAGAGACAGGTGGTTTTCCAAGAGTTTAAGGTCAGACTGGTCTACACAGTGAGACCCTGGAGGGGAGACGGAGCAAAACTGTCTTGATCATTTCTCACCAAAATTCAGTCCCAAACAATCACCGCAAATATTTTTATTTCTGTAAATCTCTTCCCCCCTCCTTTTGAGACAGTGTCTCATATAGCCCAAGCTGGCCTCAAACTTAACCGGAGTAACTACACACTTAAACTTCATATCTTCCTGTTCCTATCACCTTATCTATTCTAGCCCACTAAAAAAGAAAAATCATCTGTGAGCAGCATTCTCAACCCCAGCTAGATGCCATCATGCCCATTAAAAAACAAACAAACAAAAACAATTCTCGTTACATACTTCCTGAGATGGGATGCATTTACCTCTTCATTTAATGTCATAACTTCCTTTTTTGTTGCTGGTAAGTGCCTGATCCCATAGTAATAAAAGAAAGGCGTGTACGGCCCGAGTTAGAAAGACCTCCTACCCTTGGTTTCTGTATTTTATCAACTGAAGAAGCCATCGGAGATGTTTTCTGCAGATGGCTCCCATGTGCCCACACCTTTGAATGTAAAATGAATGGTGCAGGCCATGAGAGGGGTGTTTTAAACGGAGCCCCCAGTTAAGAAAGCTGTCTAAACATGCCATGATGTTTGCAGCCATTTAAAGGTATATTCAATCTATTCAATTCATTTTTAGCCCTTAACTTTTTTTAAAAAGATTTATTTATTATGTATACAGAAGAGGGAGCCAGATCTCATTACAGATGGTTGTGAGCCACCATGTGGTTGCTGGGAATTGAACTCGGGACCTCTGGAAGAGCAGTCGGTGCTCTTAACCTCTGAGCTATCTCTCCAGCCCAGCCCTTAACTTTTTAACTTCATTATTTTTTTAGAGAATTTGGGAGGTGGTGTTTTGGGAGGTTTTTTTGTTTTGTCTTAAGCAGTGCTATAGATTAAGTGTAAGGCTTCACACCTGCTAGATGATGTTCACCTTTGAGGCCAGCCCCTAGGAAATTAAATTTCTAAAGAGAAATTGGGGGTCGGGGACTTGACCACTCACTTTTCTGTAACACCTAACACTTCCAATTCTGTGTGCACGTAAATACATAGAGTCAAATCATGGGGCCACTGTGGTGCTTGCTGAGAAAGGCATCATTAGGTAACTTTATCATTGTGACACCGTACGAGATACTTATGGAACGTATAGCACACAGTTCTCTGTGTATGCTCTGTGTATGTGAACCACTGGATATAGGCAATGGTATCAAGAAAAGTTTAGCCACTATTAGTATACTTTGCAGATTTTTTTGTAAACCAAATCTGTGCAAGATTTCATTTCTAGTTCTAACCAATTAAGCCATTAAGAAATAACATTCTCTCAAAGCTTAGGCAGAGCCTGCCAGGTGCTGACCACGCTTCGCCTTACCCCCTTCCATGAGTTCACAGGACATGGCATGGAGCCAATTTCACTTGTCCCCAGAGTGAAAGGGGAAATGAGACACTGAATCAATGTCACACTTGGTGCCAGATAGGCTTTGAAGAGAGGCCAAGATCCAGGATATTCTCGGCCATGCACAGTCCTGGCCAGCATGGGAAGAAGCCAAACCTCACGTACAGGCAAGAGAACTCTGGCTGTTTCCTCAAGTCCTGAGCTCTGGGCTCCGTTCCAGCAGCTTCCAAGCTTCCTGTCTTTCCATAAGATATGTATGTATGGAACTCTGGCACTAGAAACACTATTCTTATTACTAGAAAATTTCCCTTCTCCATGGGGATAAAAATCAATGCTCACACCCACCATGTGTTCTTACTCTGTGGATCCTCTGGGAGAAGGGAGTACTGTTCCCATCTTTGACATCAAACAGCGAAATTCCTGTGAGTCCTTCTGGAATTGTGACAGGTGGAGACATGTTCCAGACATCCAGAGTTGAAAGACAGAACACGCTTTCCCACCGAAACAATCAGTAGTTTCCCAGTGGAGTTTATAAAATTCTATTTAACCCACAGAATTCTTGGAATACCCCAGAAAAGTCTATGTAAATCATCTAATATGTCCTCAATTTTCCCCTTTGATTTTTTTTTTTCTTTTTTTGAGACAGGGTTTCTCTGTGTAGCTCTGGCTGCCCTGGAACTTGCTCTGTAGACCAGGCTGGCCTCGAACTCACAGAAATCCAACTGCCTCTGCCTCCCAAGTGCTGGAATTAACTCTGTTGATTTTTTTTTAACGGACTAGAGTACATAAGATCTCATTTTTCCATACTCTTCCACACTCTTCACTCACACTTACAAATTCTCATATGTTCAATCTGCCAGACATGGAAAGCAGATGAGGTTCAACCGAGTCGCTGGCTCGCTCCAGCACGGACCTGCCAGCAGCAGTGTGTGGGTGTGGCTCCTTCTCTCCCATCAACATTCACTGCCGTCATCTTTCATGGAAAGCTGGGGGGAATGTGAGGGCTCTTATCCTACATGATGAGCTACCACAGGTGGATTCCCCTGGATTTGGAAATGTGATATCCCATCAAGTAATGGAGAAAGAATGGATCTTGCTGCTCCCCTCAGGGTAAAACAAGATCTGAATCCTAAGATTCTCCTGCAGAGATGCTGATGGGCCTTAAAATACGCAAGCTGGAAATGTTGCCAGAGTTTGGCATCTTAGTGCGTAGGCTGGTCAGACCACACAGTGCATGGCTGGGGCCCTGAGGAGTGAGGGGTGATCTCGGAGCATCAGCTTTACCTTCTCTTCCTCAGACTCATTAGCCTCCAGGAAACTCACCAGGCTCCTACTATTGACCCCAAGGCTTGCCCCTCTCTTCCCAAGAGGAGGACTGAGCACCCCCTAATTCTGAGCTCCTGAAGTAAAGCTCCAGCCTCCCTGTCCCAGACACTCACCTTTAGTCTCCCCAAGAGAGCAGATGGAAGGACACTGTCATTCTTTTTCAAGATATGACTTCTGCACTGATTCCTGCACCCCCCATCTCCTAATGTGTGTGTGTGTGTGTGTGTGTGTGTGTGTGTATACAAGCATTGGTTGGAAGGAGAAAGGTAAAATATCATGTTTTCTCATATGCAGAATCTATATTCAAATTTTATTTTATCTGTATGGGTGTTTTGCCTGCATGTATGCCTGCATACTACATCCATACAGTGTCTGCAGAGACCAATAAAGGATGTCAGTCCTCAAAATCTGGAACCACAGACAGCTGTGAGCCACCAAGTGGGTGATGGGAATTGAACTTGGGTCTTTTAAAGAACAAGTGCTCTTTTCATTTTTTTTTTGTTTTGTTTTTTGTTTTGTTGTTGTTGTTGTTTTCATTTTTTCAAGACAGGGTTTCTCTGTGTAACTTTGCACCTTTCCTGCAACTCGCTTTGTAGACCAGGCTGGCCTCGAACTCACAGAGATCCTCCTGGCTCTGCCTCTCGAGTGCTGGGATTAAAGGTGTGTGCCACCACTGCCCGAGAACAAGTGCTCTTAACTGCTGAGCCATCTTGCCAGCCCCAAGAACCTAGATTAAAATGTGTATATATATTTCATATGTATATACATGCATATACACACCAGATGGCTAAGTTGGTAACATGCCTGCTGTGCAAACATGAGGACGTTGGTTCAAATCCCCAGCACCCATGTAAAGAAAAAGCAAGTGTGGCAGCACACACCTATAATCCCAGCACTGGGGAGGCAGAAACAGGTGGATCCCAAGTTCAGCCAGCCCAGCCAATCAGGAGCTCAAGGTTCAGCAAAGGACCCTACTTCAATGTGATGGACACCTGTAATCTCAACACTCCAGAGGCTGCGAAAGGAGCCTAGTACACATTGCAGGCCAGTCTGGTTTACATGGTGAATTCCAGGCTAGCCCGAGGTATAGGGTGAAACTTTGTTATAAACAAATAAATTGTTAAATGGTTAAAAATAGAACAAAGCTCTCTGTTGTGGGGTATTTGTACAGTGTGTGAAGATGCAATGCTGTGATTGATGTAATAAAAAGCTGAATGGCCAATAACTAGGCAGGAGAGATAGATGGGATTTTCAGGGAGAGAGAGGAAGAGGAGAAGGAATCTAGGCTCACAGGAGACACCAATGGGAAGCGGAACAAGCTGGACACACAGAACAAAGGAAAGGTAACCAAGCCACGTGATAGAACATAGATTAATAGAAAAAGCTTAAGTTATAAGAGCTAGTTAGAAAAAAGCCTAAGCTAAGGTAAAGCTTAGATTTATTAATAATCTCCATGTCATTATTTGCAGGCTGGTGGTCCCGACAAAAAATACCACTGCAGCTCTCACGGGGAAAAGAACAGGGAGTTTCAAAGGAGGAAACAGAGCAGTAGTCATGCGATGGCCATTCACTGGTGTCTTAGCTTTTTTGTTTTGATACAATACCTTGACAAAAGCAACTTAGGGGGAAAGGGAGTTATACTGGCCCCCAGTTACAAACTGTAGTCCCTCGTGGTAGGGCAGGTGGCGGCAGCAGGAGCTCAAGAGAGCTGGTCGCACCGCATCCATCCATGGTCACGACACAGAGAGCAGTGGCGGATGTTTGCATGACAACACTCAGCTTATGTTCTCCAGTATTATACAGTCCAGGAGACCGCTGCCCAGGGAACGGTGACTGCACGTGTGCCTGGTGCCCCTGGAGGTCAGAAGACTGCATCAGATCCCTTAGAACTGGAGCTAGGGAGAGTTGTGAGCCACTGTGTGGGTGCTGGGAACCAAACCGCAGTCCTCTGTAAGAGCATCAAGTGCCCTTAACTGCTGAGCCATCTCTCCAGCCCACACCTTTATTTTTGTATTTTGTAATTGCTTTATGATCTAGAATGTCAATCTGCTTTTCAAGTCGGGGTTGAGTCCCTCTGTGCCCTGACTGGCCTCCAACCCACTGTGTAGATCACACTGCTGAAAGATCCACCTACCTCTGAATCCCAAGTGCTAGGATCACAAGCATGTGCTTTGGTTGCTTTTGGAGACAGGGTTTTATATACCTCAGCCTAGGCTGGCCTCAAACGCACTGTGTAGCTTAGAGTGGCTTTGAACTCTTGCTTGATTCTCCTGCCTTCACCTCCCCAGTGCTGAGATTTCAGGTACCATCATCACACTCAGCTCGGAACATGATTTACTTTAGAGTTTATTTCCTTTCTCCTACATGAAGTCTGACTGTTAGCTTGGGCGACATGGCCAGTGAAGCTGCCATCACTATTATTGGGTTAGGGTATGTGCAGCTTTCCACACAGTGTTTGCTTTATGGAGCCCCCACCAGGTGGTTAATGTCAAGTTTACAATTGTAGTGAGTTAGCTAAATATTCCCTTATTAGTATGTACTGGCCTTTCGACTGGCTTTGGTTTGAACTTCACCTGATCAGCCATCAAAACAGCCAGGCCACCCTGTTTTCAACTTCCATTCACTTGGCTAACCCCACACTGACTCAATCTGTGAGGGCCTTTGCCAATGAAGTGTATTTCTTGAAGATGTGGAGTTGTTGGATTTAGTTTTCTTAATCCAGTCAGCTAGTCTGTGTCTGTTTATTAGAGTTAAGTCCATTTACATCTGAAGTTATTATTGAGAAAAATACATACTAATTCCTGTGACTTTGTTGGGTCTTGGTTTTAGTTGGTTGTTTGGGTTATTATTTATTTATTCCTTTCTTTCTCTCCTGTAGTGTAGAGGTTTCCTGGCTATGGTGCACATTCTTCATTCATCTTTTCCTCCCACAAAAATTATTTTTTCCTGTGCCCCTGGGATTGAGACTTTCTTCCTCCTTAGCATGTATTATTCCTTTTAGTATCTTCTGCAATTCTGGCTGACTGGTCATGAGCTGCCTTAACTGGTGTTTTTGTTTTTAAAAACAGGTCTCACCATGTGGTCCTGGCTGGCTTCCAACTCACAGAGATCCTCCTGCATCTGCCTCCCACGTGCTGGGATTCTTAGTACTTGTCTCACAGCATCCTTCTCTCTCCATCAGTCTAAGTATAGTTTGGCAAGAGTCATCTTCTCTGGCTATCATTTCTCTCAGCACTTGAAACAGATCGCCCAGGGCCGTCGCGGCTTTGAAGGCTGCTGAAGAAAGAGCTGATGTGATCTCAATGGGTTTGCCTTTGTAGGCGAGTTGTTTTTCTTTCTAGCTTTAATATTGTTTTATATTTTTTACATATTGTCTGTAAATCATGGGGAGGCTCATCTCTGTTCACACACATTTGGGATTCTAACTAGCTGCTTTGAAGAAGCCACCCATTTCTTTCTGTGTATGGGATTTTCTGTAATTTCATGAACTGAATTCTCTGCTTGGTTTTTATCTCAGCTCCTTCTGTCCCATCAGTTCTTAAGTGTGTTCTCTTTGCCACACCCCACAGAGCTTATGGGCTTTTTTTTCTTGCTGATTTGGGAATGCAGAATTTCCTCAACCTTGTCCCCCATCCCTGATGTTCTCATTGGTTTGGTACTGTTTGCTGGTTCTGTGTTTTGCTTCATTGACATTTTCATTTCCTAATTGGAAATGAAAAAGTCATTAGGATGGTTTTTTTCCCCAAATCTCAATGTCTCTGCTAAAATTTTTTCACATATGTATTTCATATATATTATATATAAAACTTGGAAGTACTTTTTAAATTTTAGATAGTCTCTCATATATCCAAGGCTGAGCTCTGACTTGCTATGTAATCAAGAATGACCTTGAACTCCTAATCCTACTGCTTCTGCTTCCTGAATTCTGGGATTATAAGCATCTACAGGTCTATATGGAACTGAGGATCAGACTCAGGGCTTCATGCTGGACAGGCCTCTATCCACTGAGCTATCTTATAATTACATTTCAGAATTTTTGGAAACTAGCTAGCTCTGCTGTCAGTTTGGTAGGGAGGGCTGGAGCACCCAGTTTACTATTTTGAGTTGGCATTGTGCAGAAATCAATAGCCACATTGATCTAGAAAAGTTCACACACACACTCCACCATTTTACAGGGGTAATGCACTGAATGAATTATATAAGGTTGTGGTGATATTAATAAGAATGGCCACCTTAGGCTCATATATATTTGAAAGCTTGGTCTCCAGTTGATGGAACTGTTTGCAAAGGATTAGGTTTGGCCTCAACATTCTCATGCCCCCTTCCCTCCCTCCCTGCCTGCCTCATGAGTGTTGCTTCAACATGTGGGCTCTCAGCTACTGCTCCAGCACCATGCCTGCCACAATGCTCCCCAATATGATGGTCATGGACTCACACTCTAAAAACATAAGCAAGCCCCCAATCAAACACTTTCTTTATAAGTTGTCTTGGCCATGTTCTACATGGCAAAAGAAAACACACAGGTCAAATACTGAAGGCAAGGCCTTTTGGGAAGGAGTGAGGAAAGGAGGAACCTACTGATTTTCTCAAAGAACCAACTCTTTGTTAATTCTTTGTATTGTTTGTTTGTTTCTATTCTATTGATCTCAGCCCTGAGTTTATTTCTCACCATCTATTCTTTCTGGGTATTGTTTCTCCTTTATATTCTGTGGCTTTTTCAGGTGTGCTGTTAAATTATTTCATATGACCAAAGTCATTATTTCTCTTCAGCAAAGGATCTTACCTACCAAAAGGAAGGTGGGACAAGAGGGCTCAGGGGTAAAAGTGCTTGCTGCACAAGCCTGGAAACCTGAGTGCAATCCCCTAAACCCACATAAAAGTGGAAGGAGAGAACCAACCCCTGAACGTTGTCTTCTGACCTCCACACTGGCACCATGACATGTGGTCACCCATACAAACAAGAAAATTATTTTAGTTTTATTTTTAATTATGTATATGTGGTCATAAGTACCAGAACCTGTGAGGGCCACATACATTGAATATCCAAATTACAGGTGATTGTGAGCCATCTGACATTGATGCTTTGAACTGAAGGAGGGTCTTCTGCAAGAGCAATACCCACTCTTAACTACTAAATAAATTATTTAAAAAAATAAATACTAAGAAAAAAGTAGTAAGATCCCTATATATCTTGTTTCTGTAGCTAAGGAAAGTAAATGTCAGGGGTGATTTGGGACCTCCCCACACCCCAGGGATTTGATCCAGTTTAACTGTTGGGCTTTGCATTCACCGCAATCTCTCCAGCAGTCAGGGTCAACACTAACGACACATAGGCAGCTTTATTTCCAAGCTAAGAGAGGATTCAAGTCAGAAATCATCAACAATATGGAAGTCAATCATACAGGGGTGAGATGGAACAGTGTTTCCATCTTTAAAAAATGTCAGCAACCTGAGAAAATGTGCAAATGTTAAGAATAGAGCTTTGCAAGTAATAAGAAATAATATTTGCTAGAGTAGTTCTATAGTTTCCTTAAGGAGTATAAATAAGTAGATGTTAATACGTTATACGTGAGTTTGTAAAATGTAAATGTTGAATGAGTCTAAATGCTTTGCAAGGCAAAAAATGTTATATGTGAGTGTGTAAAGTGTAAATGTTAAGTGTGAGTCTACTCTTAATGTATATGGTGAAAACACTTGAGACACAGGTAGTGTCCTAGTAGACTGCAAAGCAGGCAGTCTGAATGGTTTCAAAAGCTCCAGAAGCCGCTAAGAAGCTAAGAATGGTGGACGCCAGAACCAGCACAAGGCATCCGCAGCTGAGATCCGTGGAAAATTGATGCAACACAGAAAAACCTGAGCTAACATCAAAAACGGTGTGGTTCACAATACTACTGTACCTAAAGGGGTCACTGGCTTGAGAATAAAAGTTCAGAGACGCTTGTTTGAACAAAAATTGTTAACTGCAGAAAGTTTTGGTTGAAAAACGTCTCTTCATATTTAGAAGTGAAAGCCTGATACCAGAATTTATTTCTTGTTTGAACTTTTTGAACTTAAAATGAGATAAAATTATTTAAAAAAAAAAAATAGAGCTTTGCTGAGACCAGAAAGTTGGAATCTGAATGCTTTCAGCTGCCAGCAGCATCAAGAAATGTTAAGACATTACTGACAAATGGGGCTACTGCTTAAGAAGCATGCACCCAACAAGCAGCGGAGGTGCACACCTTTAATCCCAGTACTCAGAGGCAGGAGGATCTCTGGAGTTCAAGGCCAGCCTGGTCTACAGAGTGAGTTCTAAGACAGCCAGGACTACACAGAGAAATGCTGTCTCGAAAACAAAACAAAACAAAACAAAAAAAAAAGGAAAAAGGAAAAAAGTACACACATGTATGCATGCCTGTTTACACACACACACAGAGAGAGAGAGAGAGAGAGAGAGAGAGAGAGAGAGAGAGAGAGAGAGAGAGAGAGAGAGAGAGAGGAGAGAGAGAGAGGAGAGAGGGAGAGAGGGAGAGAGGGAGAGAGAGAGAGAGAAGGGGAGACCAAGAATGCATAAAGGGAAAAGTTCAGTACTTGGTTATTGTGAAGGTTCATCTTCATGGTTAATTTGACCTGAGATCTACCTTATAGTTATGTCAAGGGCGTTTCCAGAGAACTCTGAGGAGGGAAATCCCAATTTGAATATAAGTAACATCACGCCATTGGCTGGGGTCCTGGACTGCATGAAACAGAAGAGCTGGGGACTGGAGGGACAACTCAGTGGTTAACAGTACTGGCAGCTCTTGCAGCAGACTCGAGGTTCCCAGCACCCATGTAGTGACACACAAACACTAGTAACTGCAGTTCCAGGGGATCTGACCTCTGCAGGTTCCTGCATGGATGTCGTGCACATACCTGCACCCAGGTACACACACACATAAAATATTTTAATAATTTCGATTTTTTTAAAATTTAATGTACATAGGTGTTTTTGCCTATGTGTGTGTCTGTACACCATGTGCAGACAGTGTCTGCAGAGACCAGAAGAGGGTTTTGGAGTTACGTCATTAGCTGTACCATGTGGGTACTGGGAATTGAACCCTTGTCCTCTGGAAGACCAGTCAGGACTCTTAACCACTGAGCCATCTCTCCCGACCCCATATTGTTTAATCAACTAATTAATTAAAAGGGGGAGGGGGCCACACCAGCATTTATCTCTTTCTCTGACTGGTTGCAATGTGATCAGCTGCCTCATGACCCTTCCAGTCTGCTTTCCTCACAATGACGGGCTGTATCTTCAACTGTCAGCCAAAATATAAACCCTCCCTTCTCTCTGCCTGCCTTCTTCCTGGTCTCCCTTCCTCCCTGCTAGCTTTTTTTTTTTTCCAAGCATTTTGCCACAAAAGTAACAAATGCAGTTTAGAAAAAATACACAAAAGCACCAAACAGGCTTGCTTTCTCATACAGTACCGGCTGCCCACCTGACCTGAACTCACCACCACCATGGCAGGCACTAGAGTCTCAGATCTGCAAATGGTCATAAATCTCAAACACATTGTCACCTGGAAGCAATCCCCATTGCAGAATATTCTTCAAGTGCCTTTTGGCGTCACAAAAGAGCTAGGGGTGAGGGGGTGTGCTTAGCAAGCTCTGACGGAAAGGTTGAGGGCCTTGAGAATTCTGTTCTTCACTAAGATTTAGAAAACGCTGCCGGGCGGTGGTGGCGCAAGCCTTTAATCCCAGCACTCGGGAGGCAGAGCCAGGCGGGTCTCTGTGAGTTCGAGGCCAGCCTGGGCTACCAAGTTAGCTCCAGGAAAGGCCCAAAGCTACGCAGAGAAACCCTGTCTCGAAAAACCAAAAAAAAAAAAAAAAAAAGTTTGAATTCATCCTCTCAGAGTTCCTTTGTTGAAAACTTGATTTTCTAATTTGTGTTGTACAAGAAGTTTGAGGTGAGGCTTTGGGTAGGTACAAATGGATGTATTACAAAAACCTGCAAAACACACTGTTTCAATTCTGTGGACTCTATAGACATCATCTCATAGCACTGCTAATTCAACAAGTTTCTTTCCAAGAACTATTTGGCCTAATATCTCCTGTCTTGGAGTATATGAAAACCCACTCCAAATCACACAGCACCCAAAATCTGACAAGTCGGAGTGGTGCTACAGCCAGCAAGGATTTGGACAGCTTGAACTACAGTGAACCCGCATGAAAGAAAAGTAAGAGCTTGGGGTATAGCTCAGTGGTAATAGTAAGCCTCAAATACACAGGGCCCAAGCAATGCAAAATGACAAGTCACCCAATTCATACCTCTTCTGTTTTTAAGTCTCAAGTCATAAAAGTTCAGCTGCTCTTTAATGTTCCTGATACCTACTTCAACTACATATGGCTAAGAGGGAAAAGCAGAAAGTACAGTTTTTTCTATTGTCAATTTTTCTCAATTTGGTAATTACACTGAGTGACAAAAACAATACTGATGTTCAGAACACTTTTTGAAAGAGCTCCTATCTAGAACTTGGAAAGAAAACATGACCTAAGTCATGAAAGCAGAAGGCAGGGAATGTGGGGGAGGAAAGAACAAGGGAGGGCAAATGGAATTATGATGTTCATGAATGAAATCACAATGAAATCTTTCTCTACCTAGTAACCAAGATAGTTTTTAAAAGACAAGGTTGGTTTGTCATACCATTCTCAGTCCTAATTGTAGCTTACTTACATCCTGGTAACAGCTTAGTTTTCATTAATGATGAGCAACAGCAAATTCTTTTTTTTAAAAAAATGTGTATGTATTTGTATAGGTGAAGTGCAAGAGTCCATGAAGTGCTGGATCCTGTGCAGCTGCAGTCATAGGTGACTATGAGCAGCTGTAATAGGCACTGGGAACAGAAATCAGGGGTTCTGAAAAAACAGTACATACCCTTAACCAAGGTCCAACCCTCCAACCCTCTCATTTTTAGAATTTTCATGTTTTCAGCGTTTCTGATACTTGTCTATTTTTGACTGCGCTGTTCATTTTTTTTACTCAGTTCAGAGCCACTTGTTATATTAAGTGTGTGTACTCCTCAATTGCAGTTTCAACCATATCCTTTTGTTCAGAAGTCAGGTCACTAAAATAACCTAGCAGAGGGCATATGCTTTGAGACAATGTTTTGACACCCTAATGTCTACAAGATGGCACGCACCATGCTTGCACCAGTGGTCATCAATGAGGCTTCCCGGTGTTTGAAGACAATGCAAGAGGATACACACTGAGAACCTTAGAACCTTTCTGCGCAATATCCAATGGTGTTCCCAGCTAAACTATCTGCATTGGGCCCAGCAACCCAGAGCAGACTTGGGGCTGGAGATAACTCACTGGGAGATGGCTTACCTAGTCAAAAGTCAGACACTGGGTTCCACTCTGAGTGTACATGCATCAAAAGTGCAAGTCCTCACGTTTTCGACTCTATTAGTATTCCGTAGCTATATAAATCCCCCAAAACATGATTCTTTAAGACCCCCCAAATGTAATCATCTTAAGCACACACAAGAACCACAGCATCCAAATATAAATTTGTGAAATTTTTCTTTACAAGAAACATAGAAATCATTATAAAGTTGTAAATTTTTAAAAACAAGTTTTCTTCAGCCAAAGAATGTAAACAATGAAGGAAAAGAACATTGCAATAGAGGAGAGTGAGGCTCTGCAGCCATGACGCTAGTTAGAGAAGCCACAGGCCAGGCAGGTCCTCAGGACAGGGTTACTGAAAACGCCAGTCACAGCAATGTCATCAAGGTCCTACTACTCTTAAAGGGTTCTGCCAAAAACAAGTATTTTTAATGAGATTAAATAAATCAAAATAATTACATTACAACTGTGTTTATGAAATGCAACATCAATAACCCATCACATTGAGGATGTTTAGATAGCCAAGCACAGGTCCCTTTATAAAGTGTGTATGTAAAGAAAGACATCAATCATAAACCCTAACCTCAGCCCCAGTGTCTTCTGCCCTATAGCTCTCCACAGTACCTCACTACAACAAGCATTTTCCTCTTCACAACTCATTAAATGACAAACACTTCAAATTATTTTTTGTTCAGCATAATCCTGGCACAGACTGTGAAGGACAAACTTCATAGTGATATTAAACACATTTATCATCATCTTGCTCACTCTGTGAGAAGCAATTTGGTATAGTGGGAAGAATACTGAGCTAGAAAAAAAAAATTCCTGCTCTAAACTGAATGCCTTTAATCCCAGCACTCGGAAGGCAGAAGCAGGCACATCTCTGTGAGTTTGAGGCCAGCATGGTCTATATAGAGTGATTTCGAGGACAGCCACACAGAGGAAACCCTGTCTTGAAAAACCAACCCCCCCCCAAAAAAAAGAAAAAACATCAGGATACAACATTTCATGCCTATATTTTAAGGCTATTGAGGCTCAAAAGGAAACATTAGAAATTACAAAATATTCTCACTTTTTATTACAAAGAAAAACTCTGCAAATGGTATTTATATTAAAGCTGCAATGTTGTAATTACGAAAAGCCCTACACCAGGTCACAAGATTCAACAATTAAAGAAAAACATTTATGCATAAAATTTCCCAATTTTTTATCCTTTTATGAAATAGAAAAATAAATTAAAACTCCACAAAGTACCACTCCTCTTTAAAAAAAAATCCCTTCCAAATAATATATGGTTTTTATTATTCTTTATAAATAAACTCTTTATATATGTATATATTATGTATATATATTTCTACCACCTGAGGTCTCGATAGATACATCAACATGTCAGGTTTTGCATTACAAATCTACAAAGACTAAAATTTGGTTTACATTTAGAACTTATACAAGAATATTATAAAAATAAAAAAATCAAAGCTGTGACTACATAACTACTCGAGGGGGCTTAAACTACTTCAGCCGCATTTACCCATTTTGATAGTCACTCGATATAAATATTATCTCACATCTCTTGTTAACCATGAATCAAGAAAACAATTCAAAAGCAAACAGAACATGATTTAAACTATGGCAAATTCTACCTTGAGTATCTGCATATTTAAAATTTTATTAATATGTCTATTTACGTGGGGGTGGGGGGAGACAGGACAACTTCAGAGTCAGTTCTCACACCATATGGATCCCAGGGATGGAACTCAGGCCATCAGTCCGGTAACAAGCAACTTACTGCTGAGCCACCACCTCAGTGGCCCTACTTTGTTAATATGTATAAAAGAAACAGAAATCATAGCTATGAACACTTCTTCTTTCCTTTTTGGTTTGTTCTGACTCAGGGTCCCACTCTGGCCTTGAACTCTTGGTAATCCTCCTGCTTCAGCCTCCCAACAGCAGGCTTAGTCAGCGCACTCAGCTTTCTACTGTCAATGAGTTAGACACATTTGAAAATACTGGAGAGTTAATTATTGTCCACTTTATTTTCCTTTCATCTGAAATTCAGATTTAATGTGTAGCCACATTAGTGTATGAAAAGGTTTACTAAAAAAATAAAGAACTTTAAAATTTTACAATATTTCATATTCCAATATTCTTTTAGATAAAATCAATGTTACTTGTGATTCAAAAACAGAATCTGACTTAACAGATTCTCATTTAATCCCTGTAAGACAAAACACACTTGGTAAAATGGTAGGTCCTCAACAATATAAGCAATCCAACATGTTCCACCCAGGAAGCCTGTGGGAGTGCCTCCTGCAAAGTGTAGGAAATGACCTTCTCGGAAATTTAGCACTGTGTGCACTACCATATTAAGTGCAAATTATGTGGTCTATGTTTACTACTCCAAAATTTTTATTAGCTATACAAGGAAAGAACAAACATTTTTTTTATAAAGCAGACACTAAATACCTCAGGCTTACAGACCCCTAAGGTCTGACAATTCCAATATGCCACTGCAGGGGAAAATCAAGTAACAGATACGAAAATGACTAAGTGTGCCTATGGGCTGCAGGCTGTCCACTGCTGGACTAGACATAGATTTGGAAAAAGAAACATAATCCTAGGCCCACTACAAAATATGTCATATGTGGGCACAGGAAGAGCAGAGTAAGAAGAAACATTAATGAACATTACAGCCTAAAATGTCCAAAGTTACTATCCAATCAGATTTGAATGTTTAAATATGTATACATACAAGTTATAAAACTATCTTGCTTTACTTCATATTCTTTTCGGTGTGCTAGTAACAGTGTCAAACCCAAGTCACACCAGAAGTAAAGGGACCAGGAACAACTGAGTACTCCAAGGCTAATCAACAAGCAGCAATGTGGATGTTTTTGACATCTAAAGGTTTCTATACAGTGACAATGACCAATTTGTTATCTGTACACCTACAGAAAACGTTGGATGTGTATTTATTTCCAGATGTCATCTTAAAAAATTAAATTGAATTGTTACAATTTGAAGCTAAATGTGATTTGTTTTGTTTTATTAGAAAAAATATTCAAGCAAAGTCTACAATCATCGGTCAATTAAGAATGACTTACAAGAACATGAGACAGTAAAATAAAAATACAGGTACAAACTCTATGTCTGAAACACTTCTATTTGGCAATGTTATAACAAACCAAAATTTAAAAGAAACAAAGGAGATTGCAGAGTACTTCGCAGGTATAGAATAAAACAAATGATGAAGTGCTTAAGCAAAGGAAAAAAAGATTAAGAACACACTGCTTTTCTTCTTTTGAAAATAGATTCCGTTTGCTACGAGCACATCAGCCACGTGTCCATTCCAGATGTTGGTCTCTCTATTGCATTGCTTTCCTCTTGTCCCTTCACGTCCATTGACTCACTCCTGTGTGTCCTTCTGCTTACCCCCTGCTTTCACTCCCACACATGCTCTGTTCACTTCAATGCTCAGTACCTTCTCTGTGTGTGGTTTCTCTTTTTTAAACAAAAGAGAAATGATCTATGCATCATGGAACCTTTCCCATTTTGGAACCAAAGGTTTAGTTTTATATTTTTGTCTATCTTTCTTTAAAAAATTTTCAGTGTAAAAACTCGCTGGCTTTTCCTGTCATGAGTAAGTGAGAAACTCCCTGTGTGTCTAGAGTGCTTTTTTATGCCAGTCTGACTGCACATGTTCAAGCACATGCTTTCCAGATGTGCTCCCAACAGTAAGGAACAACTACTCAGTCACTGTCAGCAGTGTGTGGTTCAATAAACTTCCATTACGGTCTAGTGTTCCTCCCTCAAAGAACTATCCTGAGAAGGATGATCTCAATGCTTTGTTCTTAGACTAACATAGTATCACAGTCCTTCATGTCTGAACAAAGACATTTCTCTTGATTAAAGGTGCTTTTAGTCTAATCCTCTGACAGAAACTCTTAGTGAGTTACAATTTACCTGTCAATAGTATTTCTACCATAATATATACATGACTTGTCATGCCTCCTAGAAAAGCATCTACAGACAGTTTCATAGAGAAAAATATATTAAAATCGCGAATTATTTACAACAACACTCTATATCTCTATTTTGCGACATTGTCTTGACTGCCACAGTCAACTGACAGTTTGCACATATTATCCATTTGCTGCTAAAGTAAAAAATCCAATGCTATCTTGACGGCAACAAAAAGAAATTATAGTCTATTACTCGTACAAAAATAAATATACACTATGGTAAACACTCTTCTCACACTCGATTTAAGGTGTTTTTCCTGCAAATAAAAAGTAATACTTCCCTTGCCTCATATTGATATTAATGATATATTGGTCAACAAGTGATACTATAATAAACTAAATACAATATACAATTCTATTGCTTCTATTTCACCATCAACAAAAATAAATATGCCTCTAAAAAGATATATCCGCAAGGACACTTGGGTAATTTCGCAAGATGGAAAAAAATAAAGCTTACCACAGTGCCTGCAAGTATCTGAACAACTGAGATCAGTTAAGAGAAGTTATACCTATAGTGCGATAAGAGAGAGAGGTCCAATGAAATTGTTATGATTGTTTGAAGGTTCATGTACACAAACACCCTATGTAGCCCACTCTGTTTACATACTAAATGACTAAATGGGGATTCAACAGGGCTGATTTATCTAGCTATACATTCGAGCTAGAGACTAAGCCCTAAGAAGAGACTACGGACAAGTCGCAACTCCTGCTCGACTCATGACATAAGATCACCTGCTGGTATTAATGCTCCCTAGTCTACGGAGACTGAGAAAGACGATCAAACACAGAAGTAAAACCGGTACATTAATAATGTCTGAGTTTTTTTAAGGCGACGTTGAACTACATAAGTCTACACATAGTTAAACTAACAATGCAGAAGCAGCCCACAACAATAGTGTCTGATTAGTAAGGAGGTTGATAGGACAGGTATAAGCGATGATGCACAACTATGCTGTCACTACGGATTAACGCGCTAGTATGACAGTTAAATGCTCATAGTCCAACATGCGGTAGGAGCATGAAGCTCAGCGAAGTCAAGACATGCACGCTCGAGCTCGGAACATGCAATACAAAATCGATCGACGATTCAAGAATTCACAGTTCTGTCTGATAGATTGGCAGTCAACTGTGACCAGGGCCAACCGAAAAGATTGTCTCAGTCACGCACGAACGCGGGGAGCTGTGGTCATAAGACATGCTAAGAGTGGCAAAGCACCAGCTTGTCTGTGACTCATGATGTCCACAGCCCATCCCATATTGCTTGAGTGGAGTATGGCTCGTAACGGATATATAATGCCTCCCATGATTTAACGATTGCCAATACAGGCGATATAGATAGTATATTACTCTAACTCACAGGACCTGTTCTCCTCAAGCAAAAAGTATATATAAAAACAATGCTTGAACTGAATAACAAGACCCCGAAGGTGTAGAATCCTGTCCTCATTTGGAAAAACTTGAACTGACTGAAGTCACCTAAGCGAGTTCATGTTTATCCATAAGATACAAGGGCTCATGAGACCTTTGACTTTTATAAGTATAAAGTTAAATAAGTATTTCTTGAATTACTATTACTATTTCAGGCAATTACCGAGGTCAAAGATACCTCTCTCACCACAAATTTCCTTTACAGCCTGGAACATCATACCTGGTCAATCACAGCGTTCCTCGCAGAAATCAGGAGATGCATGCTCGCTAGTCCTCGGTTGTACCCCCGGACACCAAGGCGGCCCCCTAGTTCTTCCACCACCCAGACAGACTACCCCGAAGACCTCCCTCTACTGAGATACTTCATTAACCCTCATCCATCCTAGACGCAGACAACGATAAGCAACCGCTGCACCCTCGATAATAAACATTCCAACACTCTAGATTGCCCGTATTAGAGAACGATCCAAGCAAATTATATCACACACTACTGATATCTCCCGAAGATTGACCACTATGAACCAGTTATCAAATATATTCAGTGATGAGCTCGAAACCCATCGGGAGAATTGATTTGCGTGCGAGTGGTCTTCAGACAGAACTCGCCATATACCGAGCTAAAGAAACGGTGACAGACACTGTCAGAAGAGGCCCCACGGGAGGCAGTCCCTCGTGCTTGGACAACGACTGCGGGAGACAACATGTATGGGACAGTGGTATTGCACTGACAGAGAGAACAGTTGCCAGTGACCAGACTGGCTGGGTTATAACCGCACACCCAACGCTCGCGTCTCGTCTAAGAAGTCATGGCTGGTGTTCAGAAGGTTATATGAGGTGTGATAAAGAATGTGATAGTTGTTAATTACCCAATGTGTCTTGTCAAAATATCGTACTTCGGTCATGAAAAATGTCGAGAGACAGCATTCCATCGTAAAAAAGAGGATATAGACGGTAAGGATAAAAAAGAACAAGGATAAATATTAGTGTCGTATAATTCAGCTTCTGATCCATAAAAAACCACTGAGTAAGGCAAAAGAACCTGATAAAAGTGATCCCGTATTAAGATAAAATTTATTTGAACAATAACATTTTGATAGAGTAATATCTGTCTTTATGGATGACTTGCTCTACATGTACACCTGGCATTGCCAGAAGAGGTGCAATTACCATCCTAGTATAGATGGTTCGGTGAGTTCACTTACTGTGGTTGCTGGGGTGAACATTCAGAACTCAGAACCATGCTGAGCCCAAGAGCTTCATCTCAGTGTATTACACTAATAACAGCACTAGTATTACATCTCTGCTACAAGTCGCCACTAGATAACAATTCTTAAATCTACACTTAGCTCTTGATCACAATATAAGTCTAGCCCAACTTACCTCACTCATAGTACCACATAGTGCTACGTGAAATGCGCTTATAAAACACCAATCAAACTCATCTAAGTACTGGTGCGAGTTACCCAGAATATACATGACCCACATTAAAATTTACTATGGAAACTTTAACACATCTTATAGAAAATACAGAGAAATAACGCCTGGGTCACATTAAGAAACCCAGATGCCGCCTATTTCTTTGTATTGACCTCATGCGAAGAGCCAAACAACATTGCAGATTACTCGAGATCCCTGACTACATGAATCTAGGAGCCCATCCACATATGAATAAAGAAGCATATGACTTCACAATCCATATGATCTGTTATAGCTGTGCTTATACGAACTACTACAGCGCTAGGCTCTACTCTCTTTTAGATCTAGAGACAGACTGCAAAAAAATCTGGCCAGATCATAAACATCTCATAATTTGCCTTCAAAGGAGTTCACAGCTGGTAGAAACAATAGCAATTGTTCTCAAACTTTCACATACTACTTTGATTTAACAAATAGTGGTCTATATGTACTATAAGAAGTTATAATGGAGATATCATTAGGCGAGTCTGTGCAGATCTCTGTGCAATTTAACATGTGGAGACAACAGTAGAATTGTATCTCCATGGAAACTCACAAGATTATATGGTAGCCTCAATACATGCTAATACGAGGCTGACTATGAGTAATATAGATACAATATGGCGAATCATATCTTTACCATATGCACAATTCAAAAAGCCAGCCATACATTCCTTTCACCAAATACAAGACAACAACCCGAGCGACGAAATAACCAGAGCTACACAATCATTCACCAGATCTCACAACATACACATCAATCTCTAGGCACCTATCCTCAGACAGTTCTGTTCTTTAGTACGCAACCTTAATGATCATACACCCAAGGAAATAACAGCATTTCAATCGTGAAGGCGCAATTTAGAACCTGGGGTGCCGATACCCTATGTGAAGAAAAAAACCCTAATGTACCCGAAAAAGGCCAAGTTAAGACAAAAGTTCGAGATCGTCTTGCATAGAGTGTGCGACAAGAGAGTCGCCCATGTTCATGAGCCAAGTACTTAAACCTCCTGATTGCTTGAGCAAGTCAAAACATAGAAAAGGGCAGAAAACCCTGAAAGGCCGTCCCAGAGGACAATGTCGGCAGGGCAGGGTGGTGATCCCGCGCCCAAACCCACACCCCGACGAGCGCACTGAATCCAGCCAAGCTCCTCAGAAGCATGCCTCCAAGATCAGATGCAAGATTCCACGGCAACTGAGATTGCATGTGGTATTTATACAGCTGTATAAAAGTATTGGAGGCAGAAAGTAATCCAAGAGGCCTTTGTGAGCGCGTCCAGTCAACATCATGCTGTAGAGCACCATTAGAGGAAACATACTCGTAGGCTCCGTACTGTCCCACTAAAGAAAGCCCTAATTTTGAAACTCAAAAGCTATGGAAGTTAATATAACCTTAGATTCAGAATTAAAAGACTCATAGCACCTCAGAGTGCTAAGCCGCTAGACATTGGTGGGGAACTGCAAAGAGGACCAAACCTCGTCTAATATATTGTACAAGAGTCACCCCTAACTAGAATATAAGACGAAGCAATTAATCTCAGAGATGTAGTGCGGAGCATGAGAACCTAGAAGAGATCACACACACACCTTTACTGATAAAACACTACGCTTACTCAATTGTGAACGAGACTGCATCTTTACTCTAACCATAAAACCTCAAAATCCTCCGAAATCTATGCCACATACAGGCGAAACGAATAAACTACGCACGGCAGGAGAACCCATTACGCTCATACTTTTGCGCCCAGATTCCCTCAGCTGACATCCCTGCACTCTATGTGCAGAGCAATATTTCATCGAGGGGATATACGATAAGCACTCCTCGTGAGTGGACCTTAGACGGAGGAATCAAAATCCCTTGCTAACTGTAAGATCATGCTATAGCATCAAGACAATACCTAGCAAGGAGGACCAGGCCCAAGCACTCTGACCGTTCCTTCAGAATGAGATACTTATCTCTCACCAGTATCATCGTGTAATCCCCTCCACATATACCCTCGATAGCTGTCTGTGTCTCTCACTGCTACTCCCAAGCAATGCTGCCTCTAACCCCATCCAGCATACAAAAATAAGTAACCACTATGCCACCATAGAGTGGACGCAACGCCTAATACTCAATCATGACTTTACCTTAATAAGGAAGTAGAAGGCGCAAGAGTCCAAGATCCTATCTTAGGCCTAAGGCATACGGGGTCACACACAAAGCACCCAAACGACTGCATGAGAGAGAGCAGATATAACATCATCATCATCAACCGAAGAATTCTTAACGAGTGAATTTCTTCCTCCCTTATGGACGCTCGCGGTTGCGCTTGTTCCGGCTCGGCTTAACGGCCATCCACTCCTCGCTCGTGCCACTCTCTGCACTCCTGTATTTGATGACAAGAGCTAAGGCCTCACGCTCATTCAAAGAACTTCCACTTAGCAAGACAAATAGGTGCTCTTGGTCTCACTAGTGCTAGCTTCCATTAAGTGCGCACAGATTATAAAAAGAGCTCTCCAGATGAGGAATTAGTCAACCGCTTCCAACACTATTTTGTCCTCTAATGTGTCTACCAATATCTCTACATAGCGTATAAAAATTAACATTAGAGTAAATAGAAGCATAGTAATATATCGCCATAAATATACGAATGATATATAGTCAATTATAGAGGATAAATCCATATGCCGAGATTACTGCACAGGTCTCTACCTTGCAGAACTATCATGCACCACAAACCGTGAGACATGGATCGAAAATTCTCGCAGTAAGACATTTAGACCTGAAGCCTGACGTATGCTCCCTTGCATGGGCTGATATGACTACCAAAGCACCGAAGATTGATACACAACTGCTCTAAAGGAATTAAGGATCAAAGACTAGTGCCCTAGAGGAGTAGTGAGCGCGCAAGTACTCGCCCTTAAGGCAAGTCCCACATACCCTGTCCTCAGTATGCGGTCCCGTACCATCCAGGAAGGTGACCCTAAGCGAACGACTTCACCCTTCATATTAGATTAATCTTCAGCATCTAGCTAGCCGAATGAAAAAAAATCTTTCTCCACGGCTCACAGAAATTGCTCATCAACAGCAGCGCTATTTCCCATCTCTAACATACAAATATGAGGAAAAATGAACACAAGGATTTCTATAAAGAGGGAAAAGCACACACACGGTAGGGTTAAGGGCGGAAAGAGTACATTGAGATACAAGTATTAAAGAACATACTACTGTTCTGCACTGTACTCATTCATGACGAGAACTGCAGTTCCCTATGCACCAAGTGTTAACATTTATAACACCTTCGCAATGTACTGGTTAGTCTTCCTAAATAAGACGATGCAGTCGATCCTCCAGGTTAATCATCCTTATAGCCCCAATGGATGCAGATGTATGGACCACAAGCTGGACTCTCCGACAACAAAAACAAGAAGCCACATGAGCCATAGACGAGTGTGCAGTGTTTATTTGTGAATACACTATCTTAATCATCCCTCCAGGATTATTTTCTCTTGTACCATGTCCCACGGAACTTTCGTCGATCGTCTCATCTGAGAGAAATATCAACTAATTTCTAGTTTACGACACTACTCTAAAAGTATCCTATAAATTGCTGAGGAGAGGTTTATTCCCCTACTATGTTAATACATCTCGAATATAGTAAATATTAGACAAAACACATGATAAACTGCAAACCTATAATGACGTGTATTTCGCATTCAAACATAGAGAGATGAGCAATCTGATGCACCGTGCCATCTTGAACGTTAGCAAACGTTAGACTACTCGAGCGATTATACAACCAGAGCATAGCCAGTAGAGTACTATTTCGTAATTCACACGCACCCTAATGATGGTATCCCTTCATGCGAGACATTCCTCAGCTATGGGTCGATATGAAGCAATCACACAATCAAGTGACTGCAGATCTATACTTCGATAGGAGTACAAAATATATGGTCTCGATATATATCTCCGCATAACCAGATACACAGCTGATAGACCTCGATCTCAAATAGCTGGTGCATCTTATAGACAACACGAATGTTGGCATATCCATGTACACAAAAGCTATGCTTTTCAGTGAAATTCTCACCTTATCAAGAACATGCGATAAAGGATAATTAACTTAAACAAAAGACCAGGCACTATGCTGTACGTCTATAACAGTCATATACGTTGAAGTGACTTTAGTAAAAGATTACCACTATCCGTTCTGCCATGTACAGTATTAGTATTGTACAATGTTATCTCGAGCTACCCCTAGATCTGGTATATTGTAGGATACCACAAGTGTATCTCCCTTGGTCTGACTCTCTATCTCAAGCCCCTCCGAAGTATCTTTCCCATTTTAATATTAACACAAGTAAATAACGCAATGCCTTATCTGTGAAACAAGAAATCTCATAGAAATAGTGCAATCACGTGTCAAGAGCCCCTGGTCCTCTAAGGCTCCTCTCACAAAGTGCATACATATGTATGCAGCATTTGAGTTCACACATATCATAACCTTCTCCTGATGGAGCGCTCTGACTGGAATGAATAGCACAATGTGTACTGGTGCCTATGAAGCCAGGAAGTGTCAGATCCCCTATAGCTAGAGTTACAAGCTCATGTGGGTGCTCAGAACTAACCTCAGGTCCTCTGCAAAAGCAGCAAGTACTCTTAACTCCCAAGCCATTTCTCCAGCCTCAGAATCACATTTTAAAATAATTTAAAAATATTGGTGTTTCATAATTTAAGCAATCCAAAATAAATCTAGAACTAAACTTGCATATAAACTTTATCAAATATTGTTTCTGTATCCTAAGACTTTTAAAAAGCATCGAGTGCCAATGTGCTCTAATGCCCCAAACCCGCATGGTCAGGCAGCACTGACCACACAGCAAGTCTGGGTAACTTGAGCTACAGAAGATCCTGTTCCCATAAGCCCCTCAAAACAAAAAACAAACAAACAAAACAAAAACAATTTCTAGAAAGTCTACTGGACAGAGAAATCCAGCACAAGTTGATTGTCTCAAGTCCAGCAATCTAGGTAATTCTGAAGGTAGAATCAACATGATTTTGAGCATTCTGATCAAGAATGTTGAATTAGTCATGTCTAGGCAAAAACAAAACAAAAACCCAGCATTTTGGATAAAGAGTAGTCAATATGTACTGAAAAATAAATCCCAACTTACCCAAAATTTAGAAAATTTTAAGATAGCAATCAAAATGTAAAATATACTGTCATGAAATAAATTACCTGTAAATGTTTGGGTCCAACAGCAAGGCAGTATCTTTGGGTAGCTTTGATAAATGAACTACTTTAGTTTTTAACTGATGTCGTTCACTTTCATTCACCCACACATCTGGCAGACTATGAATTAAAGAAAAGAAAAGCCAAGAATTTATAGTTATCCTCGACTTGTTGTTCCCGTTCACACTCCCCAGCCTTCTCTGACAGGACACCTGTACGCTTCTGCAAAGACAGATATGTCAGGCAGTCTATTCCGGAGCCAGACACAGACTGTAGCACATGTTCAATTTGGGGTGTGGGGTGGACTGGGAATTTGTATAGCCTGGCTTCTAACTAAGTGAAATTAACGAAAAGCTAACTTTCTTCACTAGCAAAGGGAAACTCTATCAATCCATGAGCTCTGGAATACAATGAATACCAAGAGTACCAAGGAGGGGCCTCTCATGCAACTGAGCCCACATGAAAGGAAAGAAAATAAAATGCATGTATGTGACCAAATTCTGAATTTGAAGATATTTAATCCTACAGAACATTCAAAGTACTTTGATATATCTGTATTGGACAATTTCCACAATATTGGGATTACAAAGGCATTTAAATTTGACGTTCTTTTAAAGATTTGTTTTTTATTTTATGTGCATGAGTGTTCTATCTGAATGTATGTCTGTGTACTATGCATGTGCCTGGTGCCCTAAGAGACCAAAAGAGGGTGTCTGGAGTTATAAACAGTGTGAGGTGCCATGTGGGTGTTGGGAATCAACATCTCCTCAAAGATCAAAATCAACAAAGAATAAATTTTGAAATATATTTTTTAAAATCAGTATCAAGCAAGGAATGGTACTACAAGTCTTGACACAGAAAACCGAAGAATTGGAACTCAAAATCTGCCTGGGCTCCATGAAACCTGGTCTCAAAATCCCTACCCTCCTTCAAAAAAAATTAGTGTAAGACAGACATAGTAGCTCACATCTATAATCCCATCAATCCCAGAGGTGGAGGCAGGAAGATTATGAGTTCACACATTGGGTTATATGAAGAAACCTCATCTAAAACAAAATCTTCCCTCATAGCATGGGTGTTATCCAGGTAGCAGCTTTCTAAACGAACTTAAGACCCAGTCCACAAAGACAGTCATGCTGGCTTCATAGCACGACCAAGCAACCATGGCAGGTCAGAGGCTGCTACCATTTACTGAAGGGGCATCTATCAAGCTGCCCCTGAAGTTACACACATTGACGAGTGCTCCTCTCAGCCCTCACCAGAAGCTTCCTGATGAGGTAAGGGCAGTTAAAAAGTATAAAAAGCTCCTAGAACGTTCAGTTGCCAGGTTGACAACTCAAAGCACAGTACAGTACAACTGTATGTACTGTACTCTTATGATTTAATAAGTTAAATAATTTTTACACTCAAGACTTTAAGGGACAGGGTTTCTCTGTGTAACAGCCCTGGTTGTCCTGGAACTCGCTTTGTAGACCATGCTGGCCTTGAACTCACAGAGATCTCCCTGTCTCTACCTCCCAAGTGCTGGAATTAAAGGTGTACACCACTAACGCCTGGCAAAATAAAATTTCTTACACACAGTATTTCAAATACTTACATGTCTTCAGGCATCCAATGAAGCAAAAGCTTTATCTTTCCAGATTCTTCTTTTCTCTTAGCTATTACCTATTAACATTACAAAAGAAAGGAAGGATAAAAAACTATAAAACACCATTTTTCTATACTATTAAGAACCTGAAATGGCCATACCCTACACAGGAAGGGCACTGTTACCCCAAAATTCATACCGTTCCTGCTTTGCAGACTCCACCCTCTTCCCACTACATTGAAATCGCCACATGGCCTGCACTTACTTGAAAATACCAAACATATACTCATAATTAAAAAACAAACAAACAAACAAATAAATAAATAAATAAATCTTGTTAAAACGTTAGAGCAACTAATGGCTGTCAAGATGGGTCAGCTGTTAAAAGCACTTTCTACAAAGGCTGAGTTTGACACTTGATCTCCATGGAAGAAAGAGAACCAACTCCCAAGTGCTTTCTGATCTCTCTCTACATGTGTGGACAGATAGAACAAAGAAGAAACAAACAATAAGTAAAGCCAGAAACCAGGCTGCCCTATAATCCCAGGCAGGAGGGTCAAGGAGTTCAATTATATCCTTGATTACATGATTAGCTCCTAAATAACCCAGGCTATAGGAGACCCAAAACCGCTGCAAAGAAAAAGATCTACTTCACAATTGAGACATCTGTCTGCCTGGGTTTCTACTGCTGTACTTGGTGGGCCAATTCATCTTTAGGACTACCTATCAGTGCATCAAACCACTGTTATGTTAGCAGTCTGAAAACCAAGGTGACACCTGGTGTTGAATAGCTCTCCAACATCCACTCTGACATTGATGCTTTAGTGTGCTGTCAATCTCTGTACCATGTACCAAATTCAAGTTACAAATTCCCAAATAAATACGGTAATGTTATTCTGAAAACATACCACAACTAAAAACAGAACTTGAAACAAAAAAATTACTTCCTCTGTTATATACAAGCTTGTAGTTGAATAAATGCCCTAATTTTAGACTTGGCAATTAATGATAAAACTCAAAAAAGTAGATTTGGGGATACTAAAACCCTACAAATGGCAGAACAAGCAGGCACAGTAACCAAACTGGAAACTGGGGTTCTGCTGACCTCTTCTGGAGAAAACTTCTTTTAAGACATGCATTAGCATATCATGTAAGCAGTCTAAACTGTTTCATGACCATTGAGGTTATTTCCTTCAACAGTTAACAATAGGCAAACTTACATTTACAGTTTGTATTAAGCATTTCTGCTTAAAGTAGGTGTTTAAGATATGTTTCGAGATAGCTATCTCACTATGTACACCTGGCTGACCCACTTGCCTCTGTCTCCTTAATGCTGAGATTAAATGTGTGCTACAATAAGATTGGTGCAAGCCTGCATGCGTGTGTGTTTTAGCAGGAAGCTGAAGCCTGGAGTTTGAAGCCAGCCTGTGTAGACTGTGTCCCAAACTTTTTTTTTTTTAACCATTATTTAAAGGTTGATTGTACTTAACATAACCTGGTGTCCATCTAAGGTACCTGGCTGACCTCCTCTCTAACTCACTTGGCTTTCCCAGGCAAGGTTCCCTCAGCTTACCCCTGTCCATCATCCTCTTCTCGGTCTAGGCCCTTCTGCTCATGTACTTAATGGTTTGTATCACTCGTTCCTTAATCACTAAGCATACAACGTACACTAGAATGTCCTTAATTTTCCCACATTCTTAACCTTATTTCTTTTCTTTTGAAGAAGGAAGACTTATATTTTCTTCTATAGTGAGCCTAAATATTATCAACAAAATGATAGGGATACTTCATTTAATCTAATCGGGGTTACTTACACACACAATGCATATTGGGAAAAAAAAACCCATTAACTGAAGGGGGGAAAAAAGAAAAAACAATGGAGGCATGCATGTGTTCAACACCACACACCTCACACACACTCAATATACGGTCTCTTCCTCAACTGCTTACCATATTATTTCTAAATAATTTTTTAAGGTCAGGCTTGGTGAAGCACAACTTTTTTATTGTTGTTTTTGTCAGGTTGTCAAGCACCTTTAGTGAACCATCTTACTGACCCCAAGTTCCTTTTCTCCCCTTACAATCCTTACAATCAGCATATAAACCAAAGTTATAAATCTACACAAATTAAAAAAAAAAAAAATTAAGTGGGGCAGTGGTGGCACACTGGGGATGCAGAGGCAGGCGGATCTCTGTGAGTGAGGCCAGCCTGGTCTACAGAGCTAATTCCAGGTCAGCCAGGGCTATACAGAGAAACTCTGTCTCCAAAAACAAAAACCAGTAGATTCCATAGGATGGGCACAAAAGCACGGGTGAATCAGAAAGGTGACATGTTCTGGCGATGGTTTCATTGCGTAGTTACATCACTTGGTGAGTACTCAACCTCACTGACTTTCCCACTTGCCTCTCGTGTCCTGTATCTGACTTCATCCCCTCCGTTTATACTCACTACCTGAAATACTAAAAACAAAGTGTTTTCCTTACTTAACCTCTCAAAAAACTGAAAGCAAGGAATCTCATTATAAGAGATGACGTGAGATGCCAATCTATGATCAATTCCAACAATGAATACTTCAAACCTCCATTTTGTTGAAATAGAAAGCAAAATTTCTTATTTCAATAGCATATTTCATATTTAAAAATGAAAACTAGGCTAGAGAAATGGCAACTGGTAAAGACACTTGCTGCATAAGCCTGGAGATCTGAATCCCTAGAAACCATAAGGGTGGAGCAAAGAACTGACCCCAAAGTTGTACTCTAACCTCCTCACATGCATCACAGCACGTGCACTCATACACATATATCATGACTCTGCACAATCAAGATTTGTGTGTGTGTGTGTGTGTGTGAGAGAGAGAGAGAGAATGAATGAATGCCCACAGAGAGAGAGAGAGAGAGAGAGAGAGAGAGAGAGAGAGAGAGAGAGAGAGAGAGAGAGAGAATGAATGCCCACAAAGCACAAGAGGGTGTTGGCTCCCACAGAGTTGGGAGTTCCAGATGGCTATGAGCCACCTGACATGGTGCCAGGTCCTCCACAAGATCAACAAGCATTCTTAACTACTGAGCCATCTCTCCAGCACCAATAATAATTTTAAAAGCCAAAACTACACATTCGTTTTCCCGAGAATTCAAAATGCCAGAAGTCTTATCTAGAGACTTCTTTGCAAAACTACACCAATTTAAAAGTGACTGGAAAAGGACTAGAGAGCGTCTTTGGCTACTGGCTCAGTGGTTAAGAGTGTTTGCTGCCCTTAAAGAGAACCTGAGTTCAGATACGAACAACCAGGTGTCAGTCACAACTGTTTGTAAATCTAGTTTCAGGATATCTGAACTTCTCAGACACCACATACACATGGTGCAGAGATGTACATGCAGATGCACACACATACACATGGAAGGAAGGAAGGAAGGAAGGAAGGAAGGAAGGAAGGAAGGAAGGAAGGAAGGAAGGAAGGAAGGAAGGAAGGAAGGAAGGAAGGAAGGAAGGAAGGACAATAAAATGAGTTCCTAGCTAACCACAAACTAAACTGATCTTATAGCTTTGCTTTTCCAAACCGGCTGGCATTCAGCTTGTTCTGGGTTGAAAACCTAGCCCCAAGAAATAACGGCTCTCTATAGTGTGGTGGCCAGCCACAGTTCTAGAAAACTGGGTTATACTTGTGAAACAAAGCACATTTAAGTATCTCTTCCCGCCTCACGGTGATTTGATGACCTCCATTATACCCTCACCCCCAACCCTGCCTGTTTTTTTGGCTTTTGGTACTAGGGACTGAGGATTGAATATAGGGCCTCATGTATGTTAGAAACATGTTCTATCACTGAGCTATATATATCCCTATTCTTCATTTTGAGTAACTCTGCTGCCTGGCCTGGTGTTATACTTACTCTATAGCCCAGGCAGACTTTGATCCTCCTGCTTTAGCCTGCAGTGTTGGAATCATAAGCATGCATTACCACATCTAACAAATTTTGTGACGGTAACAAAATTTCCTAAACTTTGAGCAATTTAGAAATATAATCGTGAAAACAAACATATACTCTTTTTCCCCAAATCTATATAATTTGAAAGAAAACCAGAATACTTACAGTACTATGAAAAACAACACTGTGTCCCTTCCCTAAACTTTCTATATGAGCCGAGAGGTTAAAGCATATGGCTCGGTGTCTTATGGCATCCAGTGTTTGTGCATCGAAGAAATCATGTGGTCGTGCTAAAAGTCAACAACAAAAAGAAAAGTTAAGGACCGTTTAGAAAACTTCAACAGTCTGTCAAATGCTCAGGTATTTCCCAAACCCAGGAGAGCAGTGCTTTAACTGGAGGGATTAGCAAGTCCTGCCCAGTGTCTAACTGCATGTGCCTTTGTGTTCAAGGTAGAGCTCTGATAAGGTGAGGACAGGCAAAATTCCAATTATCAATGAACACAACAACTCCATTATCCCAGCTTTTTAGCCTCACACTCCACCATTCCACACTCCAGCAGCTTTACTTTTTCATAAAAATCCCCAAAACCAACTTGGATATCCAGCAATGACCATCTCCACCTGTGCAACAAGGAGACTTCAAACTTACCATGTGATTTCATGAACATTCTATTTTTATTTGCTATAACTCCACCTGTGCAATAAGGAGATTTCAAACTTACCACGTGATTTCATGAACATTCTATTTTTATTTGCTATTAAAATCTTTCCAAATTTGCAACAGAGGCAATATTATGCCCAAGCTTTCAACCAGTATTTTCTTGATTACAAATAAATGTCCTAAGTTTACGAACAATTTAAGAAAAAATTGCACACAAAAATTTAGGGTGGCACCTATGCTGCCAGTCAAGTCTTCAATGCCGGAGGGCTCAAATAATCCTTTCCCATCAGTCAGACACAAGCCACTGCACTCACGTAACTAAAATCCTAGAGGTTGACGCCAGAGCCTCCCATATGTAAGACAAGACCTATCCCATCAATACATTTCTAAATAACAATTATTCCATCACAGTCCCAACCAGTTCTCAACTGTGGAACTGTACACATGACTTAACCTTCACTAGATTGCTCCTTTCTCTTTTTGTCTTTAATTTCTGAGATAGTCTCACTGTATAGCCCAGGCTGTCCTGAAATGTCTTACATGGCCCAAACTGGCCTCAAACTCACAAAATAAAACCACAGTTAAGCCAGGTTCAGCAGCTCACTCTAAGCTCTTGGGAAGAATGAGCACATAGTCAGGAGTTCAGGGCCAGCCCAGGGATTGTACCAAGATCTAGTCTCCAGACACCCACAAGTGGTGGTCTCTAAGCAGTATCTCAGCATTGTGGGGAGACAACCCTATTTCTCATCCAGCCTTGACTGGATGAGGAGAAAAGGAATGAAGTTACGCTGTAGTTCTACTTAAAAACCTACGGTGAATGAAGTAAAATGACTGAAATGAGTAAAATGCTAACTAACTAAGGATTGCTCAGTAGTTCAGTATCCATGTACAGGCCACACATTTTACAGGAAAAATGGAATTCAAACCACAGCACTGTTTGTCTGAACAATGGTTCCCAAAATTGCATGTTTTAAAGTTTCGAGAACAACATGCATTCATTCTCTTCAAACAAGCAAACAAAACACAAAACAGTAAGCAGTGCTCCTTCCATCCACACCTGTCACTGGTACTCAACCCATCTCAGCAGCTGGCCTTAACAGAAACTGCAGGTCAGAGCAGTTTCTCCTCAAGCAGCAGATATGCCAATCCTAAACAGGACTGGAAACTAAACTGCATCCACCTTTACTTTCTAAGAATGCTGAGCAGGGAGGAAATGGAATCAGGAGATCAAGTGTTTGAGGCCACCATGGGCTAGGCTGAGAATGCCTTAAAAAGAAGCAGAAAAAGGGACCTGGATTGGTGACACACACCTATAATCCCAGCACTGGGGATCTCTGTGAGTTCTAGGCCAGCCTGGTTTACAGTGAGACCTTGTCTAAAACAGAGTAGCAAATTGTGTAAGCATTGCTAAGTAACAGGAACAGTGAATAGATTTAAATGATGATACAGTGTGAAATGAGTAGGCAAGCTCCCCTGGGTTTCCAGTACAATATAAAGTAAGCAGTTTTCTTTTTTTCATTCTTTTACATTCATGGCAGAGGGAGGTACATATCATTGCTTCGGTGCATGTAGAGGTCAGAGAAGTCTAATTAATTCTCTCCTTCCACCATGTGGGCTCCAGGGATCAAACTTATACCATCAAACTGGTAGCAGGATGACCTCTGCATTAGCTCCTGTCTCCAGGTTACTGGCCTAACTTCTCTCAGTGACAAACTGTGTTATGAAACTGTAAGTGGAAATAAGTTCTTCACCAAGTAATTTATGGTCGTGGTGTTTAGAACCGAACTAAGACAGCATGCAAAGATATTTTTACTTTAACAGTAGAAAACAATTTAGTAAAAACAATTTTTTTTTCCTTTGTGTTCAATTCATTTGTTGAGTCTAACTTTGTACTAACGGAACTATTTCAGTGTTTTAGAGACCAGCTTATGGGCTGACACTTGCATCTGCCTTTTTTTCTATACCCCAATCAACCAAGAATAAAGTGAGGAGAACTCACTGGCTTCCTATTTCACCCTTGCAGGACTCCCTTTCACAGCAATATTCCTTCATTCCTTCCTTCGCTCACTCACTCACCCAATGCACTCCACCCACATTTCATCAGTCCAGATTTATCGACCAGTAGACCCAAAGAATCAAGCATGGTGCCCTACAGTCTCCATAGTTTCAAGGTTAATTCCTACCTTCAGTACCGTATGACTATCATCTAATTATTTTAACCCTAAATATCAAAGGAGTATTTTATAACCCAGTAACCAAGAATATAATCTTCATGTTCATGCTGCAAACATACAGTTCACACATATTCTACACTTTGGTTGATATTTACTTCTGACATGCTCAAAATTTTCTAAAGTATTTGTAGAAACAAATATTGTCATGTTTTAAACTTTCTTAATTTATAACAAATCAAAGTACCCCTAGTATCTAATTCTCTAAACATATAGTTTATAATCTAAGATCACATACACTTAATACTCTTTTAGCTTCTACAAACATTTCTCACTAGATACTCGTGCTGACAGGCAGGTGCCGTATATTATTTCCCATAGATATCAACAAGCCAAACTCAATACTAGTAAAACTGGTCTTGCTGAAAGCCCTTTTCTACACAGACGCTTTCCAAGTGAACACTTACGTAATGAGCGCCGTCTTTTGTTCTTTAGTTTCCTCCTCTTGTTCATTCCAGCTTTAGAAGGAGATTCTTCTTTGGCCTTTGGCTGGCTAGAAACTTTTGAAGAGTTCTGCTGACTGAAGTGTGTGGGCACATGGCGAGCTAGCCCTCCCTGAGAAGCAAAGCTGGCATTGCAGCCACCAACTACACACTAAAGAAGAAAAAAAGGCTGTCAGGTTACCACATAGACATGATCAGAACTGAAGGCCAAGGATGTTTTCAGCAGTAAATTGCGGCACAACAGAACTACTGATTCTAGACAAGATACATGAAACATTTCTTTTACAAGTTCACTTTAAAAACAAATTATCCAACAAGTACACCACTTAGCAGTGGCTTGGCTGTTTCCAAATTTAATTTCACTGCTTTCTCCACTATACCAAGACAAAACCTAAGGGATCATCTTCCAACAAGAAATGATTTTGAATAAGCCATGTTTATAAAAGCAGGGCAGGAAACTGTCTGACTCCCTAGTGGTTACTCCAATTTCTAGATACTGTTATTTATACTGGATCTCCCTATGAAGCCCTAGCTGGACTAGAACTTACTATTAATATTAAGACCAGGTTGGCCTCAAATTCAGAGATCCTCCTGCCTCTCCCACCAGAGCACCAGGATTAAAGCCATGCAACATCATCAAATATATAAACTAACCATCTGGGCGGCGGTGGCACACGCCTTTAATCCCAACACTTGAGGAAGGATGGTCTCTGATGGATATATATATATATCTCCACAGAATCTTCAGATGCCTCCCTACTTTTCTATACTGTTTTAACAAGTAGAAACGACATTTAAAAATAGAATTTTAAAGGCTTTATGCATTTGTAGACTTCTAGATCTCTGTTGGAGAACATTCTCATAGATCCAATCTCCTTAGTTTTTTACTTGAAAATAAACTACAAATATGCAATTAGTAAAGTTCAATGCTAAACATCCAAAGTAGCACCCTACATGCCTCCAGGCTCTTCTATCCAATATACTACCAACCCTAACTTCGGAAAAAATTCAGCACAATCTCCTAATTTCCTTCACAAAGTACCAAGATGTGTTCTCACCTGGGCCTGCCATCATACCTTCAGTGCGTACATACCCCAATTCACACTTTCAATGTCTCCTGGAAATATGAATACCCTTATGCATATATATTAAGCCCAGAACATCTTGTGAACCACAGACATATCTGTGTACAGTAGTGGGAATGAGCAGATGAGTACTTACAGAGTCTATAAAATTAGGGGCAGCCCAAACATTCAACAAGCTACCTATACAGTGCTAATAAGAATGGCACCTAGTGTTATCATAGGAGTCTACACTCACTTTCTGGGTGCTCAGTAAGTGAGAAAGAAGATATCAGTGCAAACACATCCCAGGATCCACAATCATACAAGGTACAAGAACAGGGACGAATAAAAACCAACTTCCAGGCCCAGAAAGGAGATCTATGAATTCAGCAAGACACACAAAAAAGTGATAACCAACAACAGCAGAGCCACATTCATGTAATGGGCTGGGTGTATAGGTCAGTGATAGATCCAAGCACAAAAGCTTTGAGTTCTACCCTCAATGTTGCAAAAAGAAAATAAAACCAGCCTGGCAGGAGTGGCCCACGCCGTTAATCCCAGCACTTGGGAGGTATAGGCAAGCAGATCTCTGAGTTCAAGAGAGCCTGGTCTACAGAGCTAGTTCCAGGACAGCCAGAGCTACACAGAAAAACTCTTTGTCTCGAAAAACTAAAAAAGGAAAAAACAAAATAAAATAAAATAAATACATAAAAATAGTAGAACAATCTTATCAATTAGTAAATTTAAATTTTCAAAGGTGTCAACAACATATAATTAAAAAAAAAAATAGCATGGAGCTGGAGAGGTGGCTCAGTGGTTAAAAGCACTGGCTACTCTTCCAGGAGCCAGGTTCAATTCCCAGCACCTACATGACAGCTCACAACTGTTTGTAACTCCGGTTCCAGAGGATCTATCTGACACCCCCACAGACATACATGCAGGCAAAACACCAATGCACATAAAATAAAAAAAATTATAAAGAGAGAGAGAGAGAGAGAGAGAGAGAGAGAGAGAGAGAGAAAGAAAGAAAAGAAAAACTAACCTATTCAACATATGATTTTAGCAAAGCAGAATATTCACTTGCAGAAGAATGAAATTAGGCCAGATGTCTTCCCTGGCAAAAATTCAAAAGACCTTCATTTACACCTGAAATTCAAAACTGCTAGGAGAAAGCACTTCAAAATAAGCATGGGAGGTGAAAAGGTGGATCAGTTGGTTAAATCTGACTACACAAGCATGAAGACCTCAGTTTAGACCCTGGCCCACCGATACATACCAGGCATGAAGGCATTTATCTATAATCCTAACATGGAGACACAGACAAAAGGATCCCTGGAGCTCATGGAGCAGAGTAACCAAACTGGTGGGATGAGGTTCAATAAGAGACCCTAGGTGGATGGAGACTTACGGATGTAGCTCAGTAAGCAGAGTGGTTACACTGCACACACAAGGCCTTGGTTCAACCCCTAGCATCTAACTTCTAAAAGAGAAGCAGGATCAGGCATTCAAGGTCACCAGAACTAGGAGTTCTGAGCTACAACTGAGCTATGAGACACTAACTCAAGGAAGAAGTGGGGATGAAAAAAGCAATCAAGGAAACACCCATTGTCAACCTCTGGCCTAGATATGAACATATATGCCCCTCACCCACACACATATATGATATAGGCAGAGTCATTTTTTTTTCTGAACAAGACTCTAACACAGGATATAAACTATAAAAATTAAACACCACCATGTGGTGGAGGTGCATGCCTTTAATCTCAGGCAGAGACAGGCAGAGATCTCTTTGAGTCCAAGCCCAGCCTGGTCTACAGAGCGAGTTCCAGGACAGGCTCCAAAGACACTAAGAAACCCTGTCTGGAAAAATAAAAACCCTGACAATCAGGAAAATAAGATAATAAACTATATCCTCCACACATGCTCTAGCCTGTACACACAGACATACTTATATACACATAAAATTTTAAAAATGTTCCTGTCTGGAGAGATGTCTCAATGCAACAACTGACTAGCACCCACATTGGAGAGCTTCAAGAGATCCAATGTCCTCTTCTGGCCTCCACAGGAACCTATAGGCAAGTGCATGGGTGTAGCCACAGACAATAAAAATAATAAACACAAAGCTTTAGTGAGGCTTGGTGGTACATGCTTTTAATCCTAGCACTTGAGGTTAGAAGAAGGAGCAGCTCTATGAATTTGAGGACAACCTGATTTTATAGAGTTCCAGGCCATCCAGGGCTACACAGCAAGACCCCATCTCAATAATAATCTCAGAGTGGCCTCAATCTTATGCTGATTTTCCTGTTTTCAGCTTCAAAATGATGAAGTACAGAAGTGAGCCACTGTAGCTGACTCAGTAATTTTACACATTAATTAATAAACCACCTAATAAAAATCAACAAAATTTTTAAATGGCTAAAGACTTAAACAGGACAGAGACAGAGCACATGCAAATACTCAGTAGCATCACTCATGGGAAATGAAGAGAGCCAGACTTGCCTCACGCGCACAGGTCATGGGGTCATACCTCTGCAAAGATCAAAATTTAAAGCTACAATGAGGTAAGATTACTCAAACTTCTTAGCCAAATCACAAATGGTGGTAATATCAAGATACTGTGTAGCAAAAACAAAAACCAAGTGCATGTGTAAAATCCAAAGGTGGGTAGAAGATGTCCATAGGCAGCTTAATTAATAGCAAGTAAAGATCAGAAACAATCTACAGACAATGAGAAACAGGAACAAACAGAAACACTGTAGTTTAACCCTTCTGTGGAACCTAACACAACAATTTTAAAGAAAGAAAAAAAATGCTGCTTCATACAGTTTCAATTAATCTTACCAATAACTGACTAAATGAAAGAAAAGAAAATAACTAAATAAAAGCCGAGGGCTCATACAACTGTGGCACGTTAGCAGACACCACAATAGGACAATGACCTAGGACAGGTGACAAACCGCAGAAAGAGAACAGAGTTTGGTGGTTAAGAGTGGAATTTCGCTCTCAACATCTGTACCTAGAGCTCCTGGGGAAATCCAACTCCTTCTGGTCTCCAAGGGCACTGATTTTACATACATACATACATACATACATACACACACACACACACACACACACACACACACACACACACACACACACACACCGGGGAGATATGGTGGCACATGCCTTTAATCCTAGCACTCAGGAGGCAGAAGCAGACAGATCTCCGAGTTAAGAGGTCAACCTGCTCTACATGGAGACTATCTCACAAAACACAAAATAATAACAATAATTTTTTAAAAGGCCAATTTCCTGAAGGGGACAATCTGTTCTTCCTTATTCACCTTTCTTCACAGTGCCTGGTATATGCACTATCTAGATAGCACTGTTTTACTTGTTTATAGAATTCCTAAGGAAGGACCAGGAAAAGAGCTTGATTTGATGAGTATATGCTATCTACATGTGTTTAATTATCAAACTGAACTCAATCAACAGAGAATATACTATAATAAAGAAAATACAGATTTCTGTAACACAGGAAAACTTCAAGTTATACTCTATATAACACATTCCTAACACCTTTAAAAACAGCACCTTAGCCAGGTCATGGTAGTGTGTCCCTTTCACACATTTAATCCCAGACCTTGGGAGGCAGAGGCAGACAGATCTCAGTGAGTTTGAGGCAAGCCTGGTCTACAAAGTGAATTCCAGGACAGCCAGGGCTGTTATACAGAAACACTGTAGTGTGTGTGTGTGTGTGTGTGTGTGTGTGTGTGTGTGTGTGTTTGTCTTGAAAAACCAAAGAAAAAAAAAAAAATAAATAAAATAAAAATAAAAACAGCACCTTGCCTACCTCCAGTGAGAGTTGGGCATGGTGGCACATGCCAATCAGATCTCTTGTGAGTTCAAGGCCAGCTTAGTCTACATACCAAGTTTCAAGCCAGCCAGTTATATGGTAAGACCATTTAAAAAAGTCATTAATAAATAACCATTTCCCAATCAAAAGAGACATACATTAACATAATATAGGATATTAATAGGATAAGTTTGTTACAGCACAAATTAGAACACTATTTAAAACAGCTCAGAAGAAAAAAAATATATAGTTCATACTCAATTTTCTGTAAGGGCAAGGCATGGAGTACATGCCTGTTATTGACATTCAGGCTGAGGCAGGAGTTTTGAGAGCAGCCTGGACCTTATTGGGAGTTTCAGGTCAATGGACTATATATCACGACCCACTCACAAAAAGTAGAAGGGGAGGAGGGAAGGAATCTCATTTACCTGTTCTTCCACTAAAAAAAAAAAAGCTGAATTTTTGAGACATTAATGAAACAATACTAGATAACACAGCCAGGACAGGAGGAGGGGTCCTCACCATGTTGCCCAGACTACTAGCTTCAAATTCCTAGGTTCCACATAACACTTCTGCTTCTTCCTCCCAATTCCCCAGGCCTACAAACATGTGCCTCTGGCTCTGAATGTTTCTAATACCTTCAACTTATTCATGATTCTCTTTTTAAAATAACTCAAGAATGACTACATTCTTTGACAAAACTCAAAGGAAATTTCTTGCATGATACTCACTTTCATTCTGGTTTTAACAATTAACCTTAATAGTGATCCTTTTAATTCTGTGACATATGCATACCATAATTAGAAAACAAAGTATTTTGTTATATTTCACAAGTCAAAAGAATTCTTCCAGAAACTTAACTCTTTAAAGATATCCCAGAACATGCCAGGTGGTACTGGTGCATACCTTTAATTCCAGGCAGAGACAGGAGGATGGATATCTGTGAGTTAAGAGGCCAGCCTGATCTACAGAATGAGTTCCAGAACAGCTAGGGCTATAATGAAACCCTGTCTCAAGAGAAAAACAATGATTTCCTAGAATACATCTTTTTGACAATGATTTTCAATCTCAAAACTGAATTTTAAAAAATCCATTTATATTCTAGTTTCTTTATTCCATAATAGTATTATCTTGCTAATAAGGTTTATGCCTCTGACTAAGAGACAACAGTCAGACCACAAGATGTAGTTGGCTATATTCATGGCTTAACATTATCTGGCATTTGCTGTTTTACACTAGGGGTTTGTTTGTTTGAGACAGGGTTTCTCTGTGTAGTTTTGGTGCCTGTCCTGGAGAGATCCACCTGGCTCTGCCTCCAAAGTGCTGGAATTAAAATAGGGTTGCACCTCCACCGAATTTGCTGTTTTAAAGGACCCTCACCTAACAGTGAATTTGCTGTTCTTCAAACTGAATTTTGTTAACTTTATCTCCAGCTACTTTTGGTATCTAAGCATCAATAAAAATGTTAAAACAAAGGGATCTTTTTCATTCTTTAGAAGACACTGGGGACAAGTCTGTGGGAAAACGCTTGCAGAACCCTGTGTTTGTACCTCAGCACTGAAAAGCAATGTTTAGAAGGGTCAAAACATGCTCATTATACAGATCAGCCAGGCATGGTGGCTCAGCCTATAATCCCAAAACCTGGAGGCCAAGGCAGCAGGGTTGCCACCGTCAAAGCCAGCTTGGCCTACATTAGGAATTCCAGGATCATAAGAGCTAAGATTATAGTGAGCCCTTACCTATAAAAAGAAGGGAGATGAGTTCCCAGTGTGGCCTTATGAGGCTCGCGCACACATACCTTGAAAGGTTTGTCTCCACTGTGTGTCAGCATGTGCCGCTGCAACCAACTCTGACTGGTTGACGGGGTGTTATACACCTTACAACCTTTCCACAAGCAAACAAACACCTGTTAAAAGGAGAACAACGGTCACTCATAATTTCAAATATCATGAAAATCTTCAACTGATAAAGTCACTGACTGTGCACTCAATTGAACAATTCAACTCTAGTTTCCCAACAGGGAGTAGTTCTGCCCCACTCTCAATGCTGGGTCCTTTTCCCTCAGTAAGAAACTAACAGACTCCTCAGGATGAAGACACATAAGATGACAATCTCCACCTTACTTACGTTTCTATAAAGAATTTGCTACTTCTCAATACTAGGAAAACATGAAAATGGTCAATAGACATTAACTAGTAGATGATAAGCTTTTAACATCAAAAGAACAAGTCAAAAATTACACTTTACACTTACAAAAATTACACTTTAAGTCACATTCAACTTTCTGGGTTTTTTGTTTTTGTTTTTCGAGACAGGGTTTCTCTGTGTAGCTTTTGGAGCCTGTCCTGGATCTCACTCTGTAGACCAGGCTAGCCTTGAACTCAGAGATTCGCCTAGCTCTGCCTCCCAAGTGCTGGGATTAAAGGTGTTCAACTTTTGGAGCTGGAGAGATGGCTCAGAGGTTAAGAGCACCGACTGCTCTTCCAGAGGTCCTGAGTTCAATTCCCAGCAACCACATGGTGGCTCACAACCATCTGTAATGAGATCTGGCACCCTCTTCTGTATACATAATAAATAAATAAATCTTTAAAAAAAATAAATAAATAAAGGTGTTCAACTTTTAAAAGAAACAAAAATTTTGTTATCAAGTGTTTCTACTCATGGATTCCTGTTCTCAGATGCTTATTAACATCCTGTATTCTTAGACTGTTCTTCCTATTGAAGAGTATTTTCAGCTATCTTACTTCTGAAGTGATCACAAGAGCTAAGGGTTAAAAAAAGACTGATTATCACTGTAAGAAGTACATTCTCAGCCTCAGGAAACCAAATCTGACCAGGTCTGGAAAGGTCCAGCACTAGCAGACTATTCTTCCCTTACTTAGTGTGATTTCTGAGTATTCCAAACACTGGCAACTGTCCCACACATTGCAGGCTTCCCCTGAAAGAACTGGCACACCTTGCCTGAAAACAAAAACAGCAATGAAGCTACTTTTGAGAATCTTCTTCCTAAGAACAATTACATACAGAATCACTTCAGTACTACAGAGTCCTACATATAGAACACACCAAAAATACATGCAGACTGAAGAAAAGACATTAAGTGCTGAGAATGCTGCTCTGCAGAGTGCTTGCCTATCATGCACAATGCCTGGGGCTGAATCCCAAGGAGCACCAAGAAAATAAACGAAAACATAAAACACAGGCTGGAGAGACAGTTCAGTGTCCAAGAGCACTGGCACTCTTGCAGAGACCAGCCTTAAATTCACAGCATCTACTTGGTAGCTCCAGGGAATGTGACATTTTCTTCTAGCCTTCTTGGGAACCAAGCATGAATTTAACATCCAGTGTGCAGCAAGCATCTCTGACTATGAACTAATAACAGAAGTCAGAATGGACTCTGTGATCCACTCTGGCTTTTGGTTTTTTTCAGATGGAGTTGAGTGCCAATTCTAATGCAAGCTGGACCTAGTGACACAAGCCTAACCCCAGCTCCTTCGCAGATATTGCAAGGTCTGGGACTGCTGTGTGACCCAGCAGTTGGTAGAGTACTTGCCTAACATTCACAAAACCTGGAGAAACTAGGCTTAATGACCCATGCCTGTAATCTCAGCAACTGAGAGATAGGGGATTTGAAATGCAAAGTCATTCTTGGCTACAGAGCAAATCTGAGGCCAGCCTGGACTACATAAGATCTGATCTCAAAACAGAACTTACTCTAACAAGGCAGCATCATTGATGACGATCTAAATGATCTAGCCAATGGAATGCACATAAATGTCAGTTAGGCAGACACCGCATTTCAAAAACACTTCCTCTTCCTCCACTGATTCCTGGCCCTTGCATACTCATCCTATATTCACCCTATGTTTCATAGTCCAAGTTTTAAAAGCTATTAAACCGGCCTGGCAGAGCAGGCCTGTAATCGCAGCTGTTCCGCAAGATGAAGCAGGAAGATGAGTGCAAAGCCTGCTTGGGCTACAATCAAAGTTCAAGAAGTAAATCACAGAGGACTCACATTCAATACACTCACCACAAAAAACGTTTCCAAGATTACTTTTCGGTGAGGTGGCTCAGTAAGTAAAGGCACTTGCTGCCAAGCCTGAAAACCTGAGTTCAATCCCAGACACACATAGTGGAAAAGCGAATTCTGGCAAACTGGCCTCTGATCTCTACATACACACACACACACACACACTAAACAGTGGATAAATTTAATATAAACATATTTAAACAGATATATAAAAGGTTACTTAAAGAAAATAAATCTACTGAGTATATAGTGAGTGGCATGCCTTTAAACCCATCACTGAAGAGGCAGAAGCAGGTAGATCTGTGAATTTAAGGCCAGCCTGGTCTACATACTGAAACCCTATCTCAAAATTGTTTGGATGGAGCCGGGTGGTGGTGACATATACCTTTAATCCCAGCACCTGGGGGGCAGAGGCAGGCCAATCTTTGTGAGTTCGAGGCCGGCCTGGTCTATAGAGTGAGATCTAGGAAAGGTGCAAAGCAACACAGAGAAACCCTGTCTCGAAAAACCAAAAAAATAAAAAATAAATTGTTTGGAAGGCTTGGTTGTTTGAGATAAGTATCCTCAATATAGCCAGGCTAACCTCCATGATCCTCCTAACTCAAGCTCTCATGTGCTAAGATTTTTACAGATCTGCTCTATTAATCTAAAATCTCAAGTGATTTATTTTTCAAGACAGGGTTTCTCTGTGTAGTTTTGGTACTTGTCCTGGAACTCACTTTGTAGACCAGACTGGCCTCAAACTCACAGAGATGGCCTGCCTCTGCCTCCCGAGTGCTAAATTAAAAAAGGCGTGCACCACCACCACCCAGCCTCAAGTGACTACTCTTAATTAAAAGAAATGTAGGGCTTTTAGAGGGACCCTGTCTCAAAACAAGGAATCAGGACAGGGGAAGAGGAGGGAGAAGAATGAGACACAAAAGAAAAGGACAAGGCAGAACCTAGGATTTTGGACACACAACTGTAGCTGTTCATGCATGGCTATGGTTTGCTTTGTTATTCTTTAGTACTCTTTTCACCTAAATCTGTCTGTGCACCACACCACATCCATATATTGCCTTTAGAGGGCAGAAATGAGCACTGGATGCCCTTGAACCTGGAGTTACAGACAGATGCTAGCCGCCAAGTTAAGTGCTAGGATGAGAACCTGAGTCCTCCAGAAGAGCAGCCTGTGCTCTCAATCACTGAGACCCCTCTCCAGCCCAGTTATTTGGTTTGGAGATAAGGTCTCACCTGTAACCTCAGAACCTAACTAGGCGTCATCCTGTCTCGGCCTCCCGAGCAGGCAAATGCCATTTTCTGACCTTGAGAAACATTTTTATACTTGATTTTTAGAAACACTTCTAGTATAAAATGATTTTATTTTTCTGTGGTTGTTGTTCTGAAGCAGGGTCTCACCATGTAGCCTTGGCTGGAACTTGCTATGCAGACAAGGCTGACCTCACATTCACAAAGATCCAACTCTCACTGCCTCCCCAGTGCTGGGATTAAAGGTTTGCCTCACCATATTCAACAATGGGTCCTATAAATCAATTAAGGTTTAACTATTTTAATAAATTCATGGTCCAGTCTCATGTGATATGGAGAAGCGTATGTATTATTAGGGAATACTGGACAAAACAAATATAGTAACCAACTAATCTGTGGTACATGCCTATATTCTCAGAATTCAGGAGACAAGAAGGGAAGAAAGTGCCACAAAGTCAAGGGCAGCATGATAAACCAAAAAGTTCTAGGCCACTATCTCAAAAAAACACCCATGCCACTATGGAGAATCCAAAGTACAGACACAATGTATTGTATGTAATATGAAAGTTTCACCGCTCTTTTTTTAATTATACAGAACATTCTCATGTTTTGTTTTGCTTTGTTTTTTTAATCGTTGTTATTCTTTGATACTAATAGTCCAGGGCAGCCTAGATATCCCTACCTCAGCCTGAGTGGTAGGATTATATAACCTCAGGTTGCCACATAACTCTCTAAAGTATACTCATAATCCATTGTTTAAGTAATTTAATCTCTCATATGCTCAACCACACTTACATATGAAAAGGTCAGGACGGGTGCTGAACAGATGGCTCAGTAGTTAAGAGCACTCGTTTCTCTTCCAGAAGACCCCGAGTTCAATTCCCAGCACTCAAATGGCAGCTCACAGCTGTCTATATCTCCAGTCTCTGCAGGCACCAGGCATGCACAGAGTGCAACAGCAAAACACCCAAACACATAAAAATAATCATTTTAAGGGGGTTGGACAGATGGCTCAGCAGTTAAGAATACTTGCTACTCTTGCAGAGGACCTGGTTTTAGTTCCCAGCACCCACATGGTGAGTAACAACCATCATGGGCATGCACAAAATATGCATAGATACATAAGCAAAACATCCATACGAATAAAATAAATCTTTAATTTTGGGGGGTTTTGTTTTGGAAACAGGGTTTCTCTGTGTAACAGCTCTGTTCTGGAACTCACAGGTTGGCCTCAAACTCAGAGATCCACCTCCTCTGCCTCCCACATGCTGGGATCAAAAGTATGCATCACCAATGCCCGGCTTAAAAACAGTTTTTAAAAAAGAAAATGTAAGGAAAAGATACTGTTCAATAGCCAACTAAAATTAAATCTCACATGGACATGACAATACAGACAACTTGAAGCTGGTAGAGGTGGTGATGTCTCTACACTATCCATGGGCTCTTACTTCTCCCAGGGTAAGGATTACAAAGGAAGAGAAAAAAAGAACAAGTGATAATTTAGTATTTAGATCCTGCTAACTTACTGCTCCAGTAAAACTCATCTTTTTCTGTCTCATGATGGCATTTTAATATTTAAAGAAACAAGAAATCTAAAAACATTATTAGGCAGTCAAAGTCAGGTATTTCCCTTGTACTCATGAGGCTATAGGCTCAGTGTCAAGTTTCTTGTTAAGTATGCACAAAGACCTAGGTTCTAGTTCCAGCACTGGAAGAAAACAGAAGTCCTCCTTGTAGAAGATATGTAGACAACTTCGATACAGGAAGTGGTCACCAAAACAGCTATCCACTGAATCGGGGGTGATCTCAAGGGGTCCAGACTGCATCTTGAGATGATAATGGAAAAGCTATAGAGACAGACAATGAAAACTACACAGTGGTGTAAATTTACAGGGTGCCACTGAATTAAACACTTGAAAACAGTTAAAAGTTTCCTGAGGCTGGAGATAAGGCTCCCCAGGTAGGAACACTGGGAAACGGCAGTTATGGCTCATGCCTTTAATCCCAGCATTCGGGAGGCCAGCCTGGTCTACAGAGTGAGCTCCAGGACAGCCAGGGCTACACAGAATTTCTGTTTCAAAAGAAAAAAAAAAACAAACAACCAATCAACCAACAACCAAAGAACACTGAGGGCTCTTCCAGAGTACCTGGGCTCAATTCCTAGCACCCACTTGGCTCACAATCATCTGTAACCCCCCCAGAGTCTCAGGGGGTCAGATGCCTTCTTCTGGTCTCCATGGGACACTGCACACATATGATTCACAGACTTACATGAAGACAAAACACATACATAAACTTAGTTAAAATGGTTTATGTTACCCTTATTTCAACCAACAAGTATTCATTCTTTAAGACACAAACTCAACCAAAAAAGCTCAGACAGACCAAGACTTGATTCCAGAACTAAACAGGCTGAGGAAGGATAACTGCAAAGAGTTTGAGACCAGCCTGGGCTTCATGGTGCCAGATCAAGACATTTGTGAGGGGTCAAGGAGATGGACAGCGCACGTGCTCTCTCTTGAGAGATAGATAGATACAGATATATAGTATAAATTATAAATGTATATTAATTATATTTATATACTTTACTTATGAGTGCTCTGCATGTATATTCATGCCAGAAGAGGGCACCAGATCTCACTACAGATGGTTGTGAGCCATCATGTGGTTGCCGGCAATTGAACTCAGGACCTCTGGAGGAGCAGTCAGTGCTCTTAACCCGAGTCATCTCTCTAGCACCGGGGAAGGATAGTCACAGAATATTCTCAGAGAGCACAAAATATATAGTAAGACCCCGTTCCTAAAGGAAAAAAAAATTTTCTCTTTTGTCTCTTAATTCCAAGGACCAAGTTCTTGTACTTTTTTATGACCCAGAGCTTAGGCAACAGCCTGGTGCTTGTATTGGTCTGACATACATCAGTCCCAGACTTCACCCTAGGACAATCCAACATAATTTCCTGAATTAATAAAAGTTTATGGGCTGGAGAGATGGCTCAGAGGTTAAGAACACTGGCTATTCTTCCAGAGGTCCTGAGTTCAATTCCTGGCACCCACATGGTGGCTCACAACCATCTGTAATGAGATCTGGCTCCCTCTTCTGGCCTGCATAAATACATGCAAAACAGAACATTGTATACATAACAAATAAATAAATCTTAAAAAAAAAAAATGTCTGCCGGGTGGTGGTGGTGGTGGTGGTGGTGGTGGTGGTGCTGCTGCTGCTGCTGCTGCTGCTGCTGCTGCTGCTGCTGCTGCACACCTTTAATCCCAGCACTCGGAAAACAGAGGCAGGCGGATCTCTGTGAGTTCAAGGCCAGCCTGGGCTACACAGTGAGTTCCAGGACAGGCTCCAAAGCTACACAGAGAAACCCTGTCTTTAAAAAACCAAATGAATGAATGAATGAATGCTTATACACCAATGACTGGTATGCAAAACCATGATGTACATTTCTACAGTTCTTTAATCCTTTCATTTAGCATAGCAACTAACAATTCCTCAGAGATCAGTACATCTTTTTTGTTCAAAACAGTATCACTCCTTTTTTGGCAACAGGACAAAAGGTGGGGTGGGGTGGGGTAGGATGGTGCTGAGGATTAAACCTAGTGCCTTTCACATTCTGGACAAGGATTCTACATTGTAAAAACCATAGTAGCACTGGTTCTCAATCTGTAGGTTGGGGACTGAATATTAGATATTTACATACATATGGTTGGGGGTCACCACAATATGAGGAACTACTGTATTAAAAAGTTGTAGCATTGGGAAGATTTTATGTAGTGGTATTTGCTCTGCCCTGACTTTGGGCTATTAGGGCCCAAAGGAGGCTGTTCTTCCTGCCATTGTAGGTGACCTCTTACAAGGGAAGGAAGGGTCACATGCCTTTTCTCCCTGCCCCTTCCTGGGATTCCCTCCTGGTCAGATGGAGGACTACCTCAGCTGTCTACTCCATTCTGCATTCGTGAGTGTATTTCTTCAATTTATATCTTAATAAATTCTGTTACCCATTTAATAGATTCACATGGATTGATCGTAAGTGGCACCCAATGTAATTGGCAAGAATTTCCATCCAAAACCTGAGAAAGCTTTTTAAAAGGGTTCTAAAATGGAGCCAAGAGCAGCTTCCTACTTGTTTCTCTTAGGCAAGCCGTGATACAGGCGCCACGGCATGCAGGCTTGAGCTACAGTATGGTGGTGGGTTCAGTGTGGGGGCTTTACCTACAACATGGCTGATTCCTGCCACAATACACGAAGGTGTTTCCAAGCCATGCAGCATACTGTATAGTGGATTTAACTTTTGCTAGTACAAAAAAAAAAAGTGCTGGGGCTACACAATGCTGGGTGGAGGCATAAGCCCACCGCTTCCCAGACTCAGCCGTGAGCATGGACTCCAGAGCTGGTGGTAAACATACCTCCACCATGTTGGGAAGCTTGGGGTGGGGGGCAGGGGAGGTCAACAGCCAAAGTCACCAAGCAGCTTAATAGTTAGCTTAACAGTTTAAAATCTCTCCTGGTCAGAGAGATTTTATTCACAATAAAACAGATTCAGATAGAATAAAACTCTAAACGGTTTACACTGTGTGTGAAAAAGTATAAAAAATATATAATAAGCCACATAAAGACGGAAATTACACAGTCTGGATTGTGTTGTCTTTGGGATTTGTTGTTGTTGTTTTGTTTTTTAATATTTTTTTCTCCGGAATTGAGGACCAAACCCAGGGCCTTAAGCAAGCGCTCTACCGCTGAGCTAAATCCTCAACCCCTTGTCTTTGGGATTTTTAACTGGAGAGAGACATCTGATTGTAAAGGCTGCTGAGTTAAACCAATATGTATATTTTAAAGGTATCATGACTTCAAAATTTGTGTCTTAGGATATGTTGCTTTGGAAAAGAGGTTCTGCTTTTATTTCCACAGAAGATGAGAACCTGTGGATTGCTTCCAGGTTAATATGGTTTGATCAACCAAGACCCCCTGAAAGGTTGATAAAGCCTCACAGACTACTACAGCCAAGATTTAACGATAATTCTTCATTTTCTCAGAATCCCCACAAGATTGTCAGCCCCCCTATCAGTAGGAAGTAGCATGAGAAGCTACGCCCAAATTCCCAAAATATTGTTTATAAATGCTTTTTTCCTTTCCTTTTAAGATTTATTTATTTACTATGTATACAGTGTTCTGTCTGAACGTATCCCTGCAAGCCAGAAGAGGGCACCAGATCTCATTACAGATGGTTGTGAGCCACCATGGGGTTGCTGGGAATTGAACTCAGGACCTTTATGAAGAGCAAGCAAGTGCTCTTAACCTCTGAGCCATCTCTCCAGCCCTATAAATGCTTTTTTATTTAAGGGGGGTTGACTATAAATACAATCTCTTTTTAAAGAAGAAAAGAGGGATATTATAGATATGATACGATGAAAGGGTAGATTATTGAATCTACTTTTAAAGAGCAACAACTTGTCTAAAATGTTTCACATTTCTATAGATTTTAGTTTATTACAAATTTAAAGTTAACTTTGTTATATGTATATTTCTACTCTTGTTTAAGGTATTATATTTATATAGCTCATTTAAAATTGTAATATATATAATTAAATACATTTTAATAGTCATCTAGGATAATCAAACCTAGTCATGTTAGTTAAGCTTCTTAGGTATATAAAGGTATATTTCAAGCCAGGCGGTGGTGGCGCCCACCACCCAGCACTAGGGAGGCAGAGGCAGGCAGATCTCTGTGAGTTCGAGGCCAGCCTGGTCTACCAAGTGAGTTCCAGGAAAGGCGCAAAGCTACACAGAGAAACCCTGTCTTGGGGAAAAAAAAAAAAAAAAAAAAAGGTATATTTCGATTAGGTAGGTAATCTTCAAACACTTCAAAGACTGACAGAATACGAGAATACGGCATTTAAAATGTTTTTAAAACTTAGACTTTCTAGACAATGAGACACGTCTGCTCCCAGCAGCACCAATTTACTTCAAAGAGGAAGACAGGCATCAAAGACATTTCCATTTGGAAATTTGTCGTCTTTTTGGCACAAAATGGCCTGCTGGGCAAAGAACTGCCCTTGCCTCAACTGCTGACAGTATGAATGCTGTCATTTCAGGACAAGCAGGATACAAGGAAAAGCAACTACTAAACCTTGCCAAGAGAGGATAAGATGGTCTTTCAAAATTCCTGCTTCTGAAAATGGTCTGTCAGATATCCTGTAGCCAAATTAGATGCCCCAACAGTGCTGAGTAACTTTTAGGTAACTGTCCAATCCTTGCAAGAATTTCGGAATTGCTGCTTGCATTTTCCGTTTTCTCAGGTATCATTATTTTGCTTCTTAGGTTTTTGATGGAGTTGAAGACTAGATAGTTATGGTTACAATCTTATCTTAGCTAGAACATATTAGTACTAGACTTAGAATCTTCAAAGACAGGACAGCTACTGGAATAATCTCTGTAATTTGCCATTTACCCATGTTCTGGATATTTCTGGACATTTAGCATGTCTTTCTTGTTTGATGTTATTCTTGTTGGTTGTAGTTCCACTTCTGTTTATAATACTACCCTTTGTTTTTCCTGGACAATACTTGATAATTATTCTTATTGTATACAATCTGCATTAAGTTTAGAACCAATGTAGTGGTATTTGCTCCACCCATGACCTTGGACTACATGGCCAAAGGAGGCAGTGCTTCCTGCTGTTGGTATGGTGACCTCTTAACAAGGGAAGGGAGAAGGGTCGCATGCCTTCTCCCTGCTCCTGCCTGCGATGTGGATTTACTCCTGGTCAGATCAGAAGATGACTTCAACTCTCTACTCCAATCTGTATTTGTGAGTGTATTTCCTCAATTTGTATCTTAATAATAAATCGTTACCCATTAAATACTCACATGGATTGATCGTTTAATACTCTTATCTATAATAAAGTAATATACCAAGTCAGGTTCATTTTACTAAGATTAAGGAAATTCCAAGGTTTCGTGACAAACTCTGTAATACCATTAAGACACCTGTACCAACAACTGTCATGAAAAGATATATCAAGTGAACATATTAGAAAGCTCCATCTAATGAGAGAGCTACAGAGATGGCTCAAGAGATAAGAGTGTTTTCTGGCTCCTGTAGAAGACCTGAATTCTGTTCTCAACACATGGTACACATACATACTTTCAGGCCAAACACTCCTACATATATAAAATAAATCTTTAAAAAAAAAAGCCGGGCAGTGGTGGTGTACATCTTTAATCTTAGCACTCAGGAGGCAGAGGCAGGTGCATCTCTTTGAGTTTAAGGCCACCCTGATCTCACAGCAAGTTCCAGGACAGCCAAGGAGAAACCCTGTCTCAAAACAAACAAACTAATAATAATAATAATAATAATAATGAATAAAAATGAAACATCTTGAGCCACTAAAATTTATATATATGGCTACTGTTAAGAAACTCAGGCCTCGGGGCTGGAGAGATGGCTCAGGTTAAGAGAACTGGCTGTTCTTCCAAAGGTCCTGAGTTCCATTCCCAGAAACCACATGGTGGCTCACAACCATCTATAATGAGATCAGGTGCCCTCTTCTGGCCTGTAGACAAAACTCTTCATACACAATAAATAAATATTAAAAAAAAAAAAAAAAAAAAAAACACCTCAAGCCTCCCATATCTATATCTATCGTTATTCCTTTTTCCCTTCCCCTCCTTATTGGAAGTCCACACCCAAGTAGTATGCACTGTTTCTTTAAGGAACTCTACCTCTATTCCTGCTTTAACTTTATTCCCTCTCTCGCTCTCTCTGTCTGTGTGTGTTTGACAAGCATGAAGATAATTGTGCAGTCAGCCCTTCCACCTTTGCCCAAAATCTTTGGATTTGTACACAGGTAGTTAGGCTCATGATTGGTCACTACTTCTCTTCTTTACTGCATGTGTTTAAGTCTATACTAAAACTGCTGTTTTTTACGCTTATTTTACGTGTTTAAGTGTCTTCTCTATGCATATGTCTGTGTACTACTTGTACATCCGGTTCCTGTAGTCAGAAGAGGGTGCTGGATCCTCTGAAACTGGAGTTATTGATGGGCATGAACACTATGTGTCTTGGGGATCAAACCTAGGTCCACTGGAAAAGCAACAAACACTCTTACCCACTAAGCCAACTCTCCAGTCCCAAAACTCTTTAAATTATTATTATTAGCCAGGCAGTGGTGGCACACGCCTTTAGTCCCAGTACTTGGGAGGCAGAGACAGGCAGATCTCTGTGAGTTCGAGGCCAGCCTGGGCTACAGAGTAAGTTCTAGGAAAGGGTCCAAAGCCACACAGAGAAAGCCTGTGTGTATGTGTATATGTGTGTGTGTGTACCTACCTATTGTTTATTTTTTAGATTTTATTTACTTTTATCATATGTGCATTAATGTTTTGCATTCATACATGTATGTGCACCATGTGCATGCCTGGTACCCTCAGAGGTCAGAAGAAGGCATTTTGCTTGGCTGTGGGCCACCATGTAGTGCTGGGAACTAAACCCAGGTCCTTCACAAGAGCAGTCAGTGTTCTTAACCACTGAGTCATCTCTCCAGCCCTGTTTAAATTATTATTGTGTGGTATGTGGGCTTTTGAGACACAACATTCATGAGGAGGACACAGGACAACTTTGTTGAGCAAGCCCCTTCACCAGTCATTTCACCAGCACACAGAACATTTTAATGATAAACTTCAACTTTGTTCCATAAAAAGGAAACTTAGTCTAACTTCATTTTTTCTACATGCCTTTAAATAGCTGAGAATATTCACATAGGATGTATGCCAATTTAATTCATAGGATCCAAGATTCAATCTTTCAAACCTACTATGAAATGCCAAGTGATCTCTATGTAAACATTGATCCTAATCCTATATATAGTAGCTAAGTCAAGTGCCAAAAAAGCTTATGCCACAGTAGAATGTAAGTAGCATCAGGCACAAGCTCACAAAAGGCAGTATGGTGGTACCCAACTGCAATTTGAGCATAAAGTTAAGGCAGGATTGTAAATTAAAGAGAGCCTGGGCTACACAGTGAGACTTGTGTCTTAAAAATGGCATCTGTAACAGGAAACCAATATGGTTAAAATATGGTAAGATACTAGTATCTGCTTTACTGGCTGGGGGAGTGGAGGATTTCACTCTAGTGAAAGAAGTAAGGTGAACAGAGTTCACCAGTAGACCAAGTGGAAGTATGCAACTTGACTGGCTACTCAGACATATGAAACTTAAGACAACCATTTACTCCTCAGGTATAAGAAAAGACTGCTGACACATTGCATCATTTTAAGGACAATTACTTCTTAAAGATATTTTGATTGGTGGGGTTTGTTGTTGTTTTTTGACAGAGTATCACTGTGTAGTTCTGGCTGTCCTAAAACACATTATGTAGACCAGGCAGGCCTCAAACTCAGAAATCAGTCTGCCTCTGTCTCCCAAATGCTGGGATTAAAGGTGTGCCACTGTACCCAGCTTTAAAGGAAAGTTGAAAGGCAACCCCACTGATCAAAATGATAAAAACACTTCCACAGTTGCCTATTCTAGTCCCTGCGAATCAACACAGGATCAGTCTCCTGCATCCTACCCAAGCATTCTCTCACAGAATGCATACTGCATCCAGTATTTTAAGTAGCAATCTGACTCCAGAAAGTTTAACTCGCTTAAACTATATATGGCAATTTTAACCAGATTAGCATCAGTCTACCTCCACAGTGAAGATATTAGCAGGCTCTAGGCCAGCCAGAGATACACAGTGAAGGAAACCCTGTCTCAAACAAACAAAAACAGTGAAGGCATGGCCTAGTGCTATCTGTATTTACAAGGTAATATTAGTTTCTGAAAAATGTACTAACTATGGTCAACTAGATACAGTTAAGAATAAATAATTCTCAGGAAGGCTATCCTGGGCTACAGAGTAAGACCCTACATGAAAACAAAACAATAGTTGATGTACTTTGACTGACCTAACTTGGTTGGCTCTAGATATTACATCACATGATATTAGATGACAAAATTAAGTGAGCTCCAGGAAAGGCTCCAAAGTGAGCCTTTTACTAAGCCAAGTCTGCAAGGGTATAGGTTAACACTGACTAATCAAAACATCTTACATGAACTTCTGACCCTAGGAAAGATGTCCAGTCATTGATCATAAATGATGAGCTCCCTTTGCATTCATTACAGGAGCCACATGTACCAACCCTGGCACCATCTCTGAGGCTGGCCAAGTGCGTCATGGTAACTGAGGATTCACCAAGAGTCATAGGGATGCTGCCCATTCCCAGATGCTTTCCCCTTCAGTGCCAGAACCTGGGAACTCACTGTGTCCATTTATATTTCTAAGACCTACAGCTTTAAAGGGCTCATTTCTTCAAAATATTATCTAGGAGCAAACTGAAACCCAAAAAATTAGATATCCTACTTTCATATAATCCTAGCAAGTAGACAGGAAGAGAACAGAAAATGAGGGGGAATTCTCCAATTCCTTTCATGAAGAGAAAAATAAAATACTAGCAATTATAAATGAATATAACCAAAACAGAATGAAAAAAAATGGTAAAACCAACCCCTCCGCGCTGACCATCTACGTGTATGGAACGGATGTGGTCTGCCAGGTCTGGGCTAGAGTTGAAGCACGCCTGGCACTGGTCCCAACAACAATTATAGGCAATGTGTTTGCTTGAAGAAGTAGTGCTCCCTTGTCCATTCATCATTGCTGGAGTTGAACGCCCACTGGAAATTGTGCTGTCTACGTCCATTAGAGTACTGCTTATGCTACAAGAGAAGAAAAAGGCTGTTACTCCTAGAAATTTACCAATGTAAGTATGATCTTACAAATACTGAATTACATATGATAATCTGATCTATACAAATAATGTATACTGACCAAAATTCTCCATTCAATTGCATTGCTTTGAAATTAGCTGGCAATGAAGTACAAGGTAAAAACACACCATGGCCTCAAATTCAAATACAAAGCTGGGTGCCATGGGTACTAACCACAATCCTAGCACTTGGAAGGCTAAGGCAGGACTGCAAGAATTTGAGGACAGCTTGGGAGAGTGAGAATGAGATCCACTGTGAATAAATCTTAAAGGAGTCAACTGAACTCATGAATCCAGGGACTCATTCTCTGCTTTGACACCTGGGTACCAAGACAAGGATGGTATGGCAGATAACCAAGCCCTAAAGATTTTTTAATCTCTAGGGAAGGCATCCATTACACTTGCAGAAATGCATCCTAGGGGGCTCCACCTGAGTGATTTCTGCCTGTCGGCACTGACCAGCAAAATCAGATGGAGGTGAGCAGTAGCAATACTGGCCTTTTCCCTGGTCACCTGTAGACCAGGCTAGCTATCAGATCAATATGTAGTACAGCATGACCTTAAAATTAAACTTTTCATGTCGGGCGGTGGTGGCGCACGCCTTTAGTCCCAGCACTCGGGAGGCAGAGCCAGGCAGATCTCTGTGAGTTCGAGGCCAGCCTGGTCTCCAAAGCGAGTTCCAGGAAAGGCGCAAAGCTACACAGAGAAACCCTGTCTCGGGAAGAAAAAAAAAAAAAAAGATTTATTTATATTTATTTATTATGTATACAGTGTTGTTTGTATATATGTCTGCACACCAGAAGAGGGCACCAGATCTCATTACAGATGGTTGTGAGCCACCATGTGGTTGCTGGGAATTGAACTCAGGAAGATCAGTCAGTGCTCTTAACCTCTGAGCCATCTCTCCAGCCCCCATCACACCTTTTCTTTTTTTTTCTTTTTCTCTTTTACTGTATGCAAGTGTTTTTTATTTTTTGCCTGTCTGTGCACCACTTGGTGCCCAAGGACACTACTGGAGGGAACTAGAGTTACAGGTGGTTGTAAGTTACTATGTTGGTCCTGAGAACTGAACCAGGTCCTCTAAGAGTACAAACAAATGCTCTTAACTGTTTAAGAGCATTGGTTTTTAGTCCCTTTTTAAATTTTGATTTTTGCCAGGCAGCAGTGGGAGGCACTTTGGGAAGCAGAGGCAGGTGGATCTGAGTTCCGAGCCAGCATGGTCTACAGAGCAAGTTCCAGGACAGTCATAGCTACAGAGAGAGCAAGTTCCAGGACAGTCATAGCTACAGAGAAACCGTGTCGGGGTAAGTAAATTTTGTTTTTGTTTTCTGATATAAGGTCTAACTCTGCAACCAGTCTGACCTGTAACTCAGAAGCCATCCTATCTCAGTCTCCCTGGTGTTGAGATTAACTAGCTTTTGCCTCTAGGGATGGAGATTTATTTACCACTCATTTTGTGCCTGTAGCATGTTTTTTGGTTTTGTTTTTCAGGCTGAGTTCCATGCCCATCACTCCCAGATAGTCTATGTCTTTTGAAGTGACTTCTTAGATCTCTGAATGGCAGGTACTCCAATGAAGGCATTGATAGAAACAATACACATTTACTTGCAGGGTTGTTTCTGTCCTCCCACCAGCTCCATCATCAGCTTGGGGGAGGCACTTTCACCTGCTGAGCCATCTTGACACCCTCCATCCAACTGAGACAGTCTTGTCATGCTACCCAGGCTGGTGCTGATTAGAGATTAAAATGAAAGTCATCAGCACCAAAAAGACAACAAAAAGACTGAAATGCCCTTCAATTTTCCTTTGTGAGATCTTGCTAGGTAGCTCAAGCTCTTCTGCCTCAGAATTACAGGTATATACTACCATACCCAGCCTAGTCACAACTTTTAAGGTATATGTTTTCAGTTTGTGGGTAGTGGTAACTGGTTTTGTTTTGAGATGGTCTTATTGGCCCAGGCCTTGAACTTATGCCCCTCCTCTGAGTGCTAGGATTCCAGGTACACCATCACACCTGGTTCCTCACATTTTTATTATAAAAAAGCTCAAAATGGGTTATAGAAGCACTTGCCACCAAACCTGATGACCTGAGTTCAATCCCAGGACCCACATGGTAGAGAGAACCAACTCCAGCAAGTTGTCACTCTGACCTCGCTCCACATTCGTGCCCACACACCCAAGCATGCTAGTACATATGCATGCATACACAAACGTGTATGTGAATGCACACAACACACACATGCGTACACACGCGTGTACACGTGCGCGCACGCGCACACACAGGCACATTCACAAAATAAAATGTAATAATTTTTTAAGGAAAAGAATGGGAGAATGGTGGTGGCATACACCTTTAATCCTAGCACTTGGGACAGAGACAGAAGGATCTCTGTGAGTTCGAGGTCAACCTGGTCTAGAGAGTGAGTTCTGGGGGAGCCAGGGCCTGCTTCAAAGTGAAGCCCAGTTTGGAGAGAAAGAAAAAAAAGAGCTAGGGGCACACTAAGATGGCTTACCTAGCACGCACAGAACTCCTGGGTTCAATCTCTAGCACCACATAAAATCAACATGGTGGTATGCCTATAATCTCAGTACTTGGAAGGTGAAGGCAGGAAGATACGAAAGCAAGATCACCCTCAGATCCAAAAGAAACACTCATTTTGGAACTGGGCACGGTAGTTTACATCTCTGATCCCCACACTAAGAGGCTGAGGAGAGGATCACCGTGAGTTCATGGCCAACCTGGGTTATAATCTGAGACTGTCTCAAAAGCCAAACAACAAACTACGTCAAGACCCACCCATCCCACTCTTGGGCATATACCCAAGGAATGCTGATTGATACCATAAAGATACATGCTCAGCTATGTTCATAGCAGCACTATTTGTAATAGCCAGAACCTGGAAACAACCTAGATGCCCATCAACAGAAGAATGGATGGAAAAAATGTGGTACATATATACAATGGAGTACTATTCAGCAGAGAAAAACAATGAAAGCATGAAATTTGCAGGCAAATGGATGGAACTAGAAAAAATCATCCTGAGTGAGGTAACCCAAACCCAGAAAGACAGTCATGGTATGTACTCACTCATAAGTGGATTCTGGATATAAAATAAAGAACAATCAGACCACAGCCCATAGAACCATAGGGGCTATATATATAGTATGGAGGTCCCTAGGACGACGGTGGCTTATAATAAATTTCGGTTCTACTCAAAAAAAAAAAAAAAAAAAAAAAAAAAAAAAAAAAAAAAAAAAAAAAAGCCAAACAAAGCAACAATGATAGAGCTAAGAGGGGTAGAACTCAGTGAGGAGGCACTCTCTTCAGCATGCTCAAGACCTACCATGAGAGAGAGAACAGACTCCTGCAAAGCTGTTCTGACCTCCACACCCATGCCTTGACATGCATGCCTACATACACATGAAATAAATTAAAATGTAACATAAATAAATTTAAAGACTGCCTCCCCAATCAATTCTAATCAAATACCATTTTAACTTTTATGTGTATATAAAATTTCATCTGAGGAAAAAATTTCAACCACTACTAGAAATTCTTAATTTTTTTAAAAATTTTGATCAATACATAGCTGTCTGTACAAACTTACAGGGTAAAGTGATGTTTCAATAACTGTACAATGGATGATGAGTAAACTAGGCTAATGAACATCCCATAACCTTAAACATTTATCATCTGTTGTAGTACACCCAAAACTCTCCTAGCTATTCTGTTATTTACAATAACTGCCCTACTGGGCAGAAGAGAACACCAGAATTTATTCTAACTGCAGCTTGTACCCTGTAAATTGTTTTTAAATTCTATTTTCTCAACAACAGACATCAAAATGTCCACTACTGTGATAACAGCACTTTTCTATTAAAGGGCTGGAAACCACTGAGCTCTTAGCTCCTAACAGGAAAGGATTAAGGTACCATTCACTAAGAGAATGCACACTCCCAACCCTTCAAGAAATGAAGGTTCTGATTTGAGGCTTCCCATAAGAACTTCCCTAATCTCTACCAGATCAGGTTCTTCCCCTTATTAATGAAAAACAGGATCTTTAGGACCTCTTCAAGTCACCTAATTATTACAAACCCCTCATGGCTGTAGGGAGTTAGGGACAGAACCTGAGGACTCATGCATGTATGGTACTTCTATAGCCTATAAAACAAGTATTCCAAAATTCTCATTTTTTCAGGATAGACGATGGGCCAGTCACCTGGTGTGACATGTCTGTAACCCTCAGGAGGATTTTGACCTAGCAGCACTAAGTGGTCGGTCTCAAGACGCCAGGAGTATGGCTCACACCTGGGAACCCTGAGCTTCAGAGGGAGGCAGGAAGATTGCACAATGTTCAAGGGTAGGCTCCTAGTTAGCTTCTGCTATCTACTGGATACAACCTCAAGATCCCTGAGGGAATCTCAACTGGGGACAGCAGCTTGATCCACAGTCAATTCCAGGATAGTTTGAGCAAACAAAAGGGAGAGGAGAGATAAACAGAAAGAAACACAAACATGACCATACATGTAGAATGAAAACTGCTTAAAATGGAGGGGAAAATGTAGCTCTAAGAGAATTTAATAGGATCACAGTGAACAATATAACCTTGAGTTTCTGGCTGGGTTGGGTTGGGTTGTTTTTTACTCACGGTCTTGCTATGTTTCCCAGGCTGGCTCTGAGATTACAAAATGATGAGCCATGTCTAGAAAACCTTCAACTTTGTGAGTAATAAAGAGTAACCTATTTTGCAAATTGTTGATGATCTTAAGATCATACAAAAAATTGAATTTAACTGTAAACAATAACAGGTGGTTCTCTTTCCACCTATTAATACTGCCACTTACTAGAAGAATTGCTCTAGCTAGGCATGGTGGTGCAAGCCTTTAATATCAGCACTTGGGAGACAGGCAGACAGATCCCTGTGAGTTCCAAGCCAGCCCGAGGTACATAGTGTGACCCCATCTCAAAAAAAAAAAAATTGATTAAAAACTCGGGATGAGGGATTGGAGAGATAGCTTAAGGTAAGTAAAAAACATGACTCTGTCACAGAGCTGATTACAAAAAATTAGAGGCACATTAAAAATCATTAACCAAAACCAAGATAGTATTACTATTATTACCCTAATTACAACTCATTATCACAGTAAACCAAACAGTCAAAATGGGTTTTTCTAATCAAAATTAAAAAAAGTTTACTGTCTATCCCCACAATGACTTCTCTAGAGAAAGACAAAGGACTTTTCTCCCCAAGACCCAGCAGCATTCACTAAATTGGTCAAAAGGGACTTTATGCAACAATGATGAAATGCAGTCTGTGGAAAACAAGCAAGCTACTTTATTCTATGGCCACTCTCACTCCACATTTCACACTGGGTTTGATTCTGAAGTACACAGCCCTTCAGCATTACTCCATCCACAGTTCTCATCTAGTTGGAGACAGAAGCGATCATAATCATGCTCCGACTAACAGAATAAACACCTAACTTTAATACAATTATACAATAAAGTGTGACCTTTGACTTTGTTAAAAACATTTCCAGGGGGCTGAAGACAGCTCTTGCATAGGACCCAAGTGAGTGACTGGTCCACAAGAAACTCCAAGGGATCTACCTGATGTCCCTGGCCTCTCAGCACCTACACTCACACAGACCCAACACAGATACAAACACACAAACAAAAACAAAATTATTTTTATAATTTCCAGGAAAAAAAAATGTAATCCAAATTGACATTTAAAAAAAAAAGTCAGATCTATGCGAATTGTAGGCTAACCTAGTCTAGAAATGGAGTTCCTGGACAGACAGGGCTACAGAGAGAAACACTGTGTGTGTGTGTGTGTGGGGGGGGGGGGAATCTACAGGCCAGTGACATGGCTTAGAGGGTAAACACTCCCAAAGCCTGGATACCTGAGTTCCATCCCCAAACCACATGAAAGTTAATCTCCACACACAAACATATAAAAAAGCAAAAAGAAGCCGGGCAGTGGTGGCACAAGCCTTTAATCCCAGCACTTGGGAGGCAGAGGCAGGCGGATCTCAGTGAGTTCAAGGCCAGCCTGGGCTACAGAGTGAGTTCCAGGACAGGCACCAAAGCTACACAGAGAAACCCTGTCTCGAAAATCCATTTAAAAAAAAAAGAAAAAAGAAAAAAAAAATCCCTTTAAAAACTGCTACCAAGTGTAAGTGATATGCCTATGATCCCAGCAACCAATTTGAGGCCAGCCTAGTCTACAAAGTGAGTTCCAGGTTAGCTTTGACTAGATGAGAAATTGGCTTTTTTAAAAAAAAAAAAAAAAGGGAGGGGAGGGGAGGGGACTGGCTCGGCAGTGAAAATGATCCAGGTTCAAATCCCATCATCCACATAGTGTCTTACAACTGCATATAACATCAGGTTTCAGGGGATCCAGATGAGTTCAATCCCAAGTACTAACATGATGGAAGGAAAAACCCAACTCCCACAAGCTGTCCTCTGAGCGCGCGCGCGCACACACACACACACACACACACACACACACACACACACACCCCAAAATAAATAAACAAATAAATGTAGTGGAAAAAATGTAAGGGAGCGGTAGCTGATGCCTGTGATTCCAGCATAAGGGAGGCCAAGGCAGGTGGATCAACATGGGTTCAAGGGTAGCCTGAGCTAAAGAGTAAGTTCCAGGCCACCCCAAAGCACATACACACCCCAAAGTGGCCAGAAAAGGAGTAATTGTTATGTTTGCATTTGGTTTCATTGGGTGACTTGTTTTGAGACAAGATCTGGATATAAGCCTTGGCTGGCCTGAAACTCATGTAGGATAAGATAAGCCAACCTCATACTTGCCGGTCATGATCTTCCTGCTTCTGCCTATCAGTGAAGAGATTACAGGACGGCACCACACTCCCCAGGTAACCTGTAGAGTTTTGAGGGTTTAAAGGCTTGTTTCACTCATAAGTGAACGAGCAATTAAATGTATCAGAGACTAAAATAGAAACAGAAAAAGCTTAGAGGAGCTGCAGATCATTCGGTTGGTAAGAACAAGAGCTATTCTTCCATAGGACCTGGGTTCAATTCCCAAAACCACATGGTGTCTCAGAGCCATCTATAACTCTAGTTCCAGAGCTTCCAATGGCACCAAGCACACACATGTACAGACATAACTGCAGACAAAACACCAATACATAAACCAAATAAAACACTTATCAGAGGTCTATCTGGGTCAAAGAACTCTGTGGCTTTCCCTCTGCTCCTTCCCAGACCAATCTAGGTAAAACTATTGAGTCTACACTGATGCCATACAAACTGTCCTATGGAAGTGTTAAGGCCCTGAGCTAACCGAAGCTCCTGCCAAACTGCCTAAGTGACCCATGCTGAAATGGCACTTACAGTCCACTGCACTACCATCAAATTCTCCACTGCAACTTCAACCGTAACAAATGTGGCAGGCAAAGTATAAAATCTAACATTTTTCACTTTTGATTAATCAGGTTCGCTGAGCTGTGTGTGTAGGACTTGCTACCATAAGTCTCAACCTTTAAAATGACTTTTAAACTATCATACCTTTCCATCCATTACAAAACTCCCTTCCATGAAATCAACTGAGTCCACAGACTGGTGCAATCTAAGGAGGAAATCAAGAACTTTGGATGTAAGGCAGCATGATAGCTCACCTGTAATCCCAACATTTAGGAGACTAAAGTTAAAGCAGGAAAACTGCCATGAGTTGGAGACTAAGTGCCTAGGTTACACAGTGAGCACCAGGCCAGTCTAAACCAGTCAGACTGTCAAAACCAAAAGTGGATCTTTTCCAAACTTAAACCAACTCTGAAATATAAAACTCAAAGCCAACAGGGTGTATTTCAAAACCATCAAGGCTACAATCCAATTTCACTAATAAGGATTCCTCACACAGGTGATAAAGCTACTACCCTGAAATGATCACCACAATAGCATTTTTTTCAGTCGCCAATGCTTAAAAGCACTATGAAAGTAAGAATGGTCAATGAGGTAGCTCAGGAGGTAAATGAATTTGCTGAAAGCCAGCTGACCTGAGTTTGATTCCCACAGATCATACAAGATGGAAGGAGAGAACTGGCAAGTCCTCCTTAAACTCCACAAGTGCCTCATGGTATACATGCATACATACACACCCACACCCACCAATGTTGAAAAAAGGAAAAAGGAAGTATGTTTGATTATTGTTTTAACTTTATCTGGTCTTTTGATGGCAATGTTACTCTTCACTGAGTTATAGAACAAAAATTTGATATTCACAATACCAAATGAAACTTGAGCAGAAATTCCCTGTCACCTGAAAGGAATGGGGAGGGCAGCGACACCTCTAAGACACTATAACACCACTCCAGCCACACCTTCCTGAGCCATGATGGACTTTATTCCCAACTCCCACAAATTATGGATGGACAGCTCCCTCGGGAACATCTCTATCTAAGGTCTAACAGTCCTTGTGAACCAATCCAGGCATTCTCTCAGCCAAGTGTTGTCCAGTGGAAAGACACTTGAGTTTGAGGCCGGCCTGGTCTACATAGAGTTCCAAGACATCCAGGACTACACAGAGACCTTGTCTAAAAAACAAACGAACCCACAGACTCTTCTCAGACCCAATCTCATAGCATGAACATATTGTGACCAGCCAGCTTCCTCTTGGGCCCCAATGCCTTCCCTGCACGCTGCCTTGTATTCCCTGCCATGATGAGTTGTATCACCCCCCAGAACTGCAAGCCAAAAAAATCTTTCTTCCTTAAAAACTAAAAAAGTGAATTATTCCAACTCTTGTGGGGAGAAAGAGTTGCGAACCTTGTTTCACATCCAGCTGCACCTTCAAATACTGTTTTCAGTGAGACACTCAATTTGCTTCCCCATCTGCTAAATGGAAGTTAAAATAACCCCTCTTGTGCATCATAAATGGGAGAATGAAATGGGAACATGGAAACATGAATGTGCACATGTGTGCACTAAAAGCAAAGAGATGGTAGATGTCATCAATGAAACATACACAACAGTGAATAATAGCACATGCTTCATTGTGTAGTTTGAATCAACTAGTGTTTCTCAAGGGCAGACAAGTTTTTACCGAGTAACAGCTTCCTGCAGCAGAGAGCAACCCCAAAATAGGCTGGCCCACATGAACTTCTAATTTTTTTTGAAGATGATATCTCCAACCACATGCACCCAGTTTAGCACAATTTTCTACGTTTTCCTAAGGAGCAGTCTGTTTTACACCCATTCAAGATCCATTTCTTGAGCTACATCTATAGTGGTTCATGCATTTGGGAGACCGAGGATTTTTGTGAATTCCAGACTATCCTGGGCTACAGAATGAAACCCTGTTGTAAAGAATGTTGGAGGAGAGAGAACAAGTATTTACCTGTCTAGGTTTTAAAGTGTCAAAAAGAATTCCTGAAATTTTTTTTCAGAATATTCCCAATCATTAACTATAACATGTTCATCTTTAGTAGTTAGCAACCAGAATTCCTGAAGACTTCAGAATGCTTAAACTTAAAATCAAATCAAAATCCAGGCATGCTGGTGGGTGTGAACCCAGTATTCAGAGGCTAAGGTCGGTAGAAAAGATTGGATTCTCAAGTGACAGCAACTGGGTTAATGTTATTAACCAGACAACGCCTCCCAGCCCCCCAAAATACAACCCAAGGAGAGAAATCACTATGGACTTATAAATCCCTCATCAAAACACTAGCAGATGAGCAAGCTAATGTACTTTAGGAACATAATGAACATGAGATTCTTTTAAAAGTACATTAAAAATCGACCACTTCGATTATGAAATTCTACAAAGCAATCAAAAATTAGAGCAGCAACCGAAGCATACTGCATTTCTTAAATATTCTATCTAGAAAAATAGTAGTGCATTGTTACTTCTAACAAGCTCTAGAAAAGAGCTAATTCCTCCAGACACCTCCCCTATACGTGACTTTAAAAAAAAAATTGTCAAGGGGGGACATAACTTCCACAAAGTATCACTATGTAGTGCCGTTTTAAAAGCCACATCCTAATTTTTTAAAATGTTCGTGGCTGTATCTTGTGACTCCAATTCTTTCTGATTCAGCAAAGTTACTGTAAAGGGCATCGACTCACACTGTTCCTTTTCACAATGGTTTTTCTGTGTTTTAAACTTTCGCTCAGATTTGATGACCAAGATTCAAATCCCCTTAGAGATGATACAACTGACATACATGAGGGATTTGGGGAGCAGTGAGTACATATAACAAACCAACAGTCTTTTTAAAAGTAAAGAAAAGCCAGGGTTGGGGTCTCCTCCCTGCACAAGTTAGTTCTGCGAGATCCAGGAGACCAGCCATATTGGAAAACACTTGTCAATTACAGTTCTGACAAGTGTTCCCGAACACCGATGCACGAAGCTAACCTTGTGTACCGAGGTGTACATCAAGGGCCTCTGGAGCTCGGCTGGAGCGTCTGGGCCACTTTGGGGGGCTGTCTCCGGGATAGAGTCGTCCTTCGATCCGAAAGGAGAGCCGCGCCGAGGGAAGGAGGGTGGGGAAAGGAGAGTTGAGGGGGGATGGTGAGGAGTTGGAAGCCGCTCAGTGGTGGAGAGGGGCGCGGCGGCCGCCAGGGATTTCCGAGTTGAGATCTGGGGGAGGGGCTGAGAATTCAGGGGGCGAGAGATCGCGGAGGGAAAGTATTCCGGGTCTGGGGTCCCAGTGTCAGGGGGCAAGGGAGATCGCGACCAAGACGTTCCCAGGCGAGCGGGGTGTGGAAGGAGGGGCAAGGAACGGAAAGGACTGCGGCGAGAAAGTCCCCTCGGGCCCCTCGGCGGAGCCGGGGAGTCTAGATAGGACGAAGGGTCGCCGCAACGAGGGCCCCAGGCTGGGCCGTGGGTCCAGGAGGTGGGAGGGGATCGGGCAAGGGAGCCGCCCCGAGGGGGTCCGGGAGGAGTCCCCTAGACGGGATCCACGCAGAGTCCCCTCGAGAGAGAGTCAGGAAGGAGTCCCCCGAGTCCCCTCGACGGGGTCCGGGAAGAGTCCCCTCGGTCAGGTCCCGGAGGAGTCCCCTTGGCGGCGCACTGACCTGTCCTCCGAGTCCATGCGGCTCAGCGGTTCCCCGTCGGACGACATCTCCAGGCTGCCCCGCCGGCCCCCGGAGGTCGCGCTGCTCCCGCCTCCCCCGGTGCCATAGCCCTCGTCGCCGCCGCTCGACACCACGCTACTGCTGCTACTCCCGCCGCCACTGCCCGGGCCGCCCGGGCCGCCCCGCGGTCCCTTGGGCTCCTCCAGGCCCTCCTTCCCGTCCCCATCGCCGCTGCTGCTGCTCGCCGCGCCCGGGCTCAGCGAGCGCGTCTCGTCGCCGCTGCAGCCGCCGCTGCTGCTGCCCACCAGGCTCTCGGCGCTGCTCTCCTCCTCCGCGCCGCCGCTGCTGCTGCCCCCGTCCTCGTCGTCCTCCTCCTCGTCGTCCTCGTCCCCGCCCGCCTGGCTGGCGCTCTCGGGGCTCGGCTCCGACATGGTCTCCGCCTCGCCGCCCCCCGCGCCGCCGCCGCCTCCGCCGCCGCCCGCTCCGCCGCCCGCTCCGCCGTTCAGCAGCAGCGCGGCCACCGCCTCCGCCTCCGCCTCGTCGTCGTCGTCCTCCTCCTCCTCCTCGGGCGGCTCGGCGCGGCCCCGCGCCGCGGGCCCGGGGCTGCCGGGGGGCAGCGGGCTGAGGCGGGAGAGCTCCTCCAGGTCGGCCATGTCGGTGAGCGCCGCGGCCATGGCGGCGCCTGCTGCTCCTCCGCCTCCTCTCGCCGCCGCCTCCTCTCGCGGCGCGCCGCCTCGCCTCGCCTCCCCCCGCCCGCTCGCCCGCTCGCCCGCACGCCCGCCCCGAACTCCTCTCGGCCGCGGCCGCCGCAGAGCGGGAGGAGGGCCCGCGGGGCTGCGTCAGGCGGCACACGCGCTACGGAGCCCGCGCGGGGACACGCGCCGGGGCGCGCGCGCACTCACGCGGCGGCGGCGGCAGCGCGCCTGCGCGGCGGCCCGCGGCGGCCACGCCCCCTGCCCGCCCGGGCCCTCCGGAGTTTCTCGCGGCCTTCCCACGCCTTCCCGAGCCCGGTGGCGGCGGGGCGAGCCACCGAAACCCCAAGTCGGTGGCGGGGGATTTTCGCAGCCCTGTACTTCTCTAGAGAAAAACCACCCTCTCAGGGAGTCTGGGGCGAGTGTCCTGGAGAAGGGAGCCATAAAGGGAGCGAGTGTCTGGCCGTCTGAGCGCTTGCCGTACTCAGAGACAGCCCACGAAAATGTGCAGAAAGTGAAATAAATCAGTTTTGCGTTTGTCTGGTTTGGTTTTTCGAGACAGGGTTTCTCTGCGTAGCTTCGGCGCCTTTCCTGGATCTCACTCTGTAGCCCAGGCTGGCCTCGAACTCAAAAGAGATCCGCCTGCCTCTGCCTCCCGAGTGCTGGGATTAAAGGTGTGCGCCACCATCGCCCGGCAGTTTTTTGATTGTTAGTTTTTGTTTTCTTTTGTTTGAGGGATCGAGCCCGCGTACACAACAGGGTGCCCCAGGCCTCACCCTCAGCCCGGCCTGCTTACCTGTCCCAATGTCCCAACGTTCCAAGGAGGGCAGCTCCGACCTAGTAGGCAGAGGTTTGGCTCAAGGTCCTCGGAGTCTTGAGTTCAGGAGCCGCTGATAAAACTTCAGGTGAGACTGTCCGCGAGCTGTGACTTCTGGCGGGTGGAGCGATGGTTCCGCCGCTCAGAGCTGCGGCCGCTCTTCACGCGGTTGCCAGCACCCACATGGCGGCTCACAACTGTCTAAATCCACTCCCTAGAAGAGCCGACGCCCTCTCCGGGGCTGGGTCTCCAGTCACGTGGTTGGTGCACATCCGTACCTGCCGGCGAACACTGACATCAAATGGGTGCGCCTCTGATCCCAGCCCTGGGTTGGGAGAGGCGGGAGGGTCTCTGAGTCCAGCCTGGTCTACACAGTGAGTTCGAGGTTGGCAGTGATACACCGTGAAACCCTGTCTCAAAAACAGAAGAGGAGGGTGTGAAGAAGAAGAAAGAAAGAAAGCCTGGAAGGAAAGATTACCAGGCAAACTAGGGGAAAGGCTCTTCCGCTTGCTGGGCCAAGAGTCCCTTTGGTTAGCGCGGAAGGGCTTTAAGGGATACACTGCACCTTCCCAACATGGTCATTAACTGTAGGAGGAAGGCACATCTCCTGATGCTCTGCAGAAGGGAGGCATTCTCAAAGACAATGAGCATTCCCTGCGACATTCTTAGCTCCTCCCACACCTCCGGGACAGCTCTCTCAGGTAGAGCACGTTCACTTTTCTAGAATTCACTGTGCTAATAAAAAAAAAAAAAAAAAAAGCCGGGTGGTGGCGGCGGCGGCGCACACCTTTAATCCCAGCACTCAGGAGGCAGAGCCAGGCGGGTCTCTGTGAGTTCGAGGCCAGCCTGGACTACAGAGGGAGTTCCAGGAAAGTCGCAAAGCTGTACAGAGAAAGCCTGTCTGGGGGGGCGGGGGGGGGGGGGGAGAAACCGGAAGTACCGGAAGTAACACGTAGCCTACCAAGGTATCCGCAGCACTCAAGTGTGAGACAGGAGGATTACTGCAATTTTAAGGCCAACTAGTGTGGGCCACAAGGTAAACGCCTACATTGCCACAAATACCCCATTATTATGGCCGCAGTCCTAACCTTTGGATACTATTATATGTAATGTGTTCATGCCAAAAGTGTTCTCCCAGTGGAAGGAAACATCCTCAAAAAATATTGCCTCAAGGGAAAGCAAAAAATAAAATAGTAATAGGGGACACATGGTTTCTAAATGCTTCTACAGTGCATACAGTTAGTGTATGTGCCAGTTGCTCTGTCCCACATTGGAGATCAGGATTCATTGTGGCTGACAGAGAAAATTCAAATCTTTTTCTCTCCCCCACCTTCTAAGAACTTTATGTGAATATTTTAATCCTCCTCACTCAATAAGACCTGCGTTTGTTTTTTTTTTTTTTTTTTTTTTAGATTTATTTATTTATTATGTATACAGTATTCTGCCTGCATGTGTCCCTGCAGGCCAGAAGAGGGCACCAGATCTCATTACAAGTGGTTGTGAGCCACCATGTGGTTGCTGGGAATTGAACTCAGGACCTCTGGAAGAACAGTCGGTGCTCTTAACCACTGAGCCATCTCTCCAGCCCAAGACCTGCGTTTGTATGAAGCTCTATTCTAGGAATTTGATGGCCTGGAGCTGTCATCCTTTTCTCCTGGGTGCAGTGACTGCCTTCCTCAGTTTCCTGTGTTGTGAATTTTTTTCAGATTAGCCAGTTGAATAAGATAGTGAGGTCAGACCCCAGCCAATGAGGAAAAGCCACAGCCACCACCTGAGTTAGAATAAAAACCAAATGTACTTCTTGTCTCCTTGTGCTTGACCTCATGAGCACACCCCCTTGATCAAAGGTGGTTGCCTAATCCAATCCCTTCTGTTACAATGGTGTTCTCTTGCTTTGTGACCCCAAACTTCTAACAAGCATAATTATGAATTGCCCCATAGCACACCACTTCATAAGATACATTGGATTAGGCACTGTATTCAAACACCAACCACAGTACAAATGGGGTCCAGTTAGTATCACTGGCTTGGATCTCACTGATTCTCCTACCCCTAGCACCTAAATTAAGACACTGTGGGACCCTTGGGGTGAAGGCTGTGGAAAGTCTCCTAACGCTCCATCCCATTGCCTTCCCACACTTGACTGCTGTTCTAGGCACCAACCTACCATGATCTGAAAGGCAAACCAAACAGGCAAAGCCAGGGTATACTCTGGAGAAACTGAGATAACTATGTTGACCAGCACTGTTAGGGGAACCTGGAGTGGGCTGCTGTGCCCAGTGTGCCAGGCTTTCTGTGAAACCCGGCTTTCTGCTTTTGCTCTGAGTTCTGCTTCCTTTAGAGACCTGGATAGGTTTTCATGGGCCTAGACTTGCAACAGATTTGAGTCACAGCTAGCCCAAGCTGCATTTATGACTCTCCACCGAGTGACTAAGTCTCTCTTACACAACTTCTCTCATTCTCTCTTAACTAAAATGAGTCCTCTTCTAAGAAGCAGCCTCCACCCTGTGTCAGTCAGCTTGTCTCTCAGTCTTGCCTCAGCAGGTCACCAGACATGCCCAGGCATGCTGACCACAGAGCGACAGACCTGCTTCGCCTATAAACTGGGATTCCTGCCACACTGCAAATTAGATGCTTCTAAAATTTCTCTAAAATTGGCAGCTGGGTTACACTTTGCACCTTGGTCTGATGTCCCTTTATTTAGTTTCTGTGTGGATACTGCCCCAGTGAGCAAGATCAATAGTTCCAGGATGACCTCATCCCCTGAGTGACTTGGCGTTGAAAAGTTGAAAGGAAATATGCATGAAGAAAGACAGCATCTTACAGATGTTAAAGCTAGAAACAATGACAAGAAGTCTGAGCCATCTTTCATATGATTATAGTTTTGGAGTTAAGTCCATCAGCATAACCTGACTACTTTGAGATTTTGAAATTCTTCCAATTTTTATTAACAAAATATTAACAAAACAGCTGTTTGTGCAGGGTTAAGAATCTGCTCACTTGTCTTATCTCCAAAGCATCTGAGTAAGAGAAACGATTTGGAGTGTCACCTAAGCAGCAACAGCAGCAGCCACCCTCCTCTGTGCCTGTCACTGCCTGGGAGCAGAGGTTGATACTGGGAACTCAGGCAGAGTCTCAAGCAGCATGCTCCCCAAACATTGAATATGTTTAGTGTCTACTATATAGCAGATACAATTTCATTTTAAACATGTCTTTATTTATTTATTTGTGTGTGTGTGTGTGTGTGTCCATCCATCCATCCATGTGCCACGGGGCACACTTGGAAGTCAGAGGTCAATTTGTGAGAGATGATTCTTTCTTTCCACCATGTGGGTCTCAGGGATTGAACTCAAGTCTGTCAGACTCGCCCAGTAAGTGCCTTTACTCACTGGTCTACGTAGACCACTCCATTCCTTTTTCCCCTAGTCTGGATACTAAACCCAGGATCTCAGTCAAGGCAGGCAAGCATCTCTGGCTGAAATGCTATCACTACAACTCTTCTCTGCGCTGGGTAAGTGGTGGTGAATAAAGCCTATACACATCTCTGCTCTCATGAAACTTCCACTTTGATCACGTGTTCACACATGCACTCAGGAAAAAGTGACAGAGTGGTGAAGACACCCTAGCCCACAAGAGATCTGGGTCACCATTCACTTCACCAGTGAAAACATTCTTCTGACGTCATTTCTGCTAATTAATGAACCTTGTGGTGTAAATTTCAATGAAGATTCTTGAAATGCTTAAGTAGCCACCTGGGGAGTATGGATTCCTGATTAGGGCACTTCAGACTATAACTAACCTCCCCTGGAGTGTGAGCTCCTAATAGAACTCTAATGGTAACTCACCTCCCCTAGAGAATAGATTAAAGTTAATTTACACATAAATACATCACACTGTTTGTAAGGAAGTATTTTAAAGTAAATTATAGCCCAGGAGCCTGACGCCAGGACAGGATATGGGGTCCCCCTAGCTCAAGGGTCACAAACCACTTTTTATTTTATTCTTTTTTTTTTTTTAACTCATTATGTTCTTGAGGATGACTTTGAACTCCTGATCCTCCTGCATCTACCTGCTCTGTTCATGGCTATATGCTACATCCACGTATTAAGGCACTAGGGATTGAACCCAGGCCTTCTGTGCACCCTAGCCAAACTCTCTAGGGGCCGAACGGTAACCCCAGTCCCTGTTTTTTAGTGTTTTGTTGTTGGGCCTACTTGTTCCTATTGTTTTTGTTTTTAGAAAGTGTCTTGTTCCAGAACCCAGTCTGTCCTGGAACTCACTATGTAATCCACCCTGGCCTCAAACTCTCGACAAGACTCCAAAAGAAGAAAATAAAATCCAAAAACAAGGGACTGGAGAGATGGCTCAAAGGATAAGTGTGCTCCCTACCACGCTTGAGCACCAGAGCTTGATCCCAAATGGTGGAAGGAGAGAAGCCCCCCCCCAAGTTAGGACTCCCTCCGAGTTACCATCTGACCTCATCTACACATGTGGGCCGTGCTCATGCCCACACACACACAAAGTAAATCAATTTTTTAAAAAAAAAATTCTTTTCAGTCTCCCAAACAAAAAACACCCTGCCTCAAAGTTTTTCATTAAAAAAGAAAGAGTGTCTGGTTTTGTATTCATTTGCTTGTTATTCAATTCTACGGATTCAATCTAGTAGGGCCTTGAAGTTATGAACTTGCTCAGTAAGTACCACTGAGTTAAATCCCCAGCCCTGAAACACCCTCTTATAACTTTGTAAATCCAAACCTACAATATTTTAGGGGCTAGAGATGGCCCAGGGGTTAGAGCACGTACTGCTCTTGCAGATGCCTGGAGTTCTGTTCACGGTATTCATGTGGCAGCTCCCAACTCCCTTCAACTCCAGCTCCTGCACTCATACGCCCACCACAGCCATAGAGACATATAATTTAAAATAAAATAGATCAGCCAGCCAGTGGTGGCCATGCCTTTGATCCCAGCACTTTGGAGGCAGAGGCAGACTAATCTCAAGTTTGAGGTCAGCCTGGTCTACAGAACTAGTTCCAGGACAGCCAGGGCTATATACACAAAGAAACCCTGGCTTGGAAAAACAATAAAATAAAAGAGATCTGTAAGAAAAAATTGAAGGGTTCACAACGCGGTTCCATTTACTGGGCGGACACTTCCGTCCAGCCACTTCCTCATCAAGAGCGTCTTTTCGTAGCTAGGATACCTGGTGGGCCCGGATGTCTCCACCCAGCAAGTTCCGGGCCAAGGGGTCTCGCGTGATCAGAGTCCTGTGGCGTTGCCCCCCAGGAGCCGAAGCGGTTCCTGACCGGGAGCCACACTGGGGCTACAACACCCAGAGTGGCTGTCTAGCCAGAGATAGGTTTATTACCTGTCTCCTGACAGGCCTCCGTAAGGCTGCCCTAAAACCAGTAAATAATTCAGGATAAGGACGAATCTGTCTCTTGTTCCCCAGACCTACCTGACTAAAACTTAAGCATCTGGAGAGCGAGGCTCCTGACCCCACAGGCAAAAGAGTCACTTGTGGCATTTAAGGTGTGCCAGGGAAGAGATAAAAGCCCGAAAACAAAATTGCCAAGTGCTGGCACTCGCTGACTTCCAAAAGCTGTTGGGTCCCTGTTTTAAATGAGGAAAAGGCCACTGGCTACCGAATGCTCTGCTAGGCCATCAACAGCCTTGTTAAAAGTGCCGCCTAGAAAGACAGAGTCAGCTGACTGCCCCCAGGCACCAAGATGCATGGGTACATCAAGCTAAGACCTCCAACAGACCTAGGCTTGGCTACAGACATGACAGGGAACCCAGAACGCAGCAGGGAAGCGATCCGTTTCTTTCCTTCTGGACACCAGAGCCATTGACTCAGTCCTGGGAGTCTTGGGATGCCACCTCTCCTTTATTGTCGGGTACAGGGGACAGCCTTATCTACCTCAGCAGACACCGCCATTTAATTGTATTTTCAGAGGCATCCCTCTCACACATACATTCTTAGTGGTGCTAAGTTGCCCTGTACCTTTAATGGGGAGGGATCTCCTAGCTAAGGTAGGAGCATCCATTTCTTTTCACTCCACACATTTGCCTCCTCCCAGACACGCCAGCAGCTCTCTTACTTCTTCTCCTAGCCACTAACTCTACAGACTCCAAATATGCTTTTCATATCCTCCTGTCCCATGCTGCTATTTGGAGGGAGCGTGGACTTCTTACAGCAAAAGGAGGATCCATATCTAACTCAGGTCAAATTATGGCCATGTTGGAGGCTTCCCACCTCCCCGGGGCTATAGGAATTGTCCACTGCCGGTCTCATCAGACTGACAGCTCCATCATCTCTAAGGGAAACAACCGGGCTGACCAGGCAGCCAGAGCAGCGGCCCTCCAGGGCCAAGTCTCACCTCAACCACCACAGGGAATCCATACAGTACAGCCTACACCCTCACAGGAAACTCCGGACACCAGACAAATTCTTTCCTATCTACACCAACTCTTTCATCCTAATAATCTTGCTCTGTCTCAATTCGTAAAAGCTCACCTGCAGCCCACCTCTGAGGACCTACAGTTTTTAAGAACAATTACTGCCTCATGTGAGATCTGCCAGAAAACAGATCCCAATACCAGGTACAGGAGTCAGCCTTTTCCCACCCACCAGGCTAGAGGTTCCCTTCCAGGGGCTGACTGGCAGCTTGATTTTACTCATATGCCCACTGTCAGGAAAGCTAAATATCTCCTGGTGATGGTGGACTCATTTTCAAACTGGGTGGAGGGTTTCCTGTGTCTAATAAGCGGGCCCAGACAGTTGCAGACCTCCTTCTCCGAGAAATTATTCCTCGGTTTGGAGTCCCTGCTTCTCTCCAGTCTGATAATGGTCCAGAGTTCACTTCCCAGGTTTCTCAGACAGTAGCTAAGGCCCTTAATATCTCATGGAATTTCCATATTCCATACCGCCCCCAGTCCTCAGGAAAGGTGGAGCGTACCAACCGGTCTTTAAAAACTATTCTCACCAAGATGTCACAGGAACTTCATCTCGACTGGGTAAGATTATTGCCTCTAGCTCTCCTCAGGCTCAGGGCTCTTCCTAAAAAGCCTCTTTCAGTCTCTCCGTTTGAACTAATGTATGGAAGGCCAGTTCTAACACCAGGTCTTTTTTCCAAGCCTCCAGCTGTTCCAGACAGTCTGTTAACCCCTCTTTTATGTCATCTAAGGTCTATTCTATGTAGCTATGCGGACTGTTCACTGCCTCAGCCATGTGACAATCCTTGCCCAGCTCCAATACACATTGGGGATCAGGTTCTTCTTTCCCCTCCGGGTCAGCGCCTTTCACCCCTTTCCCCTAAGTGGCAGGGACCCTTCAAAGTAATTCTTGTAACCCCTACAGCTGCTAAACTCGAGGGCTTTCCTCACTGGGTCCACCTGTCTCACCTAAAACCTTTTATCTCACCTCCATCCCAGAAGAATCTCTCTTCATATACAGTGAAACAGACAGGGCCTCTCACTCTCAAGCTCCAGAGGACATCAGGATCCCCTGCTTTGCCGCCAATTCCAGAGGAATAAGGTACCACCCCTTCCTTTTCCAACCAGGGCCACACAGAGCCGGAGGCAAGAAAAGGACCATCAAAAATATCCAGGCAGTAAGAAATAATGTAATACAGTAATTTATCATTGTTCAATACTCAGCAACTGATCACCTGTGGTTCCCAAGTGTTAACCTAGTAAGGGAAACAGGTATCTTAAATAAACTACCTCCAGCAAGGCTTGCCTGAGGAAAACAGGTGCCTTACATGAATTACCTCTAATGAGGCTTGTCTCAGATAGAAATTAAGCAGAGTACTAAGACCAGATCTACCTCAGGTAAATGTCACATGCCTCTATCTGGGCAGGCCAAATCTACCTCAGACAAATGCCAACTCCAAAACAAAATAATAATGATTCTTTCTTTCTAAGCTCTCTCTATGTCAACAGTATCTCGCTAAATGGGAGGCCCCAGCACCAGTACGGATGGACAGCCGACAGCCGCGGAACCAGGAGAAGGCAGAACGCCGTTCCAGGACCCCTCATCATCATTCCCGGACTTCACAAGATACCCTTCAAGAGCCAACCGACGCCCACTATTCAGCTGGAAGCAGTCTTTAAGAGAAACGTCGCCCCCGCACCCAGTCAACCACAATTTTTTCCTTTTTAAAAAGTAAAAGAGTCGGGAATGAAGGGTTCACAACGCGGTTCCATTTACTGGGCGGACACTTCCGTCCAGCCACTTCCGCATCAAGAGCGTCTTTTTGTAGCTAGGATACCCGGTGGGCCCGGATGTCTCCACCCAGCAAGTTCCGGGCCAAGGGGTCTCGCGTGATCAGAGTCCCGTGGCGTTGCATGGTGATGTAAGCGCGCAATACCACCATGTGCTCTATGCACACACGTAGAGTAGTGACGTGACCTGGCCACGCCCCCAGCCGGTTTTAAAAGTCCGGCGCCATATTCCCCCTCCCTTCTCCACGCACGTGTCTCTCCCACAGGCCTGCACTTTCTGTCCTTTGTTTCTAATAAACTCTATAAGCGGATTCTGTCGTGTTTCATGACGTTCCTTGCAGGGTAAGAACACAACGCAGCCAGAAAACTAACAAAAATAACTACAATAATTTTGAGACAGGATCTTACTATGTAGCCCAGGCTGGCCTTAAGCTCAATGCTCCCCTACCTGAGCATCTGGATGCTGAGATCACGTGTGTGCACCACCTAACCTGGCAGGCATTCAATTTTCATTGGGGAGTGGGGAGGTATGGATGTTGGAGGATCCCAAGGATCAGGCAGAATTATATAGTAAATTCTAAGCCAGACTAGACTACACAGCAATTCCGTCTTATACACACACACACACACACACACACACACACACACACACACACACACACACGAGTGCTAATTAGAACACGCTATTTTGGGCTGTCAGTGAAGATGGCTCAGTGAATAACGACCCCAGCTACCACATCTGAGGACCGAGTTGGCCCCCAGAACCCATCTGGTGGAAAGAACTAACTTCTGAATGTTGTCCTCTGACCACCACTCCACACATGCTGTGACGCACATGTACCCCTATCCTGAACATACACACAACTAAAATTTTTTTTTTCTTTTTTTAGGGGGTGTTTGGTTGGTTGGTTGGTTTTTCCCTAGACAGGGTTTCTCTGTATAACAGCCCTAGCTGTCCTGGAACTGACTTTGAAAAAAATTTCAAAAACATGCTATTTTAAAAAGAGTACTACTGCCTGGCATGGTGGCGAGTTTTGAATTGTTTTGTTTTTCGAGACAGGGTTTCTCTCTGTAGCCTCGGCTGTCCTAGAACTCTCTCTATAAACCAGGCTGGCCTCAAACTCACAGCGGTCCATCTGCCTCTGCTTCTTGAGTGCTGGGATTAAAGTTGTGCACTGTCACCACCACCAGACTTTTATTTGTTTCAGATTTATTTTATTTACCGCACGTGTGTGTGTGTGTGTGTGTGTGTGTGTGTGTGTGTGTGTGTGTGTGTTCAGGTCGAGAATCATGTTCTGGTGTCTGCTCTCTCCTTTCACTGTGTGGTTTCCAAAACTGAACTTCAGCCATCAGGTTTAGTGGCAAGTACCTTTACTCAGTGAGCCATCTCGGTAGCCCCCATTTTTGTCCTTTTGAGACATGCTCTCATCATATTGACCAGAGGTCCTTCTGCCTTTCCCTCCCAAATGCTCGGGTTGGAGGCATGTGCCACCATGCTCAGCAAATTCATGATTTCATATTCCTGGGCCCTTGGGAATCCACTGAAAGCTTTATTTGTGACTTCAAAAAGGTTCTGTCATGGGACAGATAGTCCTATGTAAGGCTGGCTAGCTCACAGCTGCCTAGCTCACAGCTGACTGGCACACGACTGGCTGGCACCTAGCCGGCTAGCTGTGTGAGCCACATCCGTCTGTAATTCTGATACACCGGAGAGGGAAGAAGTGCTCTCTTTGCCTGCTTGCACATGCCTAGCTAGAGTCCATTCCTTCACTGGCACTGGAACCTACTTCTTTGGGATTCTAGTGTACACTGAAGACCAGCTGAGACATCCAGCCTCGGGGACAACCAACTACTGGATTCTTGGACTTTCCATTCACATAGCCAGCCATTGTTGGATTAGCTGGACTGCCAACCTGTAAATCATTCTTGTAAATATCCTTTCTATCTATATAGACTGATTTATTCTATCAATTATGTTAGTGATTCTCACCCTTCCTAATGCTGTGTCCCTTAATTCAGTTCCTCATGTGGTGACCCTCAACCAAAAAATTCTTTTTTTTTTTTTTTTTGGTTTTTCGAGACAGGGTTTCTCTTGTGTAGCTTTGCACCTTTCCTGGAACTCACTTGGTAGCCCAGGCTGGCCTTGAACTCACAGAGATCTGCCTGGCTCTGCCTCCCGAATGCTGGGATTAAAGGCGTGCGCCGCCACCCGGCTCAAAAAATTATTTCTTTGCTACTGTAAAAAAAAAAAAAAAAAAAAAAAAAGAGGTGGAAGCAGGAAGATAAGGAATTCAAGGGCATCCTGTCTGTGTAAGGAGTTTGCTCCTTTTTTTTTTTTTTTATGAATGAGAAGGAATTTTTAAAAAAATATTTTTATTTTATAATTAATTTAATTATACATATCAGTCACAGATTCCTCTGTCCTCCCCGACCCCCACTCCATTCCCACATCCTCCAGGGCAAGGTCTCCCCTGGGGATTCAGCCCAGCCTGGTAGATTCAGGTGAAGCAGGTCCAGTCCCCTCCTCCCTTCACCCAGGCTGAGCAAAGTGTCTCAACATAGGCCCTAGGTTCCAAACAGCCAGCTCATGCACCAAGGACAGGTTCTGGTCCCACTGCCTGGGGTCCTCCCATACAGTTCAAGTTAATCAACTGTCTCACTTATCCAGAGGGCCTGATCCAGTTCCATGGGTGCTCCTTGGCTATTGGTTCATAGTTCATGTGTTTCCACTAGTTTGGCTATTTGTCCTTGTGTTTTTTCCAATCATGGTCTCAATATCTCTTGCTCATATAATCCCTCCTCTCTCTCGTCGATTGAACTCCTGGGGCTCCACCTGGGGCTTGGCTGTGGATCTCTGCATCTGCTTCCATCAATCACTGGATAAGAATTCTATCATGACATTTAGGGTGTTCGGCCATCCGATCACCAGAGTAGGTCAGCTCAGGCACTCTCTCAACCATTGCCAGTAGTCTATAGTGGAGGTATCTTTGTGGATTTCTGGGGACCTCTCCAGCATTCTGCTTCTTCCTATTCCCCTGGGGTCTTCATTTATTATGGTATCTCTTTCCTTGTTCTCCCACTCTGCTTCTGATCCAGCTAGGACCTCCCGCTCCCCTAAGCTCTCTTTCCCCCTGACCCTTGCCCTACACCCTCCCCACCCCCCCAGTTTGCTCATGCAGATCTCATCCATTTCTCGGTCGTTGGGTGATCCCTGTGTCTTTCTTAGGGTCCTCTTACTAGGTAGCCTCCCTAGAGTTGTGAGTTGCAGTCTGATTATCCTTTGCTTTACATCTAGTATCCACTTATGAGTACATGCCATGTTTTTTAAAAAAATGGATTTATTTTTATTTCAGGTGCATGAATGTTTTGTCTGCATTTATGTCTGTGTGAGGGAGTTGGGTGCCCTGGAACTGGAGTTACAGTTGTGAGCTGCCATGTGGGTGCTGGGAATGAAACCTAGGCAAAACCAGCCAGTATTCTTTACAGCTGAGCCATCTCTCCAGCCCTGTCATTGGTTCTTTGTGGCTATGATAAAATTACTCTGACAAGCAACCTAAGGGAGCCAGAGAGATAGCTCAGAGGGTAAAGGTCTTGCTCTGTACCCCTGACAACCCGAGTCCAACCCCAGACCCACAGAAAGGCAGAGTCAGAAAACAAACTACAAAGTTGTCCTCTGAGCCTCACATATGTGCCATAGTACACCTTACCCACCCTCCCCCACACTAATAAATAAAGTTTTAAAACAGCAATTTAAGGAAGAAAGGGTTTATCTTTAACTCACAGCTCCAGGTTGCAATCCACCATGGCAGAGAAGTCCCAACATCAGGAGCTTGAAGCAGCTGGTGACATTTCATGCTCACTCCAAAGAGAGAAATCAATGCATGCATGCCATTGCCGAACTCGATTGTCCATTCTTATATAGTCCAGAATTCCCTACCCAGGGGATGATGTCACCCATTTTAGATGGGTGTGGTGGTATTGTGTTCTCCAAAACATTGTGCACCCTAATAAATTTATCTGGGGTCAGAGAACAGAACAGCCACTAGATACAAAGGCCAGAAAATGGTGGCACTCACACCTTTAATCCTAGCATTCCAGAGGCAGAAATCCATGTGTTCAAGGATACAGCCAAGCATGGTGAGTCACACCTTTAATCCCAGAAAGTGAGCCTTTAATCCCAGGGAGTGAAGGTAGAAAGGAAAGGTATATAAGGCGTGAAGACCAGAAACTAGAAGCATTTGGCCTGGTTAAGCATTTGGCTGGTTAAGCATTTGGCTGGTTAAGCTTTTAGGTTTTGAGCAGCAGTTCAGCTGAGACCCATTCTGGATTAGGACTCAGAGGCCTCCAGTCTGAGGAAACAAGACCAGCTGAGGATCCAGCAAGGTGGGTAGCTGTGGCTTGTTCTGGTTCTCTGATCTTCCAGTTCACCCCAATACCTGGCTCAGGTTTGATTTTATTAATAAGAACTTTTTTTTGTTTTTGTTTTTGTTTTTTGAGACAGGGTTTCTCTTGTGTAGCTTTGCGCCTTTCCTGGAGCTCACTTGGTAGCCCAGGCTGGCCTCAAACTCACAGAGATCTGCCTGGCTCTGCCTCCCGAGTGCTGGGATTAAAGGCGTGCGCCACCACCGCCCGGCCAAGAACTTTTAAGATTCCTGCTACAGATGGGTTTTCTCATCTCAGTCAAACCAATCAAGATAATAATAATCCCCAACAAGAATGCCCAGAGAGAGGGCTGGAGAGATGGTTCAGCAGTTAAGAGAACTGGCTGTTCTTCTAGAGGTCCTGAGTTCAATTCTCAGTAACCACAGGGTGGCTCATAGTCATCTGTAATGAGGTCTGGTGCTCACTTCTGGCCTGCAGGCATACATGAAGGCAGAACACTACATGAATAATAAATTAATTAAAAAAAAAAAAAAAGGAATGCCCAGAGATCCATCTCCTAGATTCTAGAGTCTCTCAAGTTGTTGCAAGAAGTTGTCTCAAGTTGACAGTTAGTATTAACATTATATTAAGGCTTATATAAAAGCCCTGCTCTTGAGCCGGCGGTGGTGGTGTACGCCTTTAATCCCAGCACTCAGGAGGCAGGCAGATCTCTGTAGATGAATTTCTAAAGTCTCATTAAATAAGAAACGCAGAGCCAAATACAGAGGTAATAGCCAAAGAGATCAGAGAGCCACGACTACCTTATCTTACCACCTCACCACCGTCGCTTCCACAGAGAGAGCTTCTTCCTGTGTGACTTGTGTTTTTATCACTTTCCTGTTCTGCCTTCTCATTGGCTCTAAGCCCAGCCACATGACTTCCTCCTCACTGCCTGTCTATACAGACCTCCAGGTCTCTATGGTTGGTACTGAGATTAAAGGCTCATGTCACCACGCTTGGCTGTGTCCTTGACCACACAGAGACTCTGCCTGCCATGTGATCAGATCAAGGGCATGGGCTACCACTGCCTGACTGCTGTACCTGGCTCACTATGACCTCTGATCTCCATGTTTATTTATTAACATAGAAATAAAATCACATTTCAGCACAATTAAATATCACCACAGATCTCTGTGCTGAGTTTGAAGGCAGCCTGCTCTACAGAGTGAATTCCAGGGCAGCCAGGGTGACACATAGAAACCCTGTCTCAAAACACACACACTTGCACACACACACATTGTGGAATATTACTTTAACTATGTTAAGATCTGTTACATTTGTTTATGTTGCAGAATATTACTTTAATTATGTAAAGATGTGTTACATTTGTTTATGCTACATTTGTTTAACTATGTAAACATGTGTTACATTTGTTTAACTATGTAAACATGTGTTACATTTGTTTAAGGTACATTTGTTTAACTATGTAAACATGTGTTACATTTGTTTATGCTGCGTTTGTTTAAGGATGTAAACGTGTTGCTTTGCCTGCCTAAGGCATCTGATTGGTCTAATAAAAAGCTGAATGGCCAATAGCAAGGCAGCAGAGGGATAGGTGGGGCTGGTGAGCAGAAATAAGCAGGAGGAGGAATCTAGGCTGGAGAGGAGAGAGGGAGAAAAAGAGGGAGACTGGCCAGGCATGGAGGAAGCAGTGGAAGTAGGATGCACAGAAAGAAGGAAAGGGAAAAAGTCTTGAAGCAAAACATAGCTGAAGAGAAAAAGGTTAATAATTTAAGTTAAAGCTACCTAGAAATGAGCACAAGAAAGGCTGAGCCCCATCATAACTAATAAAAAACAGTTTCTGTGTTATGATTTGGGGGCTGACAGCCCAAGAAAGCCTGATACACACACACACACACACACACACACACACACACAGAGAGAGAGAGAGAGAGAGAGAGAGAGAGAGAGAGAGAGAGAGAGAGAGACAGAAAGAGAGACAGAAAGAGAGACAGAAAGAGACAGAGACAGCAACACTTCTATCCATGAGACTGGTTATTGGGCCAGGCTGGGCCTCTTCACAGGGTAGCAATCTGAGTACCTGCTGCCTGTCAGGGGGTTGTGTCTTGGTGTTTGTTTTTGTTTCAGAGCAAGATCTAGGAGCATAGTCCAGCCTGGCCAAATTCGAACTTGAACTTGAATTTTCTGTGGTCACCTCCTCATTTAAACATTCCCTGCTGGAGGAAGGGGAGAAGTCCATGCACCTTGCAAGATTCCCCCAAGCCCAGAGACTTAAAAGCCTCCCAAAGTTCCTCCCCAAGGTTACAGTAAGCTTAGGAGGAGACTCTCCTGTGGAGCCATCTGCAAGATGTGCAGGAATCTCCACGGCTGCAGCTTTCATGAGTTCTCACCCCTGTGCTGATGTGGATTTTCCAGTGAAGCAGCTGTCTGAGTCACATGCGTTCCTGTAAGTAACCACAGTGAACTCAGAGTCACTGAGCTAGCCTTGTATGCATCTCCCCAGAAAAACTGACACAACTTGTGGAAACCCGTATATAGCTTAGGCTGGCTTTGAACTGACAATTCTGTACCTGCTTCTCCAGAGCCGGGATTACGGACCTATGCAACACACACACACACACACACACACACACACACACACACACACACACACACACAGCCACTGAGTGACTGCTCAGGGATTACTAATTGCTCTTCCTGTCCAAAAGGTCATCCCCTCCTAAAACAGGCATTGTTCCAGGGCTATTTAGTCAACTCATGAACTGAGGTGTAACTTAACTAAAAAATTTAGTTTACTCAAAACAAACTCTCAATTTTAGCGCTTGTAAGGTAGAACAAAACTTGGCTTCCAATGCAGATTTTTACATTTTTCTTTTTTCTTTTCTTTTTCTTTTTTTTCTCTTCTTTTCTTTTTTTCCTTCTTTTTTTGGTTTTTCGTCAAGACAGAGTTTCTCTGTGCAGCTTTGGAGTCTATCCTAGAATTCACTCTGTAGACCAGGCTGGCCTCAAACTCACAGAGATCCTCCAGCCTCTGCCTCCCGAGTGCTGGGATTAAAGGGGTGTGCCACCACACCCCACAGATTTCTTAAAGGTCATGTTTTGAATATTCTTTCAGATGTTTCTAGCCCCAGAATTCTTTTTGTTTGTTTTGTTTTGGTGTTAGATAAGGTCTTAAGTAGCCCAAGCTGACCAAAAATTCAACATGTAGCTGAGGATGGTTGGAAACTCCTGACCCTCCTGTTCTCACTTCCTGAGTTGAGGGATAAAGGGACTGAATCACAGCTCAGAGCCACAGACTCACGTGGGCAGAAAGTCCTGATCTCTTCAGCATCTTGGACAACTGGACAACTGTAGCCATAGCTGGCATTTATATTTACCCCAAAGTTATTTTCTGGTCACTTGAAACTAGAGAAATGGCTTAATGGTTAAAAGCACTTACTACTCTCTTTTTAAAAAGACAAGGTTTCTCTGTGTATCTTTGGCTGCCCTGAAACTCACTCTGTAGACTCAACTGGCCTTGAACACACAGAGATCCCCCTGCCTCTGCCTCCTGAGTGCTGGGATTAAAGGTGTGCACACCACCACCACCACCACCACCACCACCACCACCACCACCACCACCACCACCACCACCACCACCAGCTCAATAGCTACTCTTAAAGAGGACCAGATATCAGTTCCTAACACCCATGCTGGGCATTTCACAACTATCTGTTGTTGTACCCAGATCGTGACTCCCAGAGAGACCACCAAAGACGAGCATGCCGGAATGCAAAAGCAAGGTTTAATTCTGGATATCCAAAAGCAATACAAGCCTAGGCAGGGACTTCGTCCAATACATCCAACGAAGTGGAGGCTGGAGGAAGTGCCTGCCTATCTGCAAGCTCAGTTTTTAAAGGAAAAAAATCACAAGGTTACATCATTTAGGGGTGCTAGTACGGGTACAATTCTGATTGGCTTGCTTCTAGGGACTTCTAGAAATTACTTCTAAGGGAGTGGTTGCCCGCCACCATTTCTCATTGGCTGCTCTCAGGTGGGGGCATTTCTGTGGTCAGTTACCCTGGAAACCAGGGTTGGAACATATTATAGTCTGGCAGTCATTACCTCCTGACTACCTTGTGACTCTGTACTTTTACACTTCCTGGTTTCTGGAATCTAGACTTCTTGTTTCAGTAACTATTGGCCTATTCCTAGAAGGAGAAATCTCAGGCCTTAGTTTTTGGGTGAAAGCATTTTGGTCTTATTTCTAAGATGGCTCATTTTGGTCTCACGCTGTAACTCTAACTTTAGGGCATCTAATAGTTTCTTCCTCTTCAGACATTCGTGGGCACAGCGACACATGTGGGTTCACATATATACATACATGCAAAATACTCAGAAACACAAAATAAACAAATCTAAAATAATAAAACAAAATCATATATATATATATATATATATATATATATATATATATATATATTAGGCATGGTGGCACACACCTTTGATCCCAGCATTTCTAAGGTAGAGAGAGACAGGAGGATCTCTGTGACTTCCAAGCCAGCCTAGTCTATATAGCGAGGTCCAGCCTAACCGGGGTTACATAGTGAGACAGTGTATAAAGAAATGAATGAGTTAATCAAACAATAAATCAATAAAACCAAACTCCTTCCCTGTGCCAAGATGTGGTGAAGAGCCCAGAAAGCTTTGGTTAGGGCTGGGGATGGTTGAATCTCTTCCATTTATGCCACTTGGCGGCCAGGAAGTCCCAGCCAGCTCTGTGTGGATTTACAGAAGGGACAAACTGCTAACATAATGAAGTGGCCTGAGGTGTGCTCACTCCAGCTTCCCTTGAACACAGAGAATGCAGTCCTGACTTTGCCTGGGCATGCTGGTGAGTGTTATGCCCAGATTGTAGGGACCCCCAAAAGACCACTACAGAGATCAAATCCTGCATGTAAAAGCAAAGATCCTTCATTTCAAGCTCCAGAGCTTGGTCCCTCTGTCTGTCCGAGGCAGCAGTGAGAGCAGAGAGCCCTGAGCTCAGGTGGGTTATCTGTAAAACAAAAAAATAGATGTGCTAGACTCAAGGACATCTGACCACCTTATCTAATGGTTGGAATGTTTGGAATGCCAGGTACTTCCTCACCCCTGGGTGGATCCCTGGGTGGGGTCAGCTAAAGGCTTTTCCTGGATCTGGGTGTTGCCTGTCACAGAAGCTGTGTCTAGGCCCCTAAGCCTGTCATGGCTGCTGGGTGGTCAAGCTACTTTGGGGCCCCTTCACAGTGGGCACTGCCTACCAGCGTGCGAGGGTTTGTTAAGCCCAACAGGGCTGCAGCTCCGTATGACAGTAAATTCTTTCACTTACGCTGACCAGGGATTAGCGTGGGGTGAGGAAAAGGAGACTCAAGATGAACATGAAGATGCTGGTCCTACTTTAGAAGGAGAGAAGACACAATCTCTGGATTGTTCCCCTCCTGACCCTGTGCATCCCCACTCCCTCGCCCGTTTCTGAAGACAGGACATAAAGGCTAGAGTCCGATAGCACGTCCCTGGGCATTTTCAGCAGTGAATCCGAGGAAACTCTAGATTTTAGAAGCTTACATCAGACAAAGGTTTGGAAAGTTTGTTCTTTAGGAGACACAACACAATTATTGCTCAGAAGAACACCTGAGTGTTACCCCAAAGGTAATTAGGTACAGAGCTCACAGAAAACGCACTCCTTACTAAACTGACTCTCTTAAACTTAGAAAAGAGCATTCCTTACACAGCGCCCCGCAGTAGGATAGTGAGAAAAACCCATCCCCTAAGCCTGGTCTGATTGACTTGGTCAAATGACAGATAAATTAAGTCCATCTGAAGAATCTGATCTCCAAATGGGATTTTTCATTTCCCTGAGACTGTAGTTTAAGAATAGCACGTGAAGTAAGAAAATAAGACTGAGATTCCCCCCCCCCCCACGGCTGGTGAACTTGGCAGCTCACATGGAAAATGAGCCAGCTCTTCCCCAGCTGAACAAATTCATTCAAAATGATTTCATAGTTTCCTTCCTCTCCCTCTAGAATTTAGGAACCATTTCCCAAGGAGTCAAATATGTGTGTGTGTGTGTGTGTGTGTGTGTGTGTGTGTGTGGTGTGGTATGTGGTGTGTGTGTGTGTGTGTGTGTGTGTGTGTGTGTGTGTGTATTTCTGAGGTTTTAACCCTTTAAGAGAGAAGCTATTTGGGCTCCAGAGAAAACGGCTCAGCAGCACGTACTGCTCTTGCCGAGAGAACCAGTTCATTCCCCGGCTTCTGTGGCAGTCAGTGGCACATAATGGTGGGTATCTCCAGCTCCACGGAATCCAAAGCCCCTTCCGGCCCCCACATAGGGCCAGAGAGATGGGTCAGTGGTTAAGTGCATTTGTTGCTCTCGCAGAGGACACAGGTTCGGTTCCCAGCGTCCACATGGTCGTTCACCACCTTCTGTAACTCTAGTTCCCGGAGATCTGATGCCCTCTTCCGACCTCTGCAGGCACCAGGCACAAATGTGGAGCATAAATATACAGGCAGGCAAAATACTCATACACATAAAGTGAAAACTAAAATTAAAAAAACTTTTTAAAAAAGGTATTTTCTCTGTTTTCTAAGAGTACGTAGGATAATGCAGTGGTGACTTTTTATGCAAATTCTGTTGGCAGAAGTCGGTTCAGCCTTACTTAATTGGAACTCAGGGGAAATGGTTGTGCCTGATATTATCTGAAGTTCAGTAATTGAACTAATATGGTTTTTCAGATACCTGCCAGGGAAATACTAATGCAGGTGGATTAAATAATACAGGGCAATTTTGTTTTTGCCTTAGTGTTGCAAAATGGAACAAATGAATTAGGAATCACTAGTTGTTAGGGAATGTTAGCCTTCAGACCCGGCCTTGGGGACCGCCCAGTGTCCTGACAACGCCTTTTTTTTTTTTTTTTTTTTTTGGTTTTTCGAGGCAGGGTTTCTCTGTGTAGCTTTGTGCCTTTCCTGGGACTCACTCAGTAGCCCAGGCTGGCCTCGAACTCACAGAGATCCGCCTGGCTTTGCCTCCCGAGTGCTGGGATTAAAGGTGTGTGCCACCACCTGGCGCCTGGCGTGACAACGCCATCTTAAATAAAGTCCTTTTTAAGAGAAAGCCTCACCCCCTTCTTCCTTCCTCTCTCCCTCTCTCTCCAGGAGGCTGCCACACACCTCCACTTTCTTCCCCCCTTTCCTCTCCCCTCCCCCTTTAATGATAAACTTTCCCCGTGGATGTTATGTCTGCATGGTGTGAGTAACTTTCCACTGTGCCACGTCGCCGCTGGCCACGTCTGCATGGCGTGTCTCCCTCACCCACCGTGGAGCACCTTGGTTCAAACCCACCAAGACCACCTCGTGCTGTTTTACAACTAGTTGAGGACTGTTTCCTGTTGTAGTCTAGTTAGAATCTTTTGGGGGTATTGTGACAGAGCGAGATAGTACAGAGTTTCCTCCGTGTTGTATTCTTGCAGAGGCCATGTTAGGCAGGTTTAACTAGAATTTGATCTCCTTGATGGGGAATCCCATGGAAAATTGCCCCTCTCTATTCTATGTCAAACTGTGTAGAATCCCCTCCAGCTAACTGCTTATCTTTTTTTTTTTTTTTTTTTTTTTTTTTTTTTTTTTTTTTTTTGAGACAGGGTTTCTCTGTAACAGCCTTAGCTGTCCTGAAACTAGCTCTGTAGACCAGGCTGGCCTCACTCACAGAGATCTGCCTGTCTCTGCCTCCTGAGTGCTGGGATTAAAGGCGGGCACCACCACTGCCCGGCTCTAACTGCTTGTCTTAGCTTCTGTTAGTCTCTGGCTTACAAGAAGCTCCCTCCACACCCCCATGTTTCTTCCTCAAAAACCCTGCGTTCTGGACACCTGGGGCTACACCTAGGTCCCTGAACACTTGGGTGTAGTATTAATCCTTGTTGATTAAAGCAAATGGTAAATGGTATAATGCCATGAACCGGGTATAACTCAGCCGGCAGAGTGCTGACTCAGCACGCTTGAGGCCCTGAACTCAATCCTTAGCACCTGATAACTGAATGTGGAGACACATTACTGTAATCCAGCTCCCAGGAGACGGAGGCAGGAGGATCAGAATGTCAAGGCTAGCTTCAGGTACACAGAAAAGTGGAAGCTAGTATACACGAGGTCCTGTTTAAATAAAAACAAATACATAAATAATGAGAGTGATGTCACAGGAGAATCATCCTGGTCTGGAGGCTGAGGCATAAGGATCTCAGATTAAGCCGGGCGGTGGTGGCGCACGCCTTTAATCCCAGCACTCGGGAGGCAGAGGCAGGTGGATCTCTGTGAGTTCGAGGCCAGCCTGGGCTACCAAGTGAGTTCCAGGAAAGGCGCAAAGCTACACAGAGAAACCCTGTCTCGAAAAACCAAAAAAAAAAAAAAAAAAAAAAAGGATCTCAGATTAAGCCCATCTAGGGCAACTTAGCTAGACCCTGTCTCAGAAATAAAAGACTGAGAAAAAGCCTGGAGCTATAGTTCAGTGGTCATGGTTTAGGGCTTGTATAATGTGCAAGGCTCTAGGTTTAATCTTCAGTACTTAAAAAAGAATAGAAAATGCCCAGGAGGTCATCAATGCTTTGCATATTTGATTTTTTATATACAATTTTTTTGTCAAGACAAGGTTTCTCTGTGTAGCCCTGACTGTCCTGGAACTCATTTTATAAACCAGGCTGGTCTCAAACTCAGAGATTCACCTGCCTCTGCCTCCTGAGTGCTGAGATCAAAGGTGTGTGTCACTATCCTGGTCTAATTTAAAAAATTTAAAGTTATGTGTGTGTGTATGCCTGCTTGTATGTCTGCCACGTGCACACAGTGCCTAAGGAGGCCAGAAGAGTGTCAAATCCCCTGGAACTGGAGTTATAAGCTGCTGTGAGCTGCCCTGTGGGTGCTGGGAACTTAACTCAGCTCCTCTGCAAAAGCAGCAAGTGTTCTTAACTACTGAGCTGTCTCTCTGGCCCCTATTTTATTTATTTATTTATTTATTTATTTATTTATTTATTTATTTATTTATTTATTTATTTTATTTTATTTTATTTTCCGGAGCTGAGGACTGAACCCAGGGCCTTGTGCTTGCTAGGCAAGCGCTCTACCACTGAGCTAAATCTCCAACTCCCCTGTTTGATCTTTTAAATGACATTTTTTATGTAGGGTGTGTGTGTACAGCATGCATATGGAGACCAGAGGATAATTTGTGGTTGTCATTCCTCTCCTAGTATGTGGATCCCAAGGATCAAACTCAGGTAGTCAGGCTTGGCAGCAAGCTCCTTTACCTCTGAGCCATCTTGCTGGCCTTGCTGTATCTTTTTGTAAGATGAACACATAGCTAAATTCCATCAGCCCTGCCCATGTTCCCTTGCAGATCCGTTAATGTCCTTCTATGAAACCTCCTATTCAATGACTTAGGAACACTTTGGCTTCAGGAACTGTGATCTGTTTGGACAGGTTGACTCAATTAGGACACAAAAGGCCTATGAAAGCATTGTCACAAAATTCCTCAAAATTATGCAAAAGTCACATGATCTTCTTGAGGTAGGGTTGAGATACAAACAAAGTGGTTCTCTTTCCTCTGTGTCATGAAGTGTAATTGCTTCATCCTCATGATTGCTTTGAAAGAGTCAATCAGGCTTTTGTCAAAGCGGATGCTACTGCATTATGGTTGAGTTTGCCTAGAGAAGAGACCCAAGGCCTAATAGGTAGTTGGGGATCAGAAGCCCGGAGAAGCTCAGGGCCCCATTGTTCAGACTGGGCCTCTGAGGGGAAAGCCAGCAGTTTTAATTAATGGAAAGTTTGTTAGGCTCATCTGTGGGGGTGGGGGTGGGAGTTGGGGGCTGGTTGGTAGGACCTTGAAGAGGAAGGTGGTGTCTACTGCTCTATCAGTGGAAAGATGAAGAAGGTCTTACAGGAGTGCTGCACAGGCCCTGTCTACACAGCCTCCCTAAGTTTCCCAGGATACTCAGCATCATTTGAAATGACAAAGCAGGACCTGGGGTGGGCTCAATGGAAGATTTGCCTCTGTTTGAATCTTCTGGACCATGGGGGAACAGACCCTAGAGACCGGCCATGGTGTCATTCACAGGACAGGGCAACAAATTGAACTTGCTGGTTCATACTTGGATTTCTTGATTGTTTTGAGACCAGGTCTATGGAGCTCACAATGGCCTCAAACTCACTATGTGACAGAGGATGAGCTTGAACTCTTGGTCTTTTGCTTCCACTTTGAAATTGCTAGATTCACATTCCTGTGTCACCATACTGGATTTAGATCCTTACAGACAATAATACAGTTAGCCAGGCATGGGCCAGGGGATCACAAAGAATGAGTCTAGGCTACTCCATCACAAAAAGACAAACAAGCAAATGCAGTTATTTCACCTTTGAATTTTTCTTTATTTACCATTTGTCTTAGTTAGGGTCTATCCCTCCCATTTTTTTCCCAGCCAGGGTTTCTCTGTGTAGCTCTGGCTGTCCTGGAACTTACTCTGTAGACTAGGGTCTCACTATGTATCCCTCTATGGCCTGGGGCTCTCTATGTAGACCAAGCTAACTTTGAACTCTAGAGATTCGTCCTGAAGTAAAGGAAGTAACACCATCTTGTCATGATCTTATCCTAACTCCATTTTATGTCTGTTCAGGCATTTGTCAGCCCCTAGTTCCTGAACAGTCAGGTCTTCCTTGGCAATACATTTTGGAATTTCCATAACACTGACCATTGAGGTGGTATTGTGTTCCCCGAAATATTGTGCACCCTTATAAACTTATCTGGGGTCAGAGACAGAGCAGCCACAATATTAAACATAAAGGATAGGCAGTGGTAGCACACGCCTTTAATCCTAGCATTCCAGAGGCAGAAATCCATCTGTTCAAGGATATAGACAAGCATGGTGACTCACACCTTTAATCCCAGAAAGTGAGCCTTTAATCCCAGTGAGTGAGGCAGAAAGCAGAAAGATATATAAGGTGTGAGGACCAGAAACTAGAAGCATTTGGCTGGTTAAGCTTCAGGCTGGTTAAGCTTCAGGCTTCTAGCAGCAGTTTAGCTGAGAGCCATTCGGATATGAGGACACAGAGGCTTCCATTCTGAGGAAACAAGACCAGTTGAGAAGTTGGCCAGGTGAGGTTAGCTATGGCTTGTTCTGTCTCTCTGATCTTCCAGTGTTCACCCCAATAACTGGCCTCAGGTTTGATTTATTTAATACGACCTTTTAAGATTCCTGCTACATCCATGGCCCAGATGCATAACCAAATATCTGCTGAATGAGAAGCCAAAGCAAATGTTACCACTAGAAGTTTCCCTAACAGACAACTGACAATGTCATTGTGGTTTTTAACTTTAAAAAATGTTCTAGGCCGGGCGGTGGTGGCGCACGCCTTTAATCCCAGCACTCGGGAGGCAAAGCCAGGCGGATCTCTGTGAGTTCGAGGCCAGCCTGGGCTACCAAGTGAGCTCCAGGAAAGGCGCAAAGCTACACAGAGAAACCCTGTCTCAAAACCAAAAAAAAAAATAAAAAAATAAAAATAAAAAAATGTTCTATTCGCCAGGCGGTGGTGGCGCACGCCTTTAATCCCAGCACTTGGGAGGCAGAGGCAGGCAGATCTCTGTGAGTTCGAGGCCAGCCTGGGCTACAGATCCATCCAGGACAGGCACCAAAACTACACGGAGAAACCCTGTCTCGGGGAAAAATAAAAAAGAAAAACAAAACAAAACAAAATGTTCTACTTGAGGCTGGAGGGATGGCTCAGCAGTTAAGACGGCTCCCTTCCCACCACTCACAGCCTCCTGGAACTCCAGTTCTGGGGGACTTGAAACCCTCACATGGATGTATGTGGTGGTATTCTAATCATACTGAAATGTGATTTTGATTGTATGTTAATAAATAAAGTTGCCCGGGGGTCAGAGCTATTAGAGCCATAGCAAGAGTGTGGCGGTGGTGGCACACGCCTTTAATCCCATAGATCTCTGTGTGTTCAGGGATACAGCCAGCATTGGAGATATATGCCTTTAAGACCTAGGGGGCTGTACATTCAGACAGTGACGAGGCAGTCACGTGTTTGGGTTTACAACCAACGAGAAGGCAGAACAACATACTATAAAAGAAACGAACAGACAGGATATAGTCTCTTTCTGGAAGCTGGGACACCGAAGGCGGAAGGGTGAGATTTTAGCTCTGAGCTCTGACCTCTCGGCTTTTTCTTTTACATTGTTTCTGTGTTACTTATTTAATAAGACGGTTGGTTACATCAATAGATGTACATGCAGCCAACACACCAATGCACATAAAATACGAATAAATGAATCATTAAAAAAATGTTCTGCTTGCCGGGTGATGGTGTATGTCTTTAATCCCAGCACTCGGGAGGCAGAGGCGGGGAATCTCTGTGAGTGTTATGCCACTAAGCAAATGTGCCACATGCAACAGGTTTAATGGGGGGAGGGAAAAGGCCATGTTGAAGTGGGGACATGAGAGAGGCAGGCCGGCAGACGGACAGACAGACCAGCGGGCACTTTTAAGGGGTGCACATGTTGCACAGCTGGCGGTGGGAAGGCACCTGGCCACAGGCGATGACGTAAGGGAACTGCCTTGGCAGACGCTAATACCTTCTGCTGTGGCTTTCTGGATTCAAATCTAAATGCTTAAATGAGGAACTGGGTCTGGAGAGATGGCTCAGTGGTTAAGAGCATTGGCTGCTCTTCCAGAGGACCTGGGTTCAATTCCCAGCACCCACATGGCAGCTCACAAATGTCTGTAACTCCAGGATCCAACACCTTCACACAGACATACACACACACACAGGCAAAACACTGATAAACTAAAAATAAATAAATTTTAAATGAGGAATTGGAGAGGTGGCCCAGAGATTTTAAAAGCCCTTGCTGCTCTTTCAGAGGGCTGGAATTTGAATCCTAGCACCCATGTTGTGCACATCATGACCCCCTGGTAACACAAGCCTCCAGTGGATCTGATGCCCTCTTCTGGCCCCTGTAGGAATATATATATATTCTGCACACACGTGGCACATATACACATAATTTTTTTTTTCCAAGACAGGATTTCTCTGTGTAGTTTTGGTGCCTGTCCTGGATCTGGCTCTGTAGACCAGGCTGGCCTCAAACTCACAGAGATCCACCTGGCTCTGTCCCCCGGGTGCTGGGATTAAAGGCATGTGCCACCGCTGCCCTGTTAAATAAATGCTGTAAGCCAGCTTGGGCCACAGAGTGATTTCCAGGAAAGGCGCAAAGCTACACAAGAGAAACCCTGTCTCGAAAAACCAAAAAAAAAAAAAAAAAAAAAAAAAAAATAATAATAATAATAATAAAATAAAAAAAATAAATGCTTTAAATGAAATACTAAGAGTGTGGGGGCAGGGAAGAATCTGTCTTCTCCATGGTCCTGAACCCATGTCCAGATTAATAAGTCTGAGTCCTTGTTAGATGGTGTTATGCCCAGATCTCGGAGACCCCCAAAAGACCACCACAGAGACCGAATCCCGTACATAAAAGCAAAAAACCTTTATTCAAGCTCCGGGGCTCAGTCCCTCCGTCTGTCCGAGGCAGTGGTGAGAGCAGAGAGCCCTGAACTCAGGTGGGCCAGAGTTTTTATCATAGCAGAGGTTGGGGTGAGGGGATTCCCAGGGTCCAGGACCCTGATTGGCTGACAATTGTCTAGGGGTATCTGTAAAACAAAAAATAGGTGTGTGCTAGACTCAAGGACATCTGACCACCTTATCTAATGGTTGGAATGTTTGGGATGCCAGGTACTTCCTCACCCCTGGGTGGCTCCCTGGGTGGTATCAGCTTAAGGCTTTTCCTGGATCTGGGTGTTGCCTGCCAGTAAGCCTGGCACAGAAGCTGTGTCTAGGCCCCTAAGCCTGTCATGGCTGCTGGGTGGTTAAGCTATTTTGGGGCCCCTTCACAGTGAGCACTGAGGGGTGTTTGGAGTTTTAGAGCCAATGTATAATCTCAAAGCCCTATCAGCTAATTTTAGGTAGTCTCCTCTCCCTGAAGTGTGTGTGTGTGTGTGTGTGTGTGTGTGTGTGTGTGTGTGTGTGAGAGAGAGAGAGAGAGAGAGAGAGAGAGAGAGAGAGAGAGAGAGAGTCTCCTGTAGTCCAGGCCAGCTCTTGACCTTATCATTTCTCCTTCTGAAGCTTGGGGATTGTGGGCATATGCTACCACACACCAGCCCAGAGCAATTTCTCCTGCTGAAAGGTTTCCTGTCCGGCCTGTCAGCAAGGCTGGGCTTCACACATGGCTAATGTGTCATCTTTGAAGGCAAGATCCAGCAGGCAGCAAAAAGAGCCAGCATGTGTGGAGCATCTCAAGCTGGGTGGAGCCCCTGAGCGGGACAGAATTGGTTAGAGAAAGTGGCTTTGGCCAGCCTCTCAGTAGAAAAAGCAGCTACAGCATTATCCTCTCAGCTACCTGAAACACATTAACAACTTAAAGGCTCGGTTTTGCAGAGGCTAGCATTCTTTCCTCAGGGATCTAATCTCCCTTTCATTAAGCAGCACTTGGGTGCCCGCTCCCGCAGCACATATGCTAAAATGGGAACGGAAGATTACCATTAAAAAAGAAACACGGGGCCCGATAAGTGACCAGCGGAGTAAAGGCACTTGTCACCAAGATTGATGACTGGAGTTCCATCCCTGGGAACCTACAAATTGCCCTTTGACCTCTCCATTCATGCACCACTCCCCCCCCCCCCCAGCCCCCAAATGCCATCAAGACAGCTCAGTCTGCCACCAAGCTTGATGACAGGAGTTCAGTTCCTAGAGCATATAGGATGGAAGGAGAGAACCGCCCAACCTATGCCTGCACCCCAAGCACAAAACAATAAAAATATAAGCAAGTTCTTATAAAGGGCCGGGAGTGGTGATGCCTCCAAACACTTGGAAGACAGAGGCAGAAGGCTTTCTGTGAGAGGAGGCCAGCCTGGTTTTTGTTTTGTTTTATTATTATTATTATCATCATCATCATCATTTGTTTTGAGACAGGGTTTCTCTGTGTAGCCCTTGCTGTCCTGGGACTCACAGAGATTCGCCTGCCTCCCAAGTGCTGGGACTAAAGGTGAGCACCAGCCTGGTTTTTACATTTAGTGTCAGTTCAGCCAGGGCTACATAGTAACACTCTAAGAAACAAAACAAAACGCCTGGGGATACTTTTGATACATAGTTTCCTGCTGAAAGACTACACTTCCTAGGTGTTAGGAGCCTGTGGCTCCTCCAGCTGCATGACCCCACAAGCAAAGTTCAGTAGCTAAGCAAGGGGTTTGCCGCTCACATCATCAGTGCGATGCGTGATCATGCGAATGCACGCAGCGGCTGGGTCACACAGCGCATGCCTGGTGTGGCTCCGTGAGCCCATCTGCACGTGTGCAGGGGAATCCTTAAAAAGTCGGACACAGACTCCTCCCCTCTCTTCTGCTCTCTCCTCTTACCCACCCCCTCTCCTCCACACGTGCCTCTTCCCAGGCCAGGTTACTCTCTTCTGTCCCCCCCCCCCCATTAAAGCTCTGGTACTGACTGGCTTTTGTTGCGGCTCGTGACCTTTCTGGAATGGTAACCAGCGCGCTTATCATTTTTGAAAACACTAGGTTCCCTCTCGGACTGTAGAAGTCATTTCTGGCCCCAACAAGGAGCTCTGTCCCATCTCCTGTAGGCATTTTGGCCATCCACACACGTGGATTTTAATCTTTTTCATGACTCTGGCTTTCAGCCCCACTAAAGCTGGAAGACCCCCCCCCCCATTTCTGCTGGGCCTCCAAACTTCTATTTATTCCTAGCTTAGAGCATAGAACTCTGTTGGCTTATGCTTTTGGCCCACTGTGTTTCTGCCTCTCCAAGACTAAAAAAAATCATGTTTGTATCTTTAATAGGTAAGAGGTAAAAGTTCAGGTTGTCTTTCCCATTTGCAGACACACACACAAACTGGTTACGGGTATGTACATCACTGGGCTCAGTCTTACAGAGATTCAAATGTCTTTTGGGTGAATAATATTGAAATTTTTTTCATGCTGTTTTACTCTATTGAAAAGGCTGGGGAGCTGGAGAAGTGGCTCAGAGGTTAAGAGCACTGGCTGCTCTTCCAGACGTCCTGAGTTCAATTCCCAGCAACCACATGGTGGCTCACAACCATCTGTAATGAGATCTGGTGCCCTCTTCTGGTATGGGTGAAAACAAAGCACTCATATAAATAAAATAAACAAATATATATATATAAAAAAAGGAGCCAGGCGTTGGTGGCGCACGCCTTTAATCCTAGCACTCGGACGGCAGAGCTAGGCGGATCTCTGTGAGTTTGAGGCCAGCCTGGGCTACCAAGAGAGTTCCAGGAAAGGCGCAAATCTATGCAGAGAAGCCCTGTCTCCAAAAACCAAAAAAAAAAAAAAAAAAAAAAAGAAAAGAAAAAGAAAAGGCTGGCTCTGGAGTTGGAATTTGACTCACCTGCTCCAGACCCAAGCATCTTTGCTTACAACTATCCTCCAAAGTCTCTGTCCTGGGTGAGGTGGGCTGAGAGAGGCCTCTGTAACCACCACAGCCTGCAGAGGGAGGCAAGAAGGCAGTTTTGTTCAACACAACGAAGTAGCCAGTATTGATTCAAACTTTGCGAGTCTGATACTGAGTAGTTTATTTTAGGCATATTTAAGCACAGAATAATTTTGGGACAACTTTCCTGGTGATAATTAACTCAATCCCATGTGTACAATAAAATACAAAGTAAACCGAATAAAAGGTAGACTGACTACATCAGAACTCTTTGTGAAGCACGTGTGGCACCTCCCAGAGATGGGTTCTGTAGATCGGCAAGCTCATCATACGGGTCTTGAGGAGGATCTGGTGTGGCTGAAGCCAGAGAGAGCACAAAGGTCACAGGCTATTAACCCCACATGCTCCCAGCCTTCTGGGGGGATAACAGCTGATGCATCCCTTCCACAACTAAAGCAGCTAGACTGAAGCTTTTTTTGTGACAATTAACCTGTCTCACCAGCTCTCATCAGCTTAACACCCTCCAGGATCAGCTCAACTCTGTGACTGCTGCAGTACTCCAAGGTTAAAAAGGACCAGATCTGACTGCTGCCAAGGAGTCAGATCTGTGCCCTCCTTGAACAATGCTGCTTCCACACCGCCAACAAATCCTAACTGGTTTGAAATGGTGCCTAGAGACACAGGGACCAGATAAAACTTCCTTCTGGTCCTCACACCCATGCTTTTACCGTTTTAAATGTTTTACTTACTGAACTTCACCCTAGACCCAAACACAATGTTCCACACAAGCTCTCCTGATAGCTCACACCCTCTCATAGCTCTGATTGCTCCTTATACATCTGTGTGGTGGTTTGGATGAAAATGGCCCCCATAGACTAATAGGGAGTGACATTATTGGAGGTGTGGTCTTGTTGGAGGGACTGTGTCCCAGGGGTGGGCTGGGGTGGGGTTGGGTTTTGAGACTTCAGCTCAACCCAGACCCAGTGTCACTCTCTATTCCTGCTGAGCTGGATGTAGAACTCTCTGCTCCTTCTCCAGCACCATGTCTGCCCGCCTGCTGCCATGCTTCCCAGCATGATGATAGTGGACCAAACCTCTGAACTGTAAGTCAGTTCCAATTAAATGGTTTCCTTTATAAGAGTTGCCGTGGGTGGTCATGGTATCTCTTCATAGTAGTAGAAACCTAATTAAGACAATCTGCAAAAAGACCTTTCACCTTTTCACCCCAGGCCAGATGCAAGTCTTTCCGTTAGTCTGTTTTCTCCTGTCCCCTTCCTCTGGCACACTGTAGCTCCCTGCCACTTCTGCTAGCTCATTTCAATTCATTCCTGCCAATGGGACCAGTCACTGCCACCCTGAATCAACTCTATGTCCACTTCCTCTCAGAGGCCCACTCCATTTCTCCCACCCTTTTGCCTCCTTGTCCCTCAGCCTTCCCAGAAAATCTCTTAGTTCTACTCTGTAACTGAGTCATCTGCTTACAGGAACTCAGAGAGATCCACCTGCCTCTGCCTCCCAGTGTTGGAATTAAAGGCATGTGCTGTGGATATGGCACTGTATGCTGTGAATGTGGTGCTCTGATTAGTTAATAAATAAAGTGCTGATTGGCCAGTAGCCAAGCAAGAAGTATAGGCTGGACAAAGAGAGGAGAATTCTGGGAACAGGAAGGCTGAGAGAGGAGTAGCCAACCAGACACAGAGGAAACAAGATGTGAAGGCCAAACTGGGGAAAGGTACCAAGCCACATGGCTAGACATAAATAAAAATTATGGGTTAATTTAAGTGTAATATCTAGCTAGCAAGAAGCCTGAGCCATTGGGTCAAACAGTTTTAATATATTAATTAAATTATATTATATAATTATATTATATTAAAGCGTCTGTATGTTTACTTGGGTCTGGGTGGCTGTGGGCCGGGTGGAACTGGAGAAAACTCCAGCTACAGGCATGCGCCACCACTGCGCAGCGAGGACCCCCCTCTTTAATGGACTCAGAACTACCCCCTCCAACAAAGGCCCTCCTAAGCAGAAAACAACACCCCTACCTTGCATTTTTTATATTCTCTGAGTTAGGAATGAGTCTCCTGCAGAAAAACTACACCTCCCGGCTTCCCTTGTGGACTACGTAAGTAATTGGCTATATCTCCTAGGTTCTACAGATGTGTAAGTCATTTCTGCCCTGTAAGAGGGGGCACCCCATCTTCCTCTGTAGGCCTTTTGTCACCTGCACAGCAGTGACAAAAGTGTTCCCTCACTGTGAAAAGAAGCATGGTCCTGCCTGAGGTCAGACCAAGCCTGTCTGCCTCCCTTCTCTGCAGCTGCCTGAAAATCTAACAGCTGCAGCACGTGCCCTGGAGGGGTATGTCAAAAGCCTGTTAGAGGGAGACCTTAGGAAAGAGCCCAGACGGCCCTACCCAGAGACCGGGGAGCACTGAGTGGTGCACACACAGGAACATCAGTCCCGCTCTATCCGATGCCGAAGAGAGCTGCCATGGGCTGGAACCCACGCCATGGTTAGTCCTGCCAGCTGTTAAAGTCCCTTGGCCTTTTCAAGCTTCTGGTCGACTTTTCAATGTGAATTACTTTATAATTAAAACTTCAGAATTGACAAATGAAAAAAAAATGCCTACTTTAATAAAAATCCAAACCACATCCTACAGATTTAACCAGCATGACGAATTCAAGGAAAATTTGGGAAAATTCCAAAGTACTTTACTTTAGCATAACAAAAAAGTTTCTGCATTCAGTGACTCAGTTTGGGGAGGGGGTCAGGCAGCTCAGTTGGCAGAGTGCGAGCAGCCAGGGAGCACTGGGTCTGTTCCTAGGACCACATGAAATGGGTCACGGTGGTGCAGGCCTCCAAGGCAGAGTCAGAAGTGATCGGTTCTGCTAGATCTGCTTCCAAAGTTCCTGTAACACTGAAGATGATTTACAGATTTTACATCGACTACTCTACCTTAGGAAAATCTGTGGGGCAGAGCTAGAGGCATTGCTCAGGTTAAGAACACTTGCTGTTCTTCTAATGGACCCAGGTTTGGTTCCCAACACCCACATGGGGCAGATCACAATCACCTGAAACTAGTTTAAGGTGATCAGAAGCCCTTCTGGCCAAGGGCACATTCACACACGTGGTGTACATACATATACTTAGAAATATACAGGTAAGATAAAATAAGTAGGGTCTGGAGAGATGTCAGGGATTAAGGGTGTATACTGTCTTTCTCGAAGACCTAAGTCCGATGACCAGCACCCATGTCAGGCAGTGTGAGAATGAAAGCTATGTTTTAAGTTTTAGTTACTGTGCCTAAGAGAGCCATGAAACGAAAATGCCTCTGACCTATAAGCCCTTGCCCAAGGACCAGGCACTTCCTGAGGTGCTGGAGGCTGTTGTTCAAGTGAGATAACAAGCCACATGTTTTCACTTCCCTAGCCAAGTTTGTTTGACCCACCTGCAGCAGATGTGCTTGACCACACGTAGGTGGGAGGTGCGTGGGCAGGAAATGCATCAGGATGTATGCTTACCCCAGCTTGGATGTAGGTGGGAAGTACTTAGCCTTCTGGGTTTGCCTTTATAAGCACCTGGCTAACATAGTTCATGGCCATCTTCTGGGAACCCCAGAACAGACTAGCCAGAGTCCATCATGCTGGCCGGCATTTAATTAAAGCTTGCTTCAATTTGGCTCAAAATTGTGGTAGTGGAAATAACAGTAGCTCACAACTTCCTGTAACTCCAGTTCCAGGAGGATCTGATGTCTATTGCCTCGGTGGGATCCTGAACTTGTGTGTACAAACATACACAAACACACTTAAAAATAATAAGCAAATCTTTAAAAAAAGAAAAAGAGGCCCTCCCTCCCCAAACTCAAACCCTTAAAGAAGCCCAAAGAATCCCTGGAAAAAAAACAAAAGATCTCTCATTATGGCAAAGCTGCCTTCTATCATGTTATGACTGAGGGGGCAGAGTCTGAGACTTTTGTTTGACACTGTTACATAAAGATACTGTGTTTACAGATTCTGAGCTTGCAACACTGTTCTGACCTGTTTTCACTGACCTACAGACTTCGGCTAAGCACACTGTTTCCTTTTGCGGCATGAGTTTTTATTCATCTGCATTTTGAATTATGTCTACATCCTCTTTAGTGTACTATGGGATGGGGGACTGCCTTGACCAGGGCCAACTTGGTTGGAGCTCTCCTGCACGGGAATCCAGAAAGCATCACATTTCCTTGTACTCCGTGAACAATACACAGTGTGAACAAAAGGTTGGAGAGGAAGGAAACGTAATTGATTCTGAAGAGCGTGAACATCTGCAAAGAATGTTTTCTAAAGAAACCATCTAAAGAAACCATCTCTGAGGGCCCCACTCAAGAGAAACAGTGTCTAGTTCCCCACGGCAGAGAAGCAGCCCCTCCCCCCATGTTCACTCTCAGCCCACTGGGACTGCAGCTTGGAGACATAGAAACAGGGTAGGAAACTTCACAAAACTAACTCCGCCCATTGGTGATGAGCTGATGGATTTATGGGAAGTCAGAACAATGATATGGTGGTCTACACTGTGTCATGAAGTGGATGACCGTGGTCAGCACCATTTTCTTCCCTGGCCTCAGGTTCCTTTACTCTGTCATGGGAGGGCTGGACACATAAGGCCTTTTAATGGCGCTGCCCAGGGAGGCAGGATTAACACACCACTTTTCACTTGGGTCTCTGATTTTTTCCCCCTCTTTTCTTTTTCTGGTGTTGGGAATTAATCATCATAGGGACTCATACATGCTGGGAAAGTGCTCTACCTCTGGGCTACATTCCAGGTCTCAGATTCTCCATTTTAAATGACAAGGAAAAAAAAAAAGACTCTAGCCAGAAGTGGTGGCGTACACCTCTAATGCCAACACTTGGGAAGCAGAGGCAGGCTGTCTTTCAAAGCCAGAGCTACATAGTGAAACCCTGGGGGCTAGGGGGAAAGAGAGAAAAAAGATTCTAACACAAGTGATTTAAGAACATCAACATTTATTTAACATGATAAAAAAGAAATGAGATATGAACATTTGCATTAATCTCTAGTAAGCAGCCTTTATTACATGTGCTCACTGTGTGACATCTACACAATGAACATAATTACATCTGTACACAGACTGAGTACTGGATCTAAAAGCCTGCTTATTGCTGTACACATCTATTCCAATGACGTAAACATCCAGTACTTCAGAATACCTACACTTGTAATTGTTTTGCTTTTTAAAGAAAAGCTACGAAATAGCATTTGTGTTGAAGCTGACAGAGTATGGCAGTAACTGCTGACGTTGCAATCTGACCGAGGAAGCATTATAGCAGAAAACAGGACATACTTCACTTAGCAGTAATAAAATGGCACATTTTAAATATATTATATAAAATTTTTACAAATCAAGTGTCAAACAAAGTACTGCAGTAGCCAAAATGGGAGGAAAGAAGGAAGAAAACAAGCTTCACAGGAAAGTACAGCTTTGCCGAAAAGCCAAAGGAACATAAATTCACCTAGACGTAAGCATCCAAATCTGGGAACTGCAACTAAGCAAGCTCTGGATGGAGCGCAGGAGAAAGCACCTTGACCGGTGTGTTCTGAACTCATAGCAGCAAGCCGGTGGAGGATGGTGACCTTGAGACTACGGAGTGCACATATGGGCCATTAAAGCTATTTTGGAATAAACATTTTCCAAAGGTGATAAAACGATGCTCTGTGGTCAGAAGCATCAGAACTATGAATTTCATAGATTTAAGGTATACTGTACAACATCTTCTTACATGGCTGAGGGTCCACAGCTTCAGCTCTGTGTGCTCTCAAGAGACGTCAGTGCAGCTGAAAACCAAGAGAGGGGAAATTACTTTTGACATCTGCAAAGCTAATGAACGGCCGTGTCCCAAAGTAACTAAGACGGCACAGCAGAAGTGACAAGCATGGCCTGGAAAACCCTAACACAGAGCACTCAGAGGGCACTTTCTTTCTCTCCACTCCAACTGAGAATGCAGAAGTGTGACACAATTAAATAGCAATCAGGAAAATGTCTCAGATTTGTTGCTGAACAGGTCAATAAAGCAGGCATAGCTTTGCCTGACTTCACGAACTAATTTACTGAACCACCCCACAGCAGCTGCATTTTTGGGGATTCCTACATCCCACCAAAACTACGAGTACAGGAGAACATGACAGACACAGTGGCAAAATGTAAGTAGTGACAGTGTGTGCCACAGGTTAGCTGTGTAGGGTGGCCACTTAACAGGAGATGAGAAAAGATCTGCTGATGTCTGTGCCTGGATCTAATGACCAATGCCACTTGGAATAAAAGTTCAAAGACAAAATCCAATAACAAGTTACCAAACTGGAGAATCTTAAGCTCTGGCCATCCTTTGTTAGAGGAATGGTTATTGTGCCAGAAGTTATAGCCTGTTTAGTAAGCCAAAAAATACTTGTGAATGGCTTTTTGTTTTGATGTAGAGCCTCATGAAGCTCAGGCTGGCCTGGAACTCACTTTTTAACCAAGGATGACCTTGATTTTTTGATTCTCCTGCCTCTGCCTCCCAAGTGCTGGGATTACTGGTGTGTACCATCATGGTGGTTTGAAGGAAAATGGGCCCCAAAGGGAGTGGCACTATTAGGAGGTGTGGCCTTGTTGAAGGAAGTGTGTGGCTGTGGTGGTGAGCTTTGAGGTCTCCTATGCTCAATCTAAGCTAGTTCAGTTCACTTGCTGTTGCCTGTGGTTCAATATGTAGCAGCTCCTTCTCCAGCACCATGTCTGCCTGCATGCTGCTGTGTTCTCCTCTCTGATGATAATGGACTGCACCTCTGAACTGTAAGCTGCCACCTCCAGTAAATGTTTTCCTTTATAAGAGTTGTCATGGTCATGGTGACTCTTCACAGCAATAGAACACTGACTAAGACAACCATCATGCCTGGTTCTGGGAACTGAACCCAGACTCTTCATGTATGTTAGGTATGTGCTCTACCAACTGAGCTACATGTTTAGCTCCTGTAGATAGTGTTTTGTTGTGAGACAGGGTTTCCCTATGCAGCCTTGGTCCCTGAGCTCACTATGTAAACACCAGGCTGGCTTTAAACTCAGAGATCTAGCCATGTCTGGCGCTCAGGTGCTGGTGGGTTAAAGGTGCATGTCCCCACACCTGGCCCTGTGAATGGTTCTCAATGTCGGTCTCTTCACTAACGTAAGTCTAGGCCATCCATTCGGCCGCATGGCGTGTCTGTTTCCCTTGTCTAGTGTTAGTCTGTCACCACTGTCAGCTATAAACTATCAAGAAGTTTAGGGAACGGAAAAGGCAAGACACAGATAGACCTGTCATAACAGGTCACTCCTAACTCTAGTAAGCGTCTCAACCCCGTGCAGAGGCTGAACTAAAACCCACAGAAGCATCTGGGCTCTACACAGACAGCCTCAAATCAAAGTTGACATCACAACGATTCTGGACAAAGAGACGAGATAGGACAAAAGTGAGGGTGAAGACGGATTCCAGACCCCGGGCCCTGCTGCGAGAATGGGCAGGTTAAATTAGAAGATTTTCTCTCTGTGTGTGTGTGTTACCACTTCCGACTCTTGGGAATTTATGGTGACTGAAAAGCTCCCCGCACTGTAACAGGTGGTAGATGCTGAGAAAACATGGAAAAGCCATACGAATTCTCATTCTGCTTTAGTTTTTCAGGAATAGGAAACTATTTACTCATCAGCACAGAATGGCAGTAGAGGAAGCACTGTCTACGTTGTTGATAAGCAGGCCCGGGTCAGTGAGAGAGCTTAGCAATGCAGACCCCATACTTAACAACTCGAGGGCAGATCCCAGAGCCGACAGATCCACAGAGCTGTCTCTGGCCTTCACACACGTGCTGTGGCACACTCATGCCTGTCACACACATACATCGCACAGTAGAACAAACAAACAAAGGAAGCAGCGACTCAGAAAGTTATCCTCAATTCTAACACCAGTCTCGGGGCCCCACAGGAGAGCGCCTTCTCCTCTGCTTCCTGGCCTGCAGCAGCGCCCTGGGATTTCAGTGCTCTACCACAAACTGCATCCTAACCGTGCAGCATCACTTCGGCCTCTGAAAAACCAAGTCACACCAAGCTTACTCACCAGGCAGAGGTGCCAAACTAAGTGCCCAACGATGCCCTGGGAGTATGAAATGACCACAAACGCCTCCTCAGCCCTGAGCTCGGGCAGGACGGCAGGAGGTCTGGCCCAGGCCGGGAACTGAGGAAAACACTGTCACAGACCCCATCTCTCCAAGGCCAAGGTCAGAAATCTAAGCTACCGTCTGGGCTTCAAATACAGGCCTGGTGCGCTGGCAGTGCACAGCCCGGAGTTAATTCACTTGTACTGCTGTTCCAAGAAATGGAGACAATCCAAGTACAACACTCCTGACACAAGGAACCAAAGAAGACATACTTCGGAGACTACACACACATGAAATGTGATCCTTCTGTGAGCTTTGGCGGAGTAGGCGGATCTGGTGATGCGGAGGACTCAGGAGACGCGGACAGACTTTTCACTAAAATACACCAAGAAAACAGAAGATAAGTATATACACACAAGCATATAGGTATATATAAACATACACATACGTTGTTTTGAACAAAGCTAATTGATATTTAGTGTGTGTGTGTGTGTTTGTGTGTGCATGCTTGCGGGGTCAGAAGACAGCTTAGAGATCCAACTCGGGTTGCCAGGCTTGGTGGCAAGTGCCTTTACTCTGAGCCGTCTCTCCAGTCCAGAGGCCAGAAGATGACGTTTTTTAAGACACCATGAGAATGGCTCCTGGTGCTGTGATCTCCACAATGCCACAGGGCTGGGGAGGGGTGAGACATTTGCTTTCTCTTGTTTTTGGAGGCGGGGTTTCTCTGTGTAGACTTGGCTCTCCTGGAACTTGCTCTGTAGACCAAGCTGGCCTAGAACTCGGGATCTGCGGGTCCCTGTCCCATCTCTTCCAGAGTGCTGGGATTAAAAAGCCATGCTTTCCTTCCTGGCATTAAGGCCAGCTGCCAGCTGTCTGTTCCACCAGCTAAGTCCCAAAGAGCTGTTAATGTTGCGGGTTCACCACCACAGCACTCTGGTCCAGGCTGCACAGCGGCAAAGGGCTCTGCTGACCACAGCTGAGAAGCCCTGTGCTCACTGCCTGCTCAGTACTGAAGGCCCCCTGGGAACACGGCTCACACGGACACTGCTCAGGATGGCCCTCGGGACCTGAGCTCACTGCTGTTCCTCTTTGGTGTCAGGCTGTCCTGAGGGTGTGAGTTTAGAGGACTGCAGTGTGTCTTGCTTGCAGAGTGTAAGAAGCAAACATCTATCCGGGCGGTGGTGGCGCACGCCTTTAGTCCCAGCACTCGTGAGGCAGAGGCAGGCGGATCTCTGTGAGTTCGAGGCCAGCCTGGGCTACCAAGTGAGTCCCAGGAAAGGCGCAAAACTACACAGAGAAACCCTGTCTCGAAAAAACCAAAAAAAAAAAAAAAAAAAAAAAGATGCAAATATCTCAGCGGCCAGGTACAGTGTGCACACCTTTAGTCCCAGCACTCAGCAAGGAGAGGCAGGCGGATCTCTGAGTTTGAGGCCAGCCTGCTCTACAGAGTGAGCTCCAGGACAGCCAGGGCTACACAAGGAAACTCTCGCACTCTTCCCGCCCACCGAAGCAGCACAGCAGCAAACAGTTTAAAAGCATACCTAACCCCACTCCAATCCTCCAAAACTCCACCAGAAAGAAGAAAAAAGGTTCAAAAACACGAGAACCCTGAGGCTGAAGCCTAGGGGTGAAGAACTTGTGTGTGAAGGCCAGGCTTCCAGCCCTACATTCACACAAAATACACAAGAAAGACAGAGAATAGCACCCAACCGTCCACTCTCTAATGCGCTACGGACAGTGGGATACTATGCCACTGGAATTCCAGTGTGCACCATGCCATCAACCAGGCCGGAGCAAGCACATCGTCCTGTAACTTCAGTATCAGGTAACAAAGTATCAGGTTGTGGGTTCCAAGAGTCCAGGCCTGCAAGCAGGAAAAATTGCCATGTAGGAAGGCATTGCTTGAAGACTTTGTTTTAGCCTGGCGGTGGTGGTGGTACACGCCTTTAATTCCAGCACTCAGGAGGCAGAGGCAGGTGGATCTCTGTGAATTTGAGGCCAGCCTGGGCTACAGAGTGAGTTCCAGGAAAGGCGCAAAGCTACACAGAGAAACCCTGTCTCGGAAAAACAAACAAACACAAACAAACAAAAAAAGACTTTGTTTTAAATTATGTAGTTGGGCATGGTGGCACTTCTTTAATCCCAGCACTAGGGAGGCAGAGGCAGGTGGATATCTTTAAGTTGAGGCTAGCCTCATCTACAAAGTGAGTTCCTGGATAACCTGGGCTATTACATAGAGAAACCCTGTCTCAAAAACAACAAACAAACAAACAAATCTGTATGTCTGTGTAGAAGTGGGTGCATCTGATCTCAGGTGCTCAAGGCATCGCATGTGGTATCAAAGTATGTCTTTAGCACCGAGCCATCTCTCCAGCCTGATGAGTTTTGAGACAAGGTCATGGCACAGTGCAGGTTGGCCTTGAACTTCCTCAACCTCCAGAGTACAGGAACTGCAGGTGAGTCACCATGCATGTGAGAACCAGTTCTTCTGTGAGAACCAGCCCTCTGAGCCTGGGTGGCAGAGGAGCAGGGACAGCTGCCTCTTCCTTGTGGACTCCCCGTGTAGAAGCACCCACTGAGGGAAGCAGGAGGTGTGCATGTACCTGGGGTCTGATCCTCTCTGGGAACCTCAGGAGGTGACTCAGAAGAAGCGCAAGTTTCCTCCTCTTCATGAAGACTCTGCTGCGCTTCTTCAGGATGGCTTTCTGTCCGATGGTTTGTCGCCTCCACCTCTTCTTGGGGGCTGAGGAGAAGAGACTGGCATGTTAACACCGCAGGACACCATCCGTTCCTTTTGTTCTTCTGATATGGGGTCTGGCTACATGGCCCAGACTGTTCTTGAACTTGGTCCTCTTGACTCAGCTTCCCAATGTGGAGACCACGGGTGTGCGACACCAAACTTAACTTTGTAGTGGGAACTTACACTACACAGGAGCTGGGTGTGTGGTGCATACCTGCAGTCCAGCACATGGAAGGTGGAAGCAGGGGATCGCAAGTCCAAGGTCATCCTGATTTCATAGAGTGCTAGGCTAGCCTGTGCTACTGAGACCCACTCATACAGAAATGATGCCACCATCTATTTTTAGTAACTTAATGTTTTCTTGTAAATAATTTTATTTCTTTCTTATGAAATACAAACAGAGAAAGATCAGATCAATCATCTAGGAAGCTGCCAGTCAGCTCAGCAGCTCCCCACTGTACCTACCGCCTGTGTTTCAGTTAAACTGCACAGGAACCCTGACTCCCTAAACCAACATCTGCTCAATTTTCTTTTTTAAAAAAGATTTATTTATTACATATACAGTGTTCTGCCTGCATGTATCCCTGCAGGCCAGAAGAGGGCACCTGATCTCATTACAGATGGTTGTGAGCCACCATGTGGTTGCTGGGATTTGAACTCAGGACCTCTGGAAGAATAGCCAGTGCTTCTAACCCCTGAGCCATCTCTCCAGCCCTCAATTTTCATTTTATGTATGGTCTACGTGTATGTCTGCACACCATTTGTATGCACAGTACCCTCAGAGGCCAGAAGAGGGCATCAGATTCTTTGGAAGTGGAGTTACAAACAGCTGTGAGCCACCATGCACCTTTTTGGAATCCAACCAGAGTCCTCCATAGGAGCAGCCCATGCTCTTAACTGTTGAGCCATCTCTCCAGCCCCTAGCATGTGTTTTTTTTTTTTTTTTTTTTTTTTTGGTTTTTCGAGACAGGGTTTCTCGGCTTTGAGCCTTTCCTGGAACTCGCTTTAGAGACCAGGCTGGCCTCGAACTCACAGAGATCCGCCTGCCTCTGCCTCCCGAGTGCTGGGACTAAAGGCGTGCGCCACCACCGCCCGTCCCTAGCATGTGTTTTTAATACTTTAACACCATTATTTATTGAACCAGTACTCCAGAACTTTCCTGACTCTCTTATAATGCTAGGTTAGGATTGTTTGATTAGGATTCCAAAAGGTCTATTCACTGTATTTCCAGATAGGATCTTAATGTCTGTGTGTGTGGGTGTATGAATGTTCACATGCTTAGGTATGTGGAGGTCAGAGGTATTGGGTCTCTTCCTTTATTACTCTCCCACTTACATTTTCTGAGCCAGGGTTTCTTCACTGCACCTGGGGCTCTTGGCTGGTGCAAGAGCTTCTGTGATCCACCTGTCTCTGCACAGCCTCTGTAGTGTACAGGTGTGCACTGCTGTATTAATTTTTATGTGCATACCAGGGATCTGAACTCATGTTTGTAGAGCAAGCAATTAACTCATTTCTCTAGACCCATGAAGTCCACTTCTGATCCAGAAGCTAGCCTTTTTTTGTTGTTATTGTTGTTTTTTCAAGATAGGGTTTCTCTGTGTAGCTCTGGCTGTCCTGGAACTCGCCCTGTGACCAGTATGGCCTCAAATTCAGAGATCCGACTGTCTCTTCCTCCCAAGCACTGCCACACCTAGCTTAGCTCACTATTTTTAAAGAGTTCCACAGCTGAGCTGGAGAGGTGGCTTAGCAGTTTATAGAGCATAGGCTGCTCTTGCAGAGAACATGGGTTCCCATGATATGGCAGCTCACAGTCATCTGTTAAATCCAGTGATGGCCTCAGTGGGTACGACACACACATGGTATTTATATACATATATACATACATACATACATACATACATACATACATAAACAAAACATATCCTAAGAAACAGCCTCCCAGCTTTCTGAACAGTGGGTTCCTTTCTTCTTTAGCTCTTACCTGCATGGAACATCTTCCAGTGCCTGACCTTTATGTTTTTCTCCATCCATCACTTCCTCAGAATTCATCCCATTTGGCTCAGGTGTGAAAAGCATTTCATAAAAAATACTTTCAGTTCTTTTAAGCTACAAAATAAGGAAAAATGCTTTTTAGAGCATTCTTGCCATATTTAATATTAGTAAAGCTAAAATGATCACACTGTTTAAAAATTATGCCCCCAAATTATACACTTTCCCAAATATGTGTGAATACATCTAGATTTAAGTATATTAAAGATATTAATATCATTTACTACTAAAAGTCATTTATACACAGAGATGATACACATTGCTGATGTAGCCATTGGGTGATATTTCTATGTAGTGAATATATCAAGCAAATTAAAGAAAATCTATCATTTCATTTAGATTTAGAGCTCTCTGAAAAGCACACCGTAGTTCCTCGGATCTAATCTTCCGAGTACCCCACCACCCTCCCATATCTGCCACTTCTACCTTTCTGCCGAGATCCACATTCTGAGGTTCAGCTTCTTCTAATAGAACGGTTTCTGCTGCTGGAGTTTCATGGTCTGGCTTTACATAATTTTCTCTGTGGACATTGTCTAGCTCCTTAATGTTATCATCCCTCCGCAGAGTCTGCTCAAAAGACAGATAGCATTTTTATTCATGCACTCACATTTTGTTATTGTTTTGAATAAGGTCTTGTCCCAGGTTGGCCCATAACTCACTATGTAGCTCAGGCTGGCCATGAATTTGTAGTGAGTCTTTTGTCTCGGCTTTATGAGTTGGTACGATTATAGATGGGTCTTGCTATGTAGCCCAGGCTGGTGGGGAAATTGTAATTCTCTGTCTACACTTCCTGAATGCTGTGATTAGAGGTCTCTGCTACTACTGCCTAGCCTTAAATCATTGTTGTTGTTGTTTTTACTCTATTTTTTTCATTTTTATTTTTATTTATTTTTGTTTGTTTTTTTCAAGACAGGGTTTCTCTGTGTAGCTTTGGAGCCTGTCCAGGGACTCGCTCTGTAGACCAGGCTGGCCTCAAACTCATAGAGATCTGCCTGGCTCTGCCTCCCAAGTGCTATTAAAGGTGTGCGCCACCACCGCCCGGTGGTTTTACTCTATTTTTATTTATTTATTTGTATGTGGGTACTCGTGGAACCAGAAGAGAGTGTCAGATCCCCTGGAGCTAGAGTTACAGGTGGTTATGAACTGCTTGATGTGGGTACTGAACCTGGGTTTTCTGGAAGAACAGCAAGTACTCTTAACCTCTGAGCTGTCTCTACTGTACTCCTGTTTTCTTGTTTTTATGAGGATGCTGGCACAACAGTTCCAAATAGAGGCAGGAGATTAGGAGCTCAAGGTCATTTCCAGTTATTTGGTGAGAGACCTGTGTTATCACTCCCATCCCTGACTAAAAACAAGGTAAAGCTGAAAAGAGGCTGCCGCGCTGGTTTACGCTTGTAATCCTAATGCCTGGAAGTAGAGGGAGGAGGATTGCCAAAACTTTGAGTTCAGCCCAGGTTACATAAGGTTCCAAGACAGCCACAGTTAAACATCTCAGTCCTGCTGCGAATAGCAGGGATGAAAGAGGAACTAGCCAGAGATGGCTCAGTGGGTAAGGGTACTTGTTGCCAAGCCTGACAACCTGAGCTAAATCCCTGGAGCTTAGCTGGAGGGAGAGAACCAACTCCTACAGGTTGTCTTCTCCATGTGTGTGTAGTGTGGTATGCACACTTACACAAACACACATGGCACAAAATACAGAGATAAAGATCAGTGTATGTAATAATCTTCTCATACACTGTGAAGACCTGCCTTTGCCTTCTGATTGGTTAATAAAAAGCTAAATGGCCAATGGCTAGCAGGAAGACTTCAGGGCAGAGAGAGAGAGAGAGAAAGAAAGAAAGAGACAGAGAGACAGAGAGAGAGAGAGAGAGAGAGAGAGAGAGAGAGAGAGAGAGAGAGAGAGAGAGAAAGATGAATCTAGGCGTGGGAGAGATGCCAGAAGACATGGATATGAAACAGAAGGTGTAAGATGGAAGAGAGGAAAAAAGCCAGGAGGCAAAATGTAGATTAATATAAATGAATTAATTTAAGTTATAAGAGCTAGTGGGACAAACCTAAGCTATAGGTCAAGCTTTCATAATTAACAATAAGTCTCTGTGTCATTTTTTGTGAGCTGGTGACCCAAAGAAAAATCTGTCTACAGATTGGTTCTACATACAACCTTAGCCTGGTCTTGTGATACAAGTTTGTAATCTTGGCTACATGTGAGACCAGGGCAAAAGAATCCTAGGTTCAAGGCCTGCTTGGGCTACAGAATGAGTTCAAGGAGATCCCAAACAATTTATGAGGTTTTTGTCTCCAAATAAAAACTTTCCTTGAGGGCTGGGAATGTAGTTTTGTGATGACTACTGAATTAGCCCAGAACCACAGGGAAATGGCCAGCGGTGCTTCCATTACTGCTAGGCTGGCTCCTTCCTTTGCAGCATTCTTAACAAATAGAAAAGACTGATATGTAAGAACAGCCAGGGGCTGGAGAGATGGCCCAGCGGTTAAGAACACTGGCTACTCTTCCAGAGGACCTGGGTTTAATTCTCAGCACCCACATGGCAGCTCACAACTGTCTATAATTCCAATTCCAGGAGATCTGACACCTTCACACTAATGCACATAAAATAAAGTTGAAAAAAAATATTCTTAAAAAAAAAATAGCCAAAAGAAAGCCAGGTGGCGGTGGTGGTGGTGGTGGTGGTGCACGCCTTTAATCCCAGTCCTCAGGAGGCAGAAGCAGGTGGATTTCTGTGAGTTCAAAGTCAGCAAGGTCTACAAAGTGAGTTCCAGGACAGCCAGAACTGTCACACAGGGAAACCCTGTCTGGTGGGGGTGGGGAAGCAATGCAATCAGAAGTCAACATACCTGTGTGACCCTGAAAGGATTCTCTCTCACATTCGAAGGACTTTGTAAGGGTGACTGGTCCGAAGCACTGATAACATTTAGTCCCTTCTTCTTCTCCCTTAGGCAGGCCTGCTGGTGTCTCCTTATTCTCTCCATTTGCTCTTCCACAGTCATCCTAGGTCGAGTACTTTCAGCCAGACAGAGCTGTTCCACTGCGCTTCTTGGTCTTTCCTTCAGATAAAAAATAAGTCTGTCAATACACATACATGAGTTCAAGTGCACACTCGTGTGTACACACACACACACACACGCACACACTCTGGAGATGTTGTTCAGTTGGTAGAGTGCTTGCATAGCATGTATTAGGCCCTAAATTGCATTCCTTGCTGCAAATAAACCAGGTGCTTGCTTATCAGCTGAGCACTCAGAAGCAGGAGGATCAAGGTCATCCTCAGTTACACAGAGCTCAAAGCAAGATTGGATTACGTAAGATGTTGTCTCAAAAACAAATACTTCTGAAAGACATCATGAGTAAAAATTTTATAAGGTACAGTTACTTATGTCTGCATTCAAAAATCAGAGGTGGATAGTTGAGTGCCAGTAAGGGAACTTCAGACTGCACCTTACGTGACTTCCTCCTTAACTGGTCCTGACATGTGGTGCATGATGAAGAGAGTGAGCAAGGGGGCTACAACACAGAGACACAGAGAAGAGGCACAGATAGGGCGGGTACTGCGTCCTTGGTTTAACAAAGAAGGGGAGGGGGGCTTGGGCATATAATTCAGCACTCAGGAGTCTGAGGCAGGAGGATCACATTTTGAGGACAGCCTCACTCAGCTACATGGGACACAGGAGAACAAAAAGAAAAACAACAGCAACAAAAAGCAGGATCAGGAACACAGCCTGTGGCAGAGTTCTGGCTCAGCTGCACAGGCCTGGCCTCCAGCCTTAGCACTGCAAAGATCAACTCATCCCACTGCAAGGGTGTGGCTACTGAGAGCGGAAACAGCCAGAGGGCGACTGTGTTAGAGAGCCAAAGCTCATGCCATTGCTGTCTTTCTTTCTGAGTGCTTCTCTTTCTCTTAATCCACAAGCCCCAAACCTATATGAAACCATTTTATTAAACCCCACTGAAGCCGGGTGGTGGAGGTGGTGGTGGTGGAGGTGGTGGTGGTGGAGGTGGTGGTGGTGGTGGTGGTGGAGGTGGTGGTGGTGGTGGAGGTGGTGGTGGTGGTGGTGGTGGAGGTGGTGGTGGTGGTGGTGGTGGTGGTACACGCCTTTAATCCCAGTGCTTGGGGAGGGAAGGTACAGGGAGACATACTCTGTGGGGCAAGATCAAGGAAGTCACCCAGTGTGGACCTCTGGCTGACACACACACACACACACACACACACACACACACACACACACACACACACACGGTGCCCTGGTGTAGTGATGCCTCAGGAGGCAGAGGCAGGAGTGCTCTACGTTTGAGGCTTGGGTTACATGCTGAGTCCTGTCTCACTAAACACAAATGAATAAAAAAATAAGTGAGGTGGCCTGGTGGTGGTGGTGGTGGTGGTGGTGCACACCTTTAATCCCAACACTGGGGAGGCAGAGACAGAGGAATCTCCCAGTTTGAGTCTACAGAGTGAGCTCCAGGACAACCAGAGCTACAGAGAGAAACCCTGTCTCTAAAAACAAACCAACAAACAAAAATAAATGGTGTGGCTTCTCTGAATAAAGTTACCCCGTGTCTTGGAAACAGAAAATGACATAAAACTCAGACTAGGAGAAGTGGGGGAGGGGAGAGATGGGGCAGAACACTTAAATAACATGAGTTTCTTTCATTTTAGGAGAATGCAGTACTTTTAGTCACACATTACTGTCAAGTGACTAGTCAAGAAAACACCCTAAAATATTTTTTTGGTTAACAATAAAACCACAGAAACATTATTCTTTGTCTTAACAACTGTACTTTATCACCACGGCCCATGGCCACTACATTAATACTGATACATAGCTGTTGGTTTTATCTCACAATTACTTTTACTGGGGGGGGGGGCGGGTTGAGACAGGGTCTTATGTGGTCCAGGCTGGCCTCAAACTCAAGGTACACCGCAGTCCCCTGAGTAGTTAGGATTACAAGCATGGGCCACCATGCCCTGTATTATGTCTGTTTGTTTGTTTTTTTAAAGACATGGTCTCACTGTGCAGCCAAACTGTGGACTAAGACGTCTGCTGGGGCTGTCGTCTGAGGTGCTGACTTTGTAACTATGAGAAAATATAAGGAAGGCAAGATTTCTACAAAGCTCTACAGACAGCAAGCTCTGGGCGCAGTGCAGAGGCCTGCCCTCCACCTCGGGTCTGTACCGTTCTTAGCTCCACCTTCTTAGTCTTCCTCAAGGTCACATAGGAGGCTATTGTGGAGGACTCCGGCGTGGGTGACTTCGTTCTCAGAGGAACTCCAACTGCAAAGTGGGGACCTGAAAGTTAAGGCATTGTAAGTTCCACAGAACGTTTGTGACACAGCGTGGCGCCCTTCTGATGCTCTTCACGGGAAGCGTTTGCTGTTTATGGATTTCTGGTCAGTTGGGACTGAATCTAATGCATGAACATAGCTCTGCTTGCCGCTAGACCACACCGGCTCTGGGTGCACAATCAGACAGATTTGCTACTTGCAAAGTGCTGGGGCTGGAGAGATGGCTCAGTAGTTAAGAGCATTACCTGTTGTTACAGAGGACTGGAGTTTGGTTCTCAGTATCCATGTCAGGCAGCTCATAACCACCTGCAACTCCAGCTCTAAGGGATTCTACTACCTATTCTGATCTTCGAGGCACCCACACATGACACATAACATTCATAAAACAGATAAATATTAATTCATTATATTTGCAAGTGTGTGTGTGTGTGTGTGTGTGTGTGTGTGTGTGTGTGTGTGTGTGTGTGAGAGAGAGAGAGAGAGAGAGAGAGAGAGAGAGAGAGAGAGAGAGAGAGAGAGAGAGTGTTTCATGGAGGACAGAGGTATCAGGTCCCATGTCATTGGAGTTACTGGTGATTATGTGTTGCTTGACATGGGTGTTGGTAACCAAACACAGAGAAGTAACCTGAATGTGTTCCCAGGGAATGTTCACACACATGCAGTCCAGAATAAACTACTCTTTTTTTTTTTTTTTTTTTTTAAAACTACTCTTAATGTGGGAATGGGAGCCATATTTTCAGCCAGCAGCTCTGTAATTGGGGTTTATTCTAGGAATGTAAGTGGAATGATTTAGTATCAAGATAGATGAGTGGTTAAGAGCTCATACTGTTCTCCTAGAGGACCTGAGTTCAGTTCCCTGCACCCACATCTGGTGGCTCACAACTCCAGCTCCAGAGGAGTCTGACTCCCCTGGGCTCTTTGGGCGCCTGAATCACACTTGGGAAGAAGCTCAGTAAAGTGCCTGCCTAGCATGTGTGAAGTCTGAAACCCAGCACTGCCAGACCCAATCAAAAGCAAGATAAAGTGAACTGCAATTCATTTTCACATTTGAAAAGCAACATGAAGACCAGCTTGGCATGAACCCTGTTGCACAGTGAATCTGAGCCCATTGCAGGGGCCAGAAAAGGGGAGACAATCCCAGCAAGGGGAACACTGGGCAAGAGGACAAGGAGGCAGCAGGACAGTGAGGGTGTTCAAGACCATGAAGCCCCTCAGTGACAAATTCTCTCTGTCACTGGAAGCGTGAAAACTAACTGCGTCTGAGGGAAAAACAGGGTTTCAAAGTCCGCATGCAGACCATGCACAGGCTGCCCACAGATGCTGCCCATGCAGAGAGCATCAGCCATGCCTCCCATCCTCCAGTACCTTCCCTCGGCTGCTGCACTCCTAGCCTGTAGGGAAGCAGGGCCTCCCTTCCTGTATCATGACCAGCTATCCATCCAGCACCTCACTAACTGGCAAACTCTGTAGTCTCACCTGTAAGGACGCCCTCTGTTCTGTGGGTTGTTGCTATTGCTGTATCCTCCATATTTCACCACTGCAGAGTGGCAGTGTACTAAAGGAACTGATTAATGGAGACACCTCTCACGCTTGCTAATAGTGAACTTCTACGGAACTCTATCCAACCTACTGTTTCCTTATCGAACAGACAGTAATTTCTCAGCAGTAACACTGCAAAGGTCTGGGGGTGTGCAGAAAAAAGCAAAATAAATGACTGCAGTAGAAAAAGAAGAGGAGGCGCCTCTCTTGGTAGCTCCCTTTGAGTTCTAGGCCCCCTGGGCTAGACTGAAACTCTATCTGAAAAAAAAGGGAAGGGTAGGAGGGCAGGCAGTTTGTGGAGAAAAGTTCTTGCCATGCAAGCCTGATGACCTGAGTTCAATCCTGGAACCCCCACAAAAGTTAAAGGAACGAACTGATTGTACAGCGTTGTCCTCTGGCTGCCACAGGAGCGGCAGGGTATGCACACATGATGGATGCCAAGTGTACATCTGTAATCTCAGCACTTCTATGGAGATGAGGGGAAACAAAAAATAGCAAGAGACTTTGTCTCTCATGTGAGGATCAACTTCTGAGGTTGTTCTCTGACCTCAATATACACATCTTGGCATGCATGTGCACACATGTACACACACAGAAAAACATTAAAACAAATGAAATAAAAATGATTTTGTTATAGTGTAACTTTATATTACTGATTTTCTTCATGTAAAAGCCCATCAAACTTCTTAAAATAAGACCAGAGGCTGGCGATGAAGCAGAGTGGAACAGTCTTGCATAGCATGCTTGATGTCCTGGATTCCAGCCCCAGCACTAGGGTGGAGAAGAGGAAAGAATGAGCGAAAGGATACTTGTGTGTTGTGTCTAGATGCAGATGAGCCTCCCTCTTAAGCAGCAGCTGGTAAAAGCAAAAACTGGAACTCCAGGGCCATGATTACTGGCCCAAAATTGGAGTCCCAGGCAGAAATATGACATACTGCTTAGAAAGTCTCCAACGGAACCATCTAAAATCCTGTCAGATTACTATGTAGTGGAGAGGCTTTCTGATTAAGAACTATGGCACACCTCTGCCCTCCCTATAAGAAACAATCCTAATGGCCTGTCAATCAGCTGGACAGGACAAAGTTCTCCAGGAAAGCTGCTTGCTGTGCCTTGAACGTGCAGGTACACACGCACACATTCACATGCACACACACACATTTACATGCACTTGCCAGTGCTCTTGGAGGCCAGAAGAGGATGTTGGAATCGCCTGGAGCTGCAATTACAGGTGGTTGTGAGTTGCTTGATGTGGGTGCTGGGTACCGAACTTAGGTCCTCTGGAAGAACAGCAAGCACTCTCAATCGCGGAGCCATTACACCACCCCTAATGGTGACTCTTGCCTAAACATTTCTGGTTCTCTTTAATTTCTTTAAAAACACATTTTCTAGATTTATTTATTTAATGTATATGTTTATATGTGTACCATGTGTGTGCCGGGTGCCTTCAGAGGTCAGAAGAGTTTGGATCCCCTGGAACTGGAGTTAGAGATGGTGCGACCTGCCATGTAGGTGTTGAGAGTTGAACCCAGATCCTCAACAAGTGGTCTTAATCACTGAGCCGACTCTCTGGCCCCTTTATTTACTTACTTACTTACTTACTTACTTACTTATTTATTTATTTATTTTTGAGACAGAGTCATGCTAAATAGCCCTAGTTGGTCAAGCCTCCTGTATGTTTGTGTCACCATGTCTAGGTCAAAGCATTTCTTTCTTTCTTTCTATTTTTTCCCCCCTGAGACAAGGTTTCACTATAAAGCTGTCCTGGAGTTCACTATGTAAACCAGACTGACTTTGAACTCCACAGAGATTTACCACTATGCCCTGCTCAAAACATTTTTTAATTGGGAAACTCAAAGAGACCCCCAAAGATTTCAGATATGAGATTATGGACTTATATATGTACTGGGTGAAAATATACACAAAATATCTGAAAACCAAGTAAAACACAAAAAGAGATCAAATACTGTGAACACTGACCTTTAACAACTGGAGCTTCCATCTCGGAAACTGGTTCTGACTTTTCCTCTCCGTTAGATTCATCAACTTCTGCCACTGTGGTCAACTCTGGCTCACTCTTGTAGAGTCTATAGTCTGGACCCTTGAATGGAAGACGCGTGATTGCAACAACAGAAAACTACACGGTCACTGTGTGCTGTGCACCTCAACTAGGTAGGCGGCTCAGTGCTAGAAGCCTTGCCTAGCATGTATAAGGTCCTGGGCTCAACTGAAAAATAAGTTTGCCTTTAAAGATGCAAATGGAAAGCCCAATTCTGATAAAATACAATACATGTTACATGGTAACTGAGTAGAAAGAATAATTCAAAGTTTTTTTTTTCCCCTTTCTTAGGAAGATTTTTAATTAGTGAAACTTACTACTTTAAAATTTAGACTATTCCTAGGGACAAAGTCTCTTTTCTTCTGTGTGTAGAGACTGAACCAAGGGCCTTGTGCTCACTCTAAAGATTTATATATGTACATTTGTGTTTTGGCTGCGTGTTTCTGAGTGTACCCCATAGGTGTGCCGGGGTCCACAGATTCCCTGGAACTATCATTGTAGGTGGGCGTGCACTACCATGCAGCTACAAAGAACCAAGCCGGGTCCTCTGGAAGAGCAGCAGGTGCTCGTAACCACTGCACCAACCTTTCCAGCTTCTTTCATGCACTTTATCACCCACAGTCATTCTTTGGAGGTAGGTCTCATATAGCCTAAGTTGGCCTTGACCTCCTGATCCTTCTGACCTCCTAGGCAAGTATTCTCTCTCTCTCTCTCTCTCTCTCTCTCTCTCTCTCTCTCTCTCTCTCTCTCTGAGGCTGCCTAGCCTAGGCTGGTTTAGAGTCATGATTTTCCTGCATCTGCCTCTGAGTACTGTATGACAGATGGATGCCATCATAACGGCTCAAAGTCACTCCTTTTTTTTTTTTTTTTTTTTTTTTTTTCTCTTCAAGACAGGGTTTCTCTGTATAGCAGCTCTGGATATCCTGAAACTCAATTTGTAGCCCAGGCTGGCGTGGAACTCACTGAGGTCCGCCTGCCTCTGCCTCCCCAGTGCTGGGATTAAAGGGGGCACCACCATGTCTGGCTCAGTTTTATCATGGTCAAACTAAAGTCTAAAAATAATCCAATCCAATAAATTTTCATCTACAAGTAAGTCTGAGTAAGCAAGGTTCATCCTGAACTAAATTCCTGTCAGAGAATACTTTGTATTTCTCAAAATTATCTAAGTTTCATTTTTCTTTTGGAGACAGGGTCTTGCTTTATTTATAGCTCAGGCTTGCCTTGACCTCACAAACCACCTGCTTACTTCTAGGTCCCCACTGTCCTTGCTCACGACAGTCTCTTTATCTGTTCACTGAAGCCCTTGCCAATACCTGCGTCCTTGCATGATTTTCCCAAACTGCCCACCTCCCGCTCATTTTGCTATTTTCTGATCTAAATATTCTGTTTGCCTCTAACACTATGAAGTGGTGAATTTAAAATATGGCTTGATCAGAATGTGTAAAGTAACCACTTTATGAATAATGAAATATTAAAATTATGAGATTATTAAAAAGTAAAATGATAAAATGTAAATTGGAAAAACAAAGGGTAATGTTATATGCAAACAAAAAGGCACTAGTTAAAAAATGGAGTTATAGCAAAAATAAGCTGGAGCATGAAATAAATTAATTTTCAAAAATGAGTGGGTATATAAAATCGTTCTGTGGCTATGGCAGCCACTTACACAGTGAGATCCATTTCTTGGATATCCTTGAACTTGATGAGTCTTCCTTTCTTCAGGCAGATGCACGGGGCCCCTGCTATAACAGAGCAAGGAGCTGCTATCACTGGGCAGAGGGGGGATTATGGGAGGCTGCTCTGTAAAGTCATAAGACCGAGGAAGTGGAGGCCGAGGTGGGACTACTTCCTCTTCCTAAAGATTGTAGAATAGTCACCTTATTTAGATAAGCAGATTGGGTTAAGCATCTCTACACTGTTTTCATTGCTACATTAATTCAAGTTACTGTAATAGGATTAAAGGGACACTGCCAAGCCAAGAGTCTCACGGTGAAAAACCACAACAATTGTGAATGATAGTAAATAATGGGCTTAAGTGCCATATCTGTTTTCTCCTACACTTACAGGGTAGCTTTACCTACCCAAACAGATCACTACGGGAAATTACTGTACTTCCTTGTAAAACCAGGAAGAAGGAAAAAAAAAGCTGGCTAAAAAAAATTATTATTACATATTTTTGATGATTTTGAGAGAAAAAAGAATTAAACAAAACTCAAGGACACAGACTTTTTTCAATTAGGTTGACAGTATCTCTTTGTTGTTATAATTTCTCTATGGCATGCATGACCGAGTCAACTTTATCTAGCAACCATCCTATAAATGTTATCAAATATAAGAAGCCACGATAAATACTCAAATTACTCAGAAAAAGCACAATAATGTTAAAGCTCTAATAGATGAAAAGTAGTCACTAATTTGATTTTTGCATTTAAGGAAGAAAAATCATGTTAGAAATTACTAAGGTACCAAATTACTAAGTCAGTAACATTTCAAGATTAAAATGATCTAACTATATTTAAAAGACATTTCTATCTTTCTTTTTCTGTTCCCTGAGATAGAGTCACACTATGTAGCCCAGACTGGCCACAATTTGCCATCCTCCTGCCTCAACCTCCCGAGGACTGGGTTGTGCACCACCACCTCAGGCAGGCTAAAAACATATTTTTTCAGGAATAGAGAAGACTTAACTATTTTGAATTTCACTTGTTAACATTTAAAGTTAGCTCGAAAAACAAACCAAACTTACCTCGCTTTTGTACTTAACTGCTGAGAAAGGCTTTGATCCTGCCAGACCTACTGGGAAAATTGGAAAACATAACTACTTATACTAAGAACACCGTTCTAAACCCACAGAAAGAATGACTTTGGTTAGCTTACTTTATTTAAAAATTTTAAATTAAATGTATTTATTTTGTGTGCGTGTGTATGCACACATGTGTGCACACATGTGCCAGGGCACACATGTGGAAGGTAGAGGACAACTTTCACAAGTGGGTTCTGTCCTTTCACCTTGTGGGTCTTAGGAATGAATCAAACTCAGGTCTCCAGCCCTACCAGCCAGTGTCCTTACCTACTGAACCATCTCACCAGCCTGGTTTCATTGACTTGACAAGAAGTCTTCACATTATTGTCCCCACCCCTCTACTGTGCTTCCAGGAGTTTGCTATGAAGCTTAAGCTCACCTACCACTCATTTAGGCTGGCCTCAAACTCAAGGCCACACCCTGGCCTCAGCCTCCCTAGTGCCAGCTTTACAAGTGTTAGCCTTCTTTTCTTTTCTTTTTTGGTTTTTCCACACAGTGTTTCTCTGTGTAGCCCTGGCTGTCCTGGAACTCTCTCTGTAGACCAGGCTGGCCTCAAACTCACAGTCTGCCTCCTGAGTGTTGGGATGAAAGGCGTGTACTGCCAATATCTGCTCTAAATATTAAATTTAAGAACTGGTATGTGGGCCAGGTGGTGGTGGCACATGCCTTTAGTCCCAGCACTGGGGAGGCAGAGGCAGGCAGATTTCTGTGAGTTCGAGGCCAGCTTGGGCTACAGAATGAGTTCCAGGGAAGGCGCAAAGATACACAGAGAAACAATGTCTCAAAAAACCAAAAAAAAAAAAAAAAAAAAAAAAAAAAGAATTGGTATTGGAGCTGGAGTGATGGCTCACTGGTTAAGAACACTGGCTGGATTCCCAGCACTCTTCTGGTGGCTATAAAACTCCAGTTCCAGTCGATCTGGTACCCTCTTCCGTGGACACAAGTCACACACAGAAACATGGAGGCAAAACACCCATACCCATAAAATAAATATAAAAAAAAAAAATCTTAAAAATAGAAAAAGAAAAGATCTGTAAAAATACGTTTCCTCAGCTGGGCGGTGGTGGCGCACGCCTTTAATCCCAGCACTTGGGAGGCAGAGGCAGGTGGATCTCTGTGAGTTCGAGGCCAGCCTGGTCTACAGAGCGAGATTCAGGACAGGCATCAACACTACACAGAGAAACCCCGTCTCAGAAAAAAAAAAAAAAAAATTCCTCAAGCATTATTGGTATAAACAGTTCTCTTTGATGTGAATGGAGTACGTACTAACTTTTCACACTGTGGAAACTAGGGGGTACTAGCAAGTATTTTCTGTTATATGCCTAATGATGCCTTGCCAGGAAATGGACATACTGAAAGTGTAATGTCTGACTCCCCAGTCTCAGGGGGAAATAAAAATGTGCAAATATTCCTATAAGAGACCTGGGAACGTGTTTTGAAGGAAACTTGCTGTGGGATGGTCTGTATGTCAAATTACTCTGATTGGTCAATAAATAAAACACTGATTGGCCAGTGGCTAGGCAGGAAGAATAGGCAGGACTAACAGAGAGGAGAAAAGAAAGAACAGGAAGGCGGAAGGAGTCACTGCCAGCCGCAGCCATGACAAGCAGCATGTGAAGATGCCGGTAAGCCATGAGCCACGTGGCAAGGTATAGATTTATGGAAATGCATTAATTTAAGCTATAAGAACAGTTAGCAAGAAGCCTGCCATGGCCACACAGTTTGTAAGCAATATGTCTCTGTGTTTACTTGGTTGGGTCTGAGTGGCTGTGGGACTGGCGGGTGACAGAGATTTGTCCTGACTGTGGTCCAGGCAGGAAAACTCTAGCTACAATGCCTGTTACAGAAGGACTTACAGATAGTACCAAAATAGCACTCCAGACACTTCACATGTTCACCAAATGGAAAAGGATAAAGCATGGTTAATCTATACACTGTCACAGGCAACTATTATTACATTCAGGAGGGGAAAGCCAACAAGATCAGTCAGCACCCTAACAGCAGCAGGAACTGGAACCACTGGTTAACAACAAGAACAGACGGGAAGGTGGTGTTCACAGTCGTGAGGGGAGCTGGGGTGGTATGGTCAAGACACACTGTGTACAATGTCCGGAACTTTCAGAGAATAAATAAAAGATATTATTAAAAAGGGAAAGCAAAAGGAAAAAGAGGTGTAAGATCTCCACGGAGAAGAGTCAGAATTAAGGCATTGATAAAGCTAAAGTGCTGTCAGTAATCACAGACACAGAACAAGGGTTTGTGTGGTCAGGGCTTCTACTTTGTTAATTTATGTACCCATTCAATGGCAGAGTGACTGTTTCCTGATGGAAAACTCCATTAAAATGACAGACTTAATTATGTCTTTCCAGTTGACGCCAACAGGCAAAGCCGACCTACCTGTTTCTGAGGAACCTCTTTGCTGTTTGTGTTTGCTCAACCCCTCCATGACATCTTGAATTCTCCAAAGTTCTTTCTGAATCTGTGCCCGCTGAATTCCTGCCGATTCACTCTATCAGTAAAGACGGACAGGTCACTGTGGTGCTTGAGTGGAAATGCCTTCCAGGGACTCATGCATTTGAACACTCAGTTTCAGTTGGTGGGGCCTTGCTAGAGGAAGTACACACTGGGCGGGAGCTTTGGTATTTTCCAGCTGGGCCCCTTCCAGGTCTCACTCTCTCTCCTTCGAGACTGCAGGCCGACTAGGATGGGCTCTATCCCTCTGGAACTGCGAGCCAAAGTATAGACCCCTTCTCCCTTAAGTTGCTCTCTGTTGAGGGTTTCTAGCATAGCAACAGGAAAATAACTAATTCAACAATAAGTTAGGGGGAAAAAGTCAGTTATGTCTCACTAATTATATAACGAAAAGAGGGCCACAGAGGATTAAGTCCCTGGGATATTTAGGATAACACACGTGAGCCCATGAAGTTGAAAAGATAAAAAGGGAAGGCACAAAGAGAAAAACACAATTTCTCTGACAAAAGTGTGCTGCTGTGCATGTCTGTAGTGTGCTTTGTTGTTATTTGTAATCCCAGAAAGGCACATTCTTAGAAGGGACTATAAATTAAAACCGAACAGGGAACAAAACTTACCATTCCTAAGTTAAGACAAAAACAAGTCCCTGAAGAGAGGAAGCCACAGAAGGTGCTCACTGGGCCCCCGTACCTCCAGGTCCACTTTCACTGGTTTCCCACACGCAGCCCACAGTGCGCTGTAGCTCCGGGGTAGACGGTGTGCTTGACCAGCATGCAGAACACCCCAGCACCACCCCAGCACCGCATTAAAGAGGGAGTAACTGTTCTGTAATGGTTTGATCAGTTCCAGTGGCTAGTTTGCTGCTGTTGCAGGTGTGGACCGGAGCAGCTCAATGGTACAGCAGATACCTAGTACTTCTCCATGCCCAGGACCACCTTCTCCCAACCTTACTGCATAAGGCTCCATACTATTTGTGGTTTCATGATTCACTGACAGGCACGGGGCATATCCTGAGGATAAGGACTCCTGTGCTACTTCCTAAACTTGAGAACATAAAACACACTTGACTGATAGAAGTAAGTAAATGTTTGCAATACAAACATTCAACCACAACTACTTTTATGCTACTCTGGTAATTCACTTTTTCCTTTTAATATTCCGTATAATGTTGTTAGGCTAAAATCATACAGTTTAAAACTTTGTTACAACTATATGACCCTTGCAGAGAAATATTATTTTTCTTGGAGCTGGAACGATGGCTTAGCACTTAAGAGTACTTGCTGCTCTTCCAGAGAACCCACATTGAATAGCCCACAGCGACCTGTAACACTTAGTTCAGGGGATCCAAAACCCTCCTCTGGCCTCCCAGGGTGCCCACATATGTGACATATACATTGTCTTAGCTACTGTTCTATTGCTGTGAGGAGACACCATGACCAACCAAACTTCTTTTTTTTTTTGGTTTTGTTTTGTTGGACAGGGTTTCTTTCTCTGTGTAGTTTTGTATTGGTCATGGTGCATTTAATGAACAATTCTGTATCAGCTGTCACAGAATGACTTGTGAAGAGTCTCAACCACATTTACGGAAGTGCTGAGAGAGCTGAGGTGAGTGCTGAGAGCTGAGGTGAGTGCTGAGAGCACAGTCCTAAGAACTGAGCTGAGTACTGAGAACACAGTGCTGAGGGAACTATGCTAAGCCCCAAGAAGCACAAGCACTTCAGGGCTCATCAGGGTTCGGCAAAAGGCAAGGGCTTTAAAGAGGAGACGCACTTTGTGGAGAGTAAGAACTCTGTCACTGAAGACGATGTGTGTGAGCCTGTCAAGGTTACAGAAGTTGACTGCAAGCAGACCGACCACCTGTCCTACCTGCACTTCCCCAAGGCGATCAAGCTGCTCCTGCATCTGGTTCCTGGTGACAGTCACATCATATTCTAACTTGTCATATTCTCTCCAGGCTCGTTCCAGCTCCTAAAGTTAAAATATTCATTATTTTAAAAGGGACCCAAGCTTTAATGGTATTGTTAGTATACTTAAAACCTCCCAAGATTTCAGAAAACTGTATGGTTTATTTTGGGCAAAATAAAACTGTCTCTTAGCAGTGCTGGAGATTGAAGCCAAGAACATGGTAAGCAAGTGTTTGATTGAGTTACACCTCCAGCACCCAAGCAGAAATACTCATAACTCACTCTCCTTTATGGTTTTCTCTCTTTCAAGACTCATTCATTCAGAGAATGCATGTGGCGTTATTTCAGAGTCTAGCTTATTTTATTTAATGTAATGACTTTATCCAGTTCCATCTATTTTTCTGCAAATGCCATGATTTAATTTTTCTTTATGTCTGCAAAAATATCCATGGTATGTATATATATGACATTTATTGGATTTTGCACATTTAGGCTGGTTCCATTTCTTACCTCTTGTGGCTGTTGGTAGTAACTCTGGATGAACATGTATCTCTGTGGTGTGCTGACTTAGTCTTCTGGGTAGATCCCCAGGAGCTGGAGGATCTGCTAATTCTATTTCTTTTTATTTTTAATTATGTGTGTATATGTGTGGGTAAGTGCATGTGAGCAGATGCCCCTGGATGTCAGAAGAACTCATCAGATCCCCTGGAGCTGCAGTTACAGACAGATGTGATCCGCCCCATATGGATGCTAGGAATTGAACTTGGAGCTTGAAATAGTGAAGCCTTCTCTTCAACCTGTTTTCAGGAACCTCAAAACTGATAATCACACATCCTCATCAGTGGTGAATAATGATTCCTCACATCCTCGTCAGCATTTGCTGGCCTTTGTTTTCTTCTACTTTTGGTTGTGATCCTTGCCTCTAACAGCTCAGCCATCTCTTCAGGTCAGTTTTCTTTTTCTTTCTTTCTTTCTTTCTTTCTTTCTTTCTTTCTTTCTTTCTTTCTTTCTTTCTTTCTTTCTTTCTTTCTTTCTTTCTTTCTTTCTTTCTTTCTTTCCTTCCTTCCCTTCCCTTTCTTCTCTCTCTCTCTCCCTCCCTCCCTCCTTTCTTTTTTTTGGTTTCTCCATATTTTTATTTATTTACTTTAAGCATAGGAGCGTTTGCTTGCTTGAAGGTATGTATGTGCACTACATGAGTTCCTGGTGCTCAATGGGTCAGAAAGGGCATCAGATCTCTTGGAAATGGAGTCATGGATGGTTGTGAACCACCACGTGGGGCTGGGTACTAGGAAGAGCAGTAAATGGTCTCAATCACTGAGCCATCTCTCCAGCCCCGTCATTTTTTTTTTTTTTTTTTTTTTGAGACAAGATCTCACTATGTAACTCTGGTTTGACTTGTTTGATCTTGTAATGACCCTCCTGTCTCAGCTTCTAGATTGCTGTGGTTAAAAGTATATGACTCACCACACCTGGTTTATATTGAAAAATACAGACATGGCAACACATGACTGTAATCCCTGATATTTGGAAGGTTGAGGCAGAAGCAAGGTCTTCCTGGTAACTTAGCTAGGAATGTGGAGCCATAGAGTGCTTGCCAACTGTATGCAGGGACTTGGGTCAATTCTCAGGGAGAAATAAAACACTGAATAGTTTGTCTGACTGTGAATACTAGTCTCATTATTGGCTTCAGCAGACTTTTTGTTTGTTTGTTTGTTTGTTTTTCGAGACAGGGTTTCTCTGTGTAGCTTTGCACCTTTCCTGGAACTCACTTTGGAGACCAGGCTAGCCTCAAACTCACGGAGATCCACCTGCCTCTGCCTCCCAAGTGCTGGGATTAAAGGCATGTGCCACCACTGCCTGGCTTCAGCAGACTTTTATCTGAATATAGAAATTGGTCTCCTTTAATAAAAAGTTCTCTAGCAATCTTCTATTTACAAAATATATCCACAGTTTATTTCTTTACTTTTTATGTGTGTGTGCTCACGTGGAACTTAGAGGACAATTTGAGAGTCATTTCTCTCCTTTTACCATGTATGTTCCAGTGACCAAACTCAGAGCATGCAGAAGCAGTACCTTTGTTGGTTCAGCCATCTTGCTGGCCTTTTGGTTTGTTTGAACTTTCCATCTTGTAATTTGGATACATCATAAGAACAAAAAACACTAGCAGAGGATCTCTGAAGAAGGGAAAATGAGGCTTGGATCCTCAAGGGACAGCAGAGGCCAGGCCAGGGCAGTGCCTAATCTCCCTTGTGCAAGAAAAGTATTCAACGTCACGGGACATGATGGGGGAGAGTGAGGGCTACACAGTGAGTCCCTGTCTAAAGGGGGGGTTGGGGGCAGAGATGGCTCCATGGTTAAAAGAGCTTGTTACTTCTACAGAGGTCCTGAGTTCAGTTCCCAGCACCCAGGCAGCTCTCAACTGCCGTCACACCTCTAGGGAATGCAACGCCTTCCTGTGGTCTATTCTGGTACCTACCCATCCACATAAATAAAAATAAATCTTTTTTTGTTTTTGTTTTTTGAGACAGGGTTTCTCTTTGTAACAGTAAGGCTGTCCTGGAACTCTGTAGACCAGGCTGGCCTCAAACTCAAAGAGATCTGCCTGCCTCTGCTTCCTAAGTGCTGGGATTGAACGTGTGCACCACCACCACCTGGCTAATGAAATACATTTTAACATATTTAAGAATTTTTTCTTATGACCTTGCCTCAAAAATTAAAAGGAAAAAAAAAGAATTTTTATTTGCATACTATGTAAGAAGCAGAAATACTTCTCTCAGTAAATATCTACCTCAGAAAGAATAATGACTCTATTTATAGAAAAAGGCTGCCCTTTGTTTTTATGTCCCTAAACACAAGTATACCAACAAGAATTAATATTTCTTTCTTTTTCTTTTTAGAGGTAAGTTCTCACAACACAGCCATGGGCTGGCCTTAAACCTCTAGCAATTCTTCTGCCTTGGACTCTGAGTGTTAGTCTTACAGGGTGTGACACCATATTTTAAGATTGTTATTATGGCTGGGCAGTGGTGGTGAACGCCTTTAATCCCAGCACTCAGGAGGCAGAGGCAGGCGGGTTAGAGTGAGTTCCAGGAAAGGCACAAAGCTACACAGAGAAACCCTGTCTCAAAAAAACAAAAAAAACCAAAAAACAAAAACCCAAAAACCCAAACAAAACAAGATTGTTATTATGATAACAATCTTAGAGACAAATCAACTAAAAGCACAGAGAAAAGACAAAAACTGTAATTTTGTTATTGTTGTTTTGTGAGATAGAGTCTATGTGGCTACAGTTGGCCTCAAATTTACAGAGATCTACCTGCCTTTGCCTCCTGGAGTGCTGGGATTAAAGGCCTGTGGTATCACACCCAGTTTAAACAACTCTGTTTGAGATGGGTGTGCCTTCTAGGCCTGGCTTTCTGAGTGCTGGGATCATAGGGCATGGCACCAGGCCTTGCTCTACCACTGACCAAATGGCCACGCCTCTATCTCTTTTAAGTTGCACGTGGTGACCCCCAAATTCTCTCCACCATCAGTCAGCTCTTGGACTCAGTCTCCCAGTACTGTGCCACCAGGTCCTGATCCAGGCAGCTTGGAGGACAATCAAAGAACTCACAGCAGTGGCCCGGGAGAGCTCTCGACACGTGCTCAGCAGTCCGTTTTGCAGGTCGTCCCTCTGCAGCACCACCGTTTGGATGGCGGCTGGGTTATCTGCATTCATCTCTATTTCCTGGCTGGCTGACAGCAAGGCTTGCTCCAGCGTGTACTGTTGGAATAAAGAGGACCACACTGAAAGGTCTGCATCCCCGAGTTGTTTCACGTGTCTCTGGCTACCAGTGTCCTCATCATCAGCACAGGCAGCAACATCAACTGTACATAGGAAAGGTAATCGCCCTACTTTCTCTTTGTGCAGCTGCTGCAGCTTCTCCTCCAGAGCACGGACCACTTTATCCTGTTCACACAATCTGCTCAATTTGGCCTAGAAGAGAAGATGTCTGTCGTTAGCAACTGAAAGTCTCTTGTAACCAAGGGAAGGGAGCCATTTAAAACAATCATGGGATATCAAGTAGAGCTTTGTAAATATTAATTCTTTTAATTGAAAAAACTTTTTTCATACAATACACTCTGATCACACTTTCCCCCTTTAGGACATTTTTATTTCAATGAGAACCACCAAAAGTAAAATGTGGCATATGCCTTTAATCTCTGGAGGCAGAGGCAGGCAGATCTCTCCAAGTTACAGCTCAATCAGGTCTACATAGTGAGACCCTGCTTCAAAAAGAGTATCAACAATCAAATACTCAAATAAACACAGGGAGAGAAACAGTTTAAGTGTGCTATTCAGCTCACGTATCTCAAAACACTCTTAACAATCATGGATGCTGCCGGGCGATGGTGGCGCATGCCTTTAATTCCAGCACTCGGGAGGCAGAGCCAGGCAGATCTCTGAGTTGGAGGCCAGCCTGGGCTACAGAGTGAGATCCAGGAAAGGCGCAAAGCTACACAGAGAAACCTTGTCTTGAAAAACAAAAACAAACAAACAAACAAAAAAACCAATCATGGATGCCATCTCAGACTACAGGAGCATGCTACAATAATTGACATTTTTCTTTTTCTTTAGGCTCTGGGGATGAAATCCAGAGTCGTAGGAATGCTAAGCATATGCTCTACTGCCAAACTACAGCTCTAGTTCAAAGCATTTATTGATTTATTTGAGACAAAGTCTCCTAGTCTAGGCTGGCCTGGAACTTCCTCAAATCCCCCTGCTGCTCCAGCTTTGCTGGGATTGCAGGAATGTACCAGTATGATTCCTGGCTTTATCTGTAAAAATTCTTAATAATAGTTGGGCTTACTGGTGCATGTGAGAGGCAGAGGCAGGAGAATCTCTCTGACTTCAAAGCCAACCTGGTCTACAAAGAGAGTTCTGGGGGCCAGAAATACTTACATCAATATCTACCTCTTCAGGTCTGTATTTGTATAATGTGCCTCTACATTCATCTTGTGACAGCTATAAGAAAAGAAATGCCACAGAGCAACTTTAAAAATCATATTTAAGTAATATAGTCTATAGCAAACAATTTAAATTTCTGTCAAAATGACTGTGTGACAAGCAGGATTTTAATGCTTTTTATACTTCTAGAAATTTAATTCAAGCACAAACCGGCACAAAAGTAGAGAAACACTTAGCATAGATACAATATGCAAGATAAATTAAGAATGATGCCAACGTAAGCTTGTCAAACAAGAAGCTGGCCAAACAAAATTAAAATAGCACCTTCCATTTTCCACTGGAAAGACAAACATTACTTTGATGGAAAACGGACAAACATAACCATAGCAGCTGCACTGAATCGAACGTTTGCATCAGCATGTCCAGGGGAAGCATCTGTCACAGTGCACACACACTCACAGTGTGTGCACTCAAACACACCTTAGCACAACCGCATTAACAAGACCTAGAACACACCGTATACATATATGCAATATAAACACACATACACAATAGAGACTTATCTGGTTCTTCTGTCTTAAGAACTAAAAGATAATGAGGAAAAGGGCGGGTTTAATTGCAAAGAGGAAATCACTTGAAGGATAAAACTGAAAGCCTATGCTATAAGTTATGATTAAACAAATTTCAAAAGAGGTTTATATTTGTATCTGATGGCATTTGTATATTATAAACAACTATTATTCTTGTAGTGCTGGGAACTGAACTCAATGCCTCATGCATGATTATCAAGCACTCCACAATGGAGCACATAGTACTTCCAGCCTTGTAAGGAATTATTTTTCCCTGCACTGAAAATCTTTTAATGTTCTTCTAATTGTCTTTGTCACATGAATCCTTGTTTCTGACTGTGCTTACCAAGAGTTCCATAGCCATCTCAGTCAGTCATACCCAGAGCACACCACAGCCTCTGCACGCATCATTTCACTGTCTTTTGATTTTATATTGACTGCTAGACAGCAACAAAAACACATTAGGCAAAATTGAGCTGAACCTTATTGTATGTTCACTAAATGGCACATTTTCACTCACTGTCAGTTTAGGAGTAATACTCCCCAATATAATCTAGTTTAGGGAGCTAAATCTTATATATACATGTATAAATCCATAAGAATGTGTTTGATTATATGTCCCCTCTGTAAAGATATGCTTGACCATTATAGTTTTAAAACAAATAGCACAGAACGCTAAATGGATCTAGAAATGTGGAGATCAAAAGGTTAAAAATTCAAGCATTCCCAACATACAAATAAATCCTGGAATTACATATTTCATCTTATGACTTTACTTCACATACCTCATGCAAATGAATTATGACTATTTAAGGTATGCAGAATGACCATTAAACCATGAGGTCTTATAGAAATGAATATTACATGAAAAATGAATATGATGGCAAAAGAATACTTGTTTACTATTGTAGGTAAAAATCAGCCAACAGCATCCTCACAAATGCTGGGTTATTCTAGACCAAAGCACCTGGGTCCAAGGAAGCGTTGACCCTTTTTCCTGGAAAAGGGACCAAGAGTGAGCTTTCAAATGCTTCTATCCATGATACCAACTGGAAAAGGTCAAAATGAGTTTTTACACTCAAGAACTTGAATGTAAAAGGCATTAAGATGTTCTGGTACATTTTACTTTGTATTTAAAGTTAAACGCAAAGCAGCTTTACTAGACCACGACATGTGAATGCAGTGAGCAGAGTGCTATGTCTAGGTTAAAATTAGGAATTGCATCCTGTGCCCAAGGATCAAGGAAAAGAGAACAGCAGTCTACTAAAAGGAGTTTATGATGATTGTTTAGGGCCCTGCTGTTCTGTTTTAACTTAAGAGAGCCATTTAAGACTCATTTTCTTATCAGCTGCCACAGCATCAAAAATGTCTACGGAGTAGTTACAACCTTTTTGCAGGACCTTGTGATGTAGCCCTGGCTGGCCTGGAACTTACACCCATCCTCCCCGGTGCTGAGATTATGGGCATGTTTCAGCTCACCCAGCTTGTTCCAGCTTTCGAGTGATGTCTTCATAGTGAGGAGAATACGACATATTCACAGGATACTTATAGTTATCAATGGACATTTTCTTTAAATTACTTTATGTGTATATGTCATGTATGTGCAGGTACCTAAGGAGGCCAGAAGAGGGTGTTGGATTCCTAGGAGTTAGAGAACTGAACTTGGGTCTTTTGGAAGAGTCCCAAGTGCTCTAACCACTGAGCCATCTCTCCAGCACTCCCACTCCTTTTTTTTTTTTGAGACAGGGTCTCATGAAGACCAGGATGGACTCAAAAACAAACAAACAAAAACAAAGAAACAAACAAAAAACCAGCCAAGGATGACTCTACCCCACAAGAGATGGAACCACAACAGTGCGATACTAAATAGTAATAGTACTGTACTTTTCTAAATCACAAAAAAATCCCCAAATCAAAACCAAGCCCCACCCCGCTTTCCTGGTGTGTGTACGGGAGGGTACACCCCATTACAGTGCCACCTCGCTGGCCTGCCTTTTCTTCAAGAGCTGCACTCAAGCCTCTCTTGTCAAGTCTTCTTGGTTTCATTTCCTCCTCCTTCTCCTCATAGTTGTGCTGGGGACTGACCCAGAACCTGGCAGCACTGAGTCTTAGTCTTCCAATGCTGGTTTTTCTCACTTTTCACTACAACTGGCTTGGTGCTAACTTAAGATAAAATTACGTTAATTAAAACGTAACTTTTAGAGCTGGGCATGGTGAGGCATGTCTTTAATCCCAGCACTCAGGAGACAGGGGCAGGTGCATCTTTGTTTGAGGCCAGAGTGATTTACAGAGTGAGCTGTCAGAGCTACATGGTGAGACCCTGTCCAACAAACAAAACAAAACAAAACAAAACAAAACAACCCTTTCCCACCAACAAACAAAACTCCAAAATTAAAAAACAAAACAAGAACAAACTACAGTAACAATAAAACCAAACAAACAAACAAAAAGAAACAAAACTCAACCTTTAAAATCCCGTTTGTGATATCTCTCTCACACGTACACACAAAAACATTCTAAAAAGAGTTTTCAGTTACATTTTAAAACCATTAAACATTTTTTAAAAGTGACGTGTTTCATGTGTGGATGCACATGTGAGTGTGGGTGCTAGGAAAGGGTGTTCAATCCTCAGAGGCGAGCTCTGGAAACCAAACCCAGGTCCTATTCAGGAGCAGTATGCTCTCTTAACCACTGAGACATCTCTTCAGCCCCGAGTTTGGCTTTCTCTCTTCCTCTTTTTTTTTTTTTTTTTTTTTGGTGTGACAATCTTACTTACCACAAACTGGCCTTGAATTCAGACCAATCCTTCTGCCTTACCCACCCAAGTGCCTGGGATCATATATGTGAAACATCATGCTCGGCTTTGCTAATACTTTTAGTTTGACAATATACTATAATCAATGACCTAAAAAATAGTCAGCTAGGGATGTAAGCTGGCAGAGGTCTTACCTAGCATTCATGAAGCCCTCAGTTCAATCCCCAGAACCAAACAAAACTGGGCAGTTATATATGCCTGTGCTCCCAGCACGGGAGGGTAGAGGCAGGAGGATCACAAGTTCAGCGTCATCTTTATTGAGTTCCTAGGCAGCCTGGTGTAAATGAGACACTATTTAAAAACAAAAACAGTATCAACAGCCAGGCATGGTAGCCAAACCTTTTATCCCAGCATTGAGGAGGCAGAAAGACAGGGATATTTGAGTTCAAGGGCAGCCTGGCTACAGAATGCGTTCCAGGCCAGCATGGGCTACACAGCAAGACCCTGTCTCAAAACAAACAAGCAATGGAAAACAAAAAAACCCATAAAACCTCCAATCAAAAACCAACCAACAAAGCCACGCAAACAATGCTCACAGCACTACAGGCGTTTGCTGGCATGTGTCTTCCAGAACTGTTCATCAGGTGAGGAACTTCATTAGCCATCACCATCTCATCTCATAAAGCCCACAGTACAAGAAGTGTGACATGCAAAATGACCAACAAATTCACAAGATTTTTTTAAAATCTTTTTTTTTTTTTTTTTTTCGAGACAGGGTTTCTCTGTGTAGTTTTGGTCCCTGTCTTGGATCTCACTCTGTAGACCAGGTTAGCCTCGAACTCACAGAGATCCACCTGGCTCTGCCTCCCAAGTGCTGGGATTAAAGGCGTGCGCCACCACCGCCCAGCAGATTTTTTTAAAATCTTGATGCAGAAGCTGGTGACCCAGCTCAGTATGAGCATTGGCTACTCTTTCAGAGGACCTGGGTTCCATTATGTCTGTTCCAGGGGATCTGATGCCCTCTTCTGGCCTCCTCAGGCACTAGGCACACATGTGGTACAAGCCAACCACCTCCACACACAAAATAATAAAAATAAAATAAAACAATAACTTGATATGTGTTTACTACTGAACTTTAGAATTTGTAGAAAACCCACTGCTTAGGTGGGTTTTCAGGAGGCCACCTAAGGAGAATATGGAAATTAAGGTGGTCCCAGCCAGACTTGGTGGCCCATGAAGACAGTATAATCCCAGCGCTTCAGAGGAAGCAGGACCTGATCCCAAAGCAAAGCGACAGAGGTGGTGAGATGGCTCAGCGGGTAGAGCAACTGCTTCTGAGCCTGCAGAACTGAGCTGGATCCTGGAGGTGATGGGGTGCAGTGGGAGGAGAGAATCAGTCCTAATAGTCCTCTGGCTTTCACACGTGCACCGTGGAGGGTTGTGCACATGTGCATACATACATTAAATGCTAAGAGGTCACTTCCATTTTCTTAAAAGTAAAGCTGCTTAACTTTAAATATTTCGTACTTGGTTATCTCCTCTTGTAAATTAAAGATGTTTTCAGTCATTAAACATACTTTAAACATTTTGAAAACTGGGTCCAGAGTAAGCTTCATCTCTTAGCATCATGTAGTTCTGCTACCTGACCACAGTCACACTTCAAAGACAGAGGCACCTGGGCCTTTCCACCCAGGGCAAGCTCACACGTTTCCTTTTATCAGGTGCTTCTCACATTTGAATTAGGATCTATATTCATTTTTCATGTGAGAGAATTCTTTCCTTTTCATTACGATTTGAAAACATTCTAACAGGCCATTGCTCGGAGAACTGGAGGGTGCTGAAGTGGAAGAAGCCGATGCTGGTGAACACAGAGCCAGGAACATTTAGACCATGGATAAATAATAACTGGAAGCAATGGATAGAAACATGTGACTTCATTTGCAGATCTGCAGGTTACCAAGGTTCCTAAGTCAAAGCCTACCTATTCCCCAACACATTGTGAATGTGTGAGAAAGGAATAAGATGGGGAACACCCTGACGGGTGCAGGAACAGTAATACAGGAAAACCAATAGCCCTACTATGTTAGGGCTAGGCTCCGCTCCATCAATATAGAAACTAGATAATCACCTCCTACATAAAGAGAAGGTACTAACGCTGGAGTAGGAGAGGTTTGGAGGAATGTGCTTAAAAGGAAACAGTTTTACAAATCTTCCCCCCTGAAATCCATTTTTAATGCCTTCAGAGTTAATGCACAGAAACCAAGTAACCCTTGCTAAGTGTACTGCAGACCTCCAAGTATCTATCAACCATATGATGTAAACAAAAGCTTTAGGAAGATGACACACTTAATACTCAACGGCAAGTGTTCAGCAAAGCCATGCTAAGGGTACCACAGCATCTTGGGGAGCATGGATGAAGCGTGGCTTCCCAAACAAACAGAAACAAAAGGTAAAAACACTGATGTTATGAGGGAATCTGAGGACAGACAAGGCTGTCCCTGAGGGGTTTTGCAGATGACAATGCAGTATCATTCACTGTCCAAGACCTTACTTGTTGGTACAGTTGTGGTCTTAGCGCCGAGTTCTCAATCATTGTGTGAACCATGGTGATAATAGGTTCATTTTCTTTCATCTATTTCAAATCAGGAGGAGCATACAGCAAACATCAGTTTACAGCACAGGTAGATTTGAAAGACGACACTGTAAATATATCCTCTACTTTAGTATCTTCCTAACAGTGCAGTTAGTTGCTTACATTTCACCCCATGGTTGCACAGACTTAATGCACACCAACAATTTCAAGCAAGCACCTAAAGCTATAAAATACACCAAAGGTTATAAAATCAACCTCACTGACTGCTACAGTGCTACAATCAGATTTGACTTTAATCAATACAGCCAATTAACAGCTACTTTTACATATGTAAGATGATAAAGCATTAAATATAAAAAGACAATTTAAAATTTCTAGAGGGGGGCAATCTGTGAATTTAGGAGAAAAATGATATTGCTTAATTTTATTCAGTAATAAAACTGAAACAAACTGCAGTTCTTTATAAGGCTAGTCAGAAAAAAAAATAGTTCTCTAAGGATATTAAAATTTTATAATACCCAACATTTTTATCACTTAGATAACATATTTTATTAAAATTAGTCTTGACAGGCATTTTTATAGACTCTTGGATTTTCTCAGTATAATGGTATATGTAGAATTATTCAAGGACATTTAAAATAAAACTTATTCAGCAAGGACTCAGTAAATCTCCTTTGCTCCTATCATGGCAGGACGAAGGTGTGACTCACATTTCCAGCTATATTCTACTTCATTATGGTTTCTAGAAAAGTACAGTTTCCTGCAACAGGCTTTGTAGTTAGCCAGAGAATTCAAAAGACAAGCATTACGATATGGAGAGGAAATGGCTAACAAAATTTTCAGCATTTCTAAGCAGACAGGTCTGGTGTTTACCACTGCAGTTAATTTAAGCAATTTTCCCAGGGTTTAAGGAGTGTGCTGTCCACAGCATTTGCAAAGCACATGACTATCCTGTACTAGAGGTCATCAAAACCTCAGAGTGCAGCGCTGTAGCCAGATTTTACTTTCATCAATGTAGTCAATTAATGACATATATTAGGACAGATGATAAAGCATTGTAATGCACAGGATAATATAAACTTCTGAACTAAAAGCCTATTTAGAGCAGTGGTCCCTCTCCCATATACACTGGAACCACTGGACACAATTCCCAGGCAACTCTCCTGTGCACCCTGAGGATATCCATGCAGAAAGAGTAATCCAGCCGTGGGGCCGTTTGCTCTAAAAGCCCTTGCACAGGACAACTCACATCTTCCCTGGGGTCCTGTTTACTCTTTGCTTTTAGTGGTTTTGCCAGACATGAAAGCTATGGACGAGAAGTTCACTTCTGGAAATGCTGGGCCTGTGCTGGAGAACTAACTGAGAACATTTAAAAAAAAATTAATTTGCCGGGCGGTGGTGGCGCACGCCTTTAATCCCAGCACTCGGGAGGCAGAGCCAGGAGGATCTCGGTGAGTTCGAGGCCAGCCTGGGCTACCAAGTGAGTCCCAGGAAAGGCGCAAAGCTACACAGAGAAACCCTGTCTCGAAAAACCAAAAAAAAAAAAAAAAAAAATTAATTTTATGTGTATGGGTATTTTGCCTGCATGTATGTCTATGCAGCATGTGCATGCAGAATTCAGAAGGCACAGATACCCTGGAACTGGAGTTACAGACAGTTATGAGCTGCCATGTTGGGTGCTGGGAATTGAACAGGGGTTCTCTGGAAGAGCAACCAGTGTTCTTAACCACTGAGTCATCTCTCCAGCCCGGACCTCTCCACATCTTACCAATCCATCTTTGTTTTAATGTGGGAACCCACCCAGTGCTCATGTATGCAAACACAGCCTCAGGGTGGTGTCAGCCAGTCTCAACCCCAGAGCACTGGAGGATGGGGCCAATCTCCTGTCTGGTTCACCTGGGTAATTCCCCAGTTTACTTGAGTAACTTCCCCAGTTTCTGTTCAAAGTTCAATGTGATGAGGCCCAGGGTACCTCTGGCTGTCTTTCCCCTTCACTCTTTGCTCTCACCTTGGTATCACTTCCTGTTGTGGGATAATCTTTATGTACACAGTAAAGCTGTGTCTCTGCCTAAGGTGCCTCCTGATTGATTTACTACAGAGCTGTGGCCAATAGCTATGCAGGGGAGAAATAGGTGGGACTTCCGGGGAGAGAGAGGAACTCTGGGAAGAAGAAAGGTGGAGAGACACCAGCCATGGAGCAAGTTGGATGTACAGAATGAAGGAGAGGAAAAAGCCACACTGCAGAATGTACATTAATAGAAACAGGTAAATTTAAGTTATAAGAGCTAGTTGGGAACAAGCCTAAGCTAAAGGCTGAGGTTTCATAATTAATAATAAGTCTGCGTGTCGTTATTTGGGGGTTGGTGGTCCAGGAAAGTCCAACAAGAAAGGCTCACTACAATTTTCCAAAGTCAACTTCTTGCAAACAAGAAGGAGGCTCACACTAAACTCCACTTTCTGGTTTTTTTTTTTTTTTTTTTTTTTTTGTTTTTTTCGAGACAGGGTTTCTCTGTGTAGCTTTGCGCCTTTCCTGGAGCTCACTTGGTAGCCCAGGCTGGCCTCGAACTCACAAAGATCCGCCTGCCTCTGCCTCCCAAGTGCTGGGATTAAAGGCGTGCGCCACCACGCCCGGCTTTAAACTCCACTTTCTGACAGAAACATGAAAGAACACAGTGACAAACAGAAAACTGAGATGAACTCCATTGAGAGAACGCGAGGAAAAGAAGGAGCTTTCATGGTTAAGGTTAAGACCGGTGAAATAGTTATCACCAAGGATCAGATCCACAGCAATAATTAACTATACTCAGATAGGCACTGGATAAGTCAAGTTAAGAGATCAGAGGACTAACATGTAGGTATTAAGTCCATACTCGGGATTCTAACCCACCCAATGTCTGGTTACCACCCCCCACCCCCCCGCAGCTGAGGACCAAACCCAGGTCTCTGTGCTTGCTAGGCAAACGCCTTACCACTGAGCTGAATCCCCAACCCCTAGTTTTCTTACAATTCTGCCATCATGGTGTCCTATTCTATTCAAGGGCTTTCTAGACTTCGACTTCCAAGTATGCTGGAGACGGGGAGGGGAGAAGGGAGTGGAGGGAGGGAGAAGTGGCGAAAGGAGGGGGAGAGAGGGAATGAGAAAGAGAGGGAGGAGATAGAACGACCCTGCCCCGCCTCGCACCCCCCCCCCAAAAAAAAACCCAAACAACAACAGATTGTAGGGAGGTAGAGGTAGGAGGTTCAAAGTCAGCTTGGTTATATGAGACCATGTCTCAACCACAAAGGAAGAAAGAGGAAAAAGAAGGAAGAGTTAGAGAAGAAAAAACAAGAGTAGGCATGACGGGATGGCGAGATAGCTCAGCAAGTTGAAGTCAGGATCTCCAGGACCCATGTGGAGAAAGGGGAGAATTTACTGATCCCCATGTGCTGCTCCTCTCTTGTGCACGCACAGTAAATTAATAAAATTTTTAACAAAGGAGCCAAGGTTGATACAAGATTACTCTTGGGGTCTGGAGAGATGGCTCAGAGGTTAAGAGCAGTAACTGCTCTTCCAGAGGACCTGGGTTTGGTTCCCCGCATCCTCATGGTAGCTCACAACCATCTATAACTCCAGGTCCAGGGGATCTGATGACTTCTTCTGACCGCCTTGGGCACCAGACACAAATGTGGAACCTATCTACATGCAAATGAAACAACACATAAAGTAAAAATCTAAAAAAAAATTTAGAAAGAAGCAGTATTAAAAGTAACTTTCCCACTTGGGAGGCAGAGGCAGGCGGATCTCTGTGAGTTTGAGGCCAGCCTGGGCTACCAAGTGAGTTCCAGGAAAGGTGCAAAGCTACACAGAGAAACCCTGTCTCAAAAAACCAAAAAAAAAAAAAAAAGGGACTTTCCTCCTCCTAAGTATTTAAGTACCCCTTTAGAAAATGCACTGTAAAAGGTGGTAGGCTTTAGTTTCTGACTTCAGCCCCTGGGGCCTGGCACTCTCCTGAGCTGCTTCCTGTCTTCTCTGGATCACCATTCCCAGCATGCTATTTTCTGTTGTTATTGCCTACCTAAAAGTCGGCAGGAAGATTTCAGGGAAAGAAGAGAACCATCTAAATCCCCTGTCTTCATTGCTTTGACTAACAGGGAAGTCAGAACGGACACAGGGGCGGGGGTGTGTTCGTAAAAACCAAATGAGATGCTCACTGAACAGGGCAGCACTGACTGGACTCAATGGGTTCTGCAGAGGAGGACACGGAACTGGGAGGGAGATGTGTCATGGGGAGCCACATGTATGGAATTCTCAAAGAGTAGATAAAAATATTAAAAGTACAGACCTCAAGTAGTTTACTAGCTCTTCGAACAATCTGAGATAGTGTATTTCAGAATAAAGCAGAAAGCAGCGGAAAAGCCTACCACAGAATTGTGCAGCTAGTGGTCTTTATGTTTTGATTTTGTGTGACAGGGTCTAAGTCTGTAGTCCAGCAGGCCTACAACTCATCCTATGTATCTCCCAGCAATCCTGGCACTTCAGCCTCCCGAGCCCTGGGACTAAAGGTGTGAACCACCATACCCAGCACTGCTGTGACCTTGAGACCATCTCGGTCACCACTGTCCTGAGAGGTGGTGAGAAAAGTCATGCTCTATGCTCAAGTGCTCCAGTCCTGCTTTCTGGCAGGCAGCCAGGCCCTTCTTCATTTATAGGAGCCGGCCAGCGGCAGGAGACAGGCATTCACCTCTGAAATAGCTCAGAGGACATCTTCTGGCTCTACTTTTCACGAGTACCGTTAGAAATGAATGGAATTTAAATGAACTCAAGCTTTCCTTAGGGTGGCTTGGTTCCTATAGAAGGCTGCACTGATTGCAAACAGCAGGAGCTGAGAGGAGAGTCAGCCAGAACCCGTTCCTCTGAGGTGTGTACTTTACAATTTGCCCGGGGCCTCTTCTCTGATCTGCTGTCTAATCTGTGGTTCTATAAAACTGGTGAGTCAATCTATAATCCCGGACACCCAAAAATGCCTGCAAAAACAACAGAGCCGGTCAGCTCAAACACGTTACGGCAGGAACAAGACAGACAGTGAGAAAGGTTTGAGCTGAATGAGAAACTCCTCTCAAAAAATATTATCATCACTCTACATATATAGAGCTACAGTTAGATACAATGCATAGCGCAGCTCAAAAACTGTCATTTCAGTGATTGCTAGGAACAATTATCTCTAAGTAACCTTTTGTGAGTGTGTACGTGTCTAAGCTAGGGGTCAACCTGCTTGTTTCTCAGGAGCATCCATCTTGTCTTTTTTGAGACCCTCCTGGTACCTGAGGCTTGCTGGTTTGGCTGTGATGGCTGGCCAGACTGCTCCAGGGGTCACCTGTCTCTACCACAATAGAGACGGGACTACAAGTGTGTCCCACTCTTCGGGCTCTGGGGGTGGACGACAAGCACTTTACCCCCAAGGTAACCGGAAGGTCATATGCATTTAGATATAGATGAGTTTCTGTTCATGAAAGTTTTACACTCTAAATGTTATCTAGAAATAGTCAAATGCTCACTCTCAGAAGTAGTTATATTGAAGTGCGAAGTTTGACTCAAAACATCCATTTCTTTAATTACTCCTGTTATAAAGTTTAAAAATGGAAATAATGTAACTATTTCAGAACTGAGAAAAAGGCAAATTACTTGAAAACTCTTCTGACAGGGTCTGCAAATCACCAGCATTTCACCATATTTCACCAGTGAACACTAGTATGGCATAAGTGCAAGCCCGAGACGGGATCTGCGCCATTCTGGGAAACGGATCAAGGACTGAAAAGCACCCCAGAACAGAGGTGGGTGCAGCACACTCATCTGTCTGGCCCAAAGTTCCATCCCTGTAACTGCACCTCCTACTTCACTGAGAGGACTGACAACAAATCACAGAAACCACTAGGCTTCTTTTCTTTCCATATTTTTTATTTTAACTGGAGCGGAGGACCGAACCCAGGGCCTTGTGCTTGCGAGGCAAGCGCTCTACCACTGAGCTAAATCCCCAACCCCCATTAGGCTTATTTTCAAAGGTTCTTGGTAACTGGATTCATGTTTGCACTATTTTTTACAACATCCCACAGGTTTTCAGAATGATTCAAGGTTTGTTTGCTTATTTGTTAGTCAGGTTACGTTTTTTTTTGAGACAGGTCAGTCTTGTAGTTTTGATTTTCCTGCCTCTGTCCTGCTGCACCATGGATGTGGGCTACTTTGATAGTGCTCTGGTTTACAATGCAAAGGAACTGTAAAGACAGTTGATTTCCCACAGACCCCAGAAGCTTTCTAGAGTGTGTAGTGGGTATCTTCATTATACTGCTGTCAAAGTACATTTCAGTGCCATGACTGAGTTTCACCAGACAAGTCTCTGCAGTGGAGATCTGAATTTGGGTAACAAAATGCTGGTTTCTGAAGCATTCCAATAGGTAAAACCATGACAAAAATTAATGGGAAGTATGTAAATTATATACTAAGAAAGTATGCTTTTTTAAAAATTAAAATGACTGAACATGTCTGGAAAGGGTTATGGTGGCATGAAATCTTTTTTTAAATAAAACTTATAAAGCTGCATTTATCACTTTCAAAGATGTAAGCATCTGTCTTATAACATTTCCCACAGGAACTTTATTCGATAGAACATTCAAATCTACACAGTTTAAGACAAGTCAAAGTAAGGTTTAGCTTGATCTGTATTAAAGAATTCATTCGTTAGCAGAAATTAAGTCTGATAAGATACCAAGGCCCACTAACTAACTAGACAACAGTGTCTAAGACACTAAAACCCAGGACAACCCTGCTTTTCTGATACTTTCCACTTGATGTTTGCCTTTTGGAGACAGAGTCTCAGTCTGCAGCCGCCATGCCTGTCGCTTCACGTGGCCACCCACCACTCAAGCAACGGGGAGAACCCCAGGCCACTGTTAAACAGGATCTGCACACTGGGCAAAGACCACAGTGTGGGTGGAGACAGCACTCAGGCAGCTAAAGGCAGCCTCCAGCAGATCCCATGCACCCTGAAGCTGTCCTTAGGGATTCCAGAACACCATGCTGTCCTCCCCAACTGCCAACAGGACATCCACAGTGTTCATTCCTTCACTGGTTACCCCCCAGCTCATCTGCACCTCAGTATGGAAGAATTTTCATGAGCTATAAGGAAATACAGAGGATAAAGCTCTCAAGCTTAGGTGACTCTGTTTATATCCTCCATTGACTCTCACAAATGCCTTTTTTTTTTTTTTTGGTTTGTCGAGACAGGGTTTCTCTGTGTAGCTTTGGAACCTGTCCTGGAACTCACTCTGTAGACCAGGATGGCCTTGAACTCACAGAGATCCGCCTGCCTCTGCCTCCCAAGTGCAGTGCTGGGATTAAAGGTGTGCGCCACCACTGCCCGGTCACAAATGCCTTTTGCCTTTTGGTCAGGGCTCTTTACTGTCACTTGCTGAAGTCATGTTATTAATTAAAGTGATTGAAATACTTAAGTAGCCATTAAAATTGCAGTATAATTGGTAAATTCTAATTGGTGTCATAGTAAGAAAATTCTACAAACCCCACCTGATGATCCAAATATATGGTGTTCCTTTGAAGATGATGTGAAAGAATTTCATTCTAGTAGCCATCAACCAAGGAAAGAGGGACAGAGAGCAAATCATCAAAAGGTCAATCGGTAATAAGAAAAACAGTGTAGTATCACAGCACACAACTTTCACAAACATGCTGTCAGTGTGCAGATGACATATTCAAGTGTATAAAATTGTAGACACTAAGTTATCACGTAGGAAAACGCTTGCAATGGCTTTAGCAGACAGAAGCTTCACATGCCCATCCTTTTCGCTGCTACAGCCCTCCCTTCTCACATAAACAGAGGCTATTAACCCTTTGAGAGATTTCAGACCAGCCTCCAACTTCCTGATTCTCCTGTACCACATCCGGAGTGCTGGGATCACATGTGTGAGCTGAGAAACAGTATGTCTTCATTTTTTCCCCGTAAGAACAAAAGGCTTATAATGAATTTTCAACTCACTGCTTCATTTGAAAACACAAGCTTTCAGTACCTGTTTTAGCAGATGTGGAAGTCAAAGTATTTACTGAGCAGCAGCGCTATCCCAAGAGCCCAGTGCAGCTCCCTCCGCCCTCCTCCCAACCAGCCAAAGAGTCAAAGGCCAAGAAGCAACGCATCCTCACTGTATTTTCTCACATAAACTGAATTCTCAAAGGGTCAATAGGAGACTGTAATATCCCTGTGATGATGGTACAGGCTCATGCTTGACACCAAGGACACAGAACGCACTGATGAGTGATGATGCCAGACACACGTCTCCATAGCTGACCTTTGGGCTGTGGGCCTCAAGTTTGAGCTGCATGAGCTGTGCTAAGGTATGCTCCCGGATACTACTCAGTTCAGCTTGCTGCCGTCTCAGCTTTATGAGCAGCAGCGTAAGCTCCTCTGGCTGAAGGAGTACAATTTAAGAATCCAAACAGTGGAAAACAGATTAATTGTTGTCTTAAGTGACAGATATTAAACCAAGATTTCTTGGCAAGTTTCCTCTTATGGTTGGCATCATAGTGCCTAGGCACTATGATGATAGGTCCTACATAAATGCATAGACATCTAGAGAGACAGAAGGAATAGTGTTACTTTACAGCAAAACAACAGGGTATTTAGGCATTTTCTCAGAACTCACAAGAGTATGTCAATGTCAAGCATAAAATGCACAAACCCACCATAAAGCTTTGCACAGAGAACTGTTAAGTTGCTCATTAAAGACATCATCAGGATGTTAAAATTACATCTAAGACTCTCCCAGCAACAGAGCAATGCTCACCTCTCCACCACCATTTCAAAGAGTTACACTTCAGAAATGTCAAACTTGGGCGGGTGTTATTTCCGAATTCTAAGAGTTGGTGTGTGAGGTCGGTCACATTTTGTGATGCCACCAATAGAGCTTCCACAGCATTTTGTATGATTAAAATGTCAATTCTCTTTTTTTAGGGAAAAATGGGAACAAATATTGCCATGAGTGCACCCCAGCACCTGTCCCTGCACACACACTCTGCAAACAGGAGACTCTGGTTCCCCAGTGGTTACTATGAATCCAGAGGAGGAAAGCTTCCCACAAACGGGGCGAACCCCTCAGTATCTGCAGAGCACAGGAGTCTCAGCAGCAGTCGGACAGCCATTTCTCTGAACTTGTTTAACACTGTAAGGGTGGGAAGGGGCTCTTCCCCTAAAGTTCCAGGCAGGAGTGCTGCTGAGCTCATGTTGCGCATGCCCAGCTTTACACCAGCATTTCAGTATTGCCTTCAGACAGACACGGCGTCACAGAAGCCAACTACCCCTTCCCATTGGCTCCTCATGTGAGGGGGGCACATACAAAAGAAGTCAACGGGCTTTTACACCTAGCCGTGGACAGTATTCAATGCATGTGACTTCAAACTACATTAGGTGGGGGGAAAAAACAAACCCAGCTGTTTTTGCTCTGAAACCAAAAAGGCACCTTGTCACTACACGACTCTGGGACAGGCTTTATCTCTTGGTCATCGTGTCCAGCTCTGAGGTCTTGCCAAGGAGAAGTGGGTCAAGGAAGGGACTGCTATGCTCTCTTCTTTCTTTTTGGTAGAATGGAATATTCTAAACTTCAGGTTGATTTCTGACAGAAAACTAACTAGTTTGTGTATTGACTAAATGATAGTATTTTCAAAAGACAGAGATGGTAAATTAGCTGTCTATTCCCACTTTGAGGCCAAATAAAGATGTATTATCGGCTGGAAAAAGGTAGGGGTGACGGTACATAAATCTGACCCTGGACATCCACTAGAGGGAGCAAGGTGGAAGAGAAAATACCGGACAGCTAGCAGTTACTCTGCCACTGCCGCCAGCTTCCCTCACATCCACAACCTAGCATTTAATAGTTCTGGGGTGGGGTTTGAGACAGGGTTTCTCCGTGTAGCCCTGGATGTCCTGGAACTCAGAGATCCACCTGCCTCTGCCTCCTGAGTGCTGGGCTTAAACATGTGCTCCACCACCACCACCAGAACCCAGTCCTTGGTTTTTAATAACATACATTCACAATCTTTAGTAAACACACTGCACTCACTTTAAATCCAGCAACTATTTCCTTATATCTAAAGGTGTAAGATGAAGTAAGACATTATAAAAAAGAGATGAGTTTGTCTTGATGACTGTAGGAAGAGAATTTTAAATAGTAACAAACAATCCTACAGGTATTAAAATCACATCCTCATGTGAAAAGGACTATCTACTGATGACATAGTCACCCCAGAGAAAAGCATTCCAGCAATGTTGGTGACCTGTACCCTCAGTACTCTAGAGGCTGGGGCAAGGGATTGTTAGATGAAGACCTTGTCTAAAAACAAAACAACAAAAACCAAGCCAAAGGAGGGGAAAAGTCACCTACTTTCTTTGATTTGAGGAACGGATATGAAAAATCCTAAATTTAAATAGTAGTAAATATACTTGCTGTGGTTTTTGGTTTGTTTGATTTTTCCCTCCTGTACCCCAGGCTAGCCTCCAACTCCTAATCTTGTCTCAGTCTCTGGACTGCTAGGATTAAAGGCATGAGCCATCATGGGCAATTCTGACTATTGTATAGTCTTTCTTTGGGTAAATACATAAATCAATGTATTTTCGGCTCTACAGTAGCTAATTTATATTAAATTTCACAGAAAAGCCAAGTATGGTAGTATGTTCACATAATCCCAACACCAAGGAGGATGAGCAAGAAGAAAGCGTCCCAGGCTGGCTCGCACTCTATCTCAAGACTTGGTCTCAGAATAAAACAAAAGCCACAGGGAAAAGGTTTTAGAAGGTCCGTCATGTTGCCAGACAGATACTCGATAGACTTGTCCTACTGATTATCACTCCAAAGTCTGTGCTGAGCGTGTGGAGGGTGTGGCCCTCAACCTTCCTAACACTGCGACCCTTTAATACAGTTCCTCATGCTGTGGGGACCCCAACCATAACATTATTTTTACTGCTCCTTCATAACTACAATTTTGCTACTGTTGTGAATCATGATGTAAATATCTGATATGCAGGGTATCTGATATGGGACCCCAAAAGGGTCTCACCCAAGGTTGGGAACCACTGGTGTAGGGTTGGCTGGGCTCGAATCCAGGTCTTGCATATCTTATGCAATCATTCACCACTGAGCTATTTGGTTTTTAAGAAACAAAACAAAATGAAACAAAAACAAAAACAAAATTATGTAGTCTTGTATGCTAGATAGTCATGGCTAGCCTTAACTCACAGCCATCCTTCTGTGTACTACCATGCCTGGCTTTTATTTTAAAGATAAAGGGGATAATAAATCAAAAACCCAGAATTAAATAGTAAACTGTAAACTTTCTCCTTTATTTGGGCATTTAGGGAAAGGAAGCCAAAAAGACATTGACATGGCTATCTGAGTCTACATTCTTCTGCTGGGTCTTTGTCACAAGAGTAGTGTTGTTTTCTTCTGTAGGCGATGTCTGAAAATTCACACTTAAAAGCCATGTCAGCTTCATGCCTTTCTGGGCAGCAAATAAAGTAGGCATATGATAAGTAAGCTTATCACACTCACCGTTCTGCCTTGGAGGCTCTGAGGACTCACAGCTGGTAAAGCTAAGCCAGCTGGCATTGACCTTCTGTCAGGTACATAGGCATGCTAGAAAACAAGGACAAAATATAATTCAGCAGGGAACTTTTTTAATGTTATTGATGAATAATCTTAAGTTTACATTATAAAATACCAATTAAAATTGTCATTAGTGTTTATGAAAGACATACCAAAATTCCTTGACTAAATACGGATGTGAATGAAAGAGTAATTCTATGGAGCCTGACTCTGCAGCACTCTAACTCCTTGTTCTCAGGACCCACGTGCGTGCGTGCGTGCGTGCGTGCGTGCACACACGTGCATGGTTGCTGTTGTTTTTTCTGAGACAGGACCTTGTGTAGCTCAGGCTGGCCTCACACTTGATCTCCTAATCTACTAGTTTCCACTACCCAAGTGCTACCCGCAGTGGGCATGAACCACTATGCCTGGGCATATTTTATATTTATTATTGTTATTATTATTGTGTATGTGTATGATGTGTGGGGTGGTGCATACGTGGAGGTCAGAGGACAACTCTGTGGTACTGGCCCTCTCCTTCTACCTTTATGTTGGCTCTGGAGACTGAACTAGGGTTACTAGGCTTACACAGAAAGAAAGCATCTTTACATACTGAACCACCTCACTGGCCCAGTTTGACAGCCTTAAAGATTTGACTGTTAGGCCGGGCAGTGGTGGCGCACGCCTTTAATCCCAGCACTCGGGAGGCAGAGCCAGGCGGATCTCTGTGAGTTCGAGGCCAGCCTGGACTACCAAGTGAGTTCCAGGAAAGGCGCAAAACTACACAGAGAAACCCTGTCTCGAAAAACCAAAAAAAAAAAAAGATTTGACTGTTTTCTGGTTTTGCATACCTGCTTTTGTATCACTCTGTTACAACAAGTCTTTTGGTGGAAGTATGTTACCAAATCCACCTGTGGCATCTGTAGTTGGTGAGTGTAGATACACTGACAGCTCTTATGGCATTTTCTTAAAGCTTACTAGCAAACTGTTGTCTAAATGCGAATCAGTGATCCCCTGACACATGCGTACCACTAATGTCCCTCTTGGCTGTGCATGATGTGGTAATGAAAGAGTTGATCTGCAAAGAACTGGTTCAGCTCGTCGTGCAATGTTCTCCTTACTGACACGTTTCATTATTAAATACTGCTAGATAGTAATACTGAATTTTAGCATATAAGAGATCTCAATGCCAGACAGCCCACTTGGTTAGAAGATGAAGTCAATATTTTTGCCCTAATGAAGAACAGATTGAGCTTGCAGGTATACCAGGCAGAAGGTATGGTTGGCAAGAATATAAAGTCAATAAAATGAGCCACAGTGGTCTGGGGAGAGGCTTAGTGGGTGAAGTGCTGGCTGCATGAGCAAGAGCTGATGCCTACCACCCACACCACAATAACTAGGTGTGGTAGCAGACACCTATTACCTCAGTGCTGGGAGGCAGTGGCTGGCCAGCCAGCTAGCCAATGCAGGTTCAGTGAGAGACCCTGTCTCAAAAAATAAAGTGGAGAGTGATAGAGGCAGATGCTCAACATTGAACTCTGGCTTCCACACATGGCTATGCACACCCACACATATACATATTCTTCCCCTAACCCGATGCGAGCTGGGATGTAGTCTGGTGGCAGAACACTTGCCTAGCATGCACAAGGTGAGTTTGATTCTTAGCATGGGGAAAAAATATAATAAGAACAAGTTATGTCCTCAGATGGAGAAGAATGAATAATGTGTCTGTCAAATAAAAAAAAAAAACAAATAAACAAAAAACAAAAGCAAAAAACTTTTGCTGGGTGTGGTGTCCTGTGGTGGTTTGTCCCCCATAGTCTCGGGCATTTGAATGCTTGGACCTAGTAAGTGGCCCTGTTTGGGTAGGTTTAGGAGGTCTGATCTTGCTGGAGGAAGTATGTCCCCGGGGATGGGCTCTGAGGTTTCAAAAGCTACCAGCCATTCCCACTCTGCTTCCTCCCCTTCCTGTAGCTTCTGGTGAGTTCTCTGCTGTTTCTGCTGCCATGTCCCCCGAGACGGTGATGGACTCTTATTAACTCTAAGTCTGAACGCTTCCTTCAGTAAGCTGCCTTCGTCGTTGTGTTTTATCATAGCAATAAAAGAATAGCTAAAATATGGCCCAAACCCATGATCCAAGTTATTAAAAAAGCTGAGGCAGGAGCATCTGGAGTCTGAAGCCAGCCTGGGCAACTAGTTCACAGAGATCCTCTCTCAAAATAAAAGCACTAGAGACAAATGTAAACACATGAGGCTTGACAACAAATAAAGGAATCACTCTTGTGATCCTGGGGTTAAGAATTAAAGTTTAGGTTCTATACATGGGATTATTAGAAAGAAAATATGACATCCTTAAGCAATGAGCTAACACAAAATTAATGTTTTACCTTTGGGTGATGAGCCCGGTGCCTGCGGTCTACCGTGACATCTCCTCTCTGGATGGGCGAGGACACTTCTGACCTGTATGTTCGTTGTGGGGAGAATCCCGGGTAAGCAGCTACAGACCCATGGGAAGGTGACGTGGGGATGGAGTGCATTGTCTGGTCAGAAACCTTGACCATGGCCTTCGGGCTGCTCAGGCAGCTGTGCCGAGGAAGGGTGCTCTGCTTGTGGTAAAACTGACGCTGCTGCCACTCATACAGCTGCCACATGGTGTCGTCCCTCATGGAGCGCCGCTTCTCTTCTGTTCCAGGCCCAGACTTCTCATGGCCAGAAGGGGTCACGCTGCAGATACTCTCAGGTCTGGTCTTGCTGTTTCTTGGGAGTGTTCGGTAACCTTCAGGGTAGCGGGCCACAATCTGGGCTCGGTGACTTGGCATATTTCTTGGCAATGTTTGGTAAGAAATTACTCTAAAATTAAAAAGAAGTTGTAAAAATGAAAAAGATGTCATAAAATGAAGAGAGAACTGTTTTTGCAATTTTAAGCAACACTGTATTTCTGGCTGCCCTGGCAAGTAAATACGTACCAGACTTTATTGTTTGCTTGTTTTTTTTTTTTGTTTTTTGTTTTTTTGTGTTTTCTTTCTTTCTTTCTTTTTTTTTTTTAAACCGGAGCTGAGGACAGAACCCAGGGCCTTGTGCTTGCTAGGCAAGCGCTCTACCACTGAGCTAAATCCCCAAGCCCAGACCTGACTGTTTAAAAGGATGTAGTTTAGTGGCAGAGCACTGGCTTAGCCCTCAGTACATGACAAAGAGAAAGGAGAAAAGGACGGGAGGGAGGCCGGTCGGCCCCATGGTCATGTGAGGTGTGGAGCTTTTGAACGAAATCCCAGCTGGTAACATAGCACACAAACAGAGTCTACGCCAATCATGTGTGACGATTAGTTCCACAAAATGTGTTTGATTTGATGCAGAAGAAGAATTTACTCCACTTCAGTTGATAATAAGAATATTCAGCTTTAATCCCAGTTTGATGGGTAGAGATAGGTGGATCTCTGTAAGTTTTAGTCTACATAGTGAGACCCTGTCTTAAAACATACACAAGGGCTGGAGAGATGGCTCAGCGGTTAAGAGCATTGGCTGTTCTTCCAGAGGTCCTGAGTTCAATTCCCAGCACCCACATGGTGGCTCACAACCATCTGTAATGAGATCTGGCGCCCTCTTCTGGAGTGCAGGCAGAACACTGTATACATAATAAAATCTTTAAAAAAAACATATACACAAACAAACAAAAAACTCCCTGTTCGCTGAGACCACCCCCAAAACAAAACAAAACTCAACTCCCAAGATATAAATGAATTAAAAAAAAAGGGAATATTCAAGAATTAACCTCAAGTCTTCCCCTTTGTCTGTGAAACTAGTTAGACAGCAAGGCCCTGTTTTAAAACAAACCAAAATGCAACAAAACCCCCCAAGACCCTCTAAAAAACTCCCACACCCCAAACAACCAACCAAAAACCAGTAAGACTAAATTTCAAGTATTCATCTTATGCTACCATTCTGTGGTGCATAGATTTATATCCTAAGATGAAGTTACTGTGATTCAATGAAAGAGGATATGGATGGGAAAGGAGGGTTCCGAGAGAGGGTTCCCGCCCACCTTCCGACGCTGTACTTTCCACAGAGCACAACTGCACCTACTTTCACTGCCTTCTCCTGCGTGTTAAACGTCTGGAGACGCTGGTGACTACATAAACGGGGGTGAAAACTGAGGTGCAAGCTACTTTACTCTTCAGAATATTTGTGTGTTTACTGGTTTTCTCTTATACCTATGAGTGTGTTTGCCTGCACGTATATGTGCACTATTTTTGTGCATGGTGAAGGTGAAGGACAGACGAGGGCATCGGATCCCCTGGAACTGTAGTTATAGGTGGCTGTGAGCCAAGTGGGTCTGGGAACAGAACCAGGTCCCCTGGAAGAGCAGCCAGTGCGCTTAATTGCTGAGCCATCTCTCCAGCCCCACTTTACTCTTAATAATCTGAATCCTTGGCTGATAAACTGGAAGCCAAAGATTTATCTTAAAAATTTATTTTTAGTGCGTGTGTGTGTGTGTGTGTGTGTGTGTGTGTGTGTGTATGCGCGTGTGCGTGAATGCCATGTGTGTGCTGAGCACATGGAAGTCAGAAGAATGTCAGACCCCCTGGAGTTACAGGCAGCTGTGATCCACCCAAAATGGGTGCTGGAAACTGGAAAAGCAGCAGGTACTTGTAACTGCTGAGCCATCTCACTGGCTCTCCCAGAGATCTCTGACACAGATTTGCTACCGGTAGCAATGCATAAATACTACTTAGCATGTGTGACGGCACATCTCTGGGCTCTGGAGAAATGCGACAGGTCTGAGGCAGCTTGGGTTGCATTTGGGTTGCAATGAGATCTTGTCTCAACATGAAAAACAAAACATAGTCCCTGAACAGATTTTACTGTGACCTAGTGTAACGGATTGGGTGCATACTGGGCTGTGAGGCACACTACATAGTTAGTTCCTATTGGTCTGTAAAATTATATTATTGTAATTCAATGAGAAATTCTCAGTAATTAGAATATACCTTCTCTGTGTGGCTGTGAGAAATACTGCAATGTAGAGGGAAAGGCAGAACAGGAACAGCGGGGAGAGAAGGCGTACACCCTGATCCCAGTGCTTGGGGGATTGAGGAAGTTGGATCTCTGTGAGCTCAGGGCCAGTGTGGTCTGCATAGGAAGTTCCAGGCCAGCCAGGTTAGCATATCGATATTCTTTTAACATCTGGCATTATAGAAAGAGTTTCTGAATGGAAATGCAGGCATCCTAGCTTCTTCTAGCACTCACTATAGCAGCAATTTCCAGACATTTATATTTAAATGAAAAAATTATCCCTTCTTTTAAAAAATCTGCTAAAGTAGATGTATGTTATGCATGAAAAGTATTCAAACTATTCATCTATCATAATGAATTAAATGAAACTAAAGACATCAGGAGCTGAAGAGATGGCATCCACATTAGGTGACTAACAACTGCCTGATCTTCTGGCCTCTTGGACAACCCCCCTCTACACTCACAACCATGATCCTCACACACACAAATGAAAGTTCAAAACAAAACTCAAAACAACAAGACAGAAAGCTTAGGACGCACACCACCACCGAAGGCTGGGGCCCTTCGTGTGTTCCCCATACCGAGCAGCCACACGCATCCTTTAGTGACTGTGCTCTCTCGCCTACAAGGGATGTGATCAGGAAACTGTCTAGAGCTTTAAGGTCACATTCCTCATTAATATTCAAAACAATGCTGATCCCTTCAGTCATTTCTCCTGAATAATATTTCCTTCTTCATTTTGGTTCCTCTCCCATATTTTCAATGTCTCTTCTCAAAAAAAAAAAAAAAAAAAAAAAAAAAAAGCTGCAAAATTGAAGAAAATGTCCCCCAGCCCCAATCACCACGCAGCTTTGGGAGCAGAGAGAGAGCCAACAGTCTACATGAGCAGAACAGAGTTCCGTGATCTGTGGCTTCCCCCTGTGGTGTACCTGGCCCTTTCCCCCCACCACTCCATTTCCCTCCCAACTTCTCTGCTAACACAAAAGGCAGAAATTAGGGGAAGAAAGTCGGAAGCCCCATGGTCATGTATTCAGGAAGTACTGCAGCCAGAGGAAGCTGATTCCACCCAAGACTCCCCTCTAGCCGTCTACCTCAGGTCAGTTCCAGCTGAGAGACTAACTCTAAAGCAACTTACCCACCATACCTTGCTTCAGAAATTTAAGAAAGCTAAACAATAAATGTAAGAAACACTACAGAAGCATTAACTGCAGCTTAAGCACAGAATGCCAACATGGACATGTATCTTTAAGAATGACAGGCATTGACGGTTGAAAACACACCAAATGGACCTATCACCAACAGTACAGGTTACAACTCTGGGGAACGCCACTGTCAGTGCTCTGAAGCCGTCACTATCATGTGAGCGGCTGCATTTACTCATGTGTTACTGACAGCAGTGTTTCCCATCACCTTGGCTACTGGCCACAGAGTTTAAAATGATGATCTTCTGCCATCTTTGAAACTTAATAGAGACACAAGTTATTAACAAGTAAATTCATTTTTGTCTTATACACTTTCTAGCATTAGGAGACCTGATTTTCAGAAGCACAATTTACTTCAGTGATTTTGTTCCAAAGAAATTCAAATTAAGCAAAGTGCGATTTACTCTGAAGTAAAAGATTAAGAAGAAAGCACTATGAGTCCATTCAGCAGCAGCTGCCTCTGATCTGCCCTGGGGGACAATGACCAGCTCCTACTCACAAAGACACTTTGCAGCTCTGTTCAGAGGCAGTTCGGGGGAGGGGGTGGGAGGGGGGGGCACAACACAGGGACGGGGACCTACCATCTGACTAAACATTCAACTTCCCCTGCTTCCTATCAGGGTCTTAGTCATTAAGAAAGTCTTTCATACAGAAAAAAATCAGTGTTTTCATCACGATGTTTCCTTTCACCAGAAGTGTGCAAGTTGCAAATGTTTTCTGGGAGGAGGTTTATTTAGGAACATGGATGATACATGAACTCAAGAGATTCAAAGTAGCCTTGAGCCATTTGAAAAGACTGTGACACTCCAAGCACTCAGGGAACCCTCAGAAGAAGAATGCAAAGAAAGGCGTCAGCCCTCAGAGGGGCCGCACTCAGAAGAAAAGGCTGGAAACCCTCCCAGGGCCCGCTAACACTCCCTGACACTTCACAGATGAAAACATAAATTCCAGGTACCCGCTATCCTCTCTACACTTTTAACTCAAGGAACAACTCTTATTTGAGGGAAAGATTTTTTCTTTGAAGTGAGATTTAAGTTGAGAGGAAGCGACTTGGCAGACTTCCAGTCTAAATTATTTCCTGAATGTGATCTGTAGTGCCTGCAATACTTTCACCCTCAGAACTACTTCCTGTTTTTCTGTCTAATTAAATTTTACTTATTTGTTTTCCTACCGACAATGTATGACTTGATTTGTCTTTGTAATTTCATACAAATAGTTAAATTCTATTTTCTCATCCATGCATTAAGTAATTTGCTCACATATGACTGTGTCCAATATGGAAGTGAAAAGTATTATCTCATTGTTTCTTTAATGTGTAATTCCCTGATAACTGGTAAATTTGAACATTTAGTCATGCTTTTCTGAAAAAAGTTGGTAACAGTGTACAAACATACATAAAATGAACATACACTGTGGAAATGCTAAATCAAACCGAGTGTGTGTATTACTGCGGTTAACTTGAAATTCTGACATGTCTTGGAGGGCAGGTGCAGAGGTGCGACCTTCAATCTCAGCAATGGATAGGCAGAAGCAGTGGTATGTAACCGTAAGGTCCTGGCCAGTCCAGCCAGAGGTACATAGTAACAGCCTGTTTCAGAAAAGAGCAAACAAATCTGATCCAGTTTTCAAGTATAGAATTCATCGTTACAACTCAGTCACTATGTTGTACAGTAGACTCTACAACTTACAGATTTGAAGTATTAATCACTACTCTCTCTTGTGAAAATCATAAAAATGAGCGCCGAGGATGGGGAAGAAGATGGGTGAGCAACACCTCACAGTGTGTGTGCGTGTGTGTGTGTGTGTGTGTGTGTGTGTGTGTGTGTGTGTGTGTGTGTGTTTGCACCCTTGGGAGCTAACAAGCCCAGTCTACCCAGGCTTTAGAGCCACACTTTTGAAGACAGCTTCTGATAGTGTAGTCCAGCTACTAACTGAGCAGAACTAGAAAGTATTCTCACACCTCACAAGTTTCAGCAGTGAACCAAAACATAAGTCATGCTTTCTATTTCCTATTACTCAGAAGCTGCAGTAACAATTACATTACATAGAGAACTACATGAAAATCACTATACACTTACAGTATAGACTATATTATCAATGTAAAGCATTAGGTAACATGGAAAATCTACTTAACATACTTTCTCTAAGAACTTCTGTTTTAAGAAAAAAGTTACAGCCAAACAGTGGTGGCACACGCCTTTAATCCCAGCACTCTGGATGCAGAGGCAGGCAGATCTCTATGAGTAAGAGGCCAGCCTGATCAACAGGGTGAGTTCGAGGCCAGCCAAAGAACGCTACACAGAGAGACCCTGTCTCAAAAAACCAAAAAAAAAAAAAAAAAAAAAAAAAAAGAGATTTTTATGAACATGAATACAAAATCCTTTCAGAAATGTAAAATTTTCTGACTTTTCAGGGTTAGAAATCAAGCCCGTGCCTTGTGAATACCAGCAAGTGCTCTACCACTGGACGATGTTCGTAGTCCTAAAACGTACTTCAAAAATCTTCCTTGCTGTTTGAGTGTTTTCAGATGGGTCTCACTATGTAGCTCTGGCTGACTTACTTCTGGTTATGTATAATCCAGATTGGCCTTGCACTCGTAGCCATTTCGACTTCAGAGTGCTGAGATTACAAGGTACAGCACCACACCTGGCTTAAATTTGGTGTTTTGAGGGCTGGGGAGTCAGCTCAGTGCTTAAGAGCATTGGATGCTCTTGCAGAGGACCGGACTTCAGTTCCTAGCACCTAAATGACCCCTTATAGGGGATCACAGAGATCCTCTTCTGGTCTCTGCAGGCATCAGGCATGTACACAATGTACATACATACATGCAAGCAAAACATTCACAGACATAATATATTTTATGTTTGCTGGATGTGGTGGTACAACTTTAATTCCAGCACCTGTGAGGCAGAGACAGATTTGTATCTACACACCATGTTTCAGGCCTGCCAGCCTGGATTATTAGTGAGACTCTGTCTCAAAAAAAAAAAAAAAAAAAAAAAGTTTTTTTGAAATGTACCTACTTCTCAGCATATATTCCTGATAATCTTTGCAAGCCCTGCCATTTCTTATTTCTTACATGTTTATTCTCTTAGGTCCTCTCTCCTTTTATTAAAACTAAGACAGGGTCTTACTATGTAGCTGGCCTTGAATTCTTAGTCTTCAGACTCAGCCACCTGAGTGCTAGGATTAGAGGCACAGACCATCACACCTGGCACTTGCAGAGTGCCTTGGAACCTCTCTTTTCTCCACTTTCACACCTTTAGCCACATGAGATACACCGGTGACATCTGAACCATGCTCAAGTTCAGATTGCTCTCTGGAGATGCAGGCTCACAGGCACGGGGCCAGATCTCTCCTCTCACTTCACATGTCAACTGTCTCTAAACCACTAGGCATGCAATTGAACGATTATAGGTATTTCTTCCCTTCCCTTTTTGTTGTGCCGGGAATTGAACATAAGGCATGTGAGGCACACTGGTTTTGTTTTGAAACAAGGTTTCAGCTGTGTAGTTCTGGCTGGCCTTGAACTCCTGATCCCCTGCCTCCATTCCTAAATACTGGGATTACAGGTGTGTGCTACCACACCTGGGTCCTAGATTTCTTGTCTAAGATCTTTCAGTCTACGAGGTTGTAGTAGCTGCTAATGGAAGGCAGATTAGGGCTTGAGACAAATTCCCACTGGTTCATCACAGTTCAGAATTCTATGAGAGGAGAAATAGGGGTGAAGGTAGAAAGATAGAGCCCCTCTTCACCTCCCTAAAACTTATCTCTACCCTCAACTTCACCCCGTCCTTTGTCAGAGGCTAGGAAGGATGGGCTCTTCCCCAAAGCAAGGCTATCCATAGAAACATGAGACAGAAAATACATCTGATCACCATGAGCAAGACACAGTAATGGAAGTGGGAAATCGAAAACATACTTGAAACCAGTACTGTAACTGAAGCCTACCTGCTCCACCACAGCATCAAAGAAACCGGGCTGTCATGATAAGGTACTTACCCTCTGGGCTCTTCTTCAAGACCCCGTCCTTTCTGGATTTTAATCCACTGTTCCAGCTGCTGCATTGAATTCGTTCTCTGAATGACTCGATCAGCCTCTGTGGCCAGGGTCCCTGCATTTGGGTGACTCCCACCCTGGACATCTGCCAAGCTGACATTCACTGTTCTGCCATCTGAACTATTCACATTGATGGGTCTGTAGTGCACATTCTGAGGTGGGCAGGCTAGCCCAGTTTCATATTCCGATGGCAGAGAGTTCAACTTTACACTGTTAATCTTTGTTAGAGGTCTCTCTTGGCCATCCTTCTGAAATCCATATTTTTCAGCTTCTAAGGCCCTTTTTTCCTCCATTTTACTTATTTCCTTATTTTTCTGATTGTTCTGGACCTCTGGCTTAATGAGGACTCTGTGGTTGGGAATGTTATTGGTTTCTTTAGTTGATGCACCTTCAGTTGCAATCTTGTCCACTCTGAAAGTAGAGGAGATGAGCAGAGTAAACAGATGGAGACTCAACCCATGAGAACAAGCAAACCAACTAACAGAGGCAGAGTATAAGCTGACACAGAACCTCAGAACTGTGTCATTATCATGCAGGTATAATTCTAAAACGCAAGAAAACACCGTCAGGCAAAAGCTACTGAGACAAGTGCCATGTGCCTCTGCCTGCCAAAATCTGGAAACACAGCAAATGCTATTTCTCACCATTAATGGTCAAACCACAATTATTTAAAGCAATCAGTCAACTGAAATAACAAATCAGTCACGAAGGTCAGCTCATCAGGAGACAATCATGAGTCTGGCTATGGAAGCTGTTGCAACAGGAAAGTATAGCCTGATGCCACCAAACAGCTCAACTGTATGACTAACTCTTGTTTGTACAAGAGGACCTGTGTGTGGCTTTATTTTCTGGAGAGAAGTCACTGGGTAGCCCAGGTTAGCCTCAAACTTAAAGTGATCATCTCAAGTGCCATGGGTGCTGAAATTACAGATGTGAAACACTACCCAGACAGCAAGGCTTAGGCGCTATCAGAGCCAAGTTGCTTATGCTTAGTGAACATCTTTATTTCATTTTTTCCCTTTAAAGGCAGGGTCTCACTATATAGGCCAGGCTGGCTAGAACTCACAGAGATGTCTGCTTCTACCTGAAATTAAAGGTGTGTACCAGCACGCCCAGCTTCAGTGGGTTTGTTTACTTAATAGCTGCTTCTTTGGCAAGGTACAGAAGCTTACACTGCCTCAATTTCCTCTTTGGTAAATAGAGAATTTCAGCAATGCCAGAGGACTGTTATGAGAACCAACAATAGCTAGCATGTCTCTTACTGTCTTTACTTTTTTTAGTTCATCAAGCAGCTCTGTGGAATCCATGTGCCCAAGAGAAGAAAATATTTGTCAGCTGTGTTTCTGGGCCACCTGAGTTACCACCCAGTTGCTACAGGTCTTTTTTCTTTCTGTCTTTCTTTTTCCTTTTTTTTTTTTTTTGAGACAGAGTTTCTCTGTGTAGCTTTGGAGCCTGTCCTGGAACTTGCTTTGTAGACCAGGCTGGCCTCGAACTCACAAAGATCCACCTGCTTCTGCCTTGCGAGTGCTGGGATTAGAGTGTTCCAGCACCGCCCAGCTGCTAACAGGTCTTTCCAGTAGGAAGTCGTTTTCCTGAGCCAATCCTATCCAGGCTTTGATAAAACCAAGCTAAGCATCTGGAACCCAAGACTACCTCATTCAACAGGAACTCACAGAACTGGCCTGCCTCCTGCATTTCAGCACATACTGTGGTGCTAACTGTGAGATCCCAAGGGTGGTATTATTGCTAAGTTCCATGATGTGTGGAAAACATACATATTCACACGTATGTACCTAATTTCAACTTTGAGTGACGGAATGTAGACTCTATAGACACTCTGGCATGGGGCTCTAGCAAGGGTGAAATCACATACTGCACAGACTCAAGTCATACATGAAGACATCACAGCAGACACGGGGCAGTAAACAAAGACGGGCTTTGGGGCTTCTTCCCGTCCAAGGGGAGACCACTAAAATGACAGCGAGTGTTCACTGACCTCTGCAGGGAGAGTTGTTAAATACTGAATGCTGAGTATCTTAAAAACTGTAAAGCTGGGCGGTGGTGGCGCACGGCTTTAATCCCAGCACTCGGGAGGCAGAGGCAGGCGGATCTCTGTGAGTTCGAGGCCAGCCTGGGCTACCAAGTGAGCTCCAGGAACAGCGCAAAACTGCACAGAGAAACCCTGTCTCGAACCCCCCCCCAAAAAAAACAAAACAAAACAAACAAACAAAAAAACTGTAAAACCAAGTCCAGTCGACTCCAGCTACTGTTTTAGACTAGAATTGTAACGTTTTTTCCCCCCAGAGATTTATCACTGAAGAAACATAAGCATGTAATGACTCTTCTTTAAATAGAATAAAAATGACTCAGAAAACTATGAGAACATAAACGAGGAGAATTGTACCTGACTTAAGAAAGTAATACTTAAGCCATAACAGGAAACAAACAAACAAACAAACACAAAACACTAGACACTACTCTGGCCATTAAGACAAATGGGAGGGGTTGACATCCTTAGTCACCAGGGAAATGCAAATCAAAACGACTCTGAGATTCCATCTTACACCTGTCAGAATGGCTAAGATCAAAAACACTCAAGACAGCTTATGTTGGAGAGGGTGTGGAGCAAGGGGAACACTTCTCCACTGTTGGAGGGAGTGCAAATTTACATAGACACTATGGAAATCAGTACGGTGGTTTCTCAGAAAACTGGGAATCAATCTTCCTCAAGATCCAGCTATACCACTCTTGGGCATATACCCAAGGAATGCTCAATCATACCATAAGGACACATGCTCAACTATGTTCATAGCAGCATTATTTGTAATAGCCAGAACCTGGAAACAACCAAGATGCCCCTCAACTGAAAAATGGGTAAAGAAAATGTGGTACATATACACAATGGAATACTACTCAGCAGAGAAAAACAATGACATCATGAGGTTTGCAGGCAAATGGATGGAACTAGAAAATATCATCCTGAGTGAGGTAACCAAGATTTGGAAGGACAAACATGGTATAGTCATAAGTGGATACTAGATATAAAGCAAAGGATAACCAGACTTCAACCTACAGCTCTTCTAAACCAAGAAACAGAGTTACTACCTGAAGACAGGTGTGGGAATACACACCTCAACCCCAGTGCAGCTAGGGGGATCAGGAGTTCAAGGTCATCCTTCTCTACACTGAGTTTGAGGCCAGCCCGGGTTACATGAGATTCTTACACACACATACAAGAAAACAAAACAAAACAAAACAGAAAAAAAGGAAGGAAGGAAGGAAGAGAGAAAGAAATGTATTATGATCCAGAAATCCTCTACTGGAATCCATCAGTCAGCATGTTGAGGAGATTCCTGCACTTATATGCTTATTGTGGCACAATAATCTTCACAAAAGGCAAGATACATAATGTATATATATCAATGGACAGATGATGAATTTATAGTGTGTGTGTGCGCGTGCGTGCGCGCGCGCGCACACACACACACACACACACACACACACAAAATGGAATCATATGACTATCCTAGAGATCATTGTGTTAGTGAAATATGCTGGATCCAGAAAGATAAATGTCATAACCTCTCATTTACACGTAGAACCTAGAAATATTGACCTCCAAAACACAGGACAGAAAAGTAGTTACTAGAGCCAGGGAGGGATAGGGGAGGAGTGGGTAGAGAGGACAGATAATTGGTACAGCTCAAAAGGAGAGGACATTTCTATGTCTTAACAGCATTGTAAGGCAACTATGGTTGATAATGATTTTTCAAAATAACCAGTATAGATTTTTAAGGCCCCAGCAAAAAGAGGCGATCCAAGTCTGAGATGACATCTATGCTAATTACCCAATCTGATCACTGCACAGTGAATACATGTGAAATGTCCCATGCATAATTACTATACTCTAGTAATATGTGTAATTACTGTATGTCAACTGACAGTAAAAATATAGGGTTGGAGGTATAGTTTACTGACTGAGATGGGCTGCTTGCCTAGCATGACAGAGACCATGGGCTAGATGCCTAGCACACGAGCGCGCGCGCGCGCACGCACACACACACACACACAATGTAAAAACACCGAGGAGGGCTGGAGAGAGATGGTTCAGTGGTTAAGAGCACTTGTGGTTCTTGCAAAGGACCTGGGTTCAATTCCCAGCACCCATTGGAAGCTCACAACTATCTGTGTAATTCTAGTTCTAGGGGATCCGATGCCCTTTTTTGGCCTCTGTGAGCATCAGGCACATTTGCAGTACACAGACGTACATGCAGGGAAAACACCCATAATTTTTTCAAAAAGTCAAAAGAAACACAGTTAGGCTACACAAAATGAAAATAATATGCCAAGAGACAAAAATTATTCAGAGAAAGCATATTAGACTTACATTTTTAAAAATGTCATCAGCTATCTACACACATTGTAGTTTCTGGATGAAATCCTTTAAGGATTTAGCAGAAACAAGCTTTAAACACTGGACTGTAGGAAGTGGATGAATGTGTACTGTCTGCCATGAGTTGGCCATGCCAATCACAAAGGCTTGCCTTCCCCATATGAATCAGGTGTGGACTTGCAAAGCCGCCTTCTGGTCAAGTGTGAATGTTGATAGTGTGTGCAAGGAGGAGTGTTTATAAATGACTGACCAGTATGTGCAAAAAAACTAGCAAGTCAACTTCCGGCTGGCAGACAGTTGCTGCCTGAGACCTCTTCCTGAGAATGACTCCTCCCCAGCGCTCTGTACACAATGAGCATGCTCCAGTCTAGGTTACTTAGGAAGCTGGTGCCAGGAGTGCACATGGCCCACTGGAACCATCTTTTACATATGTGTCTGTCTTTTCTTCCTTTCCTAGCCACCACTGTCAGATTTCTAGACCCAACCCTTGCAGGACTTGGCCGCGCATGGTTTGGGCTGGGGATGTAGCTTAGTAGTTGAGTACTTACCTAACATATAAGGACTTAGGTTTGGTATCAAGCACCAAAAAAAAAAAATCCCCCTTCCCCAAACCCGGTAACTGTTTTAAATATTTGGAACCCCATTGCTTTTACTTCAAACAAACAAAACATCTCACTGGATTTATGAAATTAAAATGATACTTTCAATACTCAATTCTAAACATAATGGGGTAGGATTAAAAAATGCTAACAGCTCAGTGTAGAAGAAAGCAAGCCAACTCTTAGTGTGATAGGAACCACTGCCTCCAGGCTGGGCTCAGAGGAGGTGTTCATAACTGCTGGGTAAGGGACAAACTACAGCAACACAGCTGCCTGACATAAACAACTCATCACCTCATGAGTACATGTTGCTTTTTAAAAAATGTATATGGGTGTCTTTGCTTGCCTGTATGCACTACCTTTGGAAGCCAGGAGAGGGCACCAGATCCCCTGAAACTGGAGTCACAGATGAGTGTGAGCCTCCATGTGGCTACTGGGAGTGAAGCCTGAGTTAGTGCTCTTAATCAATGAGCCATCTCTCATGCCTTACATGCTATTTTTATATGTGGTTTAAATTAATTTACTACTTTTTTGGTGAAAAGATCTCATTGCATAGCCTAGGGCTGGCCTGCAACTCATGATTTTCCTGCTTCTACCTCCTCCGTGCTGGGATTACAGGGGTGCATCACCCGCTTGGCTCCCTCCCAGGTGCTGGAAGTATAGGGGTACACCACCACACTTGGCCCCAGCTGTTTGAATTGTAAATTCAGCAAAAGAAAATGGAAGTAAATTGAAATTGCAAAAAGTGTAACATATAGAAGAGAAGCTACTTGAAAATAAAATACTCTAATTTCTATATTCATTTCTATATTAAAAAATTCCTAGAGCTTTACTTAGAGAAATTTGCAAAGATTTACAATTCTTTTTTTTAAGTAGAAGGTGAAAGAGAAACCAGACAAAAAAATCCATTCTCATTCTCTTTCTCTCCCTCTCTCTCCTCTCTCAATTTAGTATGGTATGTGGGTGTGTATGATATACGTGGGCATGGGTGACTTCTCACTCTGTTTATCATTATTATTATTATAATTATTATTATTTTGTTTTTTTCAAGACAGGGTTTCTCTTGTGCTACCCTGGCTATCCTGGAGCTCTCTATAGATCAGGCTGGCCTTGAACTCAGAGATCTGTCTGCCCCTGCCTCCCAAGTGCTGGGATTAAAGATGTGCTCCACCACCGCCCGGCCCAACCAGCTCTTTATTTATTATTTATTATCAGTGTGTGTGTATGTGCGTAAGTATGTGGGGGCATACATGCCACAGTGTGCATATGGAAGTCAGGACAATATTGTGGCATCATTTCCTTTCCCCCAGGTTCTGAAGATTGAACTCAGGCCATCAGGCTTTCGAGACAAACATTTGTACCCACACCAAACACTCATTGGCCCTGGCCTTGAATGCTTCACCCTCTTGCCTCTACCATCCAAGTGTTGGAATCAGATATCCCAAGGACTAGGGTTTTGGCTAGAGGACAGCACTTGTACACACAAGGCCCTGGGTCTGACCTTTAGCACAGCCACCACCACCAGCAACCCTAGAACCTGTTTTATTTCCATGCTTGGGTACCTGGATGAGGATTTGGGTTTTAAAAACAATAACAGAAATAAGAGCCGGGCTTGGTGGCAGAACACTTTTATACTGGCAGTTGGGAGGAAGAGGCAGGTGAATCTTTTTGCATTTGAGGCCAGCTTGGTCTGCATAAAGAATTCCAGGACTTCCAGGGTTATGTAGAGAGACCCCACCTTAAAAAAAAGTACATATCCTAAAAAGCCTCAATTCAGTCTTTTAGACAACATGCCAAAAGACCACTAAAATGCACACTGAAATAGTATGTATGATGCCATGGGGCTTGATCTCTAACTGGGAAACAGACAGACAGACACACAAACACACCCCTTTAAATGTACATATTAGCAGTTTTCTTATATAACATGAACTTAATTATCATCGACTGGAAATAAAATTTAATTCCACTATAGACCTTCAAATTACAGAAATTTTCAAGAAGTGTATTTCCCAACAATTGGGAGGCAGAGGCAAGTGGATCTGTGAGTTCAAGGCCAATCTGGTCTAGTTATAGAACAGCCAGGAATACATAGAGATATCCTGTCTCCAGGAAAAAAAAGCATATTCATTCACCCTCTATTTTTGCAGTTTGAGAAACCTATTTTCTTTGCTCAGGTCTGCTTCTTTCTCAGACAGTTTTGTGATGCAGCCCAGGCGGCTCTGAGCTTGGGTTATAGGTGTGTGCCACAGGCCACACACAGCTCAGCAGGTCAAGGTGCCCAGGGTGATCCCTGGGACCCACGTACTGAAATGAAGAGAACCGACTCCTGAAAGTTGCCCTCTTGCCTCCACATGAACACTGTAGTGCATGCATGTACACACACATGTGCAAAAAAATGTGCATGCTACCATGTCTGGTTGACTAGCTCTCAGCATAAAGAGAAATATTAATATGACCTGTTATCTCCAAGCAGGAAAGAAAATCAACAACTCTAGGATCAATTTTCATAAGAATCTGAGTACCACAGTTCTAAAGAAAAGGCACAACTCAGCAAGTAGTTGATATATTTAGAAATAATTTAAATGTTCTAAGAATTTTCTTCCGGAGTTATTAATAACAAAATAACCAGAATTAGTCAGAAAATATTAACAAAATAAAACTCATCGGAATTTCTTGTTGTTATTTATCTCCCAAATACCAATACAATATAAAAACACAATGAAATTAACTGCATGAAATTAAATTCTGCAATTAAGGCTCTTAAAAAAAAAATTCTCCCATGAAGTGCACAAATCTGTACAGCTTTAAGGTAATAAAGAGAGGTACTCACCGGAAATTAAAGGTAATTCTGTAAGAAGAAAGAACATTCAGTGTGAATGTTAGGATTCTAGAGCCCCCAGTACACTGACAGTGAAATGAGGCAAGAAAGGTGGACTAGTCAACTCTGTCAACTGACAAGGAACGCACGCAGGCCGTCAGGGGCCCGGTGAGGGACAACCATGCACCAGGACAATGGCATTTGCAAGGCAGGAGTAAAATGCAGATGACAGTCACTGCTGCTTCCCTCAGGGCTGTACCTTTTCACAGGCTCTGTCTGCACCAGGGCAGCATCTAACATGGCCTTCATCCACAGCTCCATTTCCTTTCCTGTATCGGTGCAGAAATAATAGGTCCGCATGTTTGGATGGGCTGCCTGAGTGAAAACGACACCATCGCTTTATCATGATATGCAATTCTGAAAAAGAGGGAAAAAGACTCCTTGTCTTTTACTTAAGACACAGACATGACTTAAGAACATGCATACCGATCCCAGCAGCTACAACACTAATTATCCTTGTAATGTTTCTTCAATTGCATATATTTCAAAGCTACAAAAACATGTGCTCTAGGAAGGAATGGGGTCTGTCTCACTCACTCAACTCTAACCATTTTAATTTGGTGCAGCCAGTATTTTCTCATTCAAGGATAATATTTCTAGCCAGGCATTGCATTTGGGAGGCTGAGGCATGACTCTGAGTCCAGCCTGGACTATATGGCGAGTTCTAGGGCAGCGTGATCCAGAGTGGAGACCCAGCCTCAAAACAAACAAACAAACAAACAAACAAACCAACCAACCAACCAACCACAAACGTGGGGTGTGCTTTAGAGCGAGCAGCAACAAAATGGGAAAGCCCATGCAAGCATTCTCAATGCTTGTTAGCAGTGTCTTTAGTCTAACAGCGATGCTGTTTCCGTCTTTCATAGATGGTATATGAACACTTATGCATACATAATCCCAATGATATTTCTTTCTAGTTTTTCTTTTCAGGTTTCCAAGTTAAAACACAAACACCTGCAGTTTGAGAGGATGTAATGACCAGTGGGGTTGTCTTCTGCGGTGTTCTTTTTATCAGAGAATCAGAAGGGAAACATAATAAAGACACTGGTGAGGCTGCTGCTGCAGGAGAGCACTGAACAGCCATGGGAAGGGCACAGAGGACAAGCTGTGGACGGAGAAGGCTGAGGCCAGGAATGAGGACCCAGCCTCAACTTCCATTTCAAAACCCCACGGTCTTTCCCACTAGACACCCGAAGACTTGGCCAAATGAACAAAGGCCACCGCAGCTTAAGTGAGGTGAGGAGTCTGTTAAGCTGTTGGTTGTTAAGTATTAAACCAGAGCTCTACATCTACAATCACACTCTTCTTGCCAACATCTTATCAGCCTTCTTCCCAAGGTCAATTGGCTTAACATCTTTAGAATACATACAACACACATACAGTCCATAAGCAGTGATCACTGTAATGTCATAACAAATTCCATGGTGCGGTCAGAGACGACTGTGTAGCCTAGGACAGTTCATGTGCTCTGGTGTTAAAGTGATCAGTAGTCACTGGACTCTTGGGAGTAGGTTTTGGTAAAATGGATGAAGAACACTGCCCACATCTGTGATCAGTGGAAGGAACTGGGCTGGTGGTGGGAAGATCCTGTTCCCTCCCCGAGACAACAGAAGTCAAACCACTCACATAGCCGCCACCCACCATGCTTTAATTCAGAAACTGGGAAGTTCCTACTTACCATGTTGTTAACAGTTGACTCAAAATCAACAAATGCAGTCATGCAGTAGCTCAAAATTTAGGGGAAACACCATAAAAGAGAAGTTAAAACAGTAGTTACTATTGTTATATGCAAAAGAAAACAAAAATCAAACTAATAGTTACAGAGAAACTATACCAGATCCCTGTGGCCACTTTTGTGCTATTTTAACATTGCAGATTTTTAAAAATTTTCTTTAGCCGACTTTCATTATTATTACTTTTTCAGTTTTTATGTGTTGGTGTTTTGCCTGCATGTACGTCTGTGCATTACATACATACAGTATCCTCAGAGGCCAGAAGAGGACACTGGATCCCCTGAACTGAAGTTACAGACCTTGTGATCTGTCATATGGGTGCTGGGAACTGAACCCAGGTCCTCTGTGCTCTTAACTACTGAGTGCTTTTCTTTTTGGTTCTGAGCCTAGCCTTTCATGGCTGAGACATTCTTCTAGGCAGCTTTTTCTTTTCATACTGCAGTATTTTTTTTTAAAGAATCTAAGATTACAGATAAAATGTCCCTCAAAGACAAAAATTTCAGTATTTGTTAAATTTACTAGCAGATGAAAGATTTAAGGTTATGGCCAAGTAAGTGTGAGCATCACAGCTCTAGACATGTACTTCACAAAGTTCTTATTTGAAGTTACCTGTATTCAGTGTTTTTTTGTGATACTGGGAATTGAACCAGGGCATTATGCACAGGAGACACTCTGTACTGAGGTCCACTTCTGGCCCCAACTTACCCAAATGCTCCTCTAGGCTACCCTGCTCTAAGCATGCTGTGCTAGTTGACTCAGACTTGAAGCTACGCCCTCACACTCAGGCCTTGCTCTAGCATTACCTGCTCAACCTGCTTACGCCCTCATTAAGCCTCCCTCCTTTTACCTTCACAGTTAATAATAATGCAATATATTAATTAGCGGAAGTCAAACACTAATGCAGTCCTGAGTATTCTTTAAAATGAATGTTTAAAGTTATATGCGTTTTGTAAAGGCACAAACATCTTCATTGTTAAACTGTATTCTGTCCTCATTTGTACCTTTATTCTTTTCTTTTAAAGATTTATTTATTTATTATGCATACAATGTTCTGTTTGCATGTAGGCCTGCACAACAGATCTCATTATAGATGGATGTGAGCCACCATGTGCTGGCTGGAAATTGAACTCAGGTCCTCTGGAAGAGCACTTGCTGCTCTTAACCTCTGAGCCATCTCTCAAGCCCCTGTATCTTTACTCTTAAAACAAAATTTCCACATTAAAATTAGTCATGATCATTATCTACCTACCTACCTACCTACTTACCTACCCACCCATCCATCCACCCACTCACCCACCCATCCAGGAAAAAATAAAACAAAACCCTAAACCCAAGCTGGTCACCTCTGAGATTTATTTTAACTATAACCCTAAAGCAAAGAATGCAGCATGTTTTTTTGAAAACAAAAATTTGTCACCAAATTAGCATTAACGTGTACTCTCACAAGCAGTAATAACACAAGATGAGTGGGTGAATGATGGTCTCAGCAGGGTTTGCATTTAAAGGTGGGAAATGAGCATTATGTACCTGAGCATGTCTTTGAGACTAACGTGCAAATTTGTAAATACGTCATGTTTTTACATGCAACACTCTTCCCATATGTTCCATCTGACAAAATTCAAGTAGTAACTGAAACAACAATGATCACTAAGGGATCTAGCCGTAGTCATCCATCATGTTTCTGCCATGCCGGCTTTATAGAGAAACAACTGAACCTAGCCTGGACTATGTTAACATGTGCTTTCTAAGGTGACAGTCTTCTCTGGTGTGGCTGGGACATCACCAACCAATATGCTTCATTGTTATTTTTAAATTTTATGTACACAAGCATTTTGCCTGCATGTATGTCTAGGCCAGAAGAGGGTGTTGGGTCCCTTGGGTCTGGAGTTACAGTTCTGAGCCACCTTGTGGGTAATGGAAATTAAATCCAGGTTCTCTAGAAGAGCAGCACCACCAGTACAACTTTAAATGTAAACATTACCACCAGAAAGACCTTCACCATAGTTTGAGGTTCACTCTCTGTTCTTATTTTCACTTTTTTTGGTTGTGAGCCTAGCCTCTAACAGCTGAGATATCTCTCCAGCCCCAGTATCTGTTTCTTCAAGTGTCACAGGATAAAATGGCCCGCTCCTTTCCTTACCTTAAAAGCGTACTTGCGATTGATGTGGTCCTCAGAGGTAAGCATAGCTATCTGAAAACTAGGCAGCAGGATGCTTCCCAGAATCCCTTCTTCCTTCTCATCTAAATACAAGTTAGTATTTCATTAGATTTTTTGTTCTTCGGGAACTTTGCCACTTGCCCTGTGTTCTAACATAACCCCGCTCTAGTTGTTCACACTGTTTCCCATCCTCCCTGGACTGGCAAGTTCTACGAGGCCACTTAGAGAGGTAGGAGCACGTACAGCGTAGATACATTGACATGAAAAAGTTCTTTCAACTATGCCACAAAAATTACACAATTTAAAAGCTGTGGAGCTTTAGGTCTGCCTTTACTAGTAGCTGAGACACATAGTGAAGTTGACGGTTTGAGGAACAGACCTACAAAGCAAACACATAATTTACACTGAGGAAAACAACTCAACATTCATCTCCTACAAAGAGGTTGTTTGGGGATGTTTGAGGAACCTGATACATATTGTCACTGTTTTTTTTTTTTTTGGTTTTTCAAGACAGGGTTATGTAGCTTTGCGCCTTTCCTGGAACTCACTTGGTAGCCCAGGCTGGCCTCGAACTCACAGAGATCCGCCTGCCTCTGCCTCCCAAGTGCTGGGATTAAAGGCGTGCGCCACCACCGCCCGGCCCATATTGTCACTGTTATGGACCCACCAGACAAGCTAATGAAGCCATGTATCTAGCTAATAAACTCATATATAGGCAGACAATTCTGTCCAGCCAGCCACTTCCCAAATAATCACACAGAAACTTATTATTAATTATAAATGATTGGCTGATCGCTTAGGCTTGTCTCCAGCCAGCTCTTACAACTTAAATTAACCCATATCTACTAATTTATGTGCTCCCCTGAGGCTCATTTACCTCATCTATGAACTTCCCACGTGGCTTCTTCTGTGTCTGCCCTGCAACTCCTGAGACTCCTCCCCCTTTTTTTTTTTTTTTTGCTTTGTGCTCTCTTTTTTCTGCAAGTCCCACCTAACCTCTTCCTGCCCAGCTATAGGCCAATCAGCTCTTTATTAACCAATGAGAGCAACACATATTTACAGTGCACAAAGATTGTTTCATAGCATTTCCCCTTTTGTCTACTTAAAAGGAAGGTTTTAACCTTAACATAGTAAAATTATACACAACAGAAAGAGTTATCAAGTAAGAATTAGTTACAATATCCAGTCCATTTGTATTTGACAAAATTAGAGAAAGTATTCTATTATTTATCTTATCTTGAACTTGCTATGTTAAAAAAAGTACTGCCATGTGGCAGAGCACAGATAAGAAATGTGTATTAATTTAAGTTATTTAAACTAAAAATGAGCCTAAGCTATCGGCCAAGCATTTATAATTAATAATAAGTCTAAAAAGGGTAGATTATTGAATCTACTTTAATCCAAAAAAAAAAAAACCAAAACAATTAATCTCAAAATATTTTACATTGGTACAGATTTTGGTATATTGATACAAATTTAAAGTTATTTTTGCTATATTATGTTATTTATTATCTGTTTCTACTCTTACTTGGAGTACTGTACTTATGCAACTCATTTAAAAATGTAATGTATAATTAAAAATATAGGTTAGTAGTCATCTATAATAATCAAACTTGTAGTCATATTAGGAATGTTTTCAAGGTTAAACAGATATATTTAGATAGATAGATGGTCTTCAAACACTTCAAAGACCTACAGAATATGGCATTTAAGGTGTTTAATCAACCTAAGGCTTTTCTTGACAGTGAGACACATCTCCTGATAGCACCAATCTACTTCAAAAAAGGATGATGAGCACTGAAGAAGCTCCATACAGTTTGCTTTCTTTATGGCAAAAGCTAACCATTTGGGCTAAGAAACTGCCCTTGCCTCAATTGTTGACAGTATACTGTCCAAAATGGACCAGCAGAATGCACCAGCAACCACATGGTGGCTCACAACCATCTGTAATGAGATATGGTTCCCTCTTCTGGCCTGCAGGCATACATGCAGACAGAACACTATAAGTAGATAAATCCTTAAAAAAAAAAAATAAATTAAATATTAAGACGTCATTGACTTCTTTCCATATTTTCTTTTCCTATTAGTTGCGAAACTATAAAAATAAATATATTGAATATAGGAGGGGGTGACTAATAATAATAAGAAAAAAATCATAATATGGTTTCTATTCACTTTTGTTTTTTCTTTACAAATTTTTAAAGAAATACTTATTTGGTGTAGGCGTGTGTGTGTGCCATGGCGTGCACACAGAGATCAGAGAACAACTTCAGGAGTCAGTGCACTCTTCCTTCCCTGTTGCTGAGGGTCTTGTTTCTGGCACTGTGCTGCACACTACAGGTGACCTCCCTTGCAAGTTTCAAGCTGACTGTCCCATGTCCCCTCCTATCTTGCAGTAGCAATGGTGGGACTACAGATGCTACCCACAGCACCGAGGTTTTGAGGTGAGTTCTGGGAACTGAACTAGGGTCATCAAGGTTGTATAGCCAGCATTTTTACCTGCTGAGCCACTTCCCTGAAATAGGGTCTTTTTACATACATAGTCCAAGCCAACCTGGAATAAGGGGTGGGTTTGCACCACTACATCTAGTTTACATGTTATGGTATCCCCGCCCTCCAAGACAGGCTTTCTCTTTGTGGTCCTGGCTGCCCTGAAACTCACTCTGTAGACCAGGCTGGCCTTGAACTCACAGATATCTGCCTGCCTCTGCTTCCTGAGGGATGGCATTAAAGGTATGTGCCACCATGGCCCAGCTCTATGGTATATTTTAATCATTTCCATGGGTGAAAGCATGAGCTGAGTTCAAGCTGCAGGACCTATGAGGTGGAAGGAGAGAAGCAATTCCCACCAGTGTTCTCTGTCCTCAACACATCTGCTGTGACATGTGCATGCCTACTCCCACATCATACACATGCCAGTAATAAATAAAAACAGGAGCAAAGCCATTACAAAGAATCTGGTATTCATTTTGTTATTAATTACTATTATGAAATTTTTATTCTAGAAATAAATTAGGAATAGTAAACATTTTCTTGCTATCATTTTGTACTCCAAATTGTCAATAAATACACTGGAAAAGGAGGAAAATACAGACAACTAGCTCATGGATAATTCTGGAGACTTTAACTTTTCCCCAAGAGTGAGAAACTCAATGAGGAAAATTATAGAGTAAGCCTGGCGCCAACTAAAGACAGACAATACCACAACTAATGTGGGGCCGGTGTTTCATTTTATCTCTAGGTTTGGTAATTTGGACCTTGAAGTACTCAACCACAGTTCACTGGGGGTGAGCTAATGAGCACAGCTCTAGTAATCTGTAGTTACAAGATTAATATGCATTTTATCACTTTGCAGGTGACCACAGAGCCTTGCCACATATCTTCTATATAATCCAAAGATAAATTTAAAAATTGCAAACAGAAAAGGAACTTCTGGGTGAGATTCAGAACTAGAAGCTGCCTGCATGTGATCCCATTAAGAAGTGTCATCTAAGACAGAATAGATGACCACAGATAAAGAAAAAAATACAGGCAAAGCTTTGGCAATTCACAGCAAAGAAGAAAGCTCACACAGCACCAGCTGGGAGCAGGAAGCAGAAGCCTCACCCAGAAGCAGTATGTCAGCTCCTCTGAGTGGCCCTGGGGACTTAACTCTCAAGAGTAGCCTGTGCAATAAGCAGATTCCCAAGTAAAAATAAAAAGAAATAACCAAACTACAGGATCTGCAAATCACAACCTAGACACACTCACAAGTTAGAAAAGCAAGACAATACAACTCCTCCAAGAGATCACAACACCATACCCCAAACAAACACACTGATGCAGGTAAATGCTGGATGATTTCAATGTTAGTAAAACTGATATATGACCTCAAAGATGATAAGAGCAAGCACATAAATAGATAAATTCAACCCAGGACCCAGGGAGGGTAGTCAGTGATACAGAGGAAAGAGTGAGCATTGTGCAAGAAAAAGTCAGGAAGAAAACTGAGAATTTTTTTTTTGGTGGTGGTGGGGGGCGGGGAAAGAATCAGCAGAAATGAAAACATTTAAGAAAAAAAAAAAGTGGACAGCATCATCAGTAGCCTTGGCCATGATGGATAAAGAATTATCAGAAATGGAGGACAAGCTCTGCTACAGTCAAACATCCATACTGAAAACTAACTAATTAAATGAGCATGATCACAATGTCCCAAAACCACAGAACCAGTCATGAAAGTGTAAGAACCCATGGGGTCCTCAATAGAACTAGCAAACACTACATTTCTCATAAGGCTTTGGTGTAAATTTTAATACTGCTTACCAGGTGTGTGGTTTGTAACTATTTTCACTGTGATGATTGCTTCCTACTTTGCAGAAGCTTTAGTTTAATGTAGTCAACATTCCAAAAAGTCACTGTGTCAAGGAGCTTCCATCACGTTTGTGCCTAGGACTTACATTTAGATATTCTGTACTTTGTAAATTGGCTTTTGTAAATCGTGTAAGGGTCTAAATTCATTCTTTTGCATGTGAATATCTAGTTTCCTCAGTTTTATTTACTGAACAGACTATCCATTTCCCCATACTGTCCTCTTAGCACCCTTGCCAAAACGTAGTTTACTATATTGTATTTGTTCAGGTTTATTTCTTGGCTATTGATCCTGTTCCACTGTTCTTTATGTTTTTGGACAGTATGCTGGTATTTTGATTACTACAACTCTTTAATATAACTTTAAATAAGAAAATGCTCCTGGAAAAAAAAATACATAGGGTAGAAGGAGGAAAAGGAAAAACTAAAAGCAAAACCAAAGGGTAACTATAGCAGAAAACTCCTGAAATCTAGAGAAAGAAATGGACATCCAAACAAAAGCAGCATTTACAGCTCCAGATGGACACCACCAGAGAAAAACTTTTCTATAGCTTATTAATAGCTAAGATGCCAAAAAGACAAAGCAAAGGAAAAAATAATCACACCAGCTCTCCTACAAATTTAAGCTTATCAGAGTAACATCAGTTTCTAGCAGCAGTCCTAAAACCAAGAAAGCACAAAACATACATCCAAGCTGTGAAAGTTAGCAACTGACCTTTGTGGGCAACAAGCACACACATGATGCGTATGCCTATGAACAGGTAAAACATGTATACCCATGAAATAAAATAACTAAACGTAAAATAAGAAAATTAAAATTGATAGAGAAAGAAGGATATATCATCAAAACAAGCATAAACTAAGATTTACCGTTCATGATCACTAAGCATTAAGCCCGTACTAAAGGAATACTATACAGATAAAGAAGAAAGTCTTAACCGCAAGAGCAAAAAAAAGAATGAATTACTTGAGAGTAACAGATGAACAAATAAAAGCCAGGAAAAACTCCGTCAGATATATCTAACAGTCAACCACCAAATCCCCTAGTACTAATACTGGAGAAAGAACAAATGACTGGATTGAATAAGATAGACTATCTGTTGTCTCTAAGAAACTCACTTAACTCAGACAGAAAATCAAAGGATGGAAGTCTATCTATGAAATAAACAGAGGTTAATAAGACAGTATAGTTCTGATAACTGAAAAAGTAGATTAAAATCAAATCAAATCAGAAGAGAAAAAGAAAGACAACCTATAAACAAGATGATACAACAGGGCCGTAGAGAAGGTTCAGTGGTTAGGAGCATTTACTGTGCTTGGAGAGGACCCAGGTTTGATCCCCAACACAGACATGGCAGTTGACAACTGTTCGTAACTCTAGTTCCAGGAGATCTGATACCTTCTTTGGCTTCCTTGGGCACCAGGCCCACATGTGGTGTACAGTCATACATGCAAGCAAACCCTCATACACATCAAATAAAAGTAAGTGCATCTTAAAAAAATACAACAAAAATACATATGCATAAAACATCGGGACTTCAAATTCCATACAGCAAATACCGACAAGCATAAAATGTCCAAGTCCAAGGTCCCAGCACAGTGACAGTGGGTGATTACAGTCCTTCTCCAATCAATATACTCAGCTCATGTTGTGTAATTCATATGTGCAAAGAAAAGTCATAAATTATTAATGATAACCTAATTAGTAATAAGCTGGCAATCTAATCCCGCCCCCCCCCCCCAATTTTGCCTGTAGAAGTTAGAACTGACACTGTTTTAGCCACCATGTGGGTCCTAGGAATTGAACCCACGTCCTCTGGAAGAGCAGTCAGTGCTGTTAACCATTAAGCCATCTCTTTGGCCCCAACAAATCTAATTTTGTTTGTTTGTTTGTTTGTTTGAGACAGTGTTTCTCTGTGTAGCTTTGGAGCCTGTTCTGGAACTCACTGTGTGGACTAGGCTGGCCTTGAACTCACAGAGATCCTCCTGGCTCTGCCTCCCGAGTGCTGGGATTAAAGGCATGCGCCATCATCGCCTGGCTAACAAATCTAATTTTTAAGTGATAATTTCCAGTCAGGTTTTAAAGGAGAGATTGTCTAAATTCACAATTTATAATTGGAGTATATTCCTTGAGAGAGCTTTATCTTGGTACAACCTTCTTTCGCTCACAGGTACCAAATTTGAAGTGTGACGTCTTAATAGGGAATCTGCTGGACTTTCACCTTAAGATTTTTATTAATTAGCTCAACATGGTGGCATGAGCTTGCCCACACCTCAGCTATTCAGGAAGCTGAGGTGGATGAGTTGCTTGAACCCAAGAGTTTGAGGCTAGCCTAGGCAACAACACTATGAGAGCTTGTCTTAATAATGAGACAAACTTTGCCGGGCGTGGTGGCGCACGCCTTTAATCCCAGCACTTGGGAGGCAGAGGCAGGCGGATCTCTGTGAGTTCGAGGCCAGCCTGGGCTACCAAGTGAGCTCCAGGAAAGGCGCAAAGCTACACAGAGAAACCCTGTCTCGAAAAAACCAAAAAAAAAAAAAAAAAAAAAACCAAAAAAATAAAAAAACAACAACAACAAAAAAAAATAATGAGACAAACTTCATGAGAAAAACCAGAAGGAATCTTTCATCTAGGAGAACGAAGGGGTATATCTACCCAAACATCTCTACATTTCTTCAGTGCTAATAGAAAGAGTCTGCTTTGTATCTTTCACACAACCTTTTCCATGTTTTTGGGGGAAAATGATCATTGATTTTTTTTCAGCACTCAGGCTGAGGAAGGAAGTTCAAGTATAAGGCCAGCCTGGACTAAGCCCAATGTCTCAAAAAACAAAAATAAGCAACCCAAATAGATGTATGTATAAATGTACACACACATTTATATCAATAATTCATGTTTTTTCATTTTCCAATCCACTATAATAATTCCTAACATTATGCTCACTTGAATTAAAAAAAAAAAAATCACAGCTATGAGAAGTCTATAAACCCACAGCCAGATCTCACAAAACCAACATAAAATCCTTAGCTGGCAGTGAAGGTCATGTCTATAATCCCAGAAACTTGGAGGATGAAGCAGGTTCACTGGTTTCAGGTGAACTCAGGTACAGCTCCAAAAACAAGTATCCAACCAAGGACTTTATCTGCTAGGTACTTGTGGTGGTATTGTGTTTCCCAAAATATTGTGTACCCTAATAAATTTATCTGGGGTCAGAGAACAGCCAGCCACTAGATACAAAGGCTAGAAAATGGTGGCACTCACACCTTTAATCCTAGTATTCCAGAGATAGAAATCCCTCTGGATCTCTGTGAGTTCAAGGCCACATTGGAAACAGCCAAGCATGGTGACACACACCTTTAATCCCAGAAAGCCAGCCTTTAATCCCAGAGAGTGGTGGTAGAAAGCAGGAAGATATATAAGGCGTGAGGACCAGAAACTAGAAGCATTTGGCTGGTTAAGCATTTGGCTGGTTAAGCTTTCAGGCTTTGGAGCAACACAGTTCAGCTGAGATTCATTCTGGATGAGGACTCAGAGGCTTCCAGTCTGAGGAAACAGGACCAGCTGAGGAACTGGTGAGGCGAGATAGCTGTGGCTTGTTCTCTGATCTTCCAGTTCACCCCAATACCTGGCTCCAGGTTTGATTTTATTAGTAAGAATCTTTAAGATTCATGCTACAGGTACTGCATTCAAAGACAGAGTGACAAAGTAAGGATTCTCAAGCTCTTCACAAAAAACAAATCAAAACACAGGAAGCAAACCAAAAATCACACCAGCCTTCAGCCAGATGTGGTGGTGTACACCTTTAATATCAGTACTCAAGAGGCAGAAGCAGGTGGATCTCTGTGAATTCAAGGCCAGCTTGGTTTACACTGTGCATTCCAGACCAGCCAGGGTCACACTGTGAGACCCTGCTTCCTCCGCTGAGAGCCCTGCTGCCTTCTGCCATACTCTAGAACCTTGGGTCAGTGAAGAAAGGTTTTCTTGACATTATCTGTAAACAGCAAGAGTACTAATGTCTATTCTCTTAGGACATAGCTAGTGCTTAGCATACAGTGCAGTTATGAAGTAAGATCCTTGAGCAGCTGATGAACTCACCTCTGTAATAAAAAAGGCAAAGGTCAGAAAGCACAAACCAGCGTTTCTTCCACAGCTTCATGCCGGTACTGTCCTGCATTAAATAACAGATTGAAGATACTTATCATATACATTTTGATATGCATGTAACATAGCCTAATTAAAAGGCCTATCAAAAAGTTCTAATCTGCTACTTGCACAGCCAGGTGACTCTAGCATGTTTCAAAAGGCCAGAAAGACTGAATGTTTCTACCACAGAGAAATGATGGACATTTGAGAATGTAGACATGCTGCCCATGATTTGATCACAATGCTTATATGCATGAAAATGTTACATGGCTCTTCATAAATAAAATTTTTATATGCTGACTAAAGAAAATTTAAAAGAAAATTTCCAGGGACTTGCATTATGTTAATTAAGATGGTGGCAAGTAGACTGTTCTCTGAAGACTGATGCTGTCATATAAAAAAAAGAGTAGGCTGAAGCCATCTGAAATTCACTCTTCTCAACATGTGTGCTTGTGAGGGTGAGAATAAGGGAAGCATGCGATGGTGTACAGTCTTACTCTGGTACCAGATTCAATAAATATGTTAATTCTCAACAAGAAGCAAAATATGTGCACCTAAATTATTTGAAAGGTATGATGATTAAAATGACCGTGAGTAAAAACCTTAATACACAAATTTAGTGAGTAAATACTCTTCCATCTACAGTTAGGTTTTACTCATCCTACAAAAGACTGAGTCCCTTTAGCTAATACTAAGTGATCTACTTATAAAACTACAGCTTCAAATGAGATCACACTTTTAACAAAAATTTAGTAAACAAGGGGTAACCACAGGTTTGGGGGACTCTAATGAGACATGTAAACATCTAAGAGATGTGCCAATGACCAGATCAGGTAAGGGTTTGACTATCTGGGATAAGAGAGAGGAAAGGCAGGTAGTCAACTGGATGCTGGGGGTCGTCTCGGTTACTGGTAGCCACCGTCTGAAACCCACAGGAAACACTTCAATACAGTAAAAATGAACCCCTCATTTCTAAAAAACCTTAGTCACTAACTTCCCAGACAGCAGCACTTTAACTATATGAGGACAGAGAGAAGGTACCTGCTTATACAGCCAGCCGCGCCTGACCACAGGTGCATTCGGATTCCTTTTAATTGAATTGGACCTTTTTCCAAAATTATGAACCTTTTTGGAAGCCCGTGACGTCTAGACAGGAGAAAGCAGGACAGAACATGTAGTATTTTTTTTTTAATGTTTTTTTTATTTTATTTTACAATACCATTCAGTTCTACATATCAGCCACGGGTTCCCCTATTCTCCCCCCTCCCATCCCTTCCCCTTACCCCCAGCCCACCCCCCATTCCCACCTCCTCCAGGGCAAATCCTCCCCCCCCCAGCCCCGGAGGACTGCGATCAACCTGGTAAACTCAGTCCAGGCAGGTCCAGTCCCTTCCTCCCAGACTGAGCCAAGTGTCCCTGCATAAGCTCCAGGTTTCAAACAGCCAACTCATGCAATGAGCACAGGACTTGGTCTCACTGCCTAGTTGCCTCCCAAACTGATCAAGCCAATCAACTGTCTCACCTATTCAGAGGGCCTGATCCAGCTGGGGGCCCCTCAGCCTTTGGTTCATAGTTCAAAAACATGTAGTATTAAGGATTGAAGCTTTAAGATTTTTCTCCATTTTAATTTTTTCCAGATTTCTCTGATGTTTGGAGGAAAAATTGCAATTCCAGCTTTGCTGGTTTATTTCAAGTATAAAAATTATATACAAAGAAATGTGATTTCTAGGCTACTACATTAATTTTCCCTTTATCTCTGTTCAGTATCTAAAAGAAATGTAGGTCTTTAAAATTTTATTAATTTATATTTGTAGCTATTCTTGTTTTGTTGTTTTTTTTTGAGACAGGGTTTCTCTGTGTAGCCTTGCGCCTTTCCTGGAACTCACTCTGTAGCCCAGACTGGCCTTGAACTCACAGAGATCCGCCTGCCTCTGCCTCCCGAGTGCTGGGATTAAAGGCATGCGCCACCACCACCCCGCAAAGCTATTCTCTATGTCAATTACTGTAGCTGAAAGTTTTTCTGTCTTGCCTGGTCCCTCCAGGCCATGCATTCCTCTGGCCTGGCAGTCCCACTGCTGCTTATAAAATAATCACTTAGAAGCTTATTATTACTTATAACTGCTCGGCCATTAGCACAGGCTCATTACTGACTAGTTCTTACACTTAAATTAACCCATAATTCTTATTTTTGTTTAGCCATGTGGCTTGGTACCTTTTCTCAGTTCTGCCTTGTCATCTTGCTTCCTCTGTGTCTGGCTGGCGACGCCTGACTCAGCCCTCCTGTTCCCAGAATTCTCCTCTCTGCTTGTCCTGCCTATACTTCCTGCCTGCCTACTGGCCAATCAGCATTTTATTTATCAACCAATCAGAGCAACACATATTCATAGCATACAGAACATCCCATAGCACCTCCCCTTTTCTGTCTAATCAAAAAGGAAGGTTTTAACTTTAACATAGTAAAATTACATATATTAGAACAGTTATCAAGCAAGAATTACAGTTACAATATCTAGTCTATTTGTATTTGGCAAAATTAAAGAAAATATTCTATTTATCCTATATTTGTGAGTCTAAGGTTTCATATCTAATTTGTCTTTTATCATAACCAAGGAAAATTATAACTATCTAGTCTTCAACTATATCGAAGTGCTGTGGATGTCATTCTATATGCTGTGAAAATGTGTTGCTCTGATTGTTTGATAAATAAAGCTGTTTGGCCAATGGTGAGGCAGAATAAGGTTAGGTGGGACATTCTAACTAGAGAGATAAGAGAGAAAAAAGGAAAGCAGAGGAGACGCTGCTAGCCATTGCCAGGAGAAGCAAGAAGTAAAGATATTGATAAGCCACAAGCCACGAGGCAAAGTATAGATTTATAGAAATGGGTTAATTTAAGATATAAGAGCTAGCTAGCAAGAAGCCTGCCATGGCCATAGTTTAAAAATAATATAAGCCTTTTGTGTGTTTATTTGGGTCTGAGGGGCTACGGGAGCCAGGCGGGACCAGAGAAAACTTACAGCTACAAATTACTACTAGTATAATTAGTACCATGCAATAACAAAAATGTAATTATCATTCTCTAATTCCAATTTTAAGTTTGTTACAATGAGTAACAGCAATAGATACAAATTAATACTTATAACTAATTAACAATAAGCAGAATAACTTACTCTGCCCACAGGGCTCATGGGATGCCCTGTATAGTCTGAAGCCATGTTGTAATTGGAAGCTTCATTTATCACACTTATGGGTCGCTCCTTCTTTTCTTCGGATGTCATGGCTGCAACAGTCCTGAAAAAATATCAATGCTACAGCCTGCTGTCTGTGACTGCTTCACAGCAATGGTTCCCTAGGTTATAAAGGTGGCCTTCTTTTAAACAATTTATCACCACTTTAAATATAACCAACACTTCTACTTCTAGCCCAACATAAGTTAGTACCATAGTTAAATAAGCATTATTGCAGATATTCTTGGTCATCCAACTGAAAAATTAAAAATCAATTACAAGGGTTTGAGCCATGTGACTGGCATGCACAAGGTCCTGGACTCAACTGTATGCAAATGCATGTGCATGTACAAACACACACTTGAGCGCACACCCACAAATTACAATGTTAATTATTCTGATGTTAGAAATAACTAATAGCTCCACAGTTTTATGGCACATCATGGTAGGGAATAGTGGTGGTGATGTGGCAACAAACAAATAAAAATGTATTGAAAATGGCTAATTACCACAGCCCCAAACTGAAGGTGAGAGAACAGTTCAAATCAGTTGAATAGATGAAGTATGCAGATTTCTTTAGCCTAGAATCCTGAGCTCTAGAGCTGAGAGCAAGAATTTAAGTTCTCACGAAAGAGCTTCTAAAATTACATTCCTCCGGAAAAAAATTAGATCATGTCTCTCTGCGATAGTAAGTTGACACTGTTATATTTGACCACATATGCCCAGATAGAGAAAACTGTTTAACTGCATTGTATTATCATGGGTTACAGCAATCCCATGCAATCCCACTCTGAGTACAGGCATTCCATGAAATTCTTCACTTACTGATCATTCACAACAAAGATACAATTATCCTGGGATGGCTGTCCTGTGACTGGATGCTTGCAGGTCACTTTCCTTTCATTGTGGCTGAAAGAATAAAGAAAAAAAAAAAGAATTATATGTGATACTTCTACAATCATAAACATTTTTCTTATATTTTAGTAGCAAAGCACCCATTTTTAAACTCAGCTTACTTCGATTATGCTGTGTGAGTGCAGCTCAAAGTCTACACCCTCATTTGGTCTAAGACTTAGCCCAATTTCCTCAATATTTCATAAACAAAGTCCCATCGACCAGTTACCACTATATCTTTTATTTCACAGGTGAGCCACAAGAGAAAGAATGAGCTTCTACCAGTTTCCTTTAATTAGGGCCCAACTTTGGCACATTTCTGAGACAAAAACCACAGTGACTTCAGCACACTTAAATTCCCATAAAACTAAAAGCAAAGAGATATATTGTAATCGATTTAGCTTCCCATGTATATATTACATTCTGGTCAGACACACCAGCCCCACGCTCTCTTATCCTCTCCTCTGGTAACATAGAGAATTCTTTAACAGATGACCACTTGGCCGTGAGCACCATCTTTGGTACAAAGGAGCGGTAACTGACTCCGATCACAGAGAGGCAGAGAAGACAGTGGTTCCAGCCCCTCCTTCAGTTCTACAAATGTGTCTCCTGCTTCTCTGCAGACCACACATTCACACTGCATTTGCCATAGTCTTTCCCATAGTCACCAGGTTTATTCTGGTCTTCATTTTATTTCCAAAGGCTCAAAATCAGATCAAGAATATCCTTGGTTCTGCTGCAATGTGTGTTTGGAATGTCTTCTAAGTTGGTTCATACATTAGAGAACGAACTGAGCACAGCACAGATCTTGTGTTTGCTTACATACTATTTTTTAATCTGCGGAAGAACCCTATGAATGCAGAAAACTGCATCCAGAAGACACAGCCCACCAAACTGATAAGACATACATCTGCACACATCTCCAATACCCACCAGTTGCTTTTACTTCACTGGGTATTTATGAAATACACCATACCCAGTAATACAACTTCATATTCCATCCTAGACAACTGCCCTAACACTTGCCAGTAACTTATATGCTGAAGCCCTTCCAACAATGCCCACTTCCACTACCTCAAGCAAACTACATTCCCTTTCAAAGGCAAAAATCCTATCACTGCACCCTCTGCATTTACTAATGTGTAATACTGTAGTGTCAGCTCCACGAGGTTTCACCTTTATTCCTGTGTCACTAAGGAAATTTTTATTTGCTTCTAACCCATTTTCTCCACAACCTCTGAACTCCGGGCTTTGTCACTGCCTGATTGTGTGTGTGTGTGATGCTGTGCATGGCCATGTGTATCTTGCTCTACTATGTTGAGACATGTTCTTTCTGAACCAGAAGCTTGCTTTTAGGCTGGTCTGGCTGCTCTGCAAACTCTTGGAATCTGTCTTTCTCTGCCTCCCAAAGTTGGGGTTTCGGCATGCTCAGCCATACCCAGCACTTGTGTGTATGCTGTGGGAACTCGGGTTCTCATGCACACAGAACCAATGCTCTTAGCACCCAGCCATTTTCCCAGGCTCAGTACATTTAAATTCTAGGTTGCTGCTGAAGTTGAATAGTAGAACATATGTTTAGCCTGCTCGAGGCTGTGGGCTTGATCCTGAGGTTCCACTCAAAAACAAAACAAAACTTGTCAAGAGATCTGATACTCTCCATGAATGGAAAGGGAAAGTGGAAAAGATACATTTTTGTATGTTTTTTAAAATATAAATTTGTATTTCTAAGAGAAGTTTTACAAAAGGGGATAAAATTCAGGTCTTGACTTACAGTTGAGAAAGAGGGACATAGAAAGCTTCTGTGACAACCCTACCCCCATCTTACCCCCCCACCCCCAAAAAAGTAATAGTCTAGACAGAAAGCCATCAAAGAGAACTCTTAAAAATTGTGATAAGGATGCTAAAGTAGAGCTCTTCACAACTGATGGCTTCTGAAGGGGAAGGACTCAGTTTTTTTAAGGGCTGGCCACTGGGAGTTTGACCATGCTCCAGTGAGTACATGGGCAACACAAATTGGACTCCCCTTTTCTCCTTTTTTTTTGAGGGGGGGAAGGCCATAAGGGTGTGGAGGGGCAGGTCTGGGAGGACTGGGAGGTGGATGTGATTGGGGTGCATGATGTGAAATTCCCGAACAATCAATAAAAATATTATGTAAAAAAAAAAAAAATTCCAGGGGGCTGGAGAGATGGCTCAGGGGTTAAGAGCACTGGCTGCTCTTCCAGAGGTCCTGAGTTCAATTCCCAGCAACCACATGGTGGCTCACAACCATCTGTAATGAGATCTGGTGCCCTCTTCTGGTGTACAGGCATACTATATACGTGATCAATAAATAAATCTTAAAAAAAAAAAAAATTCCAGTCTTGAAACAAAACATACCTATATAGTCAGGGAACCAATGAGTTCCCTTTGTCTTGAGTTCCCTGCAGCAAGGGAGGAAAGCCACACGTAAAGATGTTGATGGCAGGTGCTTTCTACTGCCTGTATTTCCCTCTAGAACATTCTCTTTGTGGAACAAGATCGGGGTGGGGTGGGGTGGTGCAGGAGAGCAGTCCCAGTGCTGAGGGAGGGAACCTGCCCTGCACCACCGCAGCCCTTGACACTGAGCTCCACGGAGTGGGAAGCATTTCTTCACTATCCTGCATTGTTCTAGACCCAACAGAATGACATGGACATTCCTATGAAAACAGTACACACTCACATGATAAATAGTACATAAAAAACATATACTTCAAATATAAACTCTAATAAAATTATGTGATGATAGAGTTTTTCTGCTAATAACTTCGTGTTGAATTTCTAGTCCGTGCCCCCCCCCCTCTCCCCCCAGTTTCTCTGTGTAACTGTCTTGGCTGTCCTAGAAATCACTCTGTATATCGTACTGGCCTCGAACTCACAGAGATCCGCCTGCCTCTGCCTCCCAAATGCTGGGATTAAAGGCGTACACCACCACAGCCGACAAATTTCTAGTTTCTAAAATGATACAAGCCAGAATAACTGAAGGAACAATCTCATCCTTTAGACCACTAATAAATGAAAAACATTGTTATAAATCCTGCTATCCAGTGAGGCCCACACAGTACAGTTCTTTAGGGTAGAGAAACCAATAAAGAGAAGCAGATATAAATGCTACTCCAGTTAGTACATAATGATTTCTTTGAGTCAAGTAGGGGCAAGAGCTATTTCCCAAATTTAAAGACACAATTTTATGGGATGGGTGTCTAAGGACGGCAGAGCACTTGTCTAGCCTGCGTGAGGTTCCTAGGTCCAGTCCCCAGGCCTTCATCTTTATGGTTTGCCTCGTCCTTTTCACGTGGTACCAAACTGGCCACAGCGTCCCTGTCTCATGCACACAGACTATAAACGTTCGGAGTGCAGTTTTCTTGGCGTTCACTTTTCAGGTTAGCCAATGCTCTGTGACCTTTCTTCCTGAGTGTCCTGCCAGTCAAACAGACCAAAGTCCATACCTAACTCAGCAGAAGCAAAGGCATTATCACAAGCCTACATAATCCAAGCCTCCTGGCTAATCAGTAACCCATATCAACAAGACTGCACGATAGTATCTGGAAGGAGAAGCATAAAGCCTTTCTCAGACACATCAGCTTTCCATGTGGGGGAAAGAAAACCCGTGAGAGCAGATTATAAACACTGGGCAGTCTACAAGGGAAAGAAGGCAGTCTGGCCAGTCTCTTAAGTTTTGGGAAGACCAGGAAGGTGATTTAATCAGAACATAAGATTTCCTGAGGTTTCCCTCACAGTCTCAAAAATGTTCTAGTATTTTGGCCAAATACTATATTCTGGCTACTTTTAATACTATAACTGCTTGCTGTAGAATCATTTGCTTTTGTTGTATAAAGAAAAAAGATGTATTTCATAGTGTGTTAGTCTGATTTCTGTGGCTACAACCAACTGAGATTGTTAATTAGTTAAGAGAAAGGGCTTAGTCTTGTTCATAATTTTGGTGATCAGCTAATTAACAGATTGGTTCCAATGCTTAGAGCCTTTGAGGCAGGACATTCATGGTGAGAACAACGTTGAACTACTCTATTCCCCTGGCTGCAAGGGCCCAGTAGGGTCCCTTTGTGGGAGCATGCTCTCAATGACCTAAGGACCTCCTGAAAGGTTCTATCTCTCCAAAGTTCCACTGCCTCCCAATAGTGCCATTCTAGGGACCAAGCCTAAATGGGCCTCTGAGGGACATTCAGCATCCAAACTATAGCATGTGGCTAACTAACTTCAGTGACTAAAGCAAATATTGAGACCACTACTAATATGTTGCCAATAACAGCTAATGTGAGTCTCTGGAATGATGGACTGTAAGATTATTAGGTGATGTTTTATGTAACTGGCAACAAAGCTGGAAATACCCACTATGCAATAAAAGTATATGTTTTAGAAAACTGCCCAAGAGATCTTGTTTGTCTCGCTAAGTTCAGACGTGAGTCTACATGACCTATGAATCATCTCAAAGGAAAAAAAAAGGGATTTGATTTAGTGCAAGCAAAACAGGACTGCACAGGGAGGTCTGGCAGCTGCAGCCTGCTAACTCTTTTGGCAGTCACTAACCAAGCCAGCATCGTGCCTTGCACCAAGGGCCCAACCCACAAGTCACCACATAACTGCAACTGAGTGAGCAGGAGGCAGAAGGCCTGGGGGAACCAGGGAAGCTGCTGTGCTTCTCTCAGGGAGTCGGAAACAAGAAGCCAGCAGCTCAGACGTGTGCTTGCAACTCATTTTGTGCACATGTCTACTCAACTGAAGAGTTCCAGCACTCATGTTTTTTCCGCGTTTAGTTGATAGCTCAAGGCTGTAACACAAGACACAAGGCAGTTACATTCTCCGGCTTGCTCTGAAGTTGGAGAGATTTTCATTAGTAGAAGTCATTCAGTAACCGCCATCATTGATACTCAATCAAATGTGACTAGCTTTAAAAACATGCCTGTAGCAGCCAGTTAGTTATTAAATTGACGAATTCTACACTGGCTCAAAATAATATTTATATTATTATTAAGTGGAACATTCACTAATGCTTTATATAGCAAGCTATTTATTTTCATTTTAATAAATAGGAGGAAAATATTATTTTGAAATCTGGCTGCCACAAAGACCGTTTTACCAACTTATTACAAACTAAAAATATGCTGGCATAGGAAACTGGGCCTACAATTAAACTCAATATTTTAGGAACAAAACAGAAAAAAAACCAGAAGCACCCTGACTTTCTTGAGAAATCCAATTCTTAGGTCTTGGTTATGTGGGAAAGCAACCACATGGTTAGCAATGGGAAAGATGTAATTGTTTAAAAACACAAGAAGTATACATGTCCTGTGCCCACATTTAGTTTCAAATGTCACTTGCTTTTAACTCAGCTCTAAATGCTTCCAGACATGCTGCTAACCCTCAGGGACTTGTTTACCTGCCATGCAGATTAACCCTTTGTTTGCTACCCTCCTCTCCACATTCAGAAAACAGATCATCTTTGCTGTCTTGGGAGAAGAGAGGAAGAGCCTGCACGTGAAGATTCATTTTGCTCCTTATCCAGCAGAGCACACAGCTGTCCCTGGTGGCAGCTCTCATGGTGTGACAGTACTGCTCAGACAACCCAGCTGTCTGCTGTACGAGGGACCTGCCCTTGACAGTCCTCACAGAGTCCCTGTGAGTGGTATCATTAGTTACACTGCATAGGTCGATCCACTGGCCACATCCACCAAATGGCCAGAACAGGGAGAAGATGCACTCCCAGGGCTAGACTGCCTCCTTCAGATGACCACACTCCTTCCTGCAGCCCCTGCCCTGACTTACCATTCATGACATTTTCACATGGCCACACTCCTTCCTGCAGCCCCTGCCCTGACCTTTCATTCACGACCTTTCCGGCACCAAAGCAGGCAGCACAACTTGCTCCGAGGTCCTTCCTTCCCTTCCTTCAGGGACAGGGACGCTGCCTAGGGCACATGTAGCTTGGCTAGGGGTTCCTCCAGGCTCTGCCGCCAGCCTCACCAACCTCATGTCCATCTGAAGCTGCCACAACACCTCCAATTCCAATTTAATTTAAACTTGATGCCTTTTCATCTTGCTATGCTCTCTCTCAAGCTTTGTAACCATTTTCTTCTCTTAGCCAGCTGTTCCAATAAAAATTATCACCACAGCAGATTTAGAAATGTTATGTCACATTCCCCTATCACAGGTACCACAGAGTACAAATGCCACCAACTCCAAGGCATGCATCTCACCAACAGGAACTGAAAATCTGGCTCAGCCTAACCCAGGAAAGGGGCTTAAAGCTGGGTAGGAAAAACGTGAACATAGTGCAACAAGCCAAGCGGGAGGCTGAAGACTCTTTACAGACTAGAACACCCGCAGTGCAGAACCCGAGAGCACACACCCCAGGGAATGCATACTGTCCTTTGAAAAAGCTCTTAAAAATAAAAATAGCATGTATATTACATATACCTATAAAAAGAAACACTTGGAATAGATTTTAAATAATTCTGAAGTAACTCAAGAATAATTCAATTAGCACTATGCTAGTTAAAGACAAAATGTTCCTGTCACATCCACCTGAGTGTCACAACAGGGTTACATCTCAGACCACTTGGTAAATTAAAGGCAAAAAAAAAAAAAAAAAAAAAAAAAAAAAAGACTAAAATAAATTCCAACACAGCTTTTTACCCATAGGCAAACTCACTATGTAGACCAGGATGGCCTTGAACTCAGAGATCTGCCTGCTTTGGCCTCCCCAGTGCTGGGATTACAGGTGTGTGCTACTTGCGCCTGGCTAGGATGTTTTTCTTAATGAAAAGAATAGCTAGCATTGTATGGTCAAGGCAGAAATATGAATTTAAGATGTGCGTACAAATTCAGGGTAATTTTCTGCCAAGTGTAAAGAAATTAAGCCTACTGTTTCTGGTAGAGGCTAGAACTCATCCTGCACACAGCCTGCACTATCTCACCACTCTGCACCACGGCTGTGCATCCCATCTTCAAGGGCAGGGAGGTGGCGGTTCTGGCAATGGAGTCAGGATCTGTACATACACAGAGCAGCTCTACCACTGAGCTATACCCTCTGGAGCACCACATTCAGAGCAGTCTACTTCTTAAATTTTAATTGCAAATTACCAAATCCATTTCTGTGTCTGTTATATATCACATGTTTTTCTGATCCCAAGACATTTTAGGAAGCACTTTAATCTACCTCACTGTAACTACTTCTTAATGCTGTACCACAGCTATATAAAATGTGCACCAAGGAAAAAAAACAAAACATACAACCTCTACCTTTCTGGAAGGGTAAAGAGTTTGGTTGCATCAAGGTATATTAGTAAGTATGCCTTACCAAACGGTAGTTGAAGTAGGACGTGCTAGAAGAACTAGTTACTGAAAACAAACACAACTGGGGACTTCCTTGATTTACAAGATTGCTGGCTGCCTGTACCATCCCTTAATATGACACAAAACGGCACAGGCAGCTACAATTTAGTGAACAAGGAACACCAGTAATACGGCCTATACCTAAAATGTATTGTTGAGAGGTCTAGGGTGGAAAAGCATATACAAAGACACATAGCAGAATAAAAAGGATTTCAGTATATTACAGTGGTTTAAAGGACTATTTTAAAAATGGCAAAGAAATGTGTACAAAAAAATATTGCCACAAAAGTTCCAGGGTAGGTGGAAATTCTTAAAATAAAATTTAAAACCTCAACTACAAACATACAACAATATTCCATTTGTCATTTAAAAGCAATAACTTGGTATTTAAAAACATATAACCTATAATTTCATGAATTTAGACAACTCTACCACTCCCTAATGAATGCTAATTAGTAACACTCAGTAGTAACATAGATTAAATAGACATTTGTTGGGAAGGAAGCAAACAGCAAACCAGAAAAAGCCAAGTTCAAGCCTTAGTTCTTAGGCATATCACTTTAGACATGTAACCTAATTCTATCCTACATGTAAATTACCACACAATTTAAAGTACTCCTACTGCTTTACTGAGGATGAAGCGTTCTCTTGAAGAGTCAAATTGACCAAGTACATAATCCAATTCAAATGGAAAAATGTTAATGAACTTATCTATTCTTTTAACAATATTTTACTTTAAAATTATATGTGTATGAATGCTCTGTCTCCAAGTATTTAAGTGTACCATGTGCATGCAATGCCTGGGGAGGCCAGGAGAGGGAGCTGGATTCCTTGGAACTGGAGTTAGAGAGGTTGTGAGGGGCCATGGAGAAGTGGATAACCGAACCTGGGTCCCCTGGAAGAGCAGCTGGTGCTCTTGACCACTGAGCCAACTTTCCAGTGTCTTAATTTACCTATTTTTTACTCCACAGTATTTACTTATTTTTAGAAATGACATGAGCTGTATTGAAACAATGATCTCATGAGCATAAGTCAAAACAATACCCATGTGAAACAAGATGAACTTCCTTTCAAAATGGATGCATCATTCTCGGCACTGCAAATGCTTTTTATTCATTCAAATGAGCCCTGGCAACACAGCCTCAATCACAGAACATAACGACCAAGAGTAACAAAGCTATAGACAAAATATGGGTGGCAGACGCACTTATGCTCAGGGCAAAAGTGGGAAGGAAATCCAACCCAGAAGAGCTGAGGGAGGCCCTTCCTTTAAGAGATGAACAGAGTAGTGACATTTAGCCACACAGGCAGAAGTGTAGGCCCAGTTCAGGGGCTTCTGCAGAGCCCTGTGTCTGGAGACACTGACTTCTAAAAGGGGCCTGTGTGGAACATCCTCAGTTGGCTAGCTATGAGTGGGCAGGCTTTGACCTTGGCAGTGAGACCGGATCTCTCGAATACAGAGATTCTCCTCTCTCACTTAACTTGCTTAGTAACTTTAGTTATTCATGCTGACATGCTATTAAGCATCTAATATGCCCATGGTTTTGTTTTGCTCACCACAAGAGAACAAAATATACAGTTTAAGCCTGAAAAGGGCTGAGACAGCCATCTGAGTTTACCACACTAAACTCCTGCCAAGTATAACTAGCTCTACTATAGAGCCAAGGAAACTTTTAGGTCCATTTCAAGTCATTTCCCTACAGCTATGCTTACTATCTCTTTGTCAGATTTAATTTCCTGTTCATTCAAAAAGAAGTTACAGCAGATTCTTCTCACTTGAACTTTGGTAGCAGCCAATGACCTCTGATGTCATAATGCCTCAAAACCATCTTTGTCTAAGCTGTGTGCCTCATCTGTTCCAAGGCATCATGCCACGGTAATGCACTGCTTCGGTTTAAAACACAGACTTTTAAAAACATGTTAAATTATTTTTAGTGAATTCATGATAAATTTTTAAAGGGAATAGAAGTATTCACGACTTTCCCATATACGGTACTTCTTGAATCTTCTAGCTTTGGGCAGAATCTTAGGTAGAAGCTGAAAACTCAGCAACTTCAGGGAAAAACTGAATCTTAAAGCTGTCAAGTTCAATAGAACGGACTTGAAGCCCTATTTCTATGCTTCCAAATATGTAAGTGATATATACCACACTGGGAACCATAAGGTAGCAATCTAGCCCTTAAATTTGGTATTGTATATAATGACAAAAAATGTTAGTCACATAAAAACTGTTCAGTAAATCATTCTTATTTGTTACACAAAATTGAAACAAGATATATTTCTTAAGAATTATTGTCCTTTCTTCATATAAAACATCTATTATTAACAAGTTGAAATCAAAACCGCTATTGAACCTTCATGAAAAGCATAATGCCATAAATGTCAATAGGAAAAGACTTTAGAAGCTCCTATATGTACAACATAAACAATGTGTCTATAAAACAGAGAAAAGAAATTCTAAGTGAAAGCTTTTCAAAAACAAAAGGAGGCTCAGCATAACTTTCTTATACATGCTTTCAAACTAAATATATTTATATTATAATTTGAAGAAATATGAATTGGTATTGCCAGGAAGAATAAATTCTTAAAGTCACATTTGTTAGATTCAACAATTTATGTTCCTAAAACTTTTCCCAAGGGAAAAAAATACTGTCTCTAATATAAAATTTTCTGCTAGTATTTTGTTCTTAAAGTTTAGGTTAGTAAGAATTCCTACTTTGAATCACACCACAGAAACAGTCCCCAGATTAGAGAAACAAAGGCAGTTTAAACTAATTGTTAATCAATTTAAGCTACATTAAAAATTTTAAACATTATACAATAATATTGCCTATATTTTCCATAAGAATATCTGAAGAACTATTCATCTAATTCTGGGGGGAGAGTTCCCAACTTCTCATCTGAGTAGGTTAAAATATTAAGTAAGGTAAACTGAGATTTGTTTCAAAATAAAAATTCTTGGCTTTAAAGTAAGCCATGTCTACGATGTATTTGTGCAGCTGGAAGTTAAGGGCAGACAAAGACACGATTTCTTAAAATGTGCAATTGCAAACCGAATAAACATATTTACATGACTCTAATAGCTCAGAAGTATGACGACAGGCCAAGCCTCTGCGTGGGCACCTGCGTGGCACCACGGCTGCAGAGGGCTCCTTCCAGGCCGGTCACTGAGAGCAAGGCAGAAGCTCTAACAGCAGGCAAGAGCCACTCACCTCCTGAATCACACACATCCTTCAAGACATCAGCTACAGGCACAGGGGACCCCGATGGAAACAGACTCAACTCCTTTGTCTCTGAGCCGCTCTCAGTGAGTCCTGTGAGGACCAAAGACCAAGGAAATGCACTGTGGCTTCCAGGCTGGCCTGCCACTCTGAAGTCTGACACCGCACTGACGTCAGCCTGTCACTGCACCCGCAAATTAAAGCAGTTTCTCTGGAAGAATGTGTTATGATTAAGCTTGCCTTCTAGCCAAAAAAATAAAATATGACTTCAATTTCCTTAAATTTGGCATAGAAGATAGGGTAAAATATTAAGGTATATGATTACAGATAGCTCCTGAGGAAAATGCTTAGTGAGAAATTTAAAATAATGTTCTAAATAATTGGCCATGTACTGTTTGTAAGCATACCAACTAAAAGGACTCCTTTTTTTTAATTAAAAAAATTTTTGTTTTGTTTTTTGAGACAGAGTTTCTCTGTGTGTAGCCCTGACTGTCCTGGAACTCATTCTGTAGACCAGGCTAGTCTCAAACTCACAGAGATCACCTGCCTCTGCTTCCTGAGTGCTGGGATTAGAGGCTCCCCTGACCTTGAATTGTTCCAAAGTCAGTACATAACATTTCAAAATTCAACAAATAAAAGACAGAAAGGCTGAAATTTCTGTTTTTCACCATCCAGAAACAATGATAGTTGCTCAGATTGACTATTTACTATGTCAAGTATTTTACAAACCCATGCAGGCCTCATAATCCAAGTGGACAGGTTCTGTTCTTACCTTCATTTTACTGAAAAAAATTGAGGCACATCGGTGGCTGAGTCATTTACTTGTGGTCATAACTGCTAATGAAACCTGAAAATGTGAGTGTCGCCACTGCCCAGGCATTTTATCAGTTATGCTAATGCTCAAAAGACATTCTGTTGAAATACACTTTGAGAGCAAAGTTTGTGTACACAGGAGGTCATCACAGTAGACGGCTGCCTCACAACAGGCCCACTGACGTTCCTAGCTTTCACTTGACGACTTCCCACTAGCTGGCTAAACCTGTTCACTAACAGATGCTTATTTTCAATTTCTTGTTATAAACAAGCAAATAAAAATCTGTCATCGCCTAACTTAGTACTTTTTGGTGTGTCTAGCTGCCCCACCACACTGTTCTGTCTGTAGATGTAGATGTGTGGTCCTGCAGGAAGCAGTCCAGCCTAATTAGTGGTCAAAGGCAACCAGCCCTGGAGTCTGATGCTGCATTTTCAAGTTCGGTGCCTTCTCTGATCACAGACAGGTCACCTAGCCTCTGCTTTCTTTGAAGGAAAACAAGTCTAACATATACTCCTATGGGCCTTTTGTGAGAATGAGAAAAATCATATAAAGCCACATAATCAAAAGTTGACTTATTTAATGGCTGACCATATTTCTTTTATAGTTCATTCTCTTTCACAAAATGATAATTTATATGAGAATTGGCAAACCACTTTACCAAACATACTGTAAATATCTTGTTAGAATGTTAATGGTATAATGCTTTTCTAATATGTTAGTTTGAGCTGTCTTAAAACCAAATCTAACACACAACCTAATGGGTGCTAAAGCATTCCTTTTCTACGAAACTGCTATAACAAAAATTAAAACCAGAGGACAAAATTGTTTCACTATGTAGTCTGAAATATAAGAAAGCAGGCCAACAGTTTGGTAAAACCAGAAGGCTGTACATATGGTTCATAATCCTCCCCTCCTTTTTTAGGTTAAGATTTTGCTAATTTCAATTATAATCAATTTAAACTTTTTACACTAAGAAAGAAAATAATCCCACTCAGAAAAATAAAAGTCAATAAAACTTCCCTCACAATTCCAAGGGCAAAATAGCAGAAATCCAATCAACTTATAAACAGAATGAGATAGCTAACATATAGAAGGCTTATTATCTCTCACAGCAATTAGACTTTCTATTACCTAATGAAGATTTCCTTATCAGGACAGCTTTGTAATAAAGAGCCTTCCTAAGTTCACTAAGTCAAATACAATGATACATGTTTATATGCTAACATCTAGGAAAGCCAAGACTAGAGGATTGTGAGGTAGTGGCTAGCTCTAGCTACAGCGAGACTCTTTGTGATTGGTGGACTTAATTATCAAAATGACTCCACTGAGAGATGTCTAGGGTTGGTAACGCACAACCCTGGGCATGTTTTGGAGGGCACTTCCTAAGGAGACCAACACGTGGAAAGGTGGGCTGTGTGTTAGTGGCGGATCACACCACAGCAACCAGAAATAGGAATGCTTCACAGAAATTAGGGGCTGAATACAAACTTCAAAGTCCACAGCTTCCCCAAACAGTGCCACCACTTGGGCAGCTGGGTTCAAATATGAACACTGGAGAACATTTCAGGTTAAAATCTTGACAACCTACCCTGTTCTAAAGAAACAAACAACAAAAAACCCCCAAGCACTCAGAAGAACAAAGTAATGTACTAAAAGAAAGTTTTCTATTATCCTAGCAATCTGATTTAGATGTGATCCCACAGGAAGGCAGAACATTTAAAATAAAATGAAAACACAGCACAGTATTTACAGAATCACACAGTAGGATGGTGGTTCTACATAGCACTGCCTGGAGAAAAGGAATAAAATGAAGCAAGAGATCTGTTTGAAGAGTCTAGGAACTACCAGGGGCATTAAGAGTGACAAATCAACCCAGCATTTGGTCTGAGAAGTTACCAGAGCCTGTATGGTTTCTCTGGGGCCCTCCCCCACTTATTCACTGTTCACAGTCCTCCACAGGGAAACTGTGGTGGGCCATGGGCATAAAAGGGACAGTAAGATAAGGTCCCTCATCTCAAGGTCATGACAGGACAAACCGACAGTTTAATTTGAGAAAGCAAGCTGTAAACAAATCATTAAAACATAACCTGATTTACAGAGCCCAGAAGAGGAAATGGCTAACTGCCCGGGGATATGTGGAAACCATTAACAATGTGATGGCTGACCTAACTACTGCAAGATAAAATCTGTTAGGGATAGCTGTGTTGAGAGCACACACGTTAGCAAAACATCTAAACACCACACCTACAAAAGCTTCCCAATAGCAGACAAACTATTTACTTCAAGAAAAACATGATTAATGATAAGGTAATTCCCACGTGCCTTGTACAATTCTGTCCAGCTCATCTCAAATACTTACATTAATCACATTTTCAGGAAGAAAGCTGAGAAAAGATAGACATCCCACTACACTGTTGGAGTTAATCAACTTCAAATCAGTGGGGAATCCTAAATCACAACTAATCTCCATTTTCTTCTCATGTATCTCTAAAGTATAGGGCAGAAGCCATGCCTCATTAAGAGAGAGGGGACCAGTGAGGTGGCCCAGCTGGTAAAAGTTATTGCCATGTAAGCCTGACAACATGAGTCTGATTCTGAAGCCCACGGTAGGAGAGAATGAAGTCCCAGAGTGGGAATATACACCTCCTCCGTACACAAACAAAAATAAAGCAGTTTTAAAAACCACAGAGAGCCGGGTGGTGGTGGTGGTGGTGGTGGTGGTGGTGGTGGTGGTGGTGGACGACGCCTTTAATCCCAGCACTCAGGAGGCAGAGTCAGGCGGATCTCTATGAGTTCTCGGCCAGCCTGGGCTACCAAGTGAGTTCCAGGAAAAGGTGCAAAGCTACACAGAGAAACTCTGTCTTGAAAACCAATAAATAAATAAATAAAAATAAAAAAGTAAAAACCACAGAGAAGGATTAGAGTTGGCTCAGTTAAGGTTAAGAGCACTGGCTGCACTAGCAGAGGACCAGGGTCTGATTACCAACACCTACATGGCAACTCACAACCACCTGTAACTCCTGTACCAGTGGATCCAACCCCTGGCCACTGCACATGGTAAAAAGATAATACATACATGCAGCCAAAACACACACACACATTAAATAATAAAGGAAAAAAAAAACAGAGAGAAAGTTCAGCAAGGTTCTCCTAAGAATTTTCCCCACACAAATGTTTCAGCACACCTCCAGTCTATCTGGGGGACTGAGGGCCCAGCCAGGATGACACCAACACTGTTTCAGCACACCCCAGGTGTGGCTGTGAGACGACTCCAGGCCCAGCAGGAACACTGTCGTTCTTCAGCCACTTCTCAGTTGTATTTCATCTTAAAAATGCCATTGTTGTCCTTGACTTACTTGACTTATCAGGATCCTCAACATTATTCTGCAAATCAGACTTATCCTGAATATCTCAATCTGAAACCCAATTCCATTCATGGGGTCAATTTACTCATAATTAATTTTCAAATATAGGTCCTTGTAATGAGAAAGAAATGCACCTTCCGGTCATTTCTTCCAGTACTTAACACTATTGTAAAACAGGAAGTGTAAGATGTCTAATTGGTTGGTTACTGATTTTCATCTCCAAGGTCATTAATACAAACCTTTCTGATGAGAAAAATATTAGAATGAACTTGACTTTGTAGTACATGTCTGTGATCTCAGTTCCTAGGAGGTGAAGACTGTCTTAAAAATCAAGAAAGGAGAGAGGGGGTGAGTCCATTTACTATCCAGAAAATATTCAAAGATGTTTTGTGTTTCAAGGCAGTGTTCCTTTAGAGATAAAATCTCACAAAACAGCAAACGTCTGGAACAAGTAATTGGAAGAGATGAATGATTTAGGAATCCAATTAGTTCATAAACACCTGCTTAGGAAGAAACCAATTAGAATGAAAAAGGCCTTCATGCCACTAGAATCTTCCTCCTTGGGGAGTGGTAGCTATTAAAACATACTTGCTTACTAACAGGACTCAGAACCTTTGAATTTGAGAATATCTAGTCTTAGGTCACTAATGAGCAGCCTGACCTTCTTTCTAAAGGCAGTTCAGTAAGAGTCTGATATAAGACTTTAAAAATTCTCTATTTCTTCTTCTAGTCCTTTCTAATTTCTGCTTTTTGCCTAGTTACAACTAATTCAATTAGTTTATAAGCTGTGTAGTACCTCACCAATCTACATTACTTAAGTCCTGTTCAAATACTGTCTTCTCAGAGAGCTCCTGCCCAAGCTGGTAGCTGAGGTTGTACTGCGTGTTATCCTCAGCCACTGTGAGCAGCTACAGACTTATATTTCAAAAGCACTTGCCTCTCTGGGGTAGGACGGACTTTTCTGCACAGTGAATGTGCACACATGGACACTGGACTAATTCGAACTCACTTTCCCAAACACATACAGATCCAAGGGACAGGTATGACCTAAGGGCAGCAAACAAAACACAACGAAAGGTCGACCGTGGCGGCTACACCTTTAACTCCTGCACTCTGAAGGCAAAGGCAGCATAGCTCTGTGAGATGGAGGCCAGCCTGGTCTACACAGTGAGTTCCAGGGCAGCCAGTTACATACTGAGGCCCTGTCCCAAAACAAAACAAAACAAAAAGCAAAGATGCATTAAAACTGGTTAGCATCAGTTTCCTGTGTCCTTACTGTCAGAAGACATCTCAACTTCTGAACTAGAGTGGAAATGTGTGGTTAAGTCTGTATTGGCTCTGGAAACTTTTACACCTTTTCCCTCCCACTTGATAGAAAAAATAAAAAAAGGACAGAGTGGTTAATCTTTAATTACATTTTCACTGTATTAAAAATTTATAAAACTTTCTTGTGGCACTATGTGCGGTATGTAGACTGAGGACACATGCAGGACAGAGTGCACATGGAGACGCACGGCTCAGACAGGCCCTGGGATGAAGAGCCAGCACCTTTAGCTGTACTGCTGACCCAACGAAAGGTCCAGACATGACGCCTGCCTGCTAAGTTGTTTTTTCTTTAAAGATTTATTTTTATTCATGTGCACGTATATGTGTGCATATCCCACATGCATATGGTGCCCAGAGAGGCCAGAAGAGGGCATTAGATATTCTGGAGTGGAGGTTACAAGCGGAGTAATTTATAACTTCAACTCTAAGTCAGCTACACATCTTTACATTAAATGTAACAGACCAAGCAATTAAGGACTGACGTATATTAATTTAAGCAGTAGCTTCAGTTAGCACTGGTTCTGAGGAGCATAAATTATGGGTACACTAGCAGATTTTAGAAACGGGCCAACTTAGTGTACTTCCTCTGACAGATGCTCGGGTTTTACCTGGTTCAAAACAAAGTCTCCTTATGCAGCCCAAGATGTCCTTGACTCACTATGTCATCAAGACTGGACTTAGGATCCTCTTGCTGCCTTTCTCAGGGCCAGGATTATAGGCATGCACCACCACACCTGGCCAGATATCACAGAACTGAAGAAAAAAATTCACTCATGTGTTTCTTTTTCTTCCATAAAACAAACACATTTTCCTAGCAGCAACCCTTGGGTTATAGGCCCTTCTTGCCAAACAAAAAATTTAGGACCAAATAAAAGCAACCTGGCAGCCATCTCCCAAAGCTGGGTGTCTGAATGCCGCGGCAGGGTAAGCAGAAGTTTTCATCTCCTACTAGCTGCACTGGACATAACTGCACATACTTCCAGCCCAGCTCCAAGAGGTATTTGAATTTCACATTAAACAAGACAGCAGCTAAAATAAAAAGTGGAGTGCTTATGCTTTAAAAAAAAAACAAAAACAAAAAACAAAACAAAACAAAAACCCCACATTTTGAGGTCTGCCTCTAATGTTATTTTTGAGACTGAATTTTCTATCTCCTTTTATTTGTATATTATGAATGGATTTCTTTTGTTATGCAGCATTTCAAATTTCCTAAGAGTTGGATATGAATAAATGGAAATTTCTAGGATCCCCACCAACTCTTTTATGTTTACTGTTTCAATAAAAAATTGAGTGTACATAGCAGTAGAGACTGAATGTGCAAGCTGTTCACATGTGCATTAACACTGTAATTTCTAAGCTGGAAAGGAACAAATCCCTACATTAGGCTTTGCTTATGTTTTAATATGTAATTCTACCAAGATTTTTATAAAACACAAAGGTGTTTGGTGAACACTGTGGGATCGCTATTTGAGAAATGAACACAAACATACCAGACCCAATCTGGCTGTAACTTTGAAGAATAGAAACAAATGTAGCTTTTGCTTAGCCTTGGAGGGATATGCCTAAAAGGCTAGAACCCGGAGATGAGGCAAGAGACCAGCTTGTGCTTACAATGAGACCTTGTTTTATAACGCATGCCCACCGGCTAAAGGCCTGGTTGCCAGGGGCTGAGCTTCTGAAAAGTGACGGGCTTTCTCAGGTCTCAGACTTCACTAGAGGGCTGATCCACTGAAGAACTCACTCGTCATCTGACGCATCGACACATCGCTGAAGCTGGCAGAAACCAGGAGTTCGGGCCTCCATGAAGGAAAGGAATCCCTGGCAAGGGCGCCCACCCTCCCTGCTTCCCCTCCCCTCCTCTCTGCTTTCTGGCCACCTGGAGTCAAGCGGCTCTCCTCCACACCACCCAGAAGGGAAGGTGGCCACTCTAATAGGCACACCACGCTACATAAATCAAGTTCCCCACCGACAACTCAGAGCATTTTTCATGGGCTTGTGGCCATCTGTGTATCTCCTCTGCCAAAGCGTCTCGTCAAGTCTCGCTCACATTTTAATTGGGTTCTTTGTCCTCTCACTGCTGAGTATTGCTATTTCTCAATGAAGGAATTACACTCTGTGAAGACTCACATTATTTTCTAGAGACAGATCATAAATCAATCTTATTAGTTTGTCTAAGTCAGATTTTCTCTAATAACCAATAACAAACTAATTTAATCTTCCAGTTTCATTCCTTTAAAGCAATAGAAAAAAATGAAGTTAACTCTGGACATAATTTCTTACAAAGGAATACTTATTGTTTTTAAAAAGGTGCTGTAAGAGAAACTGTTAAGAAGAACTTTTAACATGTTAACTATAAATCCTGGCCACATGCTGATTCACCTAAGAACTAGACTGAGCAGTCACTAAGGATAAACTATTAGAAGACAGGAGAGGAAGAAGAGGAGGGACGACAGGGCCCCAGGAACACAATGTCCACTCCCGAGCTCGGCAGGCTCACCACCAGGTTTCCTCCTCCTCCAAACCCTATCATGGTCCGCGATGCAGACTGTAAAATAGTTAACTCAAGAGGGTGTGGGTACACCGCCCGGCGTGTGGCTAACCATATTTAAGGGAAGTTAATGTCCTTTTTTAGAAATTACAACTGCATTTAAAG